>NC_057945.1:31879875-32479875 GCF_018555375.3 Anguilla rostrata
TTTTCTTTCACCATGTCTATCTTTATTTCTTCCATGATTCAGGGAATGTTTATTAATACATTTATGTTTAGAATGCCCTTTTGTATCCTGTTCTGCAGACGTGATGCCGAGGGTGTGAATTTGCATATTTGTCCTTGTTTTTTATATTTTTTTATTTTATTGAAACATTTCAAAAGAACATAATTAAAATGTACAGTTAGCGGTCACACTGCTGAAGAGTGAGGCTGAGTTGTGTCAGCACTGCATTGCAGGTTACCTCGCGCTGTATGACTAAGTGTCAAAAAGGCTTAGGGGGTAAATGCACAGCCCAGCAAATGTACACCGAATCCAAACTAAACCACCCGGACTTCACTTATTTTGGTTATTTTCAGGTTTAACGGGGTATACTCTGTGAGCTGAGGCTAATGCGCAACCTAATTCACAGATCATTCTGGGACAGCACAGAACGCCCAGCAGTTTCTGGGTTCTGTCAGCAGACCAGATGCCAGATTGTGGTCTAATTCCTCCCGGAGTCCCCCTTTTTGGACGGTGTACGGCGTCGTTCGCGCTAGAATCTGAGGACAAACAATGGCAGTTTAGATCGACGTCAGCAAACAAATAAAACCATAATTACACGACCGCACCTAGGACTCATCCACTGGGCCTGTGGGAAGCGGCGAGTTCCCATTCACATCAGGTCGGGCTGACAGATAACGCTGCAAAAACGTGCGAGCAGATCACGCTTTTAATAACGTGCAAAAAGGTGCGAGCAGATCACGCTTTTAAAAGAGACACAAACCCCCTCCCCGCTTTCTCCTCACATAAGTGAACGGTGGTGCTCTCCCCGACCGACCAATCCGGTTCACTGCCGGACCGAACGCCACAACTTTGTGTTGCGCGTGGACACGTGTACACATCATAGAATATATTACATAACCGAATTCCACACATCATTTCTATCCCAAAATATTGACTTTCTGATATATATTCACTGATATATTCACAAAAATTAAGATTCTTTATGATTAAAATGTCATTTATGCCCAAAAGAAATACTCCAGTAATCAGGGTTAGCGTTGAAGCTTCTGAACCTTATCAGCAGTAATGGGATTGGGTGAGGTTTCATGAGTGTGGTAACTGGTGGTGCTACAGTGTAGTTGGATGACTTTTCTCTGAAGCATTCAAAGACTTTGCTTTCCAGAGAAAAATACACTGGTTCTTTCAAGTTAGTGACTCACCGTTGACGTGGGATGTCTTCAACCATTTTGGTTTACACACAGCCTTATCACATCAGTATTTACGCAGCTATCTCTGGAGTTATAATGTTTCCCCCTCAACGCAACGTGTTGGCTGAAGTTGGCTGGATGCTCAACTTTTTATTTTATATTTTGGGCCGCATGAAAAGAACTCACAATGGGCCCCACCACCGTTGTGATGAAGTAATACACGATCCTACTGTATTTTTCATTTTTGCGTTGGGCCCCAAATTTATTACCGAATTCTCCTGAATTACGAAGAGGCTGTGTGTAATGCTGCTGTACTGTGAGGCAGCTGGCCTGTCAGTCGCGCCGAGCCCCTTGAAGCTCTGGATTCGGGGGCAGTGTTGGCGAGCTCTGGATTCGGGGGCAGCGTTGGTGGCGAGTCGAAGCGGGACGCAGTCGCCGCGCGGTGACGGGGTGATGTGACAGAGGCGCAGAGCGGAACCGGCTCTCTCTCCCCGGCGTATTCCCCAGAGCTCCCCCCCGCGCGCTCAGCTCACTGGGGCACAGCTGGGCGGCAGCAGGCCCGACGCCACAGGATTCGCTCCCCTGCTTCGCCCCTACCTCCCTCCCCCTGTTCATTTTAACCCTTCGAAGAGTAGAGTTTTTAGAATCTTTTAAAAAACATCGTAAGTCAGTGTTCTAGAACTCCGTTGCTTTCAATTGCCAGTAGTGATTGTGACATCAGCATCAGAATGTTCAGTTTAGAACATTCTAATCACACATTTGTGATCTCACACCTAACGCATAATGTGTTGCCGGGCAGAGCTCGCCCAGGCCCAGCTCTCATCTAATGAGTCCCTTTTGTGTGTGTGTGTGTGCGCGTAGCGGGATAGATCTTTCACAGTATATTTAAGCGTGTGTGCTGGTCTTCTGCAGTGCCATGCAGCCCGGTGCTGTGGAGGTGTTGACTTTGACTCGCCGCGCGCGGGCTGAGCTCAGAGGCATCGCGTGTGTTTGGCCTCCCTCACGTGAGCCGCTCGGGGAGTTCGGTCACGGCTGCACGCGGCGCGAAGCCCAGGCTCGGGGAGCGAAGCCGACCAATCCCCAGCTCTGCGGTCGCTCACACGCAGTGACCTCGCGGTGAACGGATTAGGCGAGAATCTGCATAGCGGTGCGTCCCGTTAAAGAAACGCGTTAAGTACAACCGTTAAATAACAACAGAAAGTTTAGCAGTGTTTATTTACGGCCTTTTTTCTCCCCCATCGACGTCAGTCATATTTTTTCTAATTGGGGTTATTTGTGTAACGGGGTGATTTACAAAGGCCGTGTGTGAACCCTGCACCGTCCGGGCGGGGAGGGGAACCGCGGGGAGAGGGGGGTTTGTGAACCCTGCCCTGTCCCGGCGGGGAGGGGAACCGCGGGGAGGGGGGTTTGTGTCTCTTTAAGAGCGCTCCGCCCTGCCCCGCGCGGTTTCCGTCCTGTCCCAGGAGAAATGTGCTTCCCTTGCTCTGTTGTTTCAGCGGAACCTGCGAGGGTCGGGAGGAAATTACGCTCTCCTCCGGCTCGTAAATATCCCTCCGAATCAGGGCTTCCCCCGTTGCATGCTGGGTAGGGGTAAAAAAACAAACAACAAAAAAAAAAAAGTATGGGCGGGGGTAGTATGTTTGGGGGGGATTGGTCAGGCGGGTAGGGGCGTGTGCGTATCGTACCTCTTTACGGCCCGCGTTAGTGTGTTTCCGAAAACGGGGGAGTAGAGCCGTAGCAGATGAGGAAAAAAAGAGGTCATTAACGAGCGCTGGCCCTAACGTGGACGGAAAGAGATGTGGAAAGGTAACGGACGTGAGGTGCTGGAAGCCTTCGCCTCACGCAGAGCCGGCTACGCGGCACTCCCGCGGTTATTCCTTGCCTTCCGTGAGCCGGGGGCATCGGCGGTTTACGCGGTGAGGCCGGCTCTGCCGGAGCAAAGCCGGGAGTTACCGCGGGCCTCTCGCTTCCTGCAAACGAGTCATTATCAGCTTTCGGTAATTAAGCAGCTCGTTACAGCGGCGCGACCCCCCCGGTCCGGTGCGAAGGGGAGCGGGGCGAGAGGCGCGCGGCCGAAAACAAGCGAGAGCGGAGGAGAGGCCGCCCCACAACCTTTATATTCTCAGGATCCTTCGCACCCCTTTAACAAGCCTCAGCTTGTTAAACTTGATCAGCCTCGGTGTGTGAGCGCGCCTTTTTATGGGATTGGGCTCCTGTCATAATTTCTGGTAATCACACGGTTGCCTCTGCCCCGCAGTTTGGAACAGGAAGTGGCGTCTGTGAAATACCTGCCATATCTTCAGGCACATGAATGAATGTAAAGTGCCTGGTTCATTTATTCTCTCCAGGTGAAACTGCTCTGGCTTCAAGAGCATAGTTTTATCGCCTTTAAAAAAAAAACGACTGTCAAATTTGAATTGTTCAGTTTGAACGCAAAATTCCAGAAGACTTAACAAACCGAACAGGAGTTTGAAAAGGAAACCATTCAACCACATTTTTGGAACAACAGCTCAATGTGTTGCATTCTGAAGATTCAGAATGTACCAGACATGCACTTCAGCAGATTTGGCAAACACAAGTAGTAGTGCAGTAGATGCTAGTAGTATTTAATAACACAGCAAACTAACTGTAAACATGAACAATCGTAAACGAAGTTGTGTGAGATATTGGCTGGGTGGGAAGTGTGCTGTACTGTGAGGGTGAGGTCATCAGGGAGAGAGGGAACGCGCGTAAAAAGTGAGCTTTTGTGCGCTTGGTGTTCGACTATAGCGAACAGCGGGAGATCCGACCCGATTCGTGAGCACAGAGAACTCTGGCCAGCTCGGCAGAGCCTGTTTGTGTGGAGATGGGGCGATTGTAGTAGCGGTAGGGGGAATTGGAGGGGGGGGGGGGTTGTGGGGGGCTGTCGGCTCCCTTGTTCCACCTGCGCAGAGGCAGCGCTGTCATGGCAACAGCGGAATCCCTCCTCGGGACAGCGGCAGGCAGGCAGGCGACGGCGGCGGCGGCGGCTCTCCTGTTTCCCAGCAGTCTGTTGCATTTGTGAATCAAATTAAATTAGAGCAAATTAAATAACCCCCGAAAATTCACAGCAGATTGACGCCGAGCCTCTCATTCAGTGAGTGCATGCCCGTCCGCCAGGACAACAGCAGACAGGAGCTGCGTACACACACACACACACGTCTCTCTCTCTATATATATACATACACACACACACACACACACTCACAAACACGTCTCTCTATTTCTCTTGCTCTCTCTCTCTGTCTATATATATATACACATACATACATAAAATTGCTTAGAGAAGGTTTTTAAGAAGTCCTCATTTTATTTCCTCAAAAGACAAGTCAAAATTATTGGCACCCATTTTCATTTTTTTGCCTGTTTTTACCCTCTGTTTGAAACGATAATACTACTGAGTCAAAGTTAACTGACCACAAAATCACTGTGTGCAATGGCCATCTCAGTCTCAAGAATTGCACTTGATTGAAAATTTGTGGTTTTGTGTCTTTTGAATCTTGAAAAATTCTGTCTAGAGGAATGTGTCCGAGATAATTGTTCTGTGACCAATTTTATTGGAACGAAATAATATAATTTTAAAATGTAGAATTCGAGCAGTATTGGGGAGAAAAGCGTGTCCCTTCCGAAGGTGCACGGTTGTGTGTCACTCAGAACCGATGGTTCCATGGCAACGGTAAAGGAAGTGGAAGCTGAGCTTACATACTAATATAGACCCGACCCCTTTTTCTGGTAAACTCTTCCTCTTTTGACTCGATCTCTACTCACTCAGCCTTTGCCTTTCGCTCTTGAAATTTTTGTTGAGTGTTTTTGTACGATTATATCTTATAAATTTTTACTTAGAAAAAAAAAAAAGTAGGAAATGGGAGTGTCTAGATTGCATCACTGACCGCCCCTTTTATCAGTGTGAACCCAAACTAGAAATGCAAATTGTTCCACTTACAGTCTGTCACTTGCTGTGTTTGTCCACAACTGCATGGTACTTATGCAATCTGTTTTGTGTATTATAAACCTACACGAATGATCTGTTCTGAACATTTTTTCTGTTTACATGACTTCCCGTTCTGTGGATTGACTAGCCTATATCAATGTGTTCTATCAGAAATGTATTTCTCCTGACAAGGGGCAGCGGCGTGTTGAAACAGTTCGTGAACACATTGGTTTTAAGAACGAGTAACCCTTCAATCATAGACGGATTCAACGGTGAATAGAGAACGTGGCTCTCTGTTTATGTTATGTTATGAGAAATACAGTAAGCAATAAACAAACATTATTGTGTGAATTAATTATCTTAAATAATACTTGAAAATGCATGCTATTTAAAAAAAGGAAGAAGAACAACAAAACAAGAATATACGTTTAATTAAAATTTAGGCCTACTTACTTACTATAAGTTTCCTTTTAATATTTTGAAACCACAGGCACAGCTTGCTTCTCTCTTATCTTATCTTCCCCGATTTTTTTTCTTTCCAAAATGCCCGAGTCGTTAGGCCTACCTGTCGATAAAAACCTCCCGTGGTCGACTTGCGGGGCCTACACAAACATGTCGAGAGGGGAACTTGCACGCATCGCGGCGCCGCCACTGACCCCCCCAGCACGGGTGAACTGCTTCACCGGTCTGAGACAACCCCGCTCCAAGCAGGGGAGGGCTCGACAGGGGGTTACAGTTTGGGGGGTAGCCTAGTTTCGTGTTTTTTTTTTTTTAACTAGTTTTTTCTCCTTGGCAACCAAAACTTTTTTCTTTTTTTTGTTGTGGTACTTTTTCAAAATAAACTGCTAACTTTTCAGATAATAGCCCAACAAAACTGCAAATCACGTTGTTCGCCTTGACGTTCAACAAAAACAGTTTTGCGTTAAATACTGTTGGCACATGTCCCTTTTAAAGACTATAACGGCAAATTTCCTGCGAAATGTACGCATATTTCTCATAAGAAAATAGCAGGCCACCGTAAATGGTACGGGATTAGCTATTGTCGCATTTGTCGGCATCTGAGTCTAACTGGCTAGCTGGCAAGCTGCCGTCTCCCGCAAATGAAGCTGAGGCAGTTATTTCTTTTCTTTTTTTTTTTAATTGAACGCGCCAGTAAAGCGAGCCAGGGAGGGAACCGGTGCCCCCCTCCTCTTCCTCCCCGTCCCTGAGCTCGCGCCAAGTCTGCCCGCCGTCCCGCCCACACGCTCACACACTGAGAGGTTACGGCAGACAGGCGCGTGACTCATTAGGCATTCGTCCCCCGGGGAGAAGGCTCGGAGGAGAAGGGGCGGGGGGGGCAAGAGCGCTCCGCAGCTGCAGGAATGTCACGGGCTGCTACTGCTGTCGTGTGCGTAATGTGTGTATAAATAAATCTGACAATGTCAATAATTTTACTTGTATATACCCAGAAAGGATGTGTAATTTTTTCAGAAGAATAATTATAATCACGCACGCACACACAAACATCGATTTCTGCAGCGGTTGTTGCCATATAGTACTGCACAAGTAGCCCGCAATGCCATTTTTTTGTGAATTTTTAACATGCTGAGGTAGCTAAACAGTCCAAAACTGTTTAAATGGGACGTTATTTGGAATACAAATTTCAATCAATGAAAATATCAGATTATGGGAGAGATAGTTGGCTATATGACGGCGTAATATGCAATGGACTTGAATTAATGGTTTCAGCTGGTAGGTACATCATGCAGAAAGTGGTGTATTGGTACGTAAGTAGTCAAATGTGCACTAGTCATGTGAAGAAATGTATTAGGTTGGAGTGCTGTCTATCCTAAGGCCAAATGAAAAGCACGACCATTCCCATCCCTTAAAAAGTGAATACAGCTTTTCAGTTTCAGTGTGCAGAGGCCTTTGATAAAATGGATTTAGCTGTACTGATATTATTAAAACGGGTGTGTTAGAAATCTGTTAGCGAAATGCATTAGAGAAGAGATTTCTGAACTCCCTCTGTTTGGCTAGGATATCAGGAGCTCTGTAGTACATTGTGTCGTGATGTGAAGGACCAATTTGGAACATGGTCACTAGCCTGCTACTATAGTCTGTTCAGTCGGTACCTACCCCCTATCTCTCTCTTTTTTTATGGATTTTCTCCTATTCCACAGAATTAGAACATAATAGTATCATCAGCATACTGTCTCAGCTTCTGCACCTGCATATGTGTGTGTGAGTATGAGTATGAGTGTGTGTGTGTATGTGTGTGTTTGTTTGTGAGGGTGTTTGCTTGTGTGTGTTTGTGAGTGTGTGCGTGTGTGTGAGGGTGAGGGTGTGAATGTGTGTATATGTGTTTGTGAGGGTGTTTGTGTGCAAGTGTGTGTGTGTGTGTGTGTGCGAGTGTGTGTGTGTATTTGTGAGGGTGTGTGTGTTTGTGACTGTGTGTGTGAGTGTGTGCGTGTGTGTGTGTGTGTTTGTGACTGTGTGTGTGAGTGTGTGCGTGGGTGTGTGTGTATGTGTGTGAGTGTGTGTATGAGTGTGTGAGTGTGTGTATGTGTGTGAGTGTGTGTGTGAGTGTGTGTATGAGTGTGTGAGTGTGTGTATGAGTGCGTGTATGAGTGTGTGAGTGTGTGAGTGTGTGATGAGTGCGTGTATGAGTGTGTGTGTGTGTGTGAGTGTGAGTGTGTGATGTGTGTGAGTGTGTGTATGTGTGTGTATGAGTGTATGAGTGTGTGAGTGTGTGAGTGTGCACGCATGTCTGGATGGGAAAGGTTTTCACAGGCATTCCCGGTAAGGGCTGCGGCGTCTTCCTGCATCAGCCCTTCTCGTCATCTCCCCGCTGGCGCTGGTGCTGAGGAGAGCAATTAGATCAGCCTACGTTTTACTGTATCCAGTGGACGGTTTACAGGAGCCCTTTCAATATAATCTAAGCCGGGAGCACATTAACTGTTTATATTTGGTGAGCTATTAAAATGGTTGTTTTAGCCGTGTGCGAGAAGCGTGTGCGGGCTCCACAGCAGCGCTAGCGTTGCGTTGCGGCGCGCCTCCCAAGGCTCGGCCGGGCCCATCGTTTTCAGGCGCAGAGAGGTGGGAGGGCTCATTCGTCGCAGTTCACGCCGGTTCGCTGGAAACTTTTTTTTTTCTTGAAGCGTTTTTTTGTTTCCGCGGCCGTCTGACGGCTGACCACACGCCACGCTTCGCCGAGCGCCTCGGCCTCTCGGCGGATCCGAGGGTGTGAACGCGCGTGGCCCCCGCTCGCCCCCTTAACTTCTTCTTTACGAAATAAAAATATATTCTCGTGCTTTCCGAGGGCCCACGACTTTTCCATTCATCTCTGTGTTTTTTTTTCCGTTTCTCCGCACGCTAAGAAAAAAGGGCCTCTTGATTCTTCAGATTCTAACTATGGTAAGGCAGTGTTGACGCTTTAAAAAATAAAATGAAAACAGTGAAGAGATCGCTGCGTTCGCGTGTATTTACGGGAAGGTGCGTGTCCCCTCATCAGTGGGTTTTTTTTTTTTGGAAAAGCCTCCACTGTGGTGTGGAAGTCTCCAGAAATATTTTTGAAACCGCCCCAGGTTCCGCATCAGTGGGAGAGAAGAGTAGTGGTGTAGTGGTGTTTGGGCTGGGGGTGGGGGTGGGGTGGTGCACACGAATCAGGGGATGGGTTTTTGGTGGGGCGAGCCGAGGTTTGGCAGGAGGTTGGGATTCTCAGTTGCGTGTGGCGTATTGGAGGCTGAGTTGTGTTGGGCAGCGGTTCCCTGTGTGAGGTCCGCCAGCACTGGATTGGGTTTCAGCGAGGATGTCTGCCCTCAGACTGGAGTCAGAACCTTCTTTCTGTCGCCACGCCCCAAAGCCAAAGGGGTCAGTGCCCTGGGTATCAGGACCGTGACTGAATGACGTTTGGCCAAGCCAACAGTGTCTTTGCTGAAGAGCCCAGCCTTCGATGCGGTGGTGCGGTTCGAATGTGGGGCTGTACAAAGGCTGTGGGTGATTTGTCAATCTGTTCTGCAACCCTGACCACCCACCCCCCCCCCCCCCCCCTTTTCCACGCCACATGTACTGTGTCTGTACTGTGTCCTGGAGAGTCATATGAAACAATGGAGGCGGATGTAGGTGGCAATGCGCTCATATGGAAAATATTCGGTTTGTTTATGTGTGCGTGTGTGTGTGTGTGTGTGTGTTAAATCCACCACAAAAACAAAAACAACAAAAATTTAAAAAATCCTAGCTGAAGAAGGAAGGTGATGCTCAGCACCCTCCACGGTCTGGCGTCCCGCCCCCCAAACCCCCCTCCCTCCCCTGCCCCCAACCCCCCCCTCCCTCCCCTCCCCATTCATAAAAGTTTAACGAAGTTGGCGTGCTGAGAAGAGCTGGATTTAAAAGAATAAAGGCGAGAAAGAGAGAGCGAGAGAGAGAGAGAAAGAGAGAGAGAGAGAGAAAGAGAGAGAGAGAGAGAGAGAGAGGGAAAGAGAGAGAGAGAGAGATAGAAATCCTGCGCAGCTCGCAAACGAAAAGCAAAAGAACTCTGCAGAGAAACGCGCCGCCTGGTCGTCCTCTGGGATGCTTGCCTGGTTTTTTTTTCTCTTTTAGAAAGTACGCCACTTGAGAGAAATCCGGAGGAGTCGCACCTGTTTGCCTCTTGGCTAGTTCCCCCCCCCCACCCTCCGCCCTCTGCTCGCCCCAGCCCGTCATTCATGCCACAGGCCCCTAGGGTGTGTGTGTGTGTGTGTGTGTGTGTGTGCATATGTGCATATGTGTGTGTGCTTGTGGGTGTGAATGCATGCGTGTGTGTGCTTGTGGGTGTGTGTGTGTGTGTGTGTGTGTGCGCCTGTGCCTGTGCGTGTGTATGCGTGTGTGTGTGTGTGTGTGTACGTGTGCGTGTGTGTGTGTGTGTGTACGTGTGCGTGTGTGTGCGTGTGCCTGTGTGTGTGTGTGTGTGTGTGTGTGTGGGGCAGGAGGCGGGTGTGGAGGATGGGTAGAGGATAGGCGTGTTGAGGAGGGAGCGGGCGGGTCGTCTCCAGGAGACGCTGGCGTGGTGTCAGAGGCACAGCAGTGCTCAGCCTGTCTCTCTCCCCGGCTCTGTGCTGACCCAGAATCCACCACAGCCTCTTCCAGGCCACAGTTAGAGGCTGCTCAGCGTCCCTCACCAGAGCCTGAGGTGCACAGCTCCGTTTTAGTTGCCCCTCGTAAAAATAAGAGACTAAATTTTGGCATTACAAATGAATGAAAAAGGGCTGAGTGAGAGACAGAGTGTCATAGGCTCTCCCCTAACTGAAAACAAAAACACCCATTTTCTGCTATAGAAACCAAAAAAATATTCCGCCTGCTTTCCCCTCATATTTATTTTGGTGAAACTAATGTCAAAGTTTTTACCGTATTGACTTGAAAGACATTGTTAACAGTGTTGAAACTAGTTTCTGCTGTCATAGTTAAGCATTACATTATGAGGCACTGACTTCATTGGCCAGAGTGACGTGTGATTGAAGTTCTGTATCTCTCTCGTGGTTCGGTGGGGAGTTACTGGCAGAAGGTGTCGTGAATTTGTATGCGTTTAATGCTTTGCCTGAAACGGAATTCCAGAAACCACGTTTTGAATACGAACCAATTTGATAGTCTGTAATAATTGCAAATGCACTGCGAGATAAGTGAAGAAAAGCGTTAGAATTGTGACGGTGTGCACTGGTGTGCGTACCGCAGTGTGGTCGCTACATGTTGCTGTAGGGTCTCTCCCCCACTGACTCCTGACCGTGAGGCCATGGCGCTGCGAGGTCTGGGAGGGCGGTTAGATGGGCGATAACGGCAGTTTTAATTGGAGGCGTGTCATTCTGGACGCGCGTGATGGGGAGGCGGTTAGTCTCTGCGGCAGGTCCCCGAACTCGAGTAATTGGTGATAAATAACCGGGCCGTTACGCGCCCCACGCCGCTCGTTCCCGGTAAGTAACGGTCTCCGAGGTGCAATAAGGACCATAAAATGGTTTTATTATATTGCTGAGAAAGTCCTTTTTTCACCTCAATATTTTTTACCCTGCACGGTTCAGTTCCTGCCAAGACGGAGCCTCTAGAAGAGAAGGATTGATTTTATATTTCGGCTCATGTACTTCAGCTTCAGGAGTGTAGCTGCGATTTTTCAGGGGTCACCGTCAGCTTTTTGTTTTTCTTATAGTTCTTTTAAAAAAAAATAAAAAAATTGCTTTGGAGGTTAGAAAGCGTTATTTTGAAGATTAAAACTTGCTTAGTAAGCGTAATATGTTTTTTTAGTTTCTTCAAATGGGGATTTGATGCCGGGCGGTTTGGTGCTGCCTTGTTTGTGCTGCAATTTCAACACTGTTTGAGTTGAACTGTTTGAGTCGAGGTGGCGGCTATGAGAAAGACAGCCGTAATCAGTAATAATCAGCAGATAAGAGGTTGCTCTGAGTGCATGCTGCCTGCTCCACTAACGGCGGCCGGCGCGGCGGGAAGGGGCGTGTCCTAAAAGGGGCGTGTCCCCGTGTGTGTGTGTGTTTTTTTTTCCCCCGCTCAGAACCGCGGGCGCCTGGCGGAGAAGCGCACCACGCCCCTCCCCCCGACGCGCGTCCCCAAGAAGGAGCTGGTGTCCATCTTCAGCAGCGACGACAGCGAGGGCAGTGAGAAGGCCAATGGGGACCACGGCGATTTCAAGCAGGAGGACGAGCTGCGCTTCGGCATCATGAGGAAGAGGTGAGGCCGCCGCCCGTCGTTAGCCGAAACCGGTCAAACCGCGCCTAGACCTTACAGCCCTGTTAGAATAACGTAAAAATCTGGTTGCTTGGTAACCTAGCAGCTTGTGTTGTCCTCTTGCGCTTGCCGTCAAACGGACACGTGGCAGTGGTGCGCTTTGTTGACGATAGCCGAAACTGCACATCAGAAGATTGGTGCTCACATGGCAACACTGAGACACTCTAGCCCCTCCCTCTCAAGCTCGGCGCCCCCCACCCCCCATCCCACCCCGGACTCCTTAAAGATAGAACAGATACTCTCAACGGCATTCATTGTTCAGCCTTATTTTGGATACTCTCACATGCTTTAAATGCTCTAAGATGACTGTAAAGGATTAGGCCCTTCATACATCAGTGCATCACCATTAGAGGGATTGTATGACACCATTACAGCCTTTGCCATGGGAACCCCCATATTACACACACATACACTGTATGAAACATGGTAATAAATACAGGTGCAGAAAACCAGTACCCAAATTAACAAAGGACACTGATGAAGAAAGAAGAAAGACAAACTCGAGTAACTGTCGACGGCCATCTTAGATTTGTCGATGTGTCGGTTTTCAGTGGAGCCTGAGATGAAGTTGAAATCAAAGTTACTCTCTGTTCCTGTTTCCTGTAATGTTTTTTATGATGTAGGAAATTCCAAGTCAGCCCTGTGATCTTGGTACACCACTGCAGAAAATGCTTAATATCTGGAATACTGGGGATTTAAGAGCATCAAACCAAGCTAATCACCCAAAGTGTTGTTTGCAACATATATAAGCTGTTACTTTAATGGTTGAATTTATGAAATGCCCACATTTAAGTACATCACATAGGCTTGAAATTGAGATCAGAAAGGACGATACAGGGCAACTTTATTGACCGCTAGTGGTACATTTGCACACACAGACAAAAAAATCCAAAGTTTTAAGTAGCTCCCCTGTACATTAATCGTTGAAAAGGCACTAAGAGAGATTGACCCGTGTTTTGTGTATGTCTGCATGCGTTTCAGTTCACTCTGACTGTGAACACTCATGGCGCATGGTTTTGAAACCAGAGCAAATAATCACAAAGTAAAAAAACCAGAGGAAATTGAGGGTGTATTGACCTTATTCGTAACGGTGTCAGTAGCTGTGGGATCCTGCAGTACTGGAGGGACCATGTGTCCCCCTGAGGAGATGAAAAACTAAAAAAAAAAAAAAGGGCATTTTTTTAAAAGGGACAAAGTGACGGCGACCAGGTTCTCAGCTGAAGAACCGAAAAGAGGCGCGATCACACTTAACTGGCGCGGGCGGAGCGGCCCCTCACCCAGCGAGGGGTGTCTGCAGGCCGGGCGTCACGCTGCCCGTCAGTCTCGCACAGCAGTTACTCGCGGCTCGGTTGCCACGCACAGAACTTAATCGTCGGTTAAAAATATTTTTGAGGTTCTCGTGACTGGCGCTATTTTATTTAAGCAGTGCCGTGAGAGAGCAGAAAAAAAACGGCGAAACAGGTTCTGATCTGAGCAGCGAAAAACGAAAATGGAAAAACTGAGAAAGGGAGCACGGCAGTTTCAATGAATGAAGCAAAGAAGGAGAGCAACACCTTTGAGAAAACAGAGAAAATTTGTCACAAATGGCGGCCATTTTCTTTTAATACAAAGAACGTAGGTACTGTTAAATCAATGTAAAATTGAAGAAGCACAGGGAAGTACCGTCGGCCATGTTTTTGTGACCTCTTGACTTACCGTAGCACGGAACGGTTTCGCAGGAAGTGGGTGTGATAGACAGAATAAATGAAAAATGTGTATTGGTTGAGTACCGTGAATTTCAGGGAGTCTATGTCAGTAGCAAAGGAAAAAAAAAACAAGCCTTAGAAGTAACAGAGTTCTGTGTTTATATGTCCATATATACAGTATGTCACAGGTGGATAGTGAAGTCACTCCTTCTGTCCGTCTCACCTGTCAAACCACAACCAATGAGATCTTACGGAGAGCTCAGCTTTCAGTGACTGACAGGTGTGCTGACAAATTAGTGAGGAACAGCTTTAGCAGGCACCAGATCAGTTGGTCCGGTTTGTCAGCGGGCATTGTCCTCTATTCCGAAGTGATTGGCAGTATGGTAATGAGCCCTTCAAAATGATTGGTCAGTGCGTGGTACAGCCACGCCCCACTGCGGTGCCAGGACCGGAAAATGGTGAAGCAGAGGGAGGCGGTGAGCTGCTGATACTGTTCGCAAAATTTTAAATACCAAAGGGGAAACCCTTTTGATGTCGAAAGGTAGTTTTCAGTTTCACATGAACATGTTTTCCTCTCACTTCAAGTTGTAAAAAGATGATGCAGTTAGCAAGTACCTTCTGTCAGATCCATAGATGATTATCGTATACACACATATGCTGTATAGATTACACATTGATTGTTTCTTGGAAAGATTTTCAGCTATAGTCATGTGTTTCAACTTCATTTTGCTATTTCCTGTAAACGTATCCGGAAATTTGAAAGACAAATAACAAATTTTATGGTAGAAATAACATGGGCAATATTCATCAGGCTAAACCTAAAGGATAAAGAATGCAGCATTTATAATCATTAGATTTGGCCCAAACTGGACTAGACTTACTTTGTGTTTGCATCTGTTTTTGGGTTGTGACCCCTCTGCGTGCTGGCCTCCTCAGAAGGTTGGTCCCTGCCCTGGACTGATCTCCACCCTGGATTGGTCTTTACTTTAAATTTCTACCCTGGGCTGAATTTGTAATGGGAGCGCTCTGTTTGCAAGCCAAGTTGGATTTAAGCCAGCTCTTCAGGAAGCACCAGCCTGTGTAATGAGGATTATGAGTGGGATAGGAAGAGGAAATAGCTGTTCACTCGTTAGCAATAACGCACCAGATTAAGATGACATACAGCGTCGTGGCACAGGCTGCGTGGGCCTTGCCTGAGAATCCAGCCTTGCGCAGATGGCGGGGTGTGAGTGAAAGGATGAGTAATGGTGAGGGAACTGTTCCTGTAAATCAAAAAACAAAACACACACACACACACACACACATATACACACACACACTCACACATATACACATACACTCACACATATACACACACGCACGCACATATACACATACACACGCACACACATGCACACACACACACGCACATATACACAGACACACTCACACATATACACATACACTCACACACATACACACACGCACGCACATATACACATACACACGCACACACATGAACACACACACACACACACAAGCGCACATGCACAAGCACATGCACCTACACACACACACGCACTCGCACACACACGCACGCATATACACGCTCACAGACACACCATGATGCCATGTTAATTCAGTCAGGGAGCACCAGGAAATGTAGCTATGCATTTACGATTTAAGGGCTGTTATTGTATATTCTGATTTCACATCTAAAAATAGCAGGAAATCCTTCAGCGTTCTCTGCACTTATTATATATACTGTATATACAATGTCTATCAGAATGTAGTATATTTATTTAGTATTTTCTGCCTTCCTTCATTGATGCGCAACCTATGTACAGTATGTTGGGAATGTACACAGACGTGTATTACTGCGTTGCGGAAACAGCTCAATATGAATCCATGCTAACCCAGTCCGCCGTGCAAGCTCGTATTTCGCACGCTTGTTTACTATAGTGTTCACAGATGTGCTGAATACATACCTGCTTTTATATCTTTCTGCGAATGGCGACGCGTGCTTCTGTTTGTCTGCGCGTGCACCAAAAAAAGCATCCCAGGGTTTCCTTCTGTTCTATTGGTATTTTTTATTTTTTTTATCGCGCCAGATGTAGGCGGAGCAGGGCTATGTCTTTTACTGGGCGTCGTTAGCGCTGGGCTGCGGCGTTCAGCTGTTGCGTCAAATCTGTTTTGGGGGGGGGGGGGGGCAAGGAGACGAAGGTGGGGTTGGGGGGGCACACAACCGCAAAGATGTCACCGTAGGCTGTGTGTAATAATAAACACACACGCACACGCACACGCAGGGGCCTGGGGTTTGGCCCCCCTAAAAAAGCGCCAAGAGGCCACGGTGAGGGAGGCGCATCGCCGGGACAACGCTAACGAGCGCGAGCGAGCGAGCGAGCAGGAAACCGCCGACCCCTTCCCATAACGCACTGCACTTCTGCGAGAGAGAGAGAGAGAGAGAGAGAGAGAGGGAGAGAGAGAGAGAGATAGAGAGAGAGCGCGAGTGAGATAGATAGAGAGCGCGAGTGAGGTAGAGAGAGGGAGAGAGAGAGAGAGAGAGAGAGATAGAGAGAGTGCGGGTGAGATAGATAGAGAGAGAGAGCGAGAGAGAGAGAGAGAGAGAGAGCAAGTGAGATAGATAGAGAGAGAGAGAGAGAGAGAGAGAGAGAGAGCACTCTCAAAATCATTTATACCTGAAACCTTTTTGTGCTGAATTGAAACGACCCAACTCTTTAAAATGGGCATGGAGGTAGAGGTCCTGTAGCAGGTTTAACAGGTTTGATATGGTTCAGTCTGAGAGTGCGGAAAAAAGAGGGCTTCTTTATAAAGACTATATATAATAAAAGGATAAATACCAGAATGTAAAGAGTTAAAGTCTGTTAACCTTTTCGATATGTACTGCGCATATCTGAAATGATTAAAAATATACCACTCTGAACAGTGATTCGTTTTAGAGACACAAATGAGCAACTGTACATTTAAAACTCTTATATATTTACAATGAAATATCACAGAAAAATATAAATGCTTACATATTTCTATACCGTGTGTCTTTCCCAGCTTTGCGTATAATAGCTATTTTAAAAGCCTTTTCACATGCAGTGTATTTTAGCGGGTCTCGCTCTGAATGGTGTAACCCGTGACGCCGAGCTGTCGGGTAGCGGTAGAGGGAAGCCGCACGCCATGCTAACCTCGTTATGGGTTTCTTTTTTTTTCTTTACTCGACGCTTCTGATGCTTGCGTGTTAAGACGCTAACAAATTTACTGGACACTCAAGACTGATTCGCGGGTCGGAGGGGCGGGGGGGGAGGGGGGGAGGGGGAGGAGGGGGGGGCTTTTTACTCTTTAAATGGCGGCCGGCTTGGCGGAGCCGTGGCTCCGGTCTGTTCAGGAGGCGCACGGTCCGCCCCCGCCCCCCGCCCCCCGCGCGTATGTGGGACTGACCAAAAAATTGATAATAGGCTGTTCAGCCTTTGAAATTAGGTTTCCATTGAATGCAGCCCCTGTAAGCGAGTTGTAGACGGGTCTAAACAAATTGGATTTTACTGTCGGATGACAAAAAAGAAAAAAAAGAAAAAAGAAAGAGCACAGGCTTCCTTTACGAGCGCGTTCGGGAGTCGCTGGTAAAGTGCGCCATCGTCGCCATCGTCGCGTAGCGGTTTCCTGCGGCTCGTCCGTTTCTCGTCACGTGTGCCGTTACCGGGTTGCGAACGTCACATGGTA
The DNA here is from genome assembly GCF_018555375.3 of Anguilla rostrata. Classification (NCBI taxonomy): domain Eukaryota; kingdom Metazoa; phylum Chordata; class Actinopteri; order Anguilliformes; family Anguillidae; genus Anguilla; species Anguilla rostrata. The sequence goes on from NC_057945.1 coordinate 31,897,164, forward strand.
TAGCCTACAGAATGCAATTGCGCATATCCCACAGGAAACGGAAGGACGAATAGAAAGACAGAGGTGACTGAGAATGGGATTTAGGGCTCTGTGGAACGAGGAGGGCTCAGGACCTGGTCATCCTCGACAGAGGCCTGCCTCGTCCGACTCCTCTCACCGTATCTTTTACCCAGATTAATGTTAAGGGCCACAGCCGCTGCAGACGATTGGCAGGTAGGCCCACCTACAGGATGCGGAGCGAGATGCGCGAGCCCTTCCTGCGAAGTGCGCGCTCGCAGCGGATGCGGGGTACGAACCACGAGAACGGCGTGGCTCCTGTGGTTTCGCGAGATCGACCATCTACCCCGCTGGCGAAGCGAGCGCGCCCTCGTCGGAGGGCGTAGCCTTAGCAACGAGGCCCTTGCCCCGAAGGTCACCATCGAATGTGACATCCGCGGCTCGGCTGGGACGTGTTTCGCGGCTGAAGCAGCATCTGAAGGGGGAATAGCAAGGTGACGCACAGCCGACAGAAATAACAAAATGCCCCCAAAGCAACTTCAGCCCCCTTGAGCCGGGGACCGATGTAGCAGTTAGCAGTTACGCGGGGAGCCGGCGTAATAAATAGCAAAAGTTTCAAACGGAAAAAAAAAACCGGTGGAAACCCTACCTGCGTGCGGTTCTCCTGACTGCGCAGACAAGGCTTCGATTAAAATGTGCTGACTGTAAGTCTGGGTCATTACTGAGGACCGGTGACGCATTATATTCTATACACCTGCTGACGGAGCCTTCTCACTGACTCAGAACACCTCCCAAAATGGCCACTGACTCGCGAATGTTACGGCCTGTTTGAGACTATGCGAAACCCCTTTTGTTTAAGCGAATAATCTTTATAGTAGAATCAAATGTACTTCTTCATTTAAGCACTTTAAGAAGTCTTTTTTTAGTTTTCTGCAAACTTGACTTAAATATGTGAAATCCACAGTTAGTAATATACTACCTGTAGTCTGTATGACGCATATCATCATTTTGTGTGCTATATAATGAGGATAGAGGTTATTACCTGATTCTCAGGAAGAGAGGATCTCAGAGAGAGAGAAAAAAAGAGAGGGATAGAGGGAGAGAGGAAAGAAAGGCAGGTGCGGTTGCCTATTTCGTCTGGACTTTGGTGCTGTCCCCCTCCACCCCTCCACCCCTCCACCCCTCCACCCCTCCACGGGTTGCACAGCTGCTCAGACACTCTTTAAATCCTTGCTATAAATTCGGCTGCATACGAAGAAGGGTTTAACCTGTCTGGGCTATGAATGCAAAGTGACTGTGGCACAAAGCCAGCCTCCGTCTCTCCCTCTCTCTCTCTCTCTCTGCGTGTCTGTGGGGAACCGGGCGCTGGTGGCGGGTCTGATAGCTTGCGTTGCCTAGTGATGCTCAGGACGGAACCCGCCGAGCCACGGAAACCTTCTAGAACCAGGTCAAGTTCCGGGGCAGAGGCTGTGGTAGAATCTCTCAGTGTTGGTACGTACTTGAGATGCCTCACTTCAGTGTATATACACCTGCAGTGTTTGGTTGCTGCTGTGTGCTGGCAATAGGAAATGATGTATTCTTTAGACTGAAGTGTGACTTGCTAGATTCAGACCTTTCCATGAATCTCAGGTAAGAAATGCTAAGAGTACATTTTAAAGTGAAGCTTTAACCGGGGTGGGTTACTGAATTTTAATGAAAAATATGTGCAGATGTATGTGATTTACATTTTGCACTACTCCATGTGCTGCACCTAATAGTTAGAGTTATTCATTCAACCTCTGCAGAGCTGTACCAGGTGATTTAAAAGTCACAACTTTTTTTGGTTTTATAATGAACTGAATGAGAACGTAAGCAAAGTATGTGTGTACCTCAACAAGTTTGTCAAGCTGACCGTTAAGAAAAAAAAAAGTAGAGTAACCAAATTTCTTTCAGTATTTATTTCGACACAGTAATTTCAGGGTGTTGCTTGTGGTTAGCGTGTTCTCCGCTTGTGATGCGATGCAACAAAATTAGCTGGAGCAGACAGGTGTGTACGTGCTACTTGAATGTCATTATTATTAGTTGGACTTAGCTACTAATAAAAAGGGATTTAGGATTTCACATGTTCCCAAATCCCTTTAAGGATGGAAAGGGCTGAAATGGTCACAGATAATTAAAGTTCTGACTTATATATTTTAAATTCCCCCGTGAGTTTTTATGCCTTAGGAGCGATAGTCTATGGAAAAGACTACGTCCTTGTTTTGCTAGCTGTTTGTTGTCCCGCTGATCCCTCCCCCCCCCCCTTCCGATACGCCCATACATAGAAATGTTTGTTCTATCACTTCGCCCAACGTAGTTGCAGCTGGTATCACAAAGTGTTGTGGAAAGTTACGCCGGCGAAGAGTTTTCAGTTCTCGGCATGACTTTTTGCACGAGCAGGAAGAGGAGAGCAGGGGAGCCTGTCAGGAAGGGGACCAGCCTGTGGGAAGGTGATTACCCTTTGGGTGTAGGCGGTGGGGGGAAATCCCAGTCTGTGATGGAAAAGACCTACTTTCGGGCTCTACCTGCACTCGCTGCCCGTGGGTCTCGGAGGAAGGATTCCCCCCTCAGGGGTGTCTCTGCTGAGAAACAGGCCTTTGAACAGTGGGGATCCCCAGTCTCCCTCCCCCAGAAATGAGCAAGAACAGCAGCCACATCTCGGGGGGTGGATTAAAAGCGAAAAGAGCGATCGTATCTCTGCGATCTCGTCATTTTCGGTTTTCGCTCTCGTATCTCCCCGGGCTTCGCAAACAAGCAGAGGAGGGTTTCCTTCCCTGTGACTGCAGGTGCCTGGCGGGGGCAGCCGCTTCTCCGCGCCGCCGTCGCAAACCGGCCCCCGTTCGGGGTCGAAAACAGTGCTTTGGCTATTTCTGTTAGGGCACACCGTCATTATCAGCCAGCGCTGTGGCAGGTGTGCGAGCAATGACAGTAATGTAACCAGGTTTGGAAAAGCGCAAATTGTCCTGTTTCCCCCCCCCCCCCCCTTACTGTCAGACCTTATTTTGAGTTTGTAAACCTTTCAGTTCCTAGGAAGCTGAGAGAAAAAAAGTGACAGCCGATAATTATCAGATTTAAAGGTTAAAAACCATTTGAAAAGGTGTGCGGTCTTGAAACTGGCGATGGAAAAACTGAGAACCATATAGGCAGTCGTGTAGGAGTCATGCACAAATTTCCTTTCATTTCTGTGCACCTTGCAGTGCGTTCTAGTTCCCCTGTAAAACCCACCGCAGAGACACGTTCAGGTCTTCTTTACTGTTACTCTCAGCTTACAAGGAAACACGCTCATGGTGATCCCATTGTAGACAGGGGGTTTAGGCCAGCCTGCACCCTTGAGTGAGCGAATACATTTGAGTAAAAAAAAAAAAAACCACTTTAACTTGGAGGCCGTTTTTTTTGGTAGATGTGTAGGAGCGGGACTACTTCCCCGTAAGGGAAGCGGGGGGGGGTGGAGGCGTTGACGTGCGCTGGTAACGAATCCAGTCCTAATCAGGCAGGGCTCGCCGGCGTTCTCCTCCGAAAAAGAAAGCGTCTGAAATTCCTGTCGGGCGGGAGGTGTATCGACCTGGCGTCGGCCGGCATACGCCGCACGTACGGGCGCGGCGGGGAAAACCCGGGAGAGCGCGGCGTGATCTCACTTATTCATGCGCCTGCTCGCGTGTTTATTTCTCTGTCTCCCTCCTCGGTTGGAGTTCTCTGTGCCTGGCTCTCTTTCTTGGTCCTAATGTGGAAAGAACAGAGGCCCTTGTTAGCCGTAGAGTTGAAAAAGTGAAAAAGGAGAAGGAGATAAAAAATAAAAAAATAACTCTGGTCCCATTAGCTCGTAGGTACTCACAGGTGTGGATCCGAAATGTTGCGATGGATTGCTCAGTTGGGCCTGGCATTGTGTTGCCTTTGAATTCTAACAATAGGAGCGCTCAGAGAATTTTAAGATAATATTTTTAGGTGATATTTTGCTTGCCCGGTCTTTGATTGAGGTTCATTTCAGTTGGGCGCTGCGGACTCAGGCTTTCTCAGCCAGTGAGTCTGCAGTCGACTGCTTTGCAGTCAGGGCAGCTCTTAGAGATTCGTGCAGACGCCTGCAGGCAGCAGCTGTCAGCCTCCTGAACCCGCCATCCCCCGCCCCCCGCCCCCCACCCCCCACCCCCCCACCACACGTGCACCTGCACGCCAAATCGCTGCCGCCTCCTGTGATTCGGGGCAGTTTGTCACCGTTCCCGTTGTTAGCAGGGGTGTCAGATGTAGCGGTTGTAATGTGGTGGCGTCTGCCCCTCCCTCCCCCTCCCCCTCCCCCCGACTCCTCCCCCCGGTCGCCCCGGCAGCCCCCCGAGCTGGCGCCGCTCCCCGCCTGGCGCTGGCCACCCGTGACCCGGCCCCGCCCAGCCCAGCGGCTCGGGCGGCGGCTGCTCTGGCCGCCGCTCCCCGGCAGCTGCGAGGCCCCCACGGCGTGACCGTCTGCCGCCGCTACCTCGTTTTCCGAATCAGCGCTGGGGGCGGGGCGCGCCTCTCCTCTCCCCCGAGGGCCGGGGGGACGCGTCGTGAGAACGCCGACACCCTCGCAGGTGCGGCGCAGGTGCGACCACATTAGACGGGGGACCGCACGCGCACGCGCTCTCGCTCACGCCGCACACACACGCCCCCAACGCCTGACTCGCACCCACAGAACCGGCGAAGACTAGGGCAGCTGCGCGGAAGCTTCCGGAAGCTCGCGGGCCGCTGAGAGCCGTGCTCCGCCGCCAGGGCCTGCCGCTCGGGAGAACTAGAGAAACATGTTTGCCCGTGCTAGAGATCGTATCTGACATGTCTAACCACAGACAGACCTGTCTCATCTCATTATGCATTTTTCTCTTATTAACTCATGGCGCTGAAACTTTTCTTTTTTTTAGCCGTTAGGGTTTGATCTCTCTAGCCTTTGATGTAATATTCATGCGTTTTATGTAAATGAGCCAAACAGTATATCTCGTCCTTTAATTGGTGGCGTTACTAATGTCGAAAAACCGCGTTTCACTTCACAGTGGCAACTCTGACCCTACGGGCCTGAAATGGTAGGTTTTTTTGGGTGGATGTTGTTATATACGTTCAGTGCCTCATTTAGACCCGGTGTTGTTGTCACATTTGGTACCAACCTACACAGCAGCATTTAATTCATGGAAAGTAGTCTGTTGTTTAGACCAATTTGACTCTGGAGAACAAATCAGTTCCACCTAAAAAACAAAGAAAGGACTAGGTAATTAACCGCTTGGGTTGAAAAACACAGGGCAGACGTAAAGGATTTAGTCACTGTGGTTCCCGAAATGCTGAATGTCCCATCCCCAATGTCCAGGCCCCTTTTACCTCAGGGCCGTCTCTCTGTCTGTGGCAGGACAGCATTGGTGCCTCCACGGGACTGACCAGTGGAGCTGGCGCTGGATGGAGCTCACAGAGCGCTGACCCAGATCTATTTAACGCCTTGGGTGCTGCCTAAAATTAAAACACCCGCAGCTCCAAACAGGGATACTTACTTTATTCAGCAAGATGGAAGTCATGTGGAAATAATCATTATTGTAAATAATTTGGAGTAAGGAGTTTCCATTCCGTTGTCGCTGACACACAGCATAGTAACTAACCAGATCAATGCCAGCTCTTATTTTAGGGTGGCGCAGTGTTGCAGTGATGTAGTGTAGTTATGTCATGCACAAATAAAAGTGTCTGAGATTGTCCTTCAGACCCACAGAATGTATACAATTGCATGCACAGACACATACGGTCCATGGTTCTTATTTGCACACACATACAAGACAAGTGTCTTGTCACACACATTCACACACCACACACACACACACACACACACAATTATTATTCACAGTCTCAATAGAAACACAATGTTCAGAATCCTCATTTGCACCAATGCGGAGTTCCAAGGCGTACACACTCAACCTTTACGATCCTCACTCCACACACACAGTGCTCACTAACACACACCTGGCCCCTGCACAAACGCGCGGGGACTGCGGCGCCCGTGTGTGCACGCTGCCCGTTGCTCTGGCCCTCAGACCCGCCTCTCCCTTTAACTGGCTCAGGCTGGCTTAATATCTGGGTCGTTATGTTGGTCGGGACGCTGGGGGATGAGTGGCATTGACGGCTTTAGGGGACGCGATTATGGAGATTGCGTCCAGCGTGCGCCTGGCGATAAGAGCGCGCCTTTGTCATGAGCGCGGCTGTCGGGTCCTTCAACCCCCCCACCCCCCCCCCCAACCCCCCTCGCGCCACCTCCCCCCCCCCGCTGGCGGCCTGCGCTGAGTCAGCTGGCCGGTTCTTACCTCCCCTGACTCAGATTATGACCTTGGCTGGCTGTCTGCGAGCCCTCATTAGGGGGCCGAATTGGGACAGCGGGGCGAAAGTGTGCTAATTAGCCCGGCTAACGGTGCCCTTGCTCTCCGGACTTAGCGCAGATCCTCTGAAAGGCGTCTCTCCTCGGGATAATAGCCTGCTAAGGTAAGAAGTTCAGGATGGCATTATCGCATCGGGAGCACTGATTGGAGTAGGGTGGGGGGGGGGGGGGGGGCGGAGAGGTTGGTGGGGATTGGGAGGGTGTCTCTTTCCCTCCTTTGCCTCTCTCTCTCTCTCTTTGTCAAAGGCAACCGACGCAGATATTCACGGAGACCATGGCGCGTAATTTGACGCACTTACAGTTTTAATCGCGCGCGGCATTGTCTGTGGTTGTCATTCTGACGCATAGCTGGGATTGAGAGCCCTACTGTACTGTCATTTCCAAAAAGAAGAGGCCTGTGCTCTGGTGTTTGTGCGTTGGAAGGACCTTTAAAAAAAGCCCCTTGGGAAGGTCAGGAGCATGGCAAGGGTGACCATGCCGGTGCAGTAATATTCATACCCAAGACCTGTTCAAGTGAAGTGAAAACACATCATTTTGTTCTTGTGAAACATTTTTTTGACACTGCATTTTGAAAGAACCGCTGCTTGCGTGAATGATCAGCATTCTGGGGTGAGATCTGTCAAGTTGAAAAGGTCGGTTATACCTGACAGGAGTAAATTACAGTAAATTAAAATCTTCATGCTCATAGTGACTGTCATGCCATATGGACTGCTTTGTTTCAAAAGGAAGTTTTATTTATAGTTAATGTAAAAAAAAAATACATCCCAACATAAAAACATGAATTTAGATTTTTTTTTTTTTTGCAAAACAGAGATTTTACTTTGCGTAAAATCATAAAACACCACCGACAGTCATTTTTTTTAGCATTTGTTTGGTTCTTGTTGATGTTTTTGGCCGGTCTCCTTTTTTTTTTCCTGACTGAATTATTATTCAGGTCAGGATTCGGGCAGGCTTTGGCGCGGCCATTTTAATGAACGCTCCCCCCCACCCCCCGCCACATAAATCCCCCTCCCACTCCCCCCTCACTCCCCCCCCCCCACCCGCCTCCTCTCCGCTCTGACGCCGGCGGGGGACTAATCGGGACGGGGGCTGCGGAGGCTGATGTTTGCGTGTGCGCTCCACCTTTAATTACCCCGGCTGGCGAGGGCTCCGTGCAGCCGAACCCTTCCTGCCGGGGCCCGGCCCCTCGGCCCCGGCCCGGGGCGTGCTCTCTTTCCGGGATTCGGGACGTTAACCCGGCCCTCATTAGCCGGAGAGGGAGGCCGCGAGACACTGGGCATCAGGAACTAATTACCGAGGCCATCAATTTACGGCCCCCGGAGCTGCTTTTAAGGACATTAACCAAACTTCTGCTCACACATCAGTCACAGTTCTAACAGGGATGAGCTGTTATCCACAGGCACCGCGTATTCATTGTAATAAATTAATGACTTGTGGACTTATGGCTTATTATATATATATGTATATATATGTATGTATATATATATATATATGTATTTATATATATTTACATCGCATGCCAGTAACAACAGCTCTCTTGAATGTACCAACAAGTATGAACCCCTTAAAGCCACTTTTTTTACATTAAGCGTGTGTGTGTGTGTGTGTGCGTGTGTGTGCCTGGATGTGTGTGTGTGTGTGTCCATGCGTGTGTGTGCCTGTATCTGTGTGTGCATGTGTCCATGCGTGTATGTGTGTCCATGCGTGCATGTGTGTGCCTGGATGTGTGTGTGCGTGTGTCAATGCGTGTATGTGTGTCCATGCGTGTGTGTGTGCCTGGATGTGTGTGTGTGTGTCCATGCGTGTGTGTGTGCCTGGATGTGTGTGTGTGCGTGTGTCCATGCGTGTATGTGTGTCCATGCGTGTGTGTGTGCCTGTATCTGTGTGTGTGTGAGTGTATGTGTGTGCGCGTGCGTGTATGTGCCTGTATGTGTGTGTGTGTGTGTGTCCATGCGTGTGTGTGTGCGTGTGTCCATGCGTGTGTGTGTTTGTGTGTGTGTGTTCATGCGTACGTGTGTGTGTGTGTGTTGGGGGGAGGAGGGAGACACCTTCACACACAGTCCTGCTGCTGTCCTCTTGTTTCCGTGGCTCCGCGCTGTGGCTCCGCGCTGTGGCTCCGCGCTGTGGCTCCGCGCTGTGGCTCCGCGCTGTGGCTCCTTCCCTGTGAGGAGTCTCCAGCCTCTCGCGGTGGCGAGGCAGGGGCAGGACGGGCATCTGCCGCTCCTCCCAGAGGGAGCCGCGCGCCGCGCAGTCGTGCCCTGAATGCGTCCTGCCGCTTTCCCGTGGCAGGCAGCCCGGTGCGTTTGGCAAGCGCTGTCCCCCCCCTCCCCCTCTCCCCCCCCTCCCCCCCGCCCGTTCTCTCCCCAATGAGCTGTTCATCACGCTCAAAAATGTTTTATTAATTTTTTTACTTATTTTTTTTTTCGTGGGTGTGCCGCAAGTTGACTTACGAGCGAATGGCTGCCCGGCTCGGTCTGGAGGAAATGAATCCCGCCGCCGGGTTGGTGGGGGCTCAGAGACGGCTTTGCGCGCGACAGCCGCCCCTCGCCGCGCCGGGGGCCAGTAATCTGCGCGCGGCAAAGGGCTGGAGTTTTGGGGGTGCGCGGACGGCAAAGCCGCTCGCCTGTCAGTGGCGCGGTGGCGGGGCTCGGGGGGCGGGCGTCTGCGTCCGATTAGCGAAACCCAGCTGTCGTTCAGACCCCCCCACACCCCCCCCCCCCTTTAAGCCTGCGCCCCCCCCCGTCTGAGAGCGCCTGTCAATAGCGTTTCTAATATTCCCCTTATTAATCGGGTATTGCACAACATTATGCTGCATAAGGAGATCATGGCTGTAATCTGATTCCATTAAAATGCCCCCATGACACAGTTCCTCCCCCTCCTCCGGTTAGGTAAAAGACAGGGCATTAATGAGGAAGGACGGAAGGGTGGACATATCCCAGCCTAAGCTCTAAACCCTCCAGCCTGGAGAGGGGGGGGGGAGGGGGGACAGAGGTGTCCCTGCAAACACTTGCGAACTGCTCGGTTCTGTGCGACCAGCTAGTTCGTGGTCATGACCAAACTGAACAAGTTCACGAAAAGGAGAATTCACCTAATCTGCACTCCACCCCCTACCCTCTGCCAATGAACAGCAGACACTCGTGAGAAATAGTCTGTCCAAACCTCTGAAGTCCCTTAAAAAACATACTTTTTGGCTGGACCGCAACAGCGGGGCCAGCCCTACAAACGCGAATGTCTGTGACTGAGTGAGTGATGAAGTTACACCATTGGTCGGCCGAGTTATGACGTCACACCATTGGTCTGCCGGTCCAGCCATAAACTAAGTTTTAACCTGGTCTTGTTTGAGAGAACTATGGATCAGATGGTTGTCTTGGCTCTCGTGTTTGGGTCTTGTCTTGGGCTCTTAGTCTAACTACCTAGGCTAGACCAGTGGCGTCTGACTAGGGTGGCGGTGTTGTATAATAGTTAAGAAAGTGGCCTTGTAACTGAAAGGTTCAAGGTTCAATTCCCAGCTAAGGCACTTTGCATTGTACCTTTTATCAAAGTAGAAAACCTGCATCGCTTCAATATATACTGTAGCTAGCTGTATATGGATTTCATACAATGTAAAAATGCAAAAAAGCTGTATAACTCGCTCTGAATAAGAGCGTCTGCTAAATGCCCATAATGTAATGGAATAATATAATGACTAGTTAGCCTAATGTAATTAGTAGCCTCAGATAACCCAGCACTGCTGTCCTGGCTGAATGCTTACACCATAATTCTCTCTGAATACCTCTTAGCCTGGTACATGCATGGGCTGCGTTTGTCTGAGGCAATTAAGGTTTACATTCTTGATTGGCACATTTGCTATCTTTACCTGTTATCGCTGATACCTTTGAAGATTACTCTGCTCCAAGCTCGTCCTCCTACGTGCTTCCTCAGCCAGTATTGATTTGGGGTGGGTGGGGGAAAAAAAAAAACCTAATCACTCCACTTTAAGCTCGTAAACCACTTATGAATCCCACGATGTGTTGATTAACGTTTCTTAAGGTTGAAGATTAGACAGGATAAGACACAAAATTGCTTGAGGCAGTTGTCTGTCATTTTTTTTGTCTGTCTTAAGCAGTTTCTGTACGTGATTAAGGTCTGTGCACGTGTCGCACATGTTGAAAGGGGTTTTCACGAGCCGTCCCACATTAAATAGAAGAACAAAACACAAAGGGTGGGTTCAGTAGGGTGTAGCCAGAGGAGTTGAAGGCAGTTGCTCACAGTCGGTTGGCATCGGCAACCAGAGTGATATAATTGCCAACTTCTGTATGTTTTACAGGCAGTAGGTGTGCACCATCTGATTAACGGAGAAGTAGACAAATAGACCGATCAGCCACCCGTATCAACAGGGCCAGACACTAGCGTGTGGGGTGGGAGCTGGGGGCAGGGTGTACTGGCGGGAGGGTGGAAACCGTTCCCGTGGAAAGTTTGGGACCCCGGCGGGGGATTTCCGAGCCACGCGATCATGTCCGCCTGCGTTGACCCGGCTGTGGGACGGTCCGGCGGAAAGAGGTTGTTTTGGTTCAGGGGCGTGTGCTCGCAGCTCATCAGAGACGGGCCTTTCCCTACGCTGCTGTAAGTACCGCAGATGAGACACCGGTGGATTTGACCTTCTGTTCATTTATCATTTATCGCTCACCTTCGTTTAGATCGCTTCTGTGACTGCGTTGATCCAGTGTTTGCGTAAAGTATATATATATATAATTAGTTTTGTTTTTTTGGGAAAATACGTGGGTTTTCGACGCCTTTCAGAACTCATGATGCTAAAAATTATCTTAGCAAATTCTGAACTAAGTGGTGGCTTAATCCTGAAAATCAACACATTTAGAGTTTACACGTCTTGTATGGTAGAACTGCACGGTTGGCAACAGTTATGCAAGTATGTACCTCTGAAACGTTGTCTAAACCTATATGTCTGAGTCCCCCCCCCTCCCTCCATCACTGAGTGAGAGAGAGCAGAGGGGTGGGGGGGGGCGGGGAGGGGGGTGGAATTTGGTTGGGTGGCATAAATCTGAACGTGAGCTCTCTCTCCCCCTGGCGTCGTGCTGCAGCCGCGACAGCAGTGACCTCACGACGATCATCTCCAACCTGCACCACACCCGGCAGAGCGGCATGCCCGAGGGCCAGCCGGGCGGCGAGATCAGCAGGAGCAGCACCGTGGACATCGGCTCTGCCGCCGCAGGTAGGGAAACGCCCCGGGCTCGGGGCCCGGGGTCCGGCTCGCGCTCCTACGCTCCTACACCTCTCCCGCCAAAAACCCAAACATGAACCCCGAAAATTTATCACACCGAGCTGCTTTTTCTGAACGCCAAATCGCTAAACGCTGTGGCTTTATTTGTATTTTTTTTCAATGGTTAGTGGTTCATCTCTCTCTACCTGGTGTGTCTGTGAGTGCTGTGCCTTCACTTGAGGTGTTTTCCGTGCATTTCTCTGCCGTTGTGGCTGAGATGAGAGACCCCAAGCACTCCCTCTCCAGGTCCTTCTCCTTTCCCTAAAAGGATTTGTTTGTGTTTGTAAGTTCATTTGGCGTACTTTACTTAATTGGCAAGATTAACCACATTGCTCATCCCCTCGCGTCTCTCTCTCGAACCCGTTGCTTAATGTGCACTTGACATTTTCTTTAGCGCTCCGAGCTTATTTGTACCTTTGTGATTCCCACTTCAAATAAATGGCTTTATTACCGCCTAATCTGATGGGATCTTAAACAAAGACGCGGCGAAGTGAGATAGCTGAATGCATTAACTGAGAGATATTTATCCGATGAGCATTCTGGCTCTCCTTACGTAGATACGGCAAGAGAGGCTGCATGGACCTTACTCGCTTTCCACCGTGTTCCCTAAATTTAGCGAGCATTAGTGTTAAAAATGACTAAAAATGTGTTATGTTAAAAAAAGTAGCTAATATCTTTTAAATTTCTTAGCAATTATTTCCAAAAGTGGTTAGTGTGCTCAATGGGCTTCTTTGGTTATTGGTCATGTTATGGACTTTAACTTTACTGCTTTTAGAAGTAGTGGGTTCTGCTTATTATTCTGCTTTGGTGAATCGTTTTTGGAAAAGCTTGTTGTCAGATCCACCTAGAAGTTCATGTCTAGTAGGTTTTTGTTTCTGTTTCCTGCCTGTAAACCATTGAGAGGACACAAGTTGACCTACGGTATCATAATTATTTTTAAAAAAACTTTCTTTGGAGTGGGGAGGGGTTGCTTCATGGCTGCTGAAGTATTATCAGGGCTTTATCGATGTCACTTTGGTGCTTTTGTCTGTGTCACGGAGACGGAGCAGAGAACATGATAGATGAGAAGGCCGGTGTTTATGAACTCTAATTGCAGTATTGATTGTTCCTGGAGCCAGCGAACGCTGCGCTCTGTAATTGAGATGTTGTTCTCAGACCGTGGGGCTAGGCAGCGACTCCGGCAAGACACTTTTCCTCCGCGCTTGCAAGAACTACGGCACTCAAGCGAAAATCACATCAACGTCGACCCCTTCCTGTCTTACCGAAAAAAAAAAAAATTAAGAAATTAGTTTCTGCAGACTGAATGCATGCTTGTAAATTCCAGAAAAATAAAGATTATTATTTCTTTGTTGCTCCGGTGGAAGTCACGCTAAGCGTGTGACATCATCTCTGTGAGGTGGTTCTAATCTTCCTGTTTAAGTTTTCTTTTAAACTTCTGACCCCGACGGGAACACTAGGCCATATGCCTGACTGCCCACCCGACACGTCAGACCGTGCGTTCGTACGCCTGTTCATGGACGTTTGGCGTTTTGATGTGGTTTTCAAGTTTGCTTTGGCTTGCGGCGAGCGTTCCCCAGCGGTCAGCGAGGGGGCGTTGGGTGAGATCGGGCTCCGAGTCGCCGTGCCGGGCGCGAGGGTGAGGTGTGGTGTCTGCCGAAAAAACTGTGTGGACTGACAAGGGTTGGTATGTCTCCTCCCCGCTATAGTGTAGACCAGACTTGGGTCAAATATGTATTTGTTTTGGATTTGAATACTTTTCTGTGCTCTGTTGATCTTGCCTGGCGTGACTGAGCCTGCCAATATGACCAGAAGGCGGGGTTTGACACTTTTTGAGGGTATTTCATTGGTTCCAATACACCAGACAAGATCAGTAAAGTGTAGAAAAGTATTTGAATCCAAAACAAATACATTTTTTACCCAGGTCTGGTGTGGACTCTCCAGCACCTCCTCTGTGCATGTCTCTGCTTCTAAGGTGTGCGATAATTATTCCCGCAAAAAAGGAGAAGCCATAATGGCTCGGTGATGTGGTGAAACTTGTCGGGTTAGGAGCTCCTCAGACACGAGAGGTCGGAAGGGATTTGTCAGGAGACGCCGTAATCTTAATAGGGAGAATCTCAATTAATTCAAAACTTTAATGGAGACAGACACCCAGGGATGGGGGGGGGGGCAGACTACGGTGTGGGTGAGGCCACAGATCTGCTGGCTGGTGCATTAAATGCAGATTTAAGAGCCCATTTAAGCAGCTCACCCGGTGTCTGTAAACATGCCCAGTCCTATCACCCTGTGTCCCCGTGAGAGAGAGAGAGCGAGAGAGAAAGAGAGAGAGAGAGAAGAGAGGAAGGAAGGAAGGAAGAGAAAACACGAGTATGAGTGCCACTGAGGTAAGAAGTTAGGCAAAGTACAAGCACCGTTGTTAGTTTAACTATCGAGCCTTTCATTTTCTGTTGCATTTTCCTGCGTTTAATAAGGACCTGCTCTACTTAAACAGGTTCATCGTCCAAATTATTACCAACAAACTGCTTTATTTTCACATTTATGCAAAGGAAAGTCAAGTTTTCAGATTGGTTATCATATGCAGTTGTTTGTGCACCTGTGTCTGGGACTCGGCTGTTCTTCTAGTACTTTTTAAGTTTTGCTCCCAGTATTTTTCTTTCTCTAAAAACACGTATAACTTGTAGGAACAGATTCGCCTGCTATAGGAATATATCCAGTATACACGTGCAATACAGATAGGGTAAATACACATTTGCATCGCTGTTACAAAGCAATGAAGAACAAGCTCTGTGTAGAAAGAGTTAGAGTGCGGAAAATGAGATTTAAAAAACGAAATTCCTCTGTGAAACCCTTTGACCCTCTAACTGCGAGGAAGTAAATTCAGAAAAAGCACCTTGTTGAACATAGTGGCATTCATAAAGCCCGATGACTTGTGTGCGCTCGTAGGCACATTAAGCCAAACAGTTCCACGGGGTTTAGTCTCAAAATGCTAACTCCTTCTGTGGAAAAACGCAAGTTTAGATTAGATTTGAAAGACGTGTCAAAGTGAAACGCTAACTTCTGTGGAAATTCAAGTTTTGATTAGATTTCTAAGACGTGTCGGGGTAAGCCGTTGGTCATTTTCATAATGATACCCCCTGAACTGTCGGGGTCAGAAATGTGCGAAGAGAAGAGGGTGGCATGGTTTGTTCCTTTTTATATGTCATGGGGACATTTTTCACGAACCGGACCGGTGCAATGGGTGTAGCGGTGAGAAAGAGAGAGAGAGAGGAAGAGTGCTTTAAAAACTAAAAGGAGGAGGGAGTGTGCCACAGGGGCCGGGGAGGGCAGGCAGGGGTGATGAGGGGGTGGGGGTGGGGGGGTGGGGGTTAGGGCGGTTGCAGGAAGAGGAAACTGGCCTCTCCGTCGGAAAGAAGGCCGTTAATGAAATCGGAGGGGCAGATGGGGGAGATGGTGCAGGCGTCGGTAGTGAGGGGGCCTGAATAGGGGGGGAGGGGGGGGTGTTGGTTGGGGTTGGAGAGGGATGATAAGTCATTGGAACCCCTGCCATGTTCTCAGCGTTACACAAGGTGTAGTTTTCCCCCCATAACCCTCTTCAAGCATTAGTGGGAAAGAGTGCAGGTGTGTTAGGGGAGGCGACAGTGTTCCTGAACAGACCTCCTGGACAAGTTGTGTGTTCAGCCCGGGTTCTGAAGAGATTTTTTTTCCCCATCAGGATTGTATTTTCAGTTTTTTTTTTCATCTGAATTATATTTCCTGTTTTTTTTTTTCACACAGAGCCATATTTCCTATTTCTATTATACTATTTTTCACATTTCAAATCAAATTTCTATTATACTATTTTTCACATTTCAAACAAATAGAGAGGTTTGTGATGTGAAATGGCGCCGTGCGTGCTGTCCTGACCGCTCACGGCACTCTGCATCCAGGGCTGCTGTCCTGACTGCCATGTGTAGTACAGTATGGATTTTGGCTCGTTTCCAGGCTCCTGTCTGCCTCCCCTGTCTCTCCCTGCTCCTCTCTTCACCCACCTGTTTCTCTCTGCCTCTGCCTGTCGTTTTCTATCCTGCTCTCTTTCTCTGCCACTTAACTCTTCTTTTGCATTTCTCTCTAATTCAGTCTCTCACTCTGCCTCTCCTCCCCTCCCTCCTACTTTTTGTTGTCTGTCTCTCTCCCTCTGTCTCTCTCTTTCTCCCTTCCTCTCTTCCCCTTTTCCCCTGCCTCTGTTTCCCTGCCTCCCACCCCTCCCCCTCTCTCTCTCTCTCTCTCTCTCCTCCCCTCCCTGGGTCGGGATGGAGTGGCCGTGCTCCCGGCAGTGGAGCGTCATCTCACTGAGCGGAAGCTCCCCCAGCCTCGCCCCCCCACCCCACCCCACCACCCCCCCGCCATCCCCCCCACCCCACCCCACCCCCCGCCCCCCTCAGCCAATCAATGGGCGCCGCTCGGCCCCGGCGGGCCCGGCGAATGCGGGATCAATAAGTTATTAGCACCATTCTGTCAGCCGTAATGCGGAGATTGATCGGGGGCAGCGGCCGGCCCGCGCCGCCCTGCACTTCCGCTGCCTGATAAAGATGACAGATTAAGGGAATAAGAAAAGGGAATTAAGGAGTCTGGCTGTCAGGGCTGTCACTGGCCGGACGAGAGGAAGAAGAAATGCCATTGCCCCTTCTCTTTTTTTTCTTTCTTTTTCCCCCCCTCTCTCCTTAACCTTCGCTCACTCGAGCCCTCCCCGCCTCCACCTCCTCCTTCTCCTCCTCTGGTCACCAACCTCCTTACCCTACCCCACTCCCCAAC
Source organism: Anguilla rostrata (assembly GCF_018555375.3). Taxonomy (NCBI): domain Eukaryota; kingdom Metazoa; phylum Chordata; class Actinopteri; order Anguilliformes; family Anguillidae; genus Anguilla; species Anguilla rostrata. The sequence continues at coordinate 31,913,591 of NC_057945.1, forward strand.
CCCAAACCCCCAAACCCCCAAACCCCATTCCCCCACCTGCCCTCTGCTCTCACCCTTTCAGTGAAAGCCAAGGGCCTTTAAACTTCAGACTCGGGTTCGAGTGAGCTGTGAGCTGTCCACAACCTCGCAGTGATCGGGAATCTGCCCGTTCTCTCCTCCAAAGCGACCGTGCCATTCCCCTGGCTCAGAGTGTTGCGTGCGGCGTTAGCGTCGGTGGTTAGCATGCGCCGTTAGCGTCGGTGGTTAGCGTAGGCCCTGGCTCAGAGTGTTGCGTGCGGCGTTAGCATCGGTGGTTAGCGTAGGCCCTGGCTCAGAGTGTTGCGTGTGCGTTAGCGTCGGTGGTTAGCGGGCGGCGTTAGCGTCGGTGGTTAGCGTGCGGCGTTAGCGTGCGGCATTAGCGTGCAGCGTTAGCGTGCGCCGTTAGCGTCGGTGGTTAGCGTAGGCCCTGGCTCAGAGTGTTGCGTGCGGCGTTAGCGTCGGTGGTTAGCGTGCGGCGTTAGCGTCGGTGGTTAGCGTGCGGCGTTAGCGTGCGGCGTTAGCGTCGGTGGTTAGCGTAGGCCCTGGCTCAGAGTGTTGCGTGCGGCGTTAGCGTCGGTGGTTAGCGTGCGGCGTTAGCGTGCGCCGTTAGCGTCGGTGGTTAGCGTAGGCCCTGGCTCAGAGTGTTGCGTGCGGCGTTAGCGTCGGTGGTTAGCGTAGGCCCTGGCTCAGAGTGTTGCGTGCGCCGTTAGCATCGGTGGTTAGCGTAGGTGCCACCGGGTTCAGCAGAGCTGAAGGACTGGCTGGTGTTAAACGGGAGTGTCTGCGCTTTAAGAACAAGCGTTTAATTAGTATTAAAAGATCTCCTCCCAAAAAGCTCTGACCCCCCCCCCCCTGCTGTCTGTAACCCCAGGGGACTTTTCCATGATCCTCTAACCAGCAAAACTTTACAGGCTTTCTTGGTTTCTTTCTTCGCTGCCTTCCCATTTTCTTCTCTTTCTGTTCTTTGTGAAACTGCAGAAACGTTCAGCTCTTACTGCAAGCTTCTCGAATGCGGCAGAAAATTCCTAACACCGTCCATTCCTTCTGTAACAGAAAAACAGCTGACGTGCGCTTTTCTATTTACATTAACTTTAAAAAAAAATATTGTTATGCTTTTGGTAGAACTCAACGCGGTACCCACATGCAGCACAAACACTCCTGGACAAACACACACATGCAGACTGTCCAAACACAAATAAGTGTTCGCGCACGGATACGCACGTACGCTAAAGCCCACTGTGTCTCGCAGACTCAAACACATTCACAGACACACACGCTCACAGACACACACACACACTCCCCCCTCCACCCCCACCCCCCCCGCCCACACACATTAATAAAATCACGGCGAAAGTGCATTAGATAACGGCCGTGATGGCGGCGGCGGCGGCGGCGGCGGCGGCGGCGTCCTCGTTCCGTCCGGCGCGGCCGTCGGGCGAGGCTTTAATTTATGAAGCCTCGGAGGAGGCCGTGTGATGTCAGCGCGCCAGATTACTGATAGGCCCCTTTCATTTTGAAGTTTAATAAAGCTGTCTGGGTGATTCAGCGCACGCCTTCAGTTAACCACATGGAATAATGACTTCCCCCGCCAGCCTGGCCCTGAACCTTTCCCTTTCGTCTGCTGCGTGATGCCCAAGCTGAGAACTGAGTCACAGCTGCCTTCGGGGGGCAAGCCCCTTCCAGAACATTCCTCCACCTTAGATCCTGGGACAGGCAGAGATTCTCACCGCGTTTGGGATGGAAATCGGTAAATAAAGCCACAGGGATTATGGCAGTTGGGGTAGGTGAGGGTGGTTACCCCACGGCAACAGTGTGGATACACTCTTGACTGGAGTATGACTGTGTTATTTATTTATTTTTTTTTACTGTGAAAAAGTATCGCTTTGGCTTGGCGAGGTGAGCCGCCCTGAGCCGTGGAGCAGGACACAGCCAGGCCGCCAATCAAACGAGGGAGGGGGCGTGGCCTGTCGCCGCACCAATCACCACGTGCCAGGGGGACCCCGCCCTCACAATAACCCACAGCGGGGCCCAATAGCGGCAGCCGCGCGGGCCTCATCGATTCATTAATCTGACGATTGATTGGGCGATTAGCCGGAAAGCTCATTTGTGGCGCAGCGAGGACAGGCCGGGCGAGGTTTCAATTTGGAAAGCGCCGGGGGAAGCGCGAGCTGGACCAGAGCGGCGGGACCAGGGGGCTGGCTGTGGGTTGGGGGGGTGGAACAGGGGGGCGGGGGCTAACTGATTAGTCACTTGTGCCCTGGGTGTCAGCGGGAGTCGATCTGTATCTATTAGCGAGGGCTCTCACACAGGGCCCCTCCCTGCAACCGGAATAAATTTGCTTCTACGAGGGAATACGTCAAACCGGGCCGTTATGGATCCCGTTCCGTAGCGTCCAGGCCTCTGCGCCGCGCGTACTTCCTGCGCAGGACATCGCTCTTCCCTCTCCGTCTCTCTCTCCTTTCTCCCTTCTCTGTTTCTGTCTCCGCTTTCCGCTTTTGGTTTTCTTATTCTTTCTCTTGCGTAGCAAAGAAGAAGAAGAAAAAAAAAGAGAAGGTTTTTAGAGTAGTATTTGTGTTTTAGCCAGCTCAGGGAGTGCTGGAACCTGTGTACCGTGCTTCCCGGCACTGCAGGACTTTGTGTACCTCTCCCACGGACCCCGGTCTCCGGTGTTCCAGCTGGGGAAACGCGTGTGTGTCGCAGTGCCGTGCGTCTGTGTGTGTGTGTGTGTGTGTGTGTGAGGCCGGGGTCAGACTGCACTGCTTAGCAGGGTAAGGATCTTCCTGTATTTACCCAGCCGGCCGGGTTTCTGAATTCGAGGCTGAACTGAGGACAGCGCTGGCCATTTCCCAGCAGCCCCTTGGATGCACTACAAGGGAACGGAAAGGGCCGCTGGAAATGTGAAGATTCATAGGCCTGCACTCGTCTGTGTGTGCGTCCTGCGCTGGGGGGGCGAGAGACAGGCACTGTGGCTTTAACTAGAGAGAGAGAGAGAGAGAGAGAGAGAGACTCAGAGAGACGGAATGGAACGGAGAGAGAGAGAGATGAGGAATGGAAGAGAGAGAGGGAGAGACAGAGAGAGAGAGCGAGAAAGAGAGAGAGAGCGAGAACAGAGAGAGAGAGGAGATGAGAATGGAGAGGAACAGAGAGAGGGAGGGAGAGATGGAGGGAGAGCATAGGGGAGGAGTGAGGCGAGGAGGGCAATGACAAATGGCCTTCCTTCCTTCCTGGCTGTACGCATTGCCACACTTTCAGCACTCCCTCCCTCCACATCATTAGCAGGATATTGATTTAATTTTATTTATTTATTTATTTTTGGTGGGGAGTTGGGGTGGGGGGGGGGGGGTGGTGGCGGTGGTGTGGGGCTTGAGGGGGTGTTGAAGCATTGACTACTGGTTCCTCTCTGGCGTGGAGCGGAGTGCTGGAGAAAGGTTTCTGCGCTTCCTCCAAACCTAATGGGGGGAGGACCTTCAGGGTGAGAGGGGAAGAGAGAGAGAGAGAGAGAGAGAGAGAGAGAGATAGAGAGAGAGAGTAAAGGAGGGGCTCGATGAGGAGTCTCACTGGGGTGGCTACGGTTACAGCAGAACCACAGGCACAGAGAGAGAACCTGCCGGAAAGGAGGAGGTGTCACAAGGCGAGAATATCGGCCTTCGATTGAGCAAGGACACAGCCAAGGTTGGGCTGCTCTGCTTTTCTTTGGGGGGGGGGAAGGGCGGTGGTTGTGTGATAAACTCTAGGGCCACAGGGTGGGCCTCAGAGCCCTGGGGAGGGAAGCTTCCTCTCCAGCACCGTAACATCCTCCCCTGCCCTCCTCACCTCTGGAGGCCTCTACCCTCCTCTGACAGGGCTGCCTCACCACACACACGCACACACACAGCACCGTAACATCCTCACCTACCCTCCTCTGACAGGGCTGCCTCACCACACACACGCACACACACAGCACCGTAACATCCTCACCTACCCTCCTCTGACAGGGCTGCCTCATCACACACACACGCACACACACACACGCACATGCACACATGCACACACACACACACAGCACGCAACATCAACCACCCACCTCACTGACACTGCGCCACCACACACACCACACACACACACACGCAACATCTCACCTACCCCATCTGACAGGCGCCCACACACACACACACTACACACTACACACGCACATGCACACGCACACACACACACACACACACAGCACCGTAACATCCTCACCTACCCTCCTCTGACAGTGCTGCCTCACCACACACACGCACACACACACACACACAGCACCGTAACATCCTCACCTACCCTCCTCTGACAGGGCTGCCTCATCACACACACGCACACACACACAAACACACACACACGCACACACACTCCTCCCGCTGTGCTTACAGGTGTGCATCTGTGCGAAGCGCGTTACTGAAATGTAGGCGATGGGCACAGGGTGTTGTACTGGAGCCCGTGAGCGCATGCTAACCGGCGGTTCCTCTTCTCGCAGATGACATTTTAGGCAAGAGAAGATCGTACTCCCCGAACAGCAGCAGCGAGTGCCCCTCAGAGAGCAAGAGGACCCGCAGCGCGTCCCCCAAAGGTAGGAGGCCTCACCTTCACCTGGGCTTCAACCGAGGAACTGTGAACTGTGTGTGTGTGAGAGTGAGAGAGCGAGTGACTGAGTGAGTGAGAGAGAGGAAGAGAGTGAGTGAGTGAGAGACAGAGAGAGAGAGTAGAGAAAGGAGGGAGGAAAGAGAGCGAGAGGAAGGAGGGAAGGTAGTATAAAGTATAAAGGTATATATAGCGTAGTTTGGATTGTTATTCACAGACACACACAGATATACACACACACACACACACGCACGCACACACACAAACATACACAAGCACACCGTGGCCTGTCCACCGGAGGAAATCGTTAAGCGGTAATTGAACGCGGGGCTCCTTTCATGTTCCCCCTGTTTCCTCTCAGGGTAAGACCCTGCTGCACAGGTAAAGGGGGGAGAAGGGGAGGGGGAGAAACTGCCAGCATTTCACCATGACAACAACGCTACGAGGGTGTCCTGTCTGCAGCTCGTTGGCGGATGTGATTGGAGGAGCCTGGGAGCAGCCGTGTGGCTGGGCAGAGTGACGGTTCCATCACACGAACACACAAAAAAAAAAACCCCCCCACATTTTTAGGGTCAGCCGTATATATCTGAAGTGGTATTTTCCTTTCTTTTACAGATCATAGCTTGCTTGAAATACTATCAGCGTCGATGTCCCCACATTCAGTGTTTTTAATCCTAGTGTTTAATCCTAGAATATCATAGTAACGCGACAAAAGGCGTGAACTGATACTGCCAAATATAGTTTCGGGGTGGTACAGAACTGCTTTGTGATGTCAAAAGGCTTTTGGAGTTTGACATACTGTATTCAACAGTGGTTTGAACAGGCCCTCATCCACATTAGTGCTTGATCCCGAGCTTAGGAAAAAAGCAAATGCACAATATAATAGAAAGGTGATGGGCTCATGTGTGTCATTGAAGCCATACCTTTGTGTTTAGTGCTCCCGAACACAAACAGGGTGTGCAAACATTTAGGCTGTGACAATTTAGAAAATGGATTAATTGGGTGGATTAATCAGATGAAGCTAATGATTAAAACTTTCATAAATGGTTAATTAATCAGTAATTTATTCATTGCATTGCATTTATTGGATTTTAATTGAATGTTCATTTTAAATTTACATGGGTATTTTGTTAATTTACATTTAAAATTAAAATACTAATTAATTAAGAAACCACTTGCTCCAGCATGACATCCTTGATCCAAATCATTGGTGGAAATATGTATGTTTATCAAAAAACAAATTTTTAATTAACAAAGGAATTCCTGAATGAATAGTTGAATAGTTCACAGTGCTATGATCCTGGGGTTTTTAGGAGAGAGAGAGCAGGTGCCCCAGAGCAGCCTGCGTGCGTGGGACTTCCTCTCCGGGCAGAGGAAAAAAAAAAAGCGGCCTTCCGCAGGAATGGTGGCGGGGGGGCGGTTCACGCTCTGACCTCGCCGTAACCATGGCTCCGGGCCCCACGGTTCCGCTCAGGAAGCGGCGGGGACAGGGGCAGGAAGGACAGCGGAAACGGATCTCTCTCTCTCTCTCTCTCTCTCTCTCTCTCTCTCTCTCTCTCTCTCTCCCTCTCTCTCTCTCTCTCTCTCTCTCTCTCTCTCTCTCTCTCTCTCTCTCTCCCTCTCTCTCTCTCTCTCTCTCTCTCTCTCTCCCCCTCTTTCTCTCTCTCTCTCTGTCTCTCTTGCTGCTCCCTCTTTTTCTTCAAAAAATTCAAAAAAATTCTCTCTCTTGCTCTGTCCTTCTCTCTCTCTCCCCTTCCTCATTTCTCTCCCTCTCTCTCTCTCCCCCTCCCTCATCTCTCTCTCCCTCCCTCCCTCCCTCTCTCTCTCTCTCTCCCTCGCTCTCTCCCCCCTCTCTTCCCGTGGGCGTTCGGCGCCCGCCCGTCCGCCAGGCGGGAGGCAGCGCGAGGGCCGCTATCGCTAGCCCGTCGGCGCGGGCGCGGGGCTGGCCCCGGCTCTGCCTGCCAGGCTCATGAATGAATGATGATTCCCACTACTTAGTGCCTTAAATAATAGATGATGCAGTTTTAAAAAGCATTGATTGCGGGAGGGAGGGGAGAGAGGGATTCTGGGAGTGTAAGCGAGCGTGTGCGTGGGATTAAGGTGTGTGCGTGTGCGTGTGTGTGTGTGTGCGTTTGTGTGTGTGTGTGTGTGCGTGTGTGTTTTTGGTGTGAGTTTGACTGTGAAAAAACGAGTTGTGTGTAGTGATCCTTCCTAAACCCTTTCCCCCACATGACCCCATTTAAACATGCAAACATATTTTGCAGCCCCCAAAATGGGCCAGATAAAACGCGTGATTACCATAAGCAGGCCATCACGATCTCAGCTTAAACTAATTAAATGCATCAGTCTGAAACATTCAAAAGCTTTTAAGCAGCCAGCAAAAATAATTACAACCATATATTAGCCATATAATAACGACTGACACACAAATATACGTGCAAATGTCCTACATTTATTTGGTTTAAAGGATGTGTTTATGTTTCTTTATGTGGGGAATCTTCAGTGGCTCGGCAGAACTAAAGACGCTGCTGTGCGTGGCTTCAGAGCGACCGATGCTAAATATTTATGGCCCTCGCCCCCTCCAGGTCGCTGATTTAAGAGCAACAGGTTTCTGCGCTGCCTGACATGGAGAGATCGAAGCCCAGAGAGCCGCCTCCACCACCTCTGCAGCGCAGAGCGTGAGGCTGTGCTGATCTCACAGAGGAGGCTGTTTATTTACGTCCGCACCCAAACACGGGCTGGCATTGGGGCAGCCTGGCGTCAGGGCCAACAGACAAACCCCCCAACCCCGCCCCCCGTCTGAGTGGCGGCCTCGCAGCCAGCCGCTCCCCCTCCCCCTTTAGGATGTCCTTTCGGCGCTGCCGCAGACGGGAAAGCCACGGTGAGCTTTGAGCTGAGCGGCGGCGGGAGTATCGCACAGACTCTTCGGCCATTTTATGTGAAAAACACACACGCTCACACCCGAGGGCCTGTGGGGGTCCGCAGTTACAGCACAGCCTTTTCTTCTGCCCGGCCCCCCCCCCCCTTCACCTCACACACTGTCCTCCCCTCTCCCCTTTCTCCCCCCCCGGTCAAACTTCTGTGCCTGGAGTCAGGCTTCGCTTTGAACCAGATACCCCCCACCCCCCACAAACCCTCTCCACCCCCCAACTACAACTCAGCACTGGGTGAAAATACACACTTTTGCATCACATCCTTAATGAGCATTAGATAGCTGTGCTAGCCGTTTGTTTGTGTCTGTCTATATCATTTCTTATGGAGTCACTAATGCAGAGTAATTGTTAATGCACACACACCCACACACACACACACACACAGATGCACACGTACACACAAGCACATCAATCAGCTTTCATCTTGGATAAGACTTTACGGTCAGATTGCCAAACAGTGCTTCACAGTGGAACGCAAGAAAAAAAGAAAGAAAGAAAGAAAAAAATAAACAGATGAAACTCCATTTGAGCCAATGTGGGATGAATGGAAAATGAATCCCTGATCCCTTCACCTCCATCGGTGCTGCTGCTTCTCTTGCATGAAGGAGGAGTTAACATGCCGCCCTCTCTCTCTCTCCTCCCTCCCACCCCCCCCCCCCACCCTCCACCCCCCCAGAAAACTCCCATACCCCTGCACTGGAGCCGCTGGCCAGTCACATGACCCCGGAGGAGCACTACAGGCGGATGATGACAGCGCTAAACGAGCACGGGTCCTACGAGGAGCAGCAGCAGCGGCTCTACCAGCTGGCCAACAGCATGGGCGTGGCCAGCCACGGAGGTGAGCTCCCAGCATGCACCTCTCTGCCGTCCTCACCGCACCACCTCCCCCTTCCCCCTGCGCCACGGAGGTGAGCTCCCAGCATGCCCCGCTCTGCCGTCCTCACCGCACCACCAACCACTCCCCCTCTCCCCGCTCCCCCCCGCGCCACGGAGGTGAGCTCCCAGCATGCACCTCTCCGCCATTTCAACCCCCTCCCCCCCCCCGCTATCCTCCATGCCTTCCCATCACCCAAACCCTCCCCTCCTCCACTCCGCGACCCCCTCCCTCCCTCGTTCGGGTGCGTCATGGTGGAGATGAGCGCACGGGGGCCGTGGCCTTGTTGTCTGCAGCCTGGCGGCCGTGACGCTGGAGGAAGCCGGCGGGGTCAGTGTGACACCCTGGTGGGTGGAGCGGTCTCCGCAGGGCACATTCCCGCCCACACGGAATCCAAGCGCCGCACCGCTCACAGATGTGTGCGCGGTGAGCTGCTAACCTTGTTACAGGGAAAAAAACACACACACACACACACGCGCACACACACACAGACACACACACACACGCACGCACACACCACACACAAACACCACAGTTGCTAAATGATTGCGCCTCGACAAAAATAAATTGATTCCGCCGTGTAACAAAAGTTAAAATATTTTCCACAATGCACTTTATAATGAGCAGATGTGTTTTTAGAATAAGCAGCCATTTTGCAGGTCATTGTTATTCCCCCTTTAAAAAAAAAAAGAAACACGACGAATGCAAATGCGCGGTGGGCTTTCAGTGTAATGGCAGCCGGGGAGTGTGCAGAGGGGTGCGGGGGACCTTTCATTTTTGATAATCGCGTCGGGTCGCGTGGCGTAAATTCGTATGAAGAGTAAATACGAGCAGCCCATTAGCAGCACGAGGGTTTTTGGGCTGGGCTGAGTCAGAAGTGCTGAGACTAGCCCCAAAATCCTCAATCCGCTCGACAAGCAGGAGGCAGCAATGGCCGGAACATAAGAGACGCCTCCGGAACGGAGAACGCCATTTAAAAGCCGTCTCAGTCCGCGGATACGCCGGACCCCCCCCGCTCAGTTTAAATTGGGAAAGCCGCCACGCTATACCTGTACCCCCGTCCGTTTGGGCGTGTGCGCCTCCCTCCCTCCCTCAGCTCTGGCTGGGGTGGTGCCCCGGCTGCATTGGGGAGGAGCTCACAACAGTCATGTCCGTTCTCTGTGGCCAGCTCCACTCCACTGCATTTCCCACAGTCTTTGCCAGCACTCGTGTACTGTAGTCATCAGTCAATCAAGTCGGTGTACTCTTTAGTCACTCAATACAGAAGGTACTTGATACCCTAGAGGGTGATTGTGATCTGCCATAGAAACACATGAAACTGGGATTATTAAATGATAGGCATCGTAACTATTGAGCAATTGACAGACCCGACTGACTGATAAGTCTCCTCACCAAAGACATCACTGTATAATCCCCTCAAATAAAACATGGCCGCAGCCATCTTTTCAGCGCGAGGAAGCTTGCTACTCTTTAGGATTCGCTCTTGGCTGCTGGCGTCGTGTGCAGAAGCCATGTACTGGTTCCCTTGAAGGGTTTGAGAGCGAATCAGAGGGAGATATAACAGCTGGTATGTTCAGACAGAACCTCCAGAGTTTGTTGGCTCATAGGTGGAGAGTACGGAATGAGGGGTGGGGGTGGGGGTGGGGGGTGGATAGGGGTTTGGGGGGTGTGGTGGGGCTTTAGAACGGGTGAAATACTACCCGTGGTATGAGTGGGAGCTGTAAAGATGGTTTATACCTGTTAATTTAAGGCCAGGAAAGAAGCTGAGCGATCGGGCTCCACTCCTGCCGTAAATCCTGACCATGAATCCCTCCGGGTGGACCGAGCGAGGTCGGCGTTGGGGGGGGGGGAAGGAGGGAGGGAAGGGGGTGTGTGTGTGTGGGGGTGGGGGGGTGGGGGGGGGTTGGATGACGCTTCGGAGCCACGGAGATGCAGTCCCTGCAGTGTGTGAGATCCTGAAATTCATTTAGAGCGTGAAGCCTGCTGGTCTCCCCGCCGCAAAGCTAAACCGAATCCCCCAAACACAGCGCAGGGAAGGCCGCAGGACGCAGGCAATAGACAGAGATGCAAGTGCAGTGCATGCTGGATCCCAGGCCTGCCACTGGATCCCAGGCCTGCCAGTGCCCCCCGGCCTTCAAAACGTCATTTGGTAACATTTTGACCAGCGTCACAGCATGGCACACGATACGTACGCTAGGTGTCAGCCAGCTTATTAAACTGTGTGAGTTAGAATCCCCTGAATTTCCCGTTTTTTTGAACGATCAGATGCCAAAATATCATTTGGCCCAGTTTCTGACAGAGTGCAGATCGAACAGTACAGAGTACAGTACAGAGACTTGGGATTGTTAGAGACTGATCCAGGCTCTTTGATTGGCTGCAAGCCATCCCTCCAAATTACCAATGCTTTGGGACCAACAAATAGGCTCTCTTTTTTGCATCTACACTCATTAACTATTAGATATATGGGGAGGAGAATGGACACTAATGATAAAAAATTAGTTGAGAGACAAAATAAATTTGCTTCTGTAACCCTCTCCTGTTTTTTCTTGTTAGTTTGTACTTTTTTTTAACTGCTACACTAAATCTGTTGTGTCAAATGTTAACCTAACTCCCTCCTTCTTTTATTAGAATGTAATATTAATTGGCGCTAGGTTTAATGATCCTTTTCACTAGCGTAAATGTAATCAATCTAACGTCCGCACGGCAGAGGGGAGAGTAGATATAACCTTTATTTTTATTTGATCGGTAATAATTTTTGATTGCTGGCTCTGATCAAAAGGGAAAGACCATAAAAAGGTTTAACTGCTTTTTTGCATCTGAAAAGAATTATGCGAGGATGTTCTGGATGTTTAGCTAAAAAGCATGCTCGCCGTATTTCCTTCGCTGAAAAGTTGTGCCGTTTCTTAGAGAAAGGAACCTCCAGCCTCTTAAATAGGGCTTTACTCTGTTTTTTACATGGATGTTTGATCACCCTCTGCATTACTGTGAACCTTCTTGTTTGGTATGTGAGTTCTACAGCATCGGTGGGGTAAATCTTGAGTTTGCAGCCTGAAAGTGGTTTCTGATCTTTCCCGATCTTGGGGCACTGGTTGGCATTGTTGATATGTAGAAGGATAGGTGAATATTGAGGTAAATATTTGGAGTGCGAGAACAACCTTGCACCCCCATTTCAGCGGGGAGCGTGTGAGGCGAGGCTGTGCTCGGGGTTGGAGGATCGGTACACACAGGCCAATGGCTGACGGCAGAGTAGACTCTCAAAGGTGGAGAGCGGAGATGGAGAGAAAGAAAGAACGGCTTAATGTGGTTCCTTCTCCTTCACCCTGATCTTCCTCCACTTTCCCTCTATAACTGCCAATCCCTCCCTTACCTGGTTCTGTTAGGCAGTGACCACACACACACACACACACACAAACACATGTACTCAAGCGAGCACACACACACAGACACACACACACACACACATACACACACACACGTGCGCACACACACACAGACACACACACACACACACACACTCACATTCACACACATTCACACACACACACACACGCAAGTGTAAGGTATGTGGTCGGGGCAACATGCTGGCAGGTGTTCCTAAGGCCATTGCCACTGAAGCTCATGGCGTTTGAATAAATATGCATGTGATAGACCAACAATTTGTTTGCACTCCTCCTCTACAATGGAGGCTGTGTTTGGTGGAGCTTGCCTGTGCCTGTTGATCTTATAGTCCAATGATAAGGCTTTGGCAGCACACATCTGCCTGCAACGGTAGCAGCCAAGCCTTCTGTAGCCCTTGAGCTGGGTGTACAGTTGAGGGCAGGCTGTTTTTTGCTGTATGTCTGTACAACTGTTTTTCACCATTTTTTAAAATTAAATTTTAATGTAAATTTTGTTTTGGTTTTTGTTTTGCTTTTCGGCCAATACTTCCTTGTGCACTCGCAGTTCAAAGAACCGTCAGCTGTTGACGTTTCTCTGACGTTCACGCGAATGTGTCGCGCTCACGGTGTGATACACATTGGCCCGCAGCTGTAAGTGGCCCTGTGGCTGCCTCGGCCTGTCCGTGTGCAGAGAAGGGTAAATGATTTACATACCCGCACTTCCCCACACTTCCCATCGCTCCCTACATCGCAGCTCGCTCCGGCTGTTCTGAAAGCGTTCAGAATAGTTCAGAATTTATGCGATCACACCTTTAAAAATTGTCTGTGTTTGGGAGAACCACCATCAGGCTCAGCTAAACAATGAGCCTGATTCAAGCTGCTCTGTACCCCCCCTCCCCCCCGGACACACACACACACACACACTCTCTCTCTCTCTTTCTCTCACACACATACACACACACACACACACACACACTCTCTCTCTCTCTCTCTTTCTCTCACACACATACACACACACACTCTCTCTCTCTCTTTCTCTCACACGCATACACACACACATGGACACTCGCTCTCTCACACACGTACACACACACACACACACTCTCTCTTTTTGTCTTTCTCTCACACACATACACACACACACGGACACTCGCTCTCTCTCACACACACACACACACACACACACACTCTCTCTCTCTCTCTCTTTCTTTCACACACATACACACACATGGACGCTCGCTCTCTCACACACGTACACACACACACTCACTGTCTTTTTGTCTTTCTCTCGCACACATACACACACACACGGACACTCACTCTCTCACACACTTACACACACACACACACTATCTCTCTCTCTCTCTCTCACACACACACACACACTGATATGCGTGCGCACGCACTCACACACACACGCACCCTTTTTTTTCCCTCTTTGGACACCGGCAGGTGGATGGGCCTGGAGGGGCAGTATTGATCCGGAAAGCTCTTTGAGTTCGCTTGACATTGACGAGGTGCTCGGGCTGCCCCCGCTCCATTCCCCGCCCCCCCGCCACCCCCAACCCCCCACCCAGGCTCACCCGCACGCCCCTGGACCCTCCAAACATGGGGCTGCTTTTTTATTCTCTCTTTCTGTTCCCCCCCTCTCTTTTTTCTCCTCTCTCGGCCGCGGGTCCCCGCAGAGCTGCCTTTCATGTGTTTGAAGTTGGGGCTCTGGAATAAAAGCCTGTGAGGTTGGGGGTAGCGGGGGTGGGGGGTAGAGGGGGTAGGGAGGGGGGGGCGGGGGAGGTGGGGGCCGAGGGAGTAAGGTGTTGTGTTGAGCTGTGAGCGGGGCCGGTGCGTGAGAGCGTAAGTGGCTGGAGGGGGGGAGGGAGGGGCGGCGGGGGGGGGCGGCACCCACATCCGCACGTTGAAAGAGAGACAATGTGGAGACGGATGGGGATGGGGATGGGGGTGGGGGTGGTGGTGGTGGGCGGGGGGGGGGGCATTGAAGGTGATTTCTATTGTCGACTGGCTGAAGCCTGTTCTGCGCGTCTCCCTTTGTGCTCTCACGTTTCACGTTTCGCGATCGTGTGGACAGCGGCTCGCGAAGCGTTTGTGAGGTTGCGATTCAGCCACGCGGAGCCTGAATCGCACTGAAAATGGATGCATCCATTTAAAAAAACAAAAAAAACAAAATGCACACTTATCTTGCAAGAGATCCATGGTGGAGTCTTGTCCTTAAGCGATGTCTTGCTGGCAGAGGAGTTTTCGAGTAGTTTGGAAACTGCTGCCCATTTAGCTTGGCCTGCAGTGGCACAATGACAGACATCTGTTATGCAACTGCAGACGTACAGCAAGCCTAAATGCCATGTGTTTTTTTTTAAGTTTATGAACGGCGGCTCTGAAGCCATTGTAATGCAGTATCCGGGGCACCTATTCCCTCCCACTCTGCTGCTTCTAATTTCTCTACCGCCGTGTCTGCTCCTGTGGTAGGGCACACACTGTTGCTAACGGCTCTGCTCCCCCCCCCCCCCAGTACTGGCACCAGTAGCCACCAGTCAGAAAAGACGTTTAAATTCGCCATCAGACAGCAGCTCAAGACTGCATGCAAACATCCTGTTTATAAAATAAGCATCATTAAGGGCGTTTTTGTGTTTCTGGAGTAACAAAGCCAAAGTGTATTACACGTGTAGACACACACACACACACACACACGTACTGTATGCTCAGGGCGGTAACCACACACAGACATTCTCTTAGCTGCAGCGTAGCGGATCGCGTGTTTTGGTGCCTCTTGGCGCTACTCCGCCTGTATGCGCGTAGCGTGTAGCGCGTAGCGCACACGCTCCGCGGAATCCGTCCTAAGCCTCGCCCCGGCTTTTCCTGTCGTCGCGCCGTTGCCACGGCGGCGGCGGCGGCGGCGGCGGTGGCGGGGTTCTGTTGTTCCCGGTGAAAGCCGAGCTTAGCGGATAGGATTCCAGAGCAAGGCTGCTCTGCTCTAAAGCGGTCAGAAAAAGGACGTGACAAAGGAAGGATAAAAAAAAGAAAAAAAACAACGTCTGCAGGAACGCGCGGGCGCGGGAAACCCGAAGCCGGGCGGCTCCCGCGGCGGCGGCGGCGGCTCCTTTTGTGACGGCGGGCCGCTCCCGTCTCGCGGTCAGGTGCGGCGGCCCCGCTGCCGGGGGCAACCGTCAAACAAAGCGGAGGTGGCGGCTGCGAGGGGGATAGGGGCGTGTCTGGGTTAGGGGGGGGGGGGGCAAGACTAGTTAACGTGCGTCTGCCCTGACGCAATACGTGGCCAACTGCCGATGAAACAAGTGGTTGTTGACTGCCATCGTGCTGTCTCTCATCTTCAACACTCATCCGTCCCCCCCCCCACCTCGCCTCACTGTCCTATGGACTGTTTGTAAGGCTGACCCCTTGGGGGTGTGGCTAACCCTGTGACCGAGTGCTTTGATTGGCTAGGAAGGAGGATCAGGGGTCGGCTCAGAGAAGAGTAGCCCTCAGTTGCCTTGAAGTCAATCTGAGTTCCCTTTACCGTGCGAAGTGTACGTAGAATTCTGATGGAATGAGGACTTGAAGGGGAACCATTACTAACAACAACAGCAACACACAAGAAAAGCCTGCCTGTTGCCGGGGTGCTTGTTGTCGGCAGATCCAAGGAGAAGTTTCCTCATTGGCTGTCGCCATTGGTCATCAACGTGAGGAGAGCATTTTGAGTTCTGCCTGGTGGAGCCTCCCTCCCCAAGTTGTCCGGCCCCTACTGGCTCTCCCATTCCTGGTGCTGAAGGGAATAACAAACTGTGAATCCCCCCCCCCCCACGTTATCAGGTCAAAAAACAGATCAATAAACAGGCGAATTAATACCCAACCCGCTATCTCCCCGATCCTCATGCACAGGCCATCAGAATCCCACGCGCTGGTCCCGCGGGTGTCCTGTCATTAAAGCCGGTAAAAGAATGGAGAGGATGATGGATTTTGTGTTTAACGGTCGTTCATTGGAGGCACCGCTTCCAGATTGTCGATGACCTCATGCTCGTTCCTTTTGGGCGGGGCCTCTGCGGGGGCCTGGATCCAGCCAAATCACTGTCATCGTCCAGGGTCTCCACCCCTCTGCTGGCTGAAACACATTTATTAAAAAGGGCGTCCCGTGTTGGACGGTTCCGCGGTGGGCGGAGCTTCCGTGTGTTATGAATCACTGATTCATGCAAACCAATCACGTTACTTTGCTGTGCATTGCATTTAATCGCAGCCGCTCAGCAGGCGCTGTTATCCATAGAACATAGTAATTCCTCCATATCAGCTAGCCGTTGATAGCGACAGACTGTTTAACCTGTTTTGGGGTCCACAAAGTCTTTCTCTTTCCCTTCACATATATTCTCTGAAAATGAACAAGCACTCACCTCACAGTGGTCTTTTTTCACATCTCTGAAAGTTAAAAATATAAAAAAACATGTTAACTGTAGAAAGCTAGTTAGTGTTTGAAAATGGATCCCAAGGAAAGGGCTTAGCTAGCAGCATCAACACAGTCCTGGCAGGGGATTTTCACAAGGCTGATTTATAGTTACTTATTGGTGTGACCAAGTACTTTCCCTGGGTTTTATTCTCAGAGAAATGTCCCCCATCTGCCTGTGTTTATTCTGTGTGTGTGTGTGTGTGTATGTGCGCGTGTGTGTTTCTGTGTGTGTGTGTGTGCGTGCTTGTGTGTGTGTGTCTGTGTG
This sequence comes from Anguilla rostrata, assembly GCF_018555375.3. Taxonomy (NCBI): domain Eukaryota; kingdom Metazoa; phylum Chordata; class Actinopteri; order Anguilliformes; family Anguillidae; genus Anguilla; species Anguilla rostrata. The sequence continues at coordinate 31,930,095 of NC_057945.1, forward strand.
TGTGTTTTTCTGTGTTTGTGTGTGTGTTTGTGTGTGTGTGTGTGTGTGTGCTTTGTGTGTGTGTGTGTGTTTTTGTGTGTTTGTGTGTGTGTGTGTGTGTGTGTGTGCCTGTGTGGTTATTGCATGGCTTAACAACTTAGTCATGGCTATAAAAGGGGGTCATTAATTCCCTGTAATTATCCTTGATTGGAAATGCATGTTGTTTGTTTACTTTTATTTTGTGTTTTTAGAAGCGGTAATTTGGAATTGTAGAAATTGCTCAGCATTTACTGTTATTGCAAAAAAAAAAAAAAAAAAAACCCCAGAAATATCATTAAAGTATTCACGCTGTTAAGGGAAATGACTGTGGTTATGGTCAGGGATTTTGAGCCAATCACTTTTCATCTCTAAATGCAAAGTGTTTTAAAGTTTTTTTTTTTTTTTTAAAGTGTGCAGCTGTGCTCAGAACCCAAACACAGGGTATTTTATATTACGTCCATAAATGAATAGTGTGGCATGCATGTTGACGTGTGTATATTTCTGGAATTTTCTATTAATGTTCCGGTAGCTGTGTAATCAGGTAGCTGGAGCCGTGTGCTAATGGCATGAAGCTAAAGGCTGAACACTGTTGCCTCCGCCTCGACTCGCCTCAGAAATAGACGCCTTTAAATTGAAATTCTCACCGTACCTCAGGAGAATTTTTTTTTTTCATATCTGTGCAAAATTTTTGTATCCCAACGGAGGTCACAATACGTGCGGTGTGTTGTTTGTTATTCGGTGCTAAGCTGTCTGTCGGCAAATATTTACCTATATGCTTGTCTGTATGTGCACAGGAATATGCGGTATGCATACTATGAGTATTTGTTGTGGATTTTCAAAGTGGAGTGTAGATCAGAAGATCGGATTCTAATGTCAGAAGTACTGGGGCTAAAGTGGACTCTCTCTCTCTCTCTCTCTCTCTCTCTCAATTTCCTTCTCTCTCTCCCTCTCCCCCTTCTTTCTCTCTCTCCCTCTCGCTCTCCCTCTCCCCCTTCTTTCTCTCTCACTCTTTCTCTCGTTCTTTCCCTCTGTTTCATTCTCTCTTTCTTACTCTTGCTTTCTCGCTTTCTCTCAACCCCCTTCTCTCTCTACTTCTCCTTTCCTCTCTCTCTACTTCTCCTTTCCTCCCTCTCGCTATCCCTCTTTCCTTCTCCGTCTTTCTTTCTCTTTTCTCTCGCTCTCCCTCTGTTTCATTGTCTCTCTCTGTCCTCCCTCCTTCTCCTCCCTCTCTCTCTCCTCTCTCTCTCCTCTCTCTTTCCTCCTCTCCTCCTCTTCTCTCTCTCTCCTCCTCTCTCCTCTCTCTCCTCTCTCCTCCTTCCTCTCCTCCTCCTCTCCCCTCCTTCCTCTCTCTCTCTCTCTCTCCCTCCCTCTCTCTCTCTCTCTCTCTCTCTCTTTCTCTCTCTGTCTCTTTTCTCTATCTATTCTCTCTTTTCTGCTTGTGGTTAGTTTTTTTTGATAGTTTTTCTCTTTATGTTGATTGTCTATTATTTTTATTTTGAAGTACAGTAATTTCTGTGGCTGAACGATGTCCCAATAAAAGGGTTTTTAAATCTCTCTCTCTCTCTCTCAGACCTGTTGCGTGCTCGCCAGGAGGCGGTGGCGGCGGCGGCGGTGCGGAACCAGGGCGCCATGGAGGCCCACCTGCCGTCGGCGGGAAGCTCGTCCAGCCAGCGGCGCAAGCAGGGCCTGCCGCAGCACCGCGACGCGCACTTCCCCGAGAGGTGAGCCAAACGCACGCGTCGCCCCGGCGACAAGGGGTCAAACGCACGCGTCGCCATGGCGACCGGGGGTCAAACGCGCACGTCGCCACGGCGACCGGGGGTCAAACACGCACGTCGCTCATTCGCATGCTCAGATGCACGTGCGGTCAGGTGTGCAGAAATATCTACCGAACACAGTCGCGCGCACGCACGCGTAAGCGCGCTGTCAGTGGCACGTACGCACACAAACACACGCGCGGTCGAAGCGGTTCGGGGGACAGAAGCAGGCCTGTTCAGGAACGGTTTGCAAAGCCTTTAAAAAGCCGCCTGACCGAACGGAAGGCTGCTGGCACCGCAAAGCTCTGAAATCCTGCTCAGATGTGAGAGGGGCTTCTGTGTGTGAGTGAGCGAGCGAGTGAGTGAGTGAGAGGGAAGGAGGGAAGGATGGAAGGGGGGAAAGAGGGAGAGGGGAGAGCCAGCAGGTCTGGGGCTGAAATAGCAGAGGTTCCTCTCCTCCTCTGGCCGGGCGAGAGGCAGCCCCAGACCTTCCCGGTCGCACACATGGTATCACTTTCTGTCTGGTCCACATGGCGCGGGACGTCTGGGGGGGAAGCAGCAGGCAAGGCCGGGAACATCCGCAAAGAATCAAGCGTGTGTCACGGACATGTGCGCACGGACAGGGTGCCTGCCCGCACCCCCCTCCCCGCCCCTTTAACCCCCCGTCCCGAAACCCCGTCCCTAAACAGCGTCTCTGACCCTAACACCCCCACCCCCGTCCCAAAACCCCGTCCCTAAACAGCGTCCCTGACCCTACACCCCCAACCTCCGTCCCTAACCACTCGTCCTTAAACCCCCAAAACCCAGTCCCAAACCCAGTCCCAAACCCCATCCCTAACCCCCATCCCTAACCACCCGTCCCTAAACCTCACCCCCCCATCCCAAACCCATCCCTAATCCCCCCCCCCACCCCGCCCCCCGTTCCAGCCCTCCGCTCGCAAACAAAAACCGGGGAAAAGACGGGGAAAGAAGCGCTCAGTAAAACCGCATGAATATTTCAGCGCAATAACGAACCCGGGCCCCTATACCAATGAATACTGCATGAACGGGGGGCCGGGGGGCCCGACTGCGAGGAGGCGTTCACCGCGGGACGGAGAAAATGGGAAGAACGCAGGGGGAGGAGGGGAGGGTGGGGAGGAAAAGAAATCGAAATTTGCGGTAATTGGATCAACCAGTGTGCATTATCTGTCCGCGGGCCTGTTCAATTTGATCTCGTCAGGAAGTGCCGGCGAGGCTGCCTGGGCGGACCGGCGGCTCAGGGTCGAGCCGACCGTCCTGGCGACGCGCGCCTCGCAACCCCCCCCCTCCCCGCTTCCCCCTCCCTCCCCCTCCCCCGCCCCCCCCCGCCCCCAACCCGCAAACAGAATCCAGGCAGCGGGGGTAATTGGCTGTCGATTATTTATGTGGCGCGAGGAGCCCGAGTGTCAATAATGGGCCGAGCGGGAGGAGGGAGGCTGGCCGCCGCCGGGCCGCCGCGCCGCCGCCGCCGCACTGCGGGCGCGCGGGGGTGTAAAATTTCCATCCCGGCTTCCTGTCGGGAGCGCAGCGCCGATCCGGTCAGCCAGTCGCCGCGGGTTTTCGCTGCAGAGAATAATTAGCCACACAGGACCGCGGTGAGCGCGTGTGTGTGCGCGTGTGTGTGTGCGTGTGTGTGTGTGTGTGTGCGCTCGCGTTAGGCAGACCTACGTGCTGTGGAGGTCGGGGGCGAGAGGATGTTGATTTTTTTCTCCTCTCCTCTTCTCTCCCCTCTCTCTCTCTCTATTTAACTCTTTCATTGGCTCCAGTCGGTACTCTTAAAGATACACAATAACCTTTCAGCCTTACAAAAAAAATCAAAATACAAAAAGACGAAATGAATACATTTTTCATTTTGTATACATAGAATGTAAAAATGGGGCTTACGATGCAAACTGCAAATTTTTGCTCTATTTATTTTTGAAAGTATCTATGAAAATCAGTATTCTCTACAGTTTTGTGTCCGCTGTTAGGGGGCAGATGTGTGGCTCTCTCCCCCTCTGACTGTCTGAGAGGCGATCGGCCCAAGCGGGGGGAGCTGAACGAGCCTGCTCGAAAAATCTTCAGACCCCGAGCGCAAACCCTCCAGCGCTGCGTCCTAATTGATAGTCAGGAGGCCATTAGCAGATATTGTCGAAAACAAATCACCGAGCGGATCGATATTTTTAAAGCGCGGGCTGCCGCTCGTCCCGGCTTAAATGGCGGATCACATTTTAGTAATTGGCAAATCCGAATGTTTTTGGCACGGGAGGGAGGGAGGGAGGGAGCAGTTTCGAGCAGACATTGGTCTAGGCGCGGGGCGGGCGGAGGTAGGGGAGGGGGTGGGTGGTTGGGGGGGGAAGGGGAAGCGGGAGCTTCATACATTTTAATGAGCTTCCTTTGCAAATGTGTTCCTGCGGAGCCCGGGGTTTTTTAATCCCCCGCGTTCCCGTCATTAGGGGGGCGGGGGGGGGGGGTGGGGGGGCAGCCAAACGCCGAGCGGTCGAAAGCTCGGAGAGAGCGCGGCGCCGTTTCCGTCGTCTGGAGGGGGGGGGGGAAACAAAAAAAGGTCATCAGGAGAGCCGCGTGCGTTTCTGAATGCATTTCCAGTTTTTTTTTTTTCAGAAGGATGGGTTTGAAATTACAGTTGAGCTTTCCGGTCTCGTGTTTCCGTGGCTCCCGGTTGGATTTCGGTCTGACCGGCACCTGCTCGCAGGTGAAGAGAACGCAGCCTCTTCGTCCCCTCCCGTGTGAGGAAGAGGAGGGGAGCTGGAGCCTTTTCATTTGAAAAAGTACAATAGTGCTCGTGGTTCTCCACTTAAGGTGGGGGAAAAAAAGAAAACCTTCCTTCAGTCAATTACCCGCTAACAATTTTTCATGCCTTTGTGTGTGTGAGAATATGTAAGTGTGTGTGTGTGTGTGTGTGTGTGTGTGTGTGTGTGTGGTAATGCTCACTGCTGCTTAGTGAGGCTAGAAGTGGGGTCCTTTGGGAGTTTTTTAATTATTAAATGATAATGGGTTCCCTGTCAGGGACTCTGCTTTGCAGCTGCGTGTGGAGTTTTGGGGCCCCTCGTGGCTTGTGTTTGTGGAATGGGACAGAGCATGGTGTACCCCGTCTCCTTCTCCCCTCCGCTTGCCTGCCCTGCCCTGCCCTGCCCTGCCGGCTCCTTGGCCAGGCCCCTTTACGGGACCCAGGGACTTTGGGAGTATCGGAGAAGAGCTCAGTCTAAAGATCGGTCAGCGTCCTGTGTGAGCGAAACTGGAACGCAATAACGATCCGACAGAGGATCTGTTCCTGCCTAAAATACACCGCGGAAAAAAGCTCCCTATTCCACATTTAAATGTATGTTAATATGCGTGTCCACTGCAAAATATAGCTTATAGAAGCTAAATACATTGATAAATTGTCAGCATTTTGCCACCTATTACAGGGTAATTCTCTCTCCTTCTCCTTGCTCAGCCCTGTGTGTCAGTGCGTCGCCTGTAATGTGCGTTCTGTACAATGACAGACAGAGACAGACCAATGGACAGACTCATTATAATCACTGTGATCAGTACTGAGGCAGAGGAGTATGAATTGTTAAAAGTATGAACTGTAATGCAATAGCTGTATAGTAATGGACGTCCATAGCTAGCTTCGCCTATAGATGCAAGGACAGAGGAACGCACTGTGGGCACTCTATGGTCAGGGCTTGAGGAGTGCGCCATTCCGCGAAAACCACCATGCCTCTCCCGAGCCTTTCCGCCTCCCCAGCCCAGAGTGAAACGGTTAATGCCTCCCTCGCTCCTAAATTGCTTCCCATAAAGCGAGCAGCACGTCTGCGGGGCACGTCCCAACCCCCCTCACCCCCACCCCTCCATCTCCCCCCACATCTCCCCCCCCCCCCGCCCCGCCCCCCTCCCTCTCCCATGATTACAGCTAATTACGGGCGGGCGGACGCCTCCCGGCTCTGCTCATGCAGCTTTAATTGGCCGTTACTCATCGGCGGGCCGTCCGGGGCGGCGCGGGGGCTGGCAGGCCCCGGCCACCGCGGGTCTGGGACTAATTGCGAGGCCTGAGGGATTAGGCCAGGTGATTACACACTTCACAGTGTAATTACATAAGCAGCGCTGGCCCCGCTCCGCTGCCTGCCTGCCTGCCTGCCTGCCTGCCCGCCTCCCCCCTGCCTCCCCCGGGCCGGAGGTCACGCGCCGCGCCCCCCCCCTACCCCGCCCCCCCCCCCCCCCCTCCCCTCCAAGATTAATTGGAGCTGCCACCGGAGCGCGAGGCGCCGCCGGCGCGGCTACGCGATTAGCATTAACATTTCAGCTGCAGCGGGTCGATCGGAGATTCGACCCCCCCCCCCCGCCTCGCTCCCTCCCTCGCCTCCCCCCGCCTCGCTTCGCCTCTCGCTCTCGCCTCCTCGCTTCCCGCCACCCCCTCCTCCCCCTCCTCCCCCTGCCCCCCCCCCCCTCGCCTGCCCTTTTTTGCTCGCGGGCTCCAGCAGCGCACAAACACGGGCTTCTGGAGCAGGCGAAGGCAGAGAAAGGGTACGAAAATACAAGGGGTGTGGGGGTGGCGGGGGGGGGGGGGGCGGTGAGCCGTGGCCTCCGGGGTGGAGGGGGTGAGTTTGGGGGGGCAGGCAGGGCTGGAGAGGCCCACAGCGACCCGCATCAACAGAGGGGCGGGAAAAGGGACCCCCACAGGGGATGCTGGGGACCCCCGCGCTCCAGCACTGACTGTGTTCTCCTAAAACCTCCTGGCGCTCGCTCATCCCGCCCTGTTTTTGTTTGTTAAATTCTTCGTTTCTAAGCGCTCAGGATGGGAGCCTGTCCATGGCCACTCAGTAAAAAATGTTAATAAACGTAATCAATGGGCTTCATAATGCAAGCGTGACACACTACCTCGCAGGGAAGGAGAAACTGCCTCTGGCAGAGGCCCCGACCCAGCTGTCGAACTGCGGCGCGCTCTTATTGTGTATTCTGTCTTTGTACGAGGGTGTGTGTGTGTGTGTGTGTGCGTTTTTTTTTTTTTGAGTGGGGGGGGGTTGACAACATCCCTGCTGGCAAGACTAATGGGGGGGAGGGGGTTGCAACTCGCGAGCACATATGCTCAGCGGATTAAAAATAAGACAAAGAAAAAAAACTGCAATATCATTCCCATCTGTGGTTGGTTCTGAGGTCCCGTTATTTTGTACACACAACGCTGCGATGTTGAGGGGCTCCAGTGCCCTGGCTCTGGTGATCGGGACACTGCTTGTGTTTTTATCATCATTATTTTTCATTCCCAAATATCTGCTCAGGCCAACCCGCGAGAGCTTTGTTGCTTGCCATGCCATTTCCTCTCGCGACCGTACCGTAGATCTCCAGTCCACCAGACGCATATTATTCAACACAGTCTTTTTTTTATAGCACCGCTAGCGTTTTCGGTAAAATGAGCAGTGCCACGTTTTTACCGTGAATCGTACGACGTGCGCTTCGCAGCGAATCACAGCGTTCCTTTTTTTTGTGTCCGTCCCACAGGGATATTTCACACCCCCCGCCCCTCCTGTCCCCGCAAACCGCCCCGCACATCGCGCTGGGACCCCACCTGCGGCCCCCCTTCCTGAGCCTGCCGTCTGCTTTGTGCCAGGCTCCAGGTAAGTCACACCCCCACACACACACACAACACCCCAACGAAATATACTGCCTGCAGAGGACCCTTTCCGGCTGACTTTTAACCTCTGAGCCACAATTCATATCGAGTCAATAAACAATCATAAATACTGCAGAGAGCTGCAGTGGCCACAGGCCTTAGAGAAAACGAACAGAAAGAAATAGGTAATGGTTTTTTATAAAATTGGAGGGGGGGCGGGCGGGGGGGTTCCTCATTGTAAATTTCACCATTGTCCTGCTACAAGCAGAGAGGCATACCGCATGCGACATACCATTTTATCATAAACTAAGAACAGATTACAGTTCAGAAACGGAGTACAAAAGAGTACAATTTAAATAATGCTTGGCGTTCTGTCGCCGGATTGGACAGATTTTACTGAAACGTGTGACCGCTTCCCTCCCCCACAGGATACGGCTTCCTGCAGCCGGCGCAGGCGGAGATGTTCGCGCGGCAGCAGGAGATGCTCCGGAAACAGAACCTGGCAAGGTAGTGCATTGTGGGACTGACGGAGGCCCGGGCTCCTTTTTAAAACGGTCGCTACGTTTGAGGGCTAGCGGGCGGTTTGTTCGGCCGAGGTAGCTTCCGTGCTTCCCCATTGTCTAAACGAGTCCCTGACTGACCTGCAGGAGTCCTGTTGGGCCGCAGCCTTGAGTAGGAAGCCAGGGTTTCGGTCAGGTTCCTCGTTCCTCTCGCGCAATAGCAGCTCCCCCGGTGGACTGGAGGCCAGCGTAGCGATGTTGCGGCAGGGCGAGCGGCAGGCTTACAGTACACAATCTGGGCATTCAAAATGGCCGAAGAAGAGAAAGATGATGAAACAAAACGTGAACAGAACGTGAGCTTGACTAAGCAAGTTGAGTTTACGTTGTGTGCCAGTGGATCTGTGTCTCTGCTTAGTGCTGTGTGTGGTAAATACCTCACACAGTGCTGCGTAGAGGACAGTTAAACAAATAAATAGATAAGGAATGGCCCTCACTTTTTTTTACGAAAACACCTTATCGGTGGCGGGCAATGCTGAATGTCATTACTTTTGTAAAAGCAGTGTGGCAATTAACACCTGACCTGGCTAACTGAATGCTAAGTGAATCTGAATGGCTAATTGACGGCAAATGCACATCATAAAGCAATTGCGTTAGAATCTCTGACACCTATTCTCGCCAGTGGGCAATTACAAGCCAATCTATTTACTGGAAACCTCTTAACCATACATTACAGATCTACGTTAATGTTATTGTTGATCTATGTTAATGCTGCAACAAAGTACCACCAAATTTGTACCAAATACTGTTTTTGTTACCCTTTAATGTTACACAGAATCTGTCTCTACATGAGCAATACCCATCAAATTTTATATATTACAAGCACAGCAACTAAAATAGATAAATACAAACTGGAAATCTTTTATCTTACATAATCTGTGACTGAATATGATGAATTTGAAAGCTACTCTGACTCTGTATGGCCAAGTGTGAATTTTAACAGCAGTGACTGAGAACCAAGTAGACAGGCTATTTTGGACTCTTTGGTTGAGCATGTATTGAGCTGTGTGTATGTGTGTGTGTGTGTGCGTGTGTGTGTGTGCGCTGGCAGGCTGGAGATGTCGGCGGAGCTGCTGAGGCAGAAGGAGCTGGAGACGCTGCATCGGCAGAGGATTTTTGGGGACCCCCTGGGGCTGCACCCCGGCCTGCCCCCGGACCACCCCGCCCTGCGCAGCCTGCACGAGATCCCCGAGGGGCACCCGCTACGGGAGGAGCTGAACCGCCGCAACGCCATGCTGGTGCTGCGCCACAACAGCGCGCCGCTGCTCTCCCTCAACCACCAGGGGGCGCCGGGGTGCGCGCCGCCCAAGGAGCCCGGGTCCCGCAAGAGCTCGCGGAAAGGGGGCCACGCCCGCGGGGACCCACACGAGGGGCCCGCCCAGGCCAAGGACTCGCAGGGGGAGGGGCGCATGCACGAAGGCGGGGCCGACGGGCGGGACGAGGAGATGAAGGACTCGGAGAGCGAGGCGGAGGTGGGCGAGGACCGACTGGAGGGCCCGGCCAAGGCCGACGGCCACGCCGCCGGCTCCGACCCGGGCCAGGGCAAGGACGGGGCCAAGCCCGGCGAGGGAGGGAAAGATTTGGGCGAGGCGTCCGGGCGGCTCAGCGCCCCCTGCAGCTCCGCGGGACCCGCCTCCCCCAGCCACCAGGCCTTCACCCCGGGGATGGGCAAGAGCGAGGCCAAATACCTCCCGCCCGGGACCTTCCCCCCGTTTCCAGCACAGACCTTCCCCTTCGGCTTCCCATACAGCCCCTACTTCCACAGCGGTGAGTTCCCCTCAGCACCACAGCGCCTGTCCAGTTCACACATTTAAAAAGTTCATGTCATTTTTATGGAGACACAAGATTCAGTTGTGCTTGTTTAGTGTATTCAGTTTGTACGTTTGTATGAAGTTTGTTTAAAAGTTTGTGAAATTCAAAAAAAAAGAGAAAATTTACTGCCTTTTCTCCATCCAGAAAAGCTATATCTTTATCTGGCAAACTTTCTTCACAGTTTTTAAGTAAGGTCCATACTGCCTGATAATATTAGGGAAGCAGACTGAGACAGGAGCTTTGGTTTTGGAATGGAATGAAGGAGTCGCTTGACACAGTGTTCCCCTGAAACACCCTCTGGATGTCTGCTGTCCTGCCCGCGCGAGCTGAGCTGAGCTGGGCTGGAGCTGAGCTGAGCGCGGCAGCCGAGCCGAGCCGAGCCGAGCCGAGCCGAGCCGAGCTGAGCTGAGCTGGGCTCTTTCTTCACCGCGCGGCAGTACGGCCGCTCGAGGATCTCAGGCCTGCGCGGAATGTCGTATCGCCAGCCTGGTTTCCTTAAACAAAAGCAAAAAAACGTCCGCGGAATGAGGAAGTCGCGGCGTCGGGCGCCTCCCGGCGAGCAGGAAGCAGCCGCTGGCCGGCTCCGTCTGGGGCGCTCGGGCTGAGGCGCGGCGCGGTCCTGAGGGCGTGAGGGCGTGCGCGCGTGCGAAGGCCACCCTGGAATCTTCACTTTTACTCCCAGCGCCACTTCTCCATTCCAAAAGCGCTTTCGCCTCAGATGCTTGAAAGGCGGGAAGAGAGAAATGGTGTGGAGTGCTGAAAAGAGAAAGAGAAAAAAATCCTGCGGTTCCAGTCGTCCCCCGGGGGGTTTTTCCCTTCTTTTTTTTTGTTTTTGTTTTTCCGCAGTCGCTAGAGGCCCATGTCCTCTACACGCTGTCGCCAGCCCCCCCTCCCCTTCCCCCGGGCCGCCCCCCCCCCCCCCCCGGCCGCCCCCCCCCCCCCCCCTTCCCCGGCGCCCCCACCCCCCCCTCGCCCTCCCGCTTCCCCTCAGCCGGCGAGATGTATGAGTCACATGAAACACATTACCGCCACTTTCTTTTTCCAGCACGAAGACCTCCCTCAGGAAGGAGCCCTCAAATTGACCCTTGCTGAACCCCCCGTTAGAGACTGGGCCATTAATGTAGATGTGCGGCGCGGAGCGGAGCGGAAGGGAGGAGGAGGAGGAGGAGGAGGTGGGGGGCGAGGAGGGGGGGGGCGGCAGCGCTCCGTTTCCCAGCGCGGGCTGTCACTAATGATTTCTGCTCCCTTCTCTCCCCTCGGGGGGGCTGCACAGGCGCCATGGGAGGTCTGCTCCTGGACGGGGAGGAGGCGCCGCCCATGGAGGACATCAGCAAGTGGACGGTGGAGGAGGTGTGCGGCTTCATCAACGGGCTGGCCGGCTGCTCCGAGTACTCACAGGTGAGGGGAGGGGTGACAGAGGCAGAGAGGGTGGAGGCGGAATATTCTGTTTGGGGTACGGGGTATAAGGAAGGGGGGTGGGGACTGAACCTCACATGTGAAACAGCAGGGGGAGAAAAGGGGGTTAATGATAATTTTGTTTAAACCAATTTAAAAATAATGGAATCTTAGTTATTCTTTTCTCCCAATTTGGAATGGCTAATTGTTTTCCCGCGCCATCGCTGCAACATTCACTCTCAGTCGGGGAGAAGCGCACGGACACTGCTGAAACATGCACTGCTGATGGCTCCTGCTTTCCACCCAGCAGTTGGGTTGTGCCGTCGTTAGGTCACATGAGCGCGCTCCACGCACACAGCGGGCGCTTAAGCAACAAGAGGAGTCGCTTTTGCTTGATGAGACGGGGACGACCCTACCGACTGAAACCCTCCGACCTTCGGCAACCTCGCGGCGTGTCGCTACCCTGACAACCACGCGCTTTGGCAAGACTGTCCATCTGCATTCCATACGTTAAACCACTTCGACATGAGTTTTAGGGATATGCGCAACCCTGAACATGTACAGCAGAGCCCTGTTTCTTTCTAAACCTTCGATTTGGCAAAGAAAATGAAAGACCGTCCACAGTGGAGTGGATTTCCCTCCACCCCTTTCTGGGTATCATCCAAATGCAGCCAAGTGACCCAAAGCCTGTTCTAGTGTGAGGAAGCTAAATAGAGCAGAACAGGAAGTGATGTAACGGACAGTGCTTGAGAACAGCAGGGTTCAGTTTATCGCCCAACCCCCCCCCCTCCCACCCCATTCCCACCCCCACTGAGGGCTGTGCTGGTCTTCCCCGCCTAGGTGTTCCAAGAGCAGGCCATCGATGGCGAGACCCTTCCCCTGCTCACCGAGGACCACCTCCTCAACAACATGGGCCTCAAACTTGGCCCCGCCCTGAAGATCCGTTCCCAGGTAGGCCTGGACGGCTTCGTTTGTTGCCGGGTCATAGGCCCGGTCACATGGCCTCTCCACACGAGGCAGTCAGCGGCGTTAATATACATTACATATGTATTTATTAGACCCGCAGTTACATTTCCAGAGGGGTCTCCGTTGCCAGCGTGGTCTGTTGCGCCCTTAAAGAGGACTATTGAGCGAGTATTGGTCATGTTGTACATTTGACCAGTCGGAATAGTACGCCAACTTGTCAGAAGCCAAAAACGTGGCATTCATTCCCTAAGTTCATTTTATCTGCCAAATGACTGGCTAACTTGTAAATCAACAAGTGAAATACTGTAGCGTTTGAAATGCTATTCGGACTATCCACCGAAGCCATGGGCAGAACACAACTGGCTTCCTCTCAACGGCTGTAGGGAGGGTATAAGTTGGCCAGGATTCTTCAGCTGACTGCAGCATTAGGCACGCCCCAAAAATACACCGGACACCCGCGGACTAACAGTCGTCATTACTAAGACATGTGCCTCTCCTCAGTGTGGACCGAATCGCCGGTAGCACCGTAGCATAGACTGCAAGGTCCAAGTCACAGGCTCACGTGTGAGTGCGTTTCAGCTGTCAGTGCTCAGCGATGACCTGATACCACAATTTGAAATTCCAAATTGGAGAGAAAAAAATGACATGGGGGGAGGGGTGGTTTGGGGGGTTGGAATATGTTCATAGGAAAATCTAGACTTTGTTTTAAAAGAGCCTTTGAACCAGGGCTAGAGTTCTTGGGCATCAGCATTTGACCTTAAATACAACCATGTAATGAGTATTTAAAGACTTCTGGTGAAAAGCACACACTAAGTGACATAAAAACATTTTTTTTCACAAAGTTGATGAATAAATATTTGTTTTGTCTATCCTGACCTCCCTGAGTTTCACTGAGAGATAACTGACTCAAAAAATATCTTTGATTTCCAGTTTTATATTGTTAAAGGTCAAATGCTGATCGTTCAGGGAAAGCCACCGGTGTCTTTGAGGACGTGTCCCATTTTTAAAAAAAAAATGACGGTGCATTGTGGGTAACGTGGGCGTGTGGCTGGTCTCCTCAGGTGGCGCGGCGCGTCGGCAGAGTGCTCTACATGACCGGCTTCCCGCTGGCCTTCCCGCTGCCGCCATCTGTTCTGCGCCCCCCGGAGCGGGACGCCCCGCCGCCCGAGAACCGCCCCCCCTCCGCCGGCGGCGCCCCCTCCCCGTACGGCGGCCCGCCCGCCTGCCGCGCCTCCCCCAAGCAGGAGGACGGAAGCGCCTCCGCGGCGGGAGTCTGCAACAACGGCAAGCCGCCGTCCTAAGACGACGACGGTGAAGAGGAAGAAGAAAAACAAAACAAAAACAACAAAAAAAAAAAACACGAAAAGAATCCCAGGGACAGCGTTCAGCTTCTGAGAGAGAGAGAGGAGAGAAAGAGAGGAGAGGAGGGAGAAAATGAAGAAAATGGCCTCCATCCCTTCAGCTAACCTTCAGCTTAACTAAGACCTGTCCTTGAGGCCTGGAGACAGAGGCTCTCATTTGGACAAAAAAAAAAAAAAAAAACATAGTTAAAGACAATCAATTGAATAAAGTCCCATCGCCCTTGAATTGCTGATGGCAGGGGAGAAGGCGTAATCCAAAAACGTGTGAAAACAGGGGGAGGGTGAACGAGGGTCTGGGGGGGGGAGAGACAGGAAGCATCAGAGAGAGAGAGAGAGAGACAGCACGAGCATACAGCTGGCCTTTAACAGCCTGCCAAAAAGACAAGAAAAGAAAAGGAAAAAAAACAGATACAGCATTCTTCAGTGTCAGACAGACAATACAGGAAGCGTGTCTTTCCAGGGATGAACCGTGCTCTTGCCCGAGAGAGGAAGGCAAAATAATTTAACCGTTTTTTAATTTAATTTTTTTTTTTTTTTGAGGAAATATAAAAAAAAAAAAAAAAAAAAACAAACTCCCAGACATGGACCGGAATGAGTCAAAGGAGGAAGGAACTCGCCACAACTATGCATTCCACGGATCAATACCAAAGATAACAGGATGCGATCTCGGTGGTACGCACCTCCACACAGCCTGCTGGCCCGTGCTGTACCGGACAGCGCCCAGAAGGGGGCAGACTGTGGCCCATGCTCGTGCGACGGGGTGGGGGGACCGATAAGACTGAGCCGCCCTTGTGCTCTACAGCCCCCCACCCCCGCCTATTTGAACTTTAACCTTTTTCTTTGGCCTACATTTGGGACACAGGAAGTGCCTGGCAGCAGAACTCGGCTCACGTTTGTGGATAGCGGCTCTGTCAGTCCTGGACGTCTGTACGATCTACGTTTACTACTGTGGGAGAACAAACTAAGCCTAATTGTACAGTAACTCATTATGAACTTTAAAAAAAAAATTATCCTGAAGGTTACATAAGTGGTACTTTTTGTTAAGTGTAGTTGCACGTACCCAGCCCCCCCCCCCCCCCCCACCCCTTACTGAACAAAATATGACTTGCTAATATTGGTGGTACTTTTAGTTTTTTTTTTCTCTCCAACATTTCCTGTTTGATACGCAGTCTATTGTAACATTAAAAGCCCCTACCTTCAAATGCTGCTTAATAGCAAAATAAATATGAAAAACCCTGAAAATATTTATAGCTCTTTTGTTATAGTCAGGTTGACATGATACATAATTATTCATCCTATAAATGGATGCCAAAGATCAACCTTTATATTGTTCTGTTTTCCTCTGTTACAGGGAAGTGAAAGGCACAGAGCTCTTTATGCAAATCTTAGAGTCCGTCACGGCTTTTTTTAACAAAAAAAAAATGTAAACAAAGACAAATTAAAATGGTCTGTAGATTTTCCCGTCGATGTTGGATTATTTTGCTTTCTGTTTATTTAGTGCAGGAAAATAAATTCCCCGAATGAAGTTTCTACTGGTTGCCTTTACCCCTCTCCACCAATGACGGGTCAGGATTTATGCGAGGTGCTCCTGTTGATTTCAGAAGGTGGTTTGTGAGTGGGGGGGTGGGTGGGGGTGGGTTGTATAATCTATGGCTGGACAGCAGATTAGGGAGGGGCAGGTTGAATGGTCCACTGGCCCTCCCTTACCCCTCTCCATACAGCCCTATGGGACAGCTGCCATCTTAAAAGCCAGTGCCAGGTGTTCTGCATGATATGGTCTCTGGGATATCATCGGCCTGCCTGCACGCACATACACACATGCTCTCTCTCTCTCTCTCTCTCACACACCCACACACGCACACACACATGCTCGCTCTCTCTCTCTCACACACACACGCACGCACATACACACACGCTCTCTCTCTCTCTCACCACACACACACACGCATACACACACACACACACACGCTCCCTCTCTCTCACACACACACGCACACGCTCGCTCTCTCACACACACACACACACACACGCACGCACGCACGCACGCACATACACACATGCTCTCTCTCTCTCTCTCTCTCACACACACACACACACACGCACGCACATACACACACGCTCTCTCTCTCACACACACACACACGCTCCCTCTCTCTCACACACACACACACACACACACGCTCGCTCGCTCTCTCTCACACACACGCGCATATACACATATGCTCTCTCTCACACACACACACACATACACACGTTCTCTCACTCACACACACATACACCCACACTTTCCCCTCCACACAAGCCCCTCCATACATCTCGCCACCAGTCTCCTCACCACACAAAATAGCGCCTTCCTTGACAAACACAGCTATCAGCTCTCTTATCTACCCACTGTGAAAGCCTTCTCGGCAAACTAAGCAAACACACTGCGTGCACACGTCCACCACAAGAGACCCTTTCAGAACTCGCTTTTCTGCATCGATACACACCGTCTTCGTAGTCAGGAACCAGGGCTTTGATCACTCATTATGCCACCATTAAACATCTCACACGAGCATAAAAATAATCTGCAGTGGTTTGTTTTTATATAAATGTAAAAAAAAAAATAAAAAAAAAAGATAGCTGGGTTGGATTGCGATTACCTCAGCATCAACCCTAGATTTACGCAACACATTTTATATAACTTAACGTTTCCAATGATAATATTCTGATAGCCCGTTGGGTGGGCCTCTGCACACATTCATATATTCCACAGCTGAACACAAGTCTACACTACAAGTACTGTGGTAGGTCTGTATTCACGTGGTTAACAATGGGAAAATGGCAGATGTATGAAAAACCATTTTAATGGTCAAATCACTCAGACCAGGTTTACTGGCACAGATATGGCTCAACCAGTTGGTTTTTTTTGTTTTCGGTTCCATACTTTCAAATTTTGTTTACTGCTTCTTTTTAGCAGAGCAAGAAGCAACACTAAACTTCACGGTAATCGGTGCGTTAGCACGCCATTCACAAATGACTTGATTTGAGAACCTTAATGTGACTGAGCATTTCATCTACAAATCCAAATATGAGGCAGCAGGCTGCAGCTGGAGGTACCGCAGCGGGAGAGCCAAGCGAGCCGCGTTCCCCAGGACCGGGCCGGGTTCTGGGGGGTGGGGACGGGGTGTGTGTGTGCGAGGAGGAGTCCCACAATGCACTGCGGACCGAACGCTGACCTCCGAAGCGCCCGCTCCCAAACTCGCTGCGAGGGATTGTGATTCAGGAAGGCCCCACGGCCCCCCAGCCCTGCATTATTCACCGCCTGTCAATGAGCGCGGGATGAAAGGCAGGAGGGACGGAGCGGGAGAGGAAGAGGGACGCGGGGGTAGCCGGGGGAAACGCTGGCGGACAGAACAGCGCGGCCTGTGTTCTCGCTCCGCCACCTGGGCGGAGAGGCGCGCGGGTCACACGCTCGCTCGGGGCGAGAACTCCGCCCAGTCCTCCGTGTGCGTGTGTGTGTGTGTGAGTTGTGGTGTTGTGCTCCAGTTGTGTTGTGTGTGTGTGTTGACGTGTTGTGTGTTAGTGTGTGTGCTTGTCGTGTTTCTGTGTTAGTGTGTATGTGTGCGCTGTTGTGTGGTTAGTGTGTATGTGCTTGTGCGTGTTCGTGTTAGTGTGTATGTGTGGCGCGCTGTGTTTGTTAGTGTGTTGTGCGTGTGCGTGTTTGTGTTGTGTGGTGCTGCGTGTGTGTAGTGTGTGTGTTGTGCGTGCGTGTTCTGGTTAGTGTGTGTGTGGGCGCCGCGTGTTTGTGTTGACGTGTATGTGCGTTGTGTTTGTGTGTTAGTGTGTATGTGCGTTTGTGCGTGTTTCTGTGTTAGTGTGTGTGTGTGTGCGCGCAAGTTTGTGTGTGTGCTTGAGCACCGCAGAACTGCCCCAGGCTAGCAGAGATGCCGGGCCAGACCTCATCCTCTCTAATACAGGCACGCATGCTAACACAGCTAGTACACACACACACACACACACACACACACACAAGGCAGCTACGACTGGGCTGAAAATCCATGGAAGGAATACAGATTTGTTGTTGGTGGGGAAGATGTCAGATTTACTTTTGAATCTGAATGTATTACAGATTGTATATCCTGAATGCAAACTCCCATTCGCAGCAGCAAGTCATTTCCATATCCCTTCCAAACGCTTTCATTTTCACTAAATTGCAAAAATGTGAAGAAAAAAAAAAAAGTATGGACGATTCAAAAAGCATGCACGCTGTTTGCAAGGCAGCACATTAGAAATGCTCATATACCCCAGCGTACAGCTTTAAAATTTCTGGTACACAGGAGAAGAGGGGGGAAAAAAAAAAAAAAAAGAAAACACGCCCTGACTTTTAGTAAAACTGGTTTATTTTATGTACATCCGTTACTCTACGCAGTAAATAGGAGTGAAATGCAACGTGGCAGTATTAATGATCATCAATCCCGGTATTAAAGGGTGGTATGTGAAAACTGGGGAGGATTAGAGCCCAGGCCTCAGGGGTTAAGTCCTCCGGGGTTCAGTCCTCCGGGGCTCAGTCCTCGTCCGACAGCTCCAGATCTTCCACCAGGTCCTCGTCTCCGTCGGCCAGCTCCTTCAGGTCCGACTTGGACAGCTGCGCAGGCGCTCGGACCTTCTTACTCTTCCCCTCTTCCTCCTCATCATCATCATCATCATCGTCCCCACCTGCGAAACAGACCAGAGTAATGCATCACAGTTTAAGCTGGCTTCCCATGTCCAGGGGAGCAGGGCATCTGTCCCATTCAGCGCTGAAACCTGAGGATTCATCCACTTCAGCGAAAGAGGTGACTCAGGTGACGTTTGTACGGGTGAGGAATACACAAGGAAGCTGGGGGAACCTCGGCTGCCATGTTAAGATCTTAGTGGGAATTCCAAGGGCAATGTTTGCCATGAACTTCCCATCTGGAGTCAGAAACTGAGGGCCATCAAACGCAGAGACTTCCGTCCGATTCCTGACTGAATCACACAGTCCCGCAGTTTGCCCACTCCTTCCCCAACAAAGCCACACCTCATTCAACAGCTGGAGATCAAGTGGCTACAGTCAATCGGGGGTGTATCAAATTAGGGTGGAAATGGGCACCTACAGGACGGTAGATCTCCAGAAACAAGGGTTTGGGGCAGCCTTGGCATTGAAGGTTGTGAGTCACTGTCATAACATTTATTAGTTGAAATGGAAGTCATCTGAATATTATTAAAATCACTTTGTATTCCTGAGCCCCTTGCGCATTGACCCGCTAGGACTCTTGGATCTAGGGTCTGCTGCGATTAACCACAGGCAGGAGAGAGGTCTCTCAGCCGCTCAACAATATACGCAGAGCACAGCTGCATCATGGGAAGTGTAGTGTACAACGGGAGGCACTTTAAAAAAGCAGCAACAAGGTGTTCAATGCTCATCTTTGCAGATTAACAAGTAAAGGAAGCTCATTCTATGAGCACCAGTGCCATTCTAAAATTTTCTTTAAGAATCCAGTTTCATTTTTATTCATTTTTAATGCCCTTTAAAAAATGATTCCATCCTTTGAATTGCATTTGTTTGCCTTAGAAAAAAAAATGACACAAAGCAAGTGAGTTTCAGGACCGCTTTCAGGAACATGAGGTACGCCCAGAAAAGACAGACCCTGTTCAATCCCTCCCCCACATCACAAAGAAGACTTCCCTTTCCCTTTACTAACCTGAAGAACCCTCCACTTCATACTGTCCCTCTTCGTCATCATCGTCATCCTCACCGCTCAGGTCGGACAGATCATCCGGGTCCTCGTCGTCTGTGGCTCCTCTGCGTTTGCCTGCTGTAAATAAGGGGCAGAGATCAATTTTTATTTTATTTTATTTTTTATTTTAAGAGAGGCCCCGCTCAGCCCCCGGCCCCCGAAGGGACGGCTCTGCGGGGGCCACTTTGATCTCCAGGGTGCCGCGGCAACTGGAACGCGGCGAGGGCCACTCTCCTCTCCGGCCTTTATCTCCCGCCCCCCTTTACCTCCCGGCTGGGGGGGGAGGGGGAGCTGCTTCCAGTCTAATTCACACTCCAATATCACGCTGCAAAAATGCTGAAGGAAGATTTTAAAAAGCTAAAAAACGGAAAAAAATTCATAAATGAATGTTAACGGCCCGACAGGGAGAGAGACTATTCTGCAGTCGTTTTGATCTCCGAACATTTCTGACGGCAGCCACCGACGTCCCGTAAGGAAGGGTGCTGACGTGAGACACCCCCGAACCAGAGCGAGGTCGCGCGCGCCTGCTAATTGGGATATATCGTCCCTCCGCATTAATGGTCCCATTCAACACAGCAGCAGAGAGGCTTCTGGGACGTTTATGAGCAGAATGCTGAACGCAGCATCGCTTCCTAATGGCACGCTGTTTCTAAACAAGAAACGCCCTGATTGCCCCGCGTTTTACAGATCCCAAACATCTTAGCAAAGCTCAGCCGCTCCATCAAATTAACTGGTGCCTTATTCCAGACTCATCCAAGCAGCAAGAACAACCTGCTTTTTCCTTTTTATCCCTCTGAAGAGTAGGTTTTTCCAAAAAGTCAGTGTTCTAGAACTCTCAACTACCAGAAGTGACATCAGCATTAGAATGCTGGGTTAAGAACACTGTAACCTTGTGTGGCCTAAAGGGTTAAATACACTGAATGACAGAACTGAGAGAGAGAGAAAGTATGTAAGGAAATGAGACAGAAAGATCAAGTGCCATTTGCCATCGACAACATAACAGCTATTACAGCATTTATGAGTGCGATGAACTGCACACCGATTTAAAGAATGGACTTTGCCTTAACCATGAATAGAAACTGGGAGGGGGAAAAAAAAAAACTAAATGGGCTGCAATTACAGAGCAGGAGCTTTTAAAGCTGCTCTTTAAGAGCAGATTCAGGAGGAGCAACACAATGCGAGACAAGTCCTAAAGTTTATCTGCAAAATACATTCGTCAGATAGGACACGGTTAGTGCCATCGAGACAAAGGCCCACTCGAATGGCTTTGAGCGACAGGCAGACCGCAGAGCTCCAGTTTGCAACCATGGCCCCAGATTGACGAACGCAACCGACGCAGGGCTCAAAACCGTCAAGAAACGAACCTCATGACTGCCAAGGAAACCGCAGCACGCAGACATGTAACAGCTCCTGCTACGCACACGGGTATTTTTATTTTATTTTTGTCGCGAGGCCCGCGAGCCGCCTAGCGCTAATCCCCAAACGAGGATCGCCTGCTGCGGGTGGCCGGGCCGGTTCAGCAGGAAGACGGCCAAATCCCCGCACTTTGAAGGAGGATTTGTTTAGAAGCTGCCCAGGAGGCGCTCCCTCGCCGACGCCGCCCGCTCTAATTATTAAGACGCCGTGGCGACGGGGCCGGCGGCGGGCCGGGGAGGGGAGGGGCCCCGCCTCACTGCGCTCAGAGGGCAACACTGACTGAGTCTGACTGCCCCGAACGCACAGGGCAGCCCTGAACACAACCCACCCAGCCAGCACTGAACACAACTCACCCAGTCAACACTGAACACAACCCACCCAGTCAACACTGAACACAACTCACCCAGTCAACAGGGCAGTCCTGAACACAACTCACCCAGTCAACACTGAACACAACTCACCCAGTCAACACTGAACACAACTCACCCAGTCAACACTGAACACAACTCACCCAGTCAACACTGAACACAACTCACCCAGTCAACACTGAACACAACTCACCCAGTCAACACTGAACACAACTCATCCAGTCAGCACTGAACACAACTCACCCAGTCAACACTGAACACAACTCATCCAGTCAACACTGAACACAACTCATCCAGTTGACAGGGAAAGCCTGAGGCCAACTCCCTGAGCAGAGGGGGCAAGGGTCAGAGGCAGCCGCAGAACGGCAGTGAAGAGTGTGTGTGTGTGTGTGTGTGTGAATGTGTGTGCGCATGCGTGTGAATGTGTGGGTCTATGCGCACACGCGTGTGTGGACATGTGCGTGGATGTGTGCGTGTGGGTGTGTGTGTGTGTGTGTGAGTGCCTGCGTGTGTGTCTGTGTGCCTGTGTGCGTGCAGGCGTGTGTGTGTGCGTGCGCCTGTGTGTGTGTCTGTGTGCGTGTGGCTGTGTGTGTGCGTGTGCCTGTGCCTGTGTCTGTGTGTGTGTGTGTGTGCCTGTGTGCGTGCGGCTGTGTGTGTGCGTGTGCCTGTGCCTGTGCCTGTGTCTGTGTGTGTGTGTGTGTGTGCCTGTGTGCGTGCGGCTGTGTGTGTGTGCGCCTGTGCCTGTGCGTGTGTCTGTGTGCCTGTGTGTGTGTGTCTATGTCTGTGTGTCTGTGTGTCTTGTGTGTGTGTGCCTGTGCCTGTGTGTCTGTGTGTGCGTGCGGGCGTGTGTGTGAGTGTGTATCTGTGTGCCTGTGCCTGTGTGTGTGTCTGTGTGTGTGTGTGTGCGCCTGTGTGGGCGTGTGTCCCCCCCCTTCCCGCCACAGAATCCCTAATTACGCGCCGCCGCCTCACAGGCAGTGGAGCCGCCACCTCAGCTCCGGCAGCCGCTCCCCGGGAGCCGGCACATGAAAAGCCTTTAATTGTTTTCAGAGCGCTCGCTGGAAGATTTCCGAGCGGAGGTTGGCTCGCTTTTTTTTTTCCTTTTTCCTCCCCCCCGCCCCCCTCCCCCCTCCCCCCCCGGCTCTTATCCAGACGGGGCTGGGGCGACGGTTGGTAACCAGCGTCTGCCCTCAAAAACCTGCATGCGATGAGATCACCAGGAGGAGGAAAAAAAAAAAAAAAAAAAAGGAAAAACAGAATGTGCAAAAAAAAAAAAAAAAAGCCTAAAAAAATAGGGCTAATTACCAAGCAAGAGAAGGAGAGAAGAGAGAAAAAAAAAGCTTCCCTCTCCTTTTTTAATTCCTTCCCGCCCTGTAGCGCTCCCTTCTCTCCGCTGTATCTATGACAACTATTTGATCGGTCTACCACCAGCCAGGCCTCCGTGGGCTGCCAAGTCGCCAAGCGTTCCGGATGGAGGGACGGGGGAGGGGGAGGGTGGGGGGCCGGGGGATAGCAGCCCATTAAACCGGGTGCTGCGGGAGCGGAGGGGGGGGGGGGAGGCGGGGAGGGGGGGGAGCGGGGCCGCCAGCGTCTTTCCCGGCCAACTGTTCTGAATTAGGAACCCCCGCCGGGATCCAAGCCTGCGAAAAGAAAAGCGCTTCCTGTGAGAGAGCGGCGCCCCCCCCCCCCCCACACCCCCACCCTCCCCCGGGGCAGCCGCCCGCCCGGCCGCTCGCGCGGACTTCACACAATGAATACCAGATGCAGGGAGGGAAGAGACAAAAAAAAAAAAAAAAAACTGCCGCCACCCTTCCCCTTCCCCCTTTTTTCTTTTTTTTTTTTTTTTGGGAGGGCCGCCGGACTGAGCCGCATGTGTCAGCGGCCGGCCGTGACCCGCGGCTGACCCGCCCACAAACAGAGGTCGCCGCGGCGCCGTGGAGACAGCGCCGCCGAGCCCGCCGAGCCTCTCTCAGCGGCCGATTTCTCACACAGCGGCGAAGGGAAACAGACTCCCACAGAGCCGACCGTTTTACTGGGGGGGGGGGGGGGGGGAGGAGGGGGTTTCACAAACACACTCCGCCTCACTTCGCTTGTGAGCGTCAGGGACGGCTGTGTGTGTGTGTGTGAGCCTTCGCTTCCCAACCGAAGATTGAGCAGGCTGGGACCTGCCGTGGCTCTGCTCTTACAGCCGATGCCACAGATAGAGGCTCAGACGGCACTCTTAGACCTGGCTGGCAAGTTCGTACTCTATGAAACAAGCTCTTACTCTACTGTAAGAACACACAACAAACAAGTCTAATACGCCCTAAAAACATTTGAACTGAACTAAAATGCAGCGAAGTTTTAGCTGCTGGAATATCCCTTTTCCACATCTACAGTGTTTTTGCTTCTCAGTAGGAGCGCTGTGCATGGAGCGCCGAACAAAGAAACACAGCCTCCTAGTGGCAGCTCCGAGAATTACACCGAGTTTTTTATTATTATATCGCTTGCGACTACTGCACGCTACGAACTAATAGGTCCTTTAACACTGGACGCAGTGGCTCAATTCAAAAACAAACCTGCCAGCAGTACATTCCCACCTGCGTACAACTCCCACCGACTGACTGCAGTGCGTGACCTTTACCCCAAAGGAATAGTCATCCTACTCTTCACCCAAACAGACAGACTACTAGCATCTAACTCAGATATCACATATTTTCAGTCATGTCAAAACTGGTCCAACTGGCTATAGCTATTGTCTACAGATGCTAAAAAATACATTAGTAAATTTTGGCCTTCTGAGGGTGTCGGCAAAAGTACTTCCAGAATGCCTTTAGTGGTCCAATCAGCCTTCTCTTGTAAGGTCTGCTTTTAAACACCCCCCCCCCCTTAGCGTGTTGGAGCCATTACATCTGCTCTGTGTGGGGGGTGGGGGGACATAATGCGTATCAGGAACGCAAAATCAGGGAGGGGGAGGCCCAATTGTGAGGGAATCGCAGGTCACACACAGTCACACGCACGCACACGCACACACAGAAACCAATCTTCCAGCGGGTGAATATTGGCTTAGTCAGGACACATTCCAAACTAAATTAAAGAAGGCTTCCCCCAGAGCCGTCAAACTCGGGGGAGGACCGGCGGTGAAGAGCCTCGTCTTCCTCCTGGAACGAGGCGGAAAAGGGGAAAACCAGGAAATGACAGGGTCCCATTTTTATTTTTTGTTTTTTTATTTTTACCTTTGACTTTGAGTCCCGCGCTTTCATCGGCAGAGTCGCTGTCGGATTCAAAGAGATCCTTAAACTCTTTCTTGTCGTGCGCCTTTCTGTCCTGCAGCTTCTTGCGTTTGATCTCGGGCAAGTCCAAATCTTCCATCTTCACACAGAGGGGAGGGAAAAAAAGAGCAGGTTTTAAGACATAAACAGAGCCCAAATGCATTCATTTATTAATCTAATGTAAGGAAGGGGGGGGGGGGACATAACTACTCTATCAGCAGTGAGACTGTGCAGAATGCCAGGGATATCAAGCGCGGTGCGTCCCCCCCCCCGGGGCCCGAGCGTTGGAATCGGTTTGATTTACGCCCGAGCGCCGCGTTCCCGGTGTCATTAAAAAGCGCGTTCTCAAAAACACATCAAACGGCGGCGCCGAGGCGAGGTGTCCCCCCTCCCCCCCACCCTGCCCCCCCCCGCCCCGGCCGCCGCCTGAGAGAGAGAGAGAGAGAGGCCGCCGCACGTCTCGCCCTGTCCCCCAACATTTTCCGCTCCGTTTGAAGTCCCCGCTTCCTTTCTTGTGGAGCGGCGGGAGGAAAAGAGCACGTCTTAAAAGGCTGCCGATTCCCCGGGGGGGAAAGGGGGGGGCGGGGGGCGGTGGGACGGGATGGGCGGGGGGGGGGGGGAGACGCGCCTCCAGCTCCGGGGTGGCGGGGCCCGGCAGGTTGCCAAACGGCCCCCGCGCGCCCCTCCCCCCCGCTCCCCCCCTCCCCCCCACCCGACAACAACCCTGCCGCGCTGAACTGCCGGCGTTCTCGCTTTTAAAAATAAACCCTGCGAGTCTCTGCACGTGAAACTGCACTGCGGCTCACTGACGCTCGCTGCCATCTTACCCCCCGCCTCCCCGCCCCCCCCCCGTCGCTCTCAGTCTCTAAACACGGCGGCCATGTTGCACACCGCTCGCGTGGGGCCCATAAACAGACGCCGTCCCCACGGTCACCTACGAATCGCACATAACGGCCGCGATACGGCAATTAGTCCGCCGGTTCCGCTAACGATCGCGATGCACGAAGGCGACGGCGGCCATTTTGATGGTCCGCTGGAGGGACGGGGTCGTACGGTGTGACGCTATCAGCGGGGTAAACACCGCAACGGTTAGCCAGTCACAATGGGCGGCTACTCGCTAAGCCCCGCCCATCCGTCGTAACCGAGCCGACCGCTTCCGCCAAACTCGGCTCCGGCAGCGCGCCCCACGCCCCCCCACGCCCCCCTGCGTCCGACGGGACTCACCCTCTCCTTCCCGGAGATCTCCAGCTGGATCTCCTTCTCCCGAAGCTTCTTCCACTGGCTGTAGTAGCGGGTGAGCGGCGTGCCCTCCTCAGCCGTCTCCTTCTCCCAGGACTCCTGCAAGAAGCACCAGCACAGCGGCGGGTCAGGGCCCGGCTCCACACAGCTGGGCGACCGAGCTAGCCGGGTCACTGCGCCCGGTAAAACCCGGAAAACGGCTCTTTACACTTCAGTCCGCGCTCCGGATTTGGGAGGTTTCCGGGTTTTTACCCCGTGCAGCTATCCTGGGCGCAGGGCGCGCACAGCCACAGCAAAGCGAAGAGCGCGCGCACTAGCGAGAGGCGCTCCAACCAGACAGACCCAACGTACAGCAGCGCAGCGGCCATCTTCGGAAGATGCGATAAGCATGAGCAGGGACTTCTCTCAGCTATGCAGAGCAGCCTTGTGTGTCTAAGGGGCCCCAGGAAAGATCTAAAAATGAGCCTTAAAATAATAAATAATAAAAATGATAAATTTTAAAAAACAGCATACGGGGGCCCCTTAACCACACCGGGGCCCTGGGTGGTCACCTACACGGCCTAATGGAAAGGTCGGCATCGCAGACGTGTGCAGAAATGCACCCAAAGGTCACACACCTGACACAGGAACAAGGACCGAAATGGGGGATCAAGGTGTTACCTCTAATGAGAAATCATTTACAAAAGACTGGAAACCGGAATCAGACACACACCTGAGCCACAGATCCCGCGCAAGCTCTTAAAGACACCCTCTCCCTCTCTACCCACATGCTGTTTCTCTCTCAGCATGAAGAACCTCACAACAGAAGATCAGACACTGCACTCTCTCAGCACCTCTTAAATCTCAAAGTCTACATAAAAAAAACCTACATAGTAATTAGAAAGACAAAAGGTCACAAGGCAAATTTTAACGAACAGTTGAGATTTAAATGTGCTGTAATTCTGTGAGAGAGAAGGGACTGGGAGGATAGAGAGAGAGAGAGAGAAGAAACAGAAGGTGGTCTGGAGAGGAGAGAGGGAGAAGACAGAGAAGCAGTTCCCCGCCAGCCCTTCCCAGAGGTCCTCGCTGCTGGTATTGATCAGGTCAAATAAGATTATCTAACCTTGAAACCCGGCGGACGGCAATGGATTGTGGCCTCGGTCGACTCTTATCGGAATGCATTTATAAAAATTTGTGGAGTTATTACGACTGGGAGGGGTGGGGGGGGGAGGGGGGGGGGCTGGGGAGAGGGGACGCCGAAAACAACGCCTCCTGCATTCACCGCACTGCAGGCCATGTTAAACAGCCCGGTAGCACAACAACAGCAAGGGTGCACAATGCACTCGACCCCAGCCTTTGCTTTGTAATGTCGTTGTTTTAATGTAATGCTTTCCCTCCCTCTGGGGTGCACCTGTAGCTCCAAAACGTGACCCATGTCTCAGCCCAAAGGACCCAGCGACCCGGCTCTCCATCCCAAAAACGAGGCCTGGATACTGGCTTCGTTAGCGGCGCTAACACCCAGCAGCGCTAGCATTAAAAATAACGACAGCAGCACGTGACCTGCTGATAAACTCCTCTTCATGTCACACCGCAGTGCGCAACACTGAACTTTGCCATAAAATATAGCATCGACACTTCAGCGTCAAACAAGCTGTGGCCAAATACACATTTAAATGACGAATTCAAATTAAACTAGTAACGTCGGTGTTTGATTAGAAATGTAAGCGCGTCAGTTCAAAGAATGATATACTAAGACAGTTTGTTGACGTTTTTTTCCCCCATTTATAATGTGACTGCCATTACAAAGTTATTGCACTTAAATAAAACTTTAAAAATAGGATCGTGAACTCAGGCATTAGACATATGGTTTTCATTTCCTCTTTCGATACGATCTCCCCGTGTTACTTCACAGGTCATGACAACAACCCTGACCAAAGTTAAACCCTGTGACATTTCACAAAACAGAAAAAAACATTTGGTGGTGGGGGTTTAAAAATTTGTGATCTTTTTTAATTAATTGAACTAATAGCTCCCAATTAAGCAACACACACGTGAATCTTTTATCGTCGTCTCCACAGCCCGTGGAACTGGCCGTAAACGAAGGAGACGCGTTCTGAGCGGTTTGACTGAGCTGAGCGGCGCAGGCCGAGAGGACGTCCTTTCAGCCGAGCGGCCCGAGTGCTGATGGCAAGGTTACGCAGCCTGCGGGGCGGAAACACAGCGAAGGACACACACACTCACACTCAGTATCTCACACACACACACACAGTATCACACTCACACACACACACTCAGTATCACACACACAGTATCACACACACACACTCAGTATCACACACACACACACAGCCCCTTCGCCGCACAAATACACACACACACACACACCACCTTTACCACACACACAGCCTCTTCGCCACACAAAGACAGGCAGACACACAGCGCCTTTGCCCCACACACACACAGCTCCAGTGCCACACACACAGCCCTGGTGCCCCACACACACACACACACACACACACAGCCCCGGTGCCCCACACACACACACACACTCAGTATCACACACACACACACACACACACACACACACACACACAGCCCCGGTGCCATGCAGTCTGGCTCTGCAGAGAGCAGCACACCTCCTCAGGTCTACATTACATGCGCGGGGCCCCTCTTTAATTCCGCTCTTAAATATTTATTAATGCGGCCGGCCGGAGAGGAGGGGCGGGGCGGGGGGGGGTGGTGTGGCGGCGCGGCGGCGCTGGGACTGCAGACGTGCGGGGGCGTAGCCCTGTCACGCAGAGAGAGGGGGGGGGGCGCTGCCAAACTCTACTGAGAGCTACAGCCTAGAATAGACAAGAATAGCAGGCCTCTGTGCTCTCTGACCACCCTCCATTCTCACCAAGCCTTTTTTTTTTTTAGTAGTGCACTAACGCTGCTCCCTAAAACAAAAGAAGGCCTGTTCTGTTAACAGGGGTGCCATCCCGGTCATACCCCCGCCCCGCCCCTCCCCCTGCCCGCCCCCTGCTCGGGCTGGCACCGCGCGGGACGCTGTGGCGGGTCCCTGGTTGGCGGTATTGTCCTCCCCCCTCTCCTGTCCTCTTCACAGCCTTAGCGCACACGCTCATCTGCACAGGCTGCTGGGACCACACAGTGGCTACACGCAGTTACTGCTGTGTGTGTGTGTGTGTGTGTGTGTGTGTGTGAGAAAGAGAGAAAGCGAAAGTGTGCGTCTGTTTGAGAGTGCGAGTACACGTGTGTGTGTGTGTGTGAGAGAGAGAGTGTGTGTGTGTGTGTACACGCAGATCTTGCATTTGCTGCATGCTCACTTCGCCCCCCACACCACAGAGCTTGGCTCTGATTGGTCCAGTCAGCGGGTGCCCCGTCGCCCCCACAGAGCAGGTGGCCGTTGCTCGGTTACGGCGGCCGATGAGCGGCAGGCCTCCCGCACATCAGGCTGCAGCTGGAATACTGGTCCAGACAGAGGTGGGCGGAGAGCAGCTGACATCTGCAGGGCCCGCCTTAGAGGGGTCACCGCGGTGACGAGGACTGGGGGTGGGTGTGGCACCAGGGGTTTTGGGGGGTGGAATTTATTCCATGTGAAACTCAAAACTAATCAACCGTCAGCCAGCTGCTGCTCTGACAACACCACTGTTGCTATCGCTGCTTAGGAAAACATGCTCAGAGTCCCAAATTAAAGTTCACACGCAAGGAAATCTGTCCAAATAAGACGCATATGGTGGTAAAGGGAGTAGAAAGAAGTATCGACTCCAGCGTCTTGACGAAATTCATATTTTCAGAAATAATACGCTTGATGTTATGGCCCAACCACAACTTTGACGAGTAAGGCTGACGGTTTCTCTCGCGAGCGCGGCCACAGGCCAGGAATAAAAGGTGAGATGAGGGCTCCTACTTCTGTTTAAAAAAAGCAGATGAACTTAGAGCACGACTGCACTGTAGGTTCTGTTTTTATAGTTGCATAACCTCTTGTCCTCCACTACGTATATATATAAAAAAAGAAACTGGACGGCATATGGTATCACACACACACACACACACACACACATATATATATATACACACACACACACAGACCACAGTTCTCCGATAAAGCAGAAACGCTAGTGCCACACACACACTCGCAGGACTGCAGGGTTGGACCGTGCGTGTGTGGCAGCAGCAGCAGGGGAGAGACAGGCCGTGAGGAGGAGGAGGAGGAGGCGGAGGCAGGCGCAAACATGGCCGCCGCTGCTAGCGCGTGTGTGTGTGTGTGTGTGTGTGTGTGCGGTCAGGCTAATGCAGCGCGGACCCCGCCAGCGCCGGGCCGGGCTGGGCCTGGTCCCGGGCCAAATGGACCAGCCCCCCCCACCCCCCGCCCCTCGCCGCCGCCCGCGGCGCGCTCACTCACCACCGCCGGCCCGTCGGCCACGCCGAAGGCGGCCCTCTGTCTGCGGGCCGTGATGTAAGCGGCGTTCTCCTGCACCTTCTCCAGGAGCTGCCGGATCTGCTTGCAGTAATTGGCCACTTTGCATTCCTTCAGAAAGGCTTTCAGCTGCGGGGCAAGAGGAGGGAGCGGTCAGCCCGGTCAGGAAATAACCACGGCACAGCACGCCCTCAGATAAATAAAGAAATAAAATAAAATAAAGGTCCTGGAAATTTTAAGATGCAGAGAATCTGACTAATATCTGTTTGCACAGGACTGCAGTCTCCACTCTACAGGCCTGGAACCACTGGTAAATATTTACTGGGCGTGTTAATGCATGTGAAGGTCCCAGTTACGTAGCAGGTCTATTAGAGAAGGGCACTTATACTTTTGTAAAGGTGCATTTGGTGCCTGTAGAGATTCTGCAACAGATGAAAGATACTGCAAGAAATTATTATAATTATTCGAGTAGTCAGTCACATAGATGGCAGTTATCTGACAAGTTCTGTTGCACAAATTTGAAAAGGCCATTATGACAGAATAATACAATGACACAATATAGGTAATGTGCAAGTAAACTGGGAGCAACAAGGCTGCTATTGGTTCATCCAGTAAAGGCACTGCTGCGGTTAGTCTGCTAGTTGGGCTGCACGTGTGAAGCATCTTTCTCCGACCGGTGTCTTTGCCAGCCCGACTTCAGAACCATGGAGTGATAAGCGATGACATCACACGCTACGGAGCACAGCATGTGCTTATCTGTGCCCGCCCAAATCAATAGGGGGGGTTGCAGTAATGATCACTGACGAATATGGCTGGGGTATTTCAAATTGGGGACAAAAATGAGGAAAGAAAATAAACCTTTTTTTTTTTAAACTGGGAAGACCACACTATTCCAGTTCCAGGTCAGACTGATTCAGTTTACCTTCAGTGAAAATTCTAGCAGCAGTGATCGCGAGCCCAAACACAGAAAGCAACGGGACTTTGGCGAACGCCGCAGACGATGACCGGAGAAAAGAAGTTTATAAGATCAGTCTCCCACAAGAGGGACTGCCAAACCCACGGGCTGCCCGCCCTGTGCCCTCAGCCTGTCGGCTGGCTCGGCGCAGACACGAGGCCGTCTGCGTTTTGTCTGGGCAGGGAGGAGGGGGGGGGGGGGAGGGTGTGGCTCCGCCCCTGAAATGCGGGCGGGCGCGCGTCTGAGACGGAGAGCCCCGCGCCGGAGGCCTTCCTGCAGGAAGTGCGGCCCGGCGGTCACCGGAGCGCACGCAGACATAACAGCAGACTGAGAGGGCCGCCGCCACCGCCACCGCCGCCGCCACTGGGCCAGGCTCAAGCCGCCCCCGCCGCGGGCTAGGAGGCTAACTGCCCCGGAGTCCAACTCCACAACAATAATAAAAAACTATTTTTAAAAAACCCCCACTGTAACCTGTTTTACCAACTCTTCAGAGCAAAACGTAACCAGTCTGCCTTTCAAAAGTGTTGCCTTTTTCACTGGCATAGATGAATAAACGCAAGTCTGGTGACTGAGCGGCTCAGTCAGAGGAGCTCACCATGAACGCAGGCGGGATCCCTATAGCCCAGACCTGACGTGTTCCACCAGTCACACATCTATGACTGAAGGCCACAGAGGCTGGAGATGTAGCCGGTGGACCCCAAACACGTCACCACTGGTGAGACTCTGCTCTGTCTCCAGTATTATAGCGTGCTCTAGTGTGGGGTAACAGGGTCACTGGCACACAGGTGAGCGGACTGGAAAAGGGCATGAGCAAAGCCTCTAGTGCTGCTTGTCAAAGCGTGGGTGTCACCAGTGGCCCGACTGCCCATTCCACATTGGGGAGCCCCAATAAGGGAGCGGGATGAGGGGAGGGGGGGGTTTAAAAAATAAAACTAAATCTTTGGTTGGTGTGTGTGAACCTCACCAGGCCACTACGAGTCAGAATCGGTAGAGAACCTGGCAGTCGTGCAGTTAGGTAATGCAGCTTTCTCTTCAGAGCGGTTTAACTCTGGGAGAATCACTGATCAAAGGCTGACTGACAGAACTGAGTCAGTACTGGCGGGAGACCAAAGAGACCCATCTGACCACGCTCCTTTGCCAATGGCTATGTTGAGATAACTGGCAGCAGCACCTCATGCTGAGAGAGAGAGAGGTGTATTGTGGGTAAAAGGGCTGAGAGTGTGCGGTACCTGAATGACGGTGGGTAGAGCCAGCTCTGGGAAGCCGATAGCGCTGGCCTGGGTGTGGAAGTACTCCAGCAGAAGGTCATACATCTGCTCTACGAGACCGTCCTGCGGTAAATATGCACATACAATACCGTTATACACACAAACACAAAGCGATTATGACACAGTTAACGGACACAAAATGGAGGACAGAAGCTAAGAGCGACCTAGACCCACATCTATGGTGTTCTCCGCTGAAATGTCAAAGGTCTGGGCAGAGCGACAGAACACAGGAGGCGATTTCATGACACGAGTGGGGAAAGATCAGTTTGCTTCTGATGTTAGACGAGTACTCAGGATACGCTTAAAAAATAAATAAAAATCGGTGCCGTCAAGTGGTCCAAGACATCTTTTGGTATTTAAGCGGACATCCTACAAGCCTCCCCTTCCTCCCAGCGTGCAGTTCTGGGACTGGCTGACCGAGCCAGCCGGACACGCCCCGCCCCGCCCCGCCCTGCCAC
Organism: Anguilla rostrata; assembly: GCF_018555375.3. NCBI lineage: Eukaryota > Metazoa > Chordata > Actinopteri > Anguilliformes > Anguillidae > Anguilla > Anguilla rostrata. The sequence goes on from NC_057945.1 coordinate 31,962,664, forward strand.
TCACCCGGAAGGCCTTCTCCTGCAGGTTGACGTTGTTGAGCTTCAGAATCACGGCGAAGTTGATGGGCTTGGCAGTCATCCGCCCAGGCTTCTTGTTGAAGTCCACCTGCTGGAAGACCTGGATGACAGGCGACACGCAAACACAAGATCAGAACGCGGGGAGACGGTGACCGGAGGAAAATGGAGGCGACGCAAACGGCTCACTGCATAAAACAACAAATGGAGTCAAAACAAGCGTCATTCGGTGAATCTGCTGCAATATATTGGTATCGATCAATCTTTACTGCGCACACAAACAAAGAACAGGAAGTTAGCTCAGAGTTAAACAGAGCTGCCAGCTGAGATTTATGGCCTTTTTTTAAAACTGATAAATGTGAAAAGGAACTCAATGTTGGAGATGCTTTTACTGGCTGAATTCTAATGAGAAAAATCTATACAATATGCATGCACACATTCAGAAGGACCAAAACTACAAGTAAGAGTTAAAAAATAATTCACATTTATACCAGTCAAAAAAAATAAATAAAAAAACTCCCATAATGCACCATCACAACCCTTCAACCCAGCAGAGAATGCTCAATGTTTATGTTTACTAAATAAATGTTCAGTCGCTTATGTTTCCTTGGGTTCTTCCATATGAATGTGGACGGTAGCTAGAGGTCCATCCTTGAGCTGACACGCAGAAGATTAAACTTCACACAGATAAGCATTTCCTGATAGGTCCGGAACATTGAGTCTATGGGCTCACATGCAATGCATTCTGCAGACTGCTTGTGGAGCACGGAGGTCAGGTGTGAGGTTGTTGGGTGCGTGTGTGTGCGTGTGTGTGTGTGTGTGTGTTGGCTCAGGACCGCTCTGTCTGTGTAAACATCGGATGTGGTGTCGGACTGTGGGGGGACGAGCGGCCAACTGGCCCAAGCCAGAAATGAAGACAGGCTCCTAAAGCAGAGAGAAGCTCACTGTCATGCAGCAAGAGAACGAGAGAGACAGAGAGAGAGCAAGAAAGAGAGAGGGACAGAGCGAGAAAGGCAGAAAGAGACAAAGAGAGTAAGAGAGACTAATTTTAGAAAGAGCAGCGCACTTATTTGAAACTGAATGCAGTGACGCATATAATGAATACAAGGTTGTCTTTTTTTTTTTTTGGGGGGGGGGGGGCTCGCTTTAGCTGCCAGAGGCAGAGGATGTGGGCTGCGCAGAGCTTTACAGCAGAGCGCACAAACCACACAGCGCCCACACAACCCCCACCCCCCCCGCCCCCCACCCTTCCCCAAAAGGCAAGACCAGTTCTGCTCAGGCAGTGACCACTCCCCGCGAGGTAACGCTTCACCCCCCCCGCCCCCCCTTGCCCGACCTCCTGTCTTCCTGTGGTCGCAGCTGTTTGCCGTCTCCACTCTGCCGTTGTCACGGCAGCAGAAACCGCGGCGGCCCAGGAGCCGCGCTCGCCGCCCCGGCCCGTGGAAACCGTTGACGGTTGGGCGCCCTCCGCCTCACCTGAACGCGAAGGTGCAGCGCGAGCTAGCGGAGCGCACCTCCGTGAGCGGGCCTACGCTCAGAGAGACCCTGCGCTCAGCAACCCTGCGTTCAGAGACCCCGCGCTCAGTGAGACCCCGCTACTGCTCCACCGCCTCAGCCCTCCAGCGCTGTCTTCAGCACAGAAAGGCAGTTACTCTGCGCTGGCGAGCAGCCAGCCAATTAACAGCCTCCAACCTGCTCTCTATCTCGCTCTCTCTCTCTCTCTCTCTCTCTTTCCATCTGGAACACAACTGACCCCACCGCAGATACTTTTTTTTTTTTTTTTTACTTAATGCTCGAAACTGAATCAAAGCTCTACAAACCAAACGTATAAGCCTTCATGCGTTCTATGAAAGATTCATTTGATTCCTGAAAGTAACTGCCATTCATGACCATATTGGCCCCCTACCCACACACTACTCCCCCAGTACTCATAGTATCTTCACCTACCACACAGACTACAGACACAACCGACAGGCGAGGCAAAACAGAATCATTTCCTTTGTTAAACATTATTTCCATCTGAGTCTTTGTATCGGTTTCACATCGCAGTTTTCTCCGATAGTCCCTGGAAGTAAGACCATCGCTTAGAAAGTCAGCGAGGCCTAACGAAGGTCAATGAAACTACAACAGCAGGCGGAGAAGTGAACAGCAAAGTACAAAGACTAACACCCTAAATGATGCACTGTTTAAACCATAACAAGGAGAAAACGACATTAATTCAACCTAAATACTGAATTCTCACAACAACAAAAAAAGCCTTCCTGAACTGGTATCATATGGATATAAATTAGAGTATTGAAGTGACAGTTTCGCTCTTCCCCTAATCAACAGCTACATAAGGGAACACTAGTAATACCATGCAAACATTTCAGTGGCAATATGCATGTGACCACATACCAGCTTGCAAAATAGCACTTAGAACGGGAGCTACAGGCTAAAGGGAGAAAAAAGAGCAGTTGGCGCAGGTGGCATTGGGTGAAGATAAGACCAAGCTGGGTTGATGCAATGGGTTGGAAACAGTGGTCAGTGTGTTTATGTAATAGGTGACCTTGGATGAAAATCTGTAAGTAATACAAATGTCCTAATAAAGTGGTTTCAGGTTGTAATGGTTAAAAGCTTGAAATCCATCAAATGCACAAGCCTATGCAAAGAGGCTGACAAACATGCTTTAATTTAAGAAATTAAATTAAATTTTTTTTTTTTTTTAAACAGAAAAACTACAGCTCAGACCACGTCATACCTCCAGTAGAAAGGGCAAGACGGGAACGAAGGTCTTGGTGCGCTCGGAGAGCAAGGTGAGGGCTCGGACGCAGTGCATGCGCAGGGGGTAGTACCGGGTCGTGGGCACCAGCCTGTCAAACACAGAAAACGGGCCTTTCAAACAGAACAACAACCGCGATCATCACTTACACTGCTTCAGCTGGCTGCTGCATATAGCTGTGTGAGGAACCCTTTGTGTTTTATTTAAAGCCCGTGGAAGGAGGAAGTGAATTTGGTGGCTTGGTCAACAGTGCCACCTGCTGGTAGAAATGCAAAAATGCAGTATACCCTACTGATTCTGCCTCATTAGCAAAAAGCAACTTACAGGACAATTGATCTGAATTGACCTGAGCTTCCAGTTGTTTACTTTTGGTTTAACCCACAAGGGCTCTATATGCCAACCAAGATTTAAAAAAACAAACAAGCACACCTGCTTGTGCATGTATGCAGAATCACTCAAACCAATGCTTGTGTCACGTTCAGGAAGGTTAATTCAGCCTCAGGATTTCACAATGGGCAGGAAGACATTTTAAAATGATTCCACTAAACTGCTATTCCTAGTGAGACAGATTGAGCATTGGACCAGAGAAAGAAGCAGGTCCTTACTTGATGCAGCCCACGGTGACCTGGCACAGAGGGTATATCAGGGGCTCCAGGACGTCGCTGGGGTGAAGGGTGCTCAGCACCCGGCACCACAGGAACAGACAGTGCACAAACTGCCAGTTATACACAGACTGGTACGTTTCCTGTGGATACAGACAACGCAGTTATACTGACTGCTACGAATGGCAAAAGCTCAAACATCTTTATACTGACAGCTATGTCCCATCTACACACATCTCTGAATACAGACAAACTCGTTATACTGACTACTACCGAGGAAAGATAACACCTACGAAAGGCACAAACATACTAGACATGCTAGACTACATACATACTGACTCATAAGAGCACAAACATTAACTGTGGTATACCTACGAGCACAAAATACTGACCGTACTACGCAAGACTCAAACACTATACGACTCATACCCTGAGCACAAACATACTAACTGCTACGTGTGCTAAGAGCTCAAAAATACTTAATGACTGGTATACACCCTCTGCGCACAGGCAACAGCTATACTGACTGCTGCATAGCCTATGAGCTCAGTCAACATATTTATACTGACAGGCAGCAGCATCAAATGCAGATTGACAACATTCAAAGCTTTTATAAACGACAAATTGTGCAATCACCAACTGATAAAAACAAAACTGAACATTCCAGAACTTGAATGAAATTTTAAGTTTCCTATAAAAAGAAGTTTTCTTGCAGAGCATCCCTAGGTGGCCATTAATGTGCCTGCAGAAAATGAGGCCGGGGAATACCTTCTTCTTCATGGTCATGGCGTTGCGCAGGTGGATGGCCAGCTGCCGGATGTAGATGAAGCCGTGCTGGTAGGACACCTGAGTGTCCAGCGAGTACATCTCCGTCAGCGTCCGCTGCATGAAGTTGATCATGGGGAGGACGTTGGGCGACGTGAACTTGCAGTTCTTCACGTAGGCGATGTACATTTGCTGAAACCACAGAACAAAACAAGGGTTCGGATCAAATTAAAACAAGCTGCTGGATGGTTCATTCGGTTAAGGCACAACACGGTCGGTCCGTGCCAGGCCGTGCCTGTGTCAGCTGTGGCCGGTAGACACCACAGGGTGATGTGCAGTCAGCGACTGCGTAGGGAATTCAGTCGGACAGGATTCCAGTGACCACAGGGTGCGTTCAAGACCGCATAACCGACTACACTCTTTGCGAGCTTAGCTGTAGTCTAGTGTGAAAAGAAGCAGCCAGTCACAATACGTATTTAGAAGAACCGTGGATGTCTACACTCTCCTGAATCGGCAGGGTCTGCAGCTGCAGATGATCAGCCATTCCAAATTGGGCTGGGAATCGGATATGCTCAACCAAAAACGTTTTGTTAAAAATGAAGAAAACCAGCAATATTACAGAAATATCGATGGCAATAGTGGGTCACATTTTGGAAAGCCGTACCTTGAGGACGGGGTTGAGGTAGGACGCCTGCTTGTGCCGGCAGATCTTGTTGAGCGCGAGGAAGGCCAGGACTCGAACCGTCTCCTCCCCCGTGCTCCACTGCTTGATCAGTTGCTGAATTCCCACAATTCCGCAGTTAAACACAAGAACTCGGGCACAGGCTACAACTTTTCTCTAACACAGCACATGAGTAGCTCACAATTTCAATGCCATTAACAAGCGCTAATTTCCCTTTCTGAACAGGATAAACGGCCACATTTCAAACACACTTTACTTGCTGAAAGCATTCAGTGGTGACTGGCCACCTTTTTGGCCAGGCTGTAAAAATGTCAAAACTTAATCTTATGCCTTTCAACAGCAGTTCCATTTTGCTTTTAGTAAAACGGTCATGAAATTGAACATTAAAAAAGAGTTTCAACTTTATGATGCATGACCCTGCCTGCATTCACTCTGCAAACAGAAACATTTTAAAAACACACTTTAATGACAGTATTAAAACGCTGACTGCGCAGCCCGTGGTGAACTGTTCACCTTGAGGAGGTGTCGGCATTGTTTGGGCAGACACAGGTAATACGGCACCATCTGGTTGGCATGTTTCAGCACCGCGCTGATGACCGTAGCCTCCGTTAAGCAAGACAGGAGCTGTGGGGGCCAAACAGCATCGTACGTTAGCTACGCAAGCTGCATCAACACAAAGGCAAATTCCCACATGTGGTCAATGTGAACTCAAGACCAACGTCAGCGAGCCGGCCAGACTTGAGGCTACACACCTGAACGATACCGCTCAGGTACATCTTGATGTCCAGCTGGTTCTTCTGCCACCGGGGGCTGGACGATGGCAGCACCAGTCTTGGAAAACCAGAGGGCGAGTATAAGTCACACACAGACAGTTTTAAAAGTTTGCAAGAATATTATCTGCACTTGCATCGATGTCTGCAGACATCAGTAAATATTAAGAAAATAATTCATTCTTCTCCTGAAAGCCCTACCCCGTTAACATAGCCCGTTTTCCCACACTCAAAGTCAGGCATTTTAAAGGTTACAAAGTCCGCCCTGAAACCCTAAAAGTCGAGCGCTCTCGAGCTTTCAAAAGGAACCCCCGTGGAGGGGCCTGAGGTCCCCGGCCATGGGAACGGCAGTGCACACTCACGTTTTTTGGTCCTTCTGTGGTTTGAGGTTAAGCATCCGCTGCAGGGCCACGAACATATCTCTGATGCAGAAGAGCACCAGAGCATTGAACACTGGACCAGAGAGACAGGGCATCAGTGAAAGCGCTCGCAGCACATCAACGCTTTGTTAGAAAACTCAAAGTTCAGCAGACCACAAACATTTTTTCTTCTTTTTTTTAAAAAACATTTTAATCGGTTTAACAGCAACTGATCTTATGTCTGATATTTAGACGGTTTATTTTGACCATGTCCTTTAACTGTTTTAACCGTTTTAACCGTTTTGTGGGAAGTGGCTTTCAGCCCAGTTTGAAAGGCAGCGAAAGGCATGAACAAACACCGTTAGCACTACTGCTGTCGGATATGGAGAGGCGAGCTACCTGAGCTGTCCTCCACCTTGTAGCGACACGGGTCACCCCCTTCGCCTTTGGTGGTTGCCACGGCAGCCTTGAAGGCCTGGGTAATGTCCCGAAACAGCTTGAGAGTGAGTTCCTCCTGGAAAAAAAAACACCATCATCACATTATCATTACATACTCAATATGTTACCATGGCAATCGTGATGCATTACAGCAGAACTTAACCTACTTTGTTTAGGTCCAGTCTTTATATCAAGTACTGTTTATTTCCCCTCATATTCTGTAGCAAATGTGCCAAGACAAGCCTGTAACTTTGACGGTATTTATTTTTTCATCAATACCACTCATTTCAGTTTAATGCCCTTCTGAATCAGCGATGAAAAGCTTGCTGTAAGGTGTTAGTGTGTGCTACTTCTGGTTTTATACCCATTTTGTGGACCAGTAATTTGCTAACTGAGATCTGACGTTATTTCATATACATTTCCCACTCTGTTCTCCTGGCCAATTTGCAGGACCACATTTTGCAGCTGCAGGAACAACCCCTTGCTCACAATTTTAGAGGTCAGGATGAGCATGAGCGTCTGAAGCGTTAAATCTACCAACCACTTCATCGCCGTATCAGCTACCGCTCTTGAGGAACAAACAAACAACCAACAGATGTCTGGCACCCATTTGAAGGTAATGGTGAGAGATAATTCCAGAGTTACCGTGCTGGGTGACACTGGCCAATTATGTGTCTGCAGCGCCCCAGCAACAGTACACACTGGTGTGGCCAATCAAGGCCAAGTGACTAATGTAACTTAAAGGCCCCAGAACACATTATTACTATGCCGAGCACCTCAACTGGGTGGGCCACTCTGGAAACCATCCGTTGTCTTTGCAATTACTAGTCATTTTGAATGACTTATTTTCAAAATGTGAACATATTTTTACAACCTTGATGGCTGCTCTCCATTCTTCCACCATTTTTTCGGTCACTTTGATGACTTCTGCTTTAGCTTTCTTGGATTTCTTTGCTGCTGCTGCTGCCTCTGCCACCTTTTCATCTTCTTCCTCTTCCCCAGAGCTGGCCTCCTGAAGACACGGACACAGGACACACACAAATATGTAGTACACGCAGGAACCGTGTTCAGAGAGTGAAGAAAAAAAATAACAGGATATAACCTTTAAACTAGAACATTCCATTAATTTAGCATCTGCACAGCCTTTGAAAAATGTTAAATCAGCTGACCAATCCTTTGCTGGGTGTGCCAAGAAGCAACACACACTGCCAGCAGGACAGAATTACAAGATCAAAATGAAAAAAGGTTTACAACTGGCACAAAAAAAGAATCATACACAAAGCAGGAAGACCAGAATGGTGTTATATAGTAGGCACCTCCAGTTGGTTGGGCAGCGTGTGGTACTTGCTCTCGTCCTCGTCTTCAGAACTATCCGTGTCATCGAAATTGAGGAGCGAGCGGTCATTCTCCTCCAAGAACTTGTAGAACTCGGGGTCCTTGTTCTTTAGCCGGGAGAGCTGGTCCTTGTGCTGGGACGCCTCGCCTTTCTTTTTCTCGCCCCTGTAGAAAAGTCACGTCACGGCAAGTGTCATACTGTAGCAAACCGTGTTTTCAATATTTAAATGTTATTCCCAGAATTTCCATTATTCCAAACATAGCTTCTGCAGCTGGGATTTGTGGAGGTTCCAACTAAATTAAGAGCTTTACAAAAGAGTATAGACAGTGTACCGGTTAAAGGAAATAAATCTAATTTTTAAAAAAAGAATAAATAAGATAACACTGCAGTATAATGCTACTGTGTTTTAACAGTTTTCCATATCCCCATCTTAGAGAGTCCACTGAATATCAGGTCAGATTAAATGTGTTTGAGCATTGACTCCTGCTGTATATTTGAAAAGGAAGTGGCATTTAAGATCACCACCCATCACATATTAATCGCTACCGTCTGCTCATTCTTAACTCTTGTCACGCTTACTTGACTTGCGCTCCGTCACTGGACTTTCCAGATTTCTTGCCCCCTCCATTTTGCAGTACAGAAGACTCCTCCTCAGAGTCTTCCTCATCTCCTGAATCAAAACCTGAGGCCAGGAACTCATCCACGCTCAGGTCCTCCAGCTTCCTGAAAGGTGAGACAGCAACACTACTGAAAACTTAATACAGCAACAAGGCTACATAGTGCAGCACAGTTCCACTAATCAGCATGTGGATTGGCTGATACTGTGGGCTCGGTGAGCCATCTAGAGCCATGTAGAGATCACTGATGTTTGTCCATGGCACTGATCCAACAGCAAACCTACTCTTCTCAGAGCCAGTAATGCTCTAGCATTTCCAAATCCTGGATCTTCAAACCCACAGAGTATGCTAGCGTCCATTAAAACAGTTGTTAGATATAAGGTTTGATTAAACTGTGGATTTCTCATTCATTTGACATCTCTTGACAATTAAAACTTTCTCTTGTAGCAGCATGCTTAAGTTTGCAGAATACAAAGTAGGTCAAAGGTGTTTAACATATTATTCCACTTAAATTAGGGGTGGCTGTTTCCATTAACCTTTCATAATTGTTCCTTTAAATACAATAATAACAAATCAGTCAACTGCATGAATAATTAATCAAAATTATGTTCAGGATTTATTTATTTATATTTGTTTTTTTTACCTTTACCAGATTGAGAAAGAGGAGAAATAAGTTTTTAAAAATACACATACATAATTCGAATGCTCCGTTAAATTAAATGGTGGGTCCACAAGAGCTGGCTCATTAGGCCCAGAGAGTAAATGGATTAAATGGTACCCAAGAAGTGAAACAATATTTCAATCACTTGAAGAGCGTCTTGGCCCACAATAATAAGGATCATACAACGGCAATGTATTCAAACAACTGCCCCGTACAAGGCAACATAACGGCCGTGTTTGGTTTAACTACTAGCGTCAATACTTTAACGATATTTGTAAACAAACTAAATATAATCATGGCAGCGACCTCATAAAACGCAGCAGTTAACTAACAAACAAGCTTTATTTAAACAAATGTAACTTTCTAGCCAGCAAACTTAAATCAATTAAACCTGGTAGTAACGTTACTGTAGCCTGCCAAATTAGAACTGCTTATGTCGTACTCGGTGTTTGCAGCTGCCTACACGTGGGTATTACTTTAACAGGCCAACCAAGATGCAACTCTGCACCTTGCAAACTAACGTACAAGGCGCTGAATTTTTGGGAGGGATTAAAAGCTTCATGTAATGACAGCAGAACTCACTGCTGGTTCATAATGCCTTGTGCTGGGCCAGCACATATACCAGTTAGTAGGCCTATAAGTTATAACTAGGCACACTGTACATACCGTATCAGAATAGCTAGCTTGCGCTCACCAGACCCCAACCACGTAGCTAAGCTTAAGGGCCTTGCATGCTAGTATGTAGCTACGATATCGAATAGGGAAAGGCTTACACAGAACTTTCATTCCATCACTCAGCCATTCTCTAACAACAAAAAACACACAGTAAAAAAAAAATAGAGCGGACATTTCGTTTGGGATAAATATCGCTGTCGAAACGAGAATATCAATAGCCTTACCGCTTGCTCGTTGATGCCATGCTGGATCCAAAATGTGACTACACCTTCCGCCCAACATCACATCCGGGGCCGACCAACTAATCAGCTGAGTAGCTTGGTCTTCTGTTTCACGACAACTTTCACATTAGCAAGGCTCATTGGAAGGGCTAAACAAAAGGTTTGCACACTCCGCAAGTATGATATGCTAACGTGAATTACTATAACTAATTGTCGCTTCAGACTATCACAGTTCAAGTGACAAAATGTTAGACCTGTCATGACTCACAAGAAACATCCATCTCTTCAATCTTAAATTAATTTTGATATAGTATAAGCACATATTTCAGGCCGCCAAAGCATGATATAAGGTCATTGTTATTCTAACTAAGTTGCATACTTACCTAATAAAAAGGTGCTCAAGATAGGAGTAGGCTATTTGCCAAACCACTACCACCATTTCCTCATTAGGTTTACATATTTCTTTAATATCCGATTACACTGAAACAATAAACCCCCATCCAGTTCAGGTGAGCTGCTTTTGATCATCCCTTAAAAATAAAAATCAGGGATTTTCGCGACTGACCTTCCTCTTGCTCAATGGGGAAATTGGTGGTTTGCCTTGCAAGAGAGTTTGCCGATTACCCGAATCATACTGGATCAGATGGGCTCTTCGGGGACTGGACCACTTAAAACATATGCACCTACGTCAAACATGCCCAATGCAGTAGGAGAACCAGGTATGACAGTGTGTTCTATAACAAGTACATTTGACATGAAAAACATTGTCCCATGCATCGTAAATGTGTATGAATGTTAAACAATGGGTCGTTATACGATTTCTGTGCAGACTTAAAAATATTTGCGGGAAGGCTGATAGAACCAAGATATTTACCAGCTCTTCTTTCAAACTGACTCTAGAGAGCTGTGTTTTGATGCGGACATGTGATCCCGAACTCCTCAAATCGCAGAGCTATTCAGGTCTCTTGGTTTAAACAAAGAACCAAATCCCCGATTTTATAGTATAGGCATCAGTTTTTCCAATGCTGCGAAATAATCTGGAAAGGTTTGCGAACTATCTGTAAGAAAGTCGCTGCCCCTGCAAACATACATAACGGGTAAGTTGCGATCGACTTCCAACTGACCGTCTTGCTAATGTTATAACTAAAATGCAGTGTGTCTCTTTTCGATATGTAGCTCAATTAAAACTTCAGATTGTTGTCATTTAATGTGGACAACGTTTAGTAAACAGTTGGCATGATTAATATTGTTTGGCTTGGCTAACTGGGCTATATTTTGGTTCATAAACGGCTTCCTTTGAATGTCAAAAGCGTTCATGTGTTAACATTTATCGATACTAATATTATTACGCTAGAGTCTAACGTAATGATTGTCAACAGTATTCGACATCATCAGTAGCCTATCACGATGGCAAGCACCAGTTAAATCCAGTCGTTAGTTGGTATCAATTTTTCGGTAGATAGGAAGCTATTGTAGCTAGCTAAATTTGCCTTCGGGCGAGTTTTAATTCCTGTCGCACGGTTTTGTTTGCATAATGCTATTATGGCCAGCCAGCTAGCGATCTGTGTTGTTTCGCGTAGCTAGAGAAACCAATGTCAACAATATGTTTCGCTGCCACAGGCTGAATCCACGCGAATATATTCAATTGCTTCCTGTAGATAATATTTCTTACTTGTTAAAACAAGTTTCCTATGCATGTTGTAATATGTAGCTAACGCTGGCTAATGCAGATTTTAATTCAAGCTTCCTCGAAAATTCAGTGCAGACTGTGTCATCATTGGCGTATTAAGGTAGTATAGAATCGACTGTGTGGACGACGCAGAATGGCATCCCGTATGCTCTGTAGAAATTATTTTAGACATTTAAATACAAATCCGTGTTCGATAGACTGGCACATCCAGGCCGGAATGAGGTCAAATGCGGTGGTGTCAATGGGCAAAATTTAAGGGATAATTTTAGTTGCTTTTGTTTAATGAAGGTTTGCTTCGTTGACCAGCCCTAGGTACCGAAACTACCTTAAATGAATATCGGTGCTCGTGCGGTTTGCATTTACGTCAACACGACTGATGGCTTGCTTCATATTTTTATGCCTTGCACGGTTATGTAGATGGGCCGTATGAAGATGCCAAAGGCAAACATCATTTAGTAGGATCCTACAGTATGTAAGCTCTGCTAAGGATATATTAAAGAAGAAAGGAAATAAACCGTAGATCGTTCATATTACGAAGTAGTCTTTTTTTCCTTCTTATCTTTGGACAATAAACTCAACTGTATTCTGCCAAAGGAAGGTACCAGGGGATTCTAAAGCACAGATACACGTTCAAGCAATGTCTGGATTGTTTTGACATATGTAAGTACACGAGACATAATTTGAAAACGTGTGTATATCTGAATTAATTGCAATCGTAGATTTCAGTTGCACAGTGTGTTGCAGATGTGCTGAATAAGGACCAGGGTATGGATCTTTACAGATTTTGAAGTAGCCTACCTAATGCAGTCAGGGAGTGAAAAAATGACCGTTGCAGCGCAGGGCTTGGTTCATGCTCCCTGAGTATTGTGCTTACCTTTTATGTATAGGCTACTATCATTTTATGAATATCAATATATCCTGGAGCAAAATGTGACTGTGTCCTGTACCCTCAACTAGGATATAGGTTGTAACTCCCACTAAGGATATAGGCTAGATATGGGTAGCCTTGGTCCCATCCTGCTGTTCCATGGTATCCGTTAGCTTGTACACCCTGAAATTTGAATGTGATGGATATGCACTGTGTGTATACAGCCCTATTTTGCTACTGAATTGCAGCACTTACGAAAACTGAGACCGTTCAGCATCAGTAGCGAGCAAAAGCCTGACGTAAGGAAACTGGACATTGTCCCTGCTGAAACAATGTTCCTCCCTAACACAACATATTTGAGCAGGAAAGAAAAGACCCCTTCACATGTCAGAGGGGGCCCCTTTTGTTTAATCACACTTATTATAAAAGATCTATCAATGATTCTTCATTGTTTTGTTGCTTGGTAACCAAATATTTTTTCCCCCCACAAATGATCCCTCTGGCAGTTTTGCCTCCTGCATCCTATTTGACAAGTAAATGAAAAGCAAAAGGGTTTAGTGCCTGAGGATTGAGTGAATGCTTTGTGTCTAATGGAAGAAAAACAAAATCGAACATTTCCATTTGCCCATTATGACTGTATTCATTTGAGATTGTGCAACATAACCAAGTGTACTGTCTATTAATTTTCTTTGTCTCACGAGACAGAACCATGTCTATGATGCAAAAAACATAACTGAAAGCTTCAATCTCTTTTTCCTATGTAAAAGTGTAGGCTAACTACAGAATTACACTTTTAGGTAAGAAATTGACTGTGTGCCCTATATCAACATAATGACCTCTACAATATATAACATTTCTATACACACAAACACTAATTAAAACGTAATTTGTGTAGCAGTAGGTTCTTGCTGCCTTCGAACATGCGTTGAATAAGCAGTGGCCATCTTCTGTGCCGTTTATCTTTCGCACATGGAGACTATGGGGGAAAATTACCTCCCCCAAACTTCTGTCCCCACAGACAGAAGAGGGTCTGGAGTAGAGTGTACTTTCCTACTCTTTTTCTGCACCTGATGTTTCAATTTTCAGTTATTCAACTGATGGTCTTTGGGTACATTTACACAAAAATGTAGCTCTTATCCTCCAATTAAGTTTAAAAAAAAAAGTCGTTGGGAGAAAAAAAAAAAACCCCAAAGTGATGCAGGAAATACAGCGCAATATGTTCACTCATTTATCATTCACTAATGGGATGGGAGCGCATGTCACTGGAAGATGCCAAATGTCTCATGGTAGTACTGTCTCTCAAGTCCAGGTCTAAATACAAGGGCCTGCATAAGAAGCAGAGAATGTCTCTGGTAGATTTCCCTTCGTCGTCAGGCTCCCTTGCACTTGTTGTTGAAGCCGGGCTACATTCCCAGGACATTTGACTGGTGAATCACCTCTAAAATGGAAGCTGTGTGTCTCTCGCTCTCCCTCTCTGGCTGCCCATAGGGGCAGCTGTGCCCTAGCAAAGAGGGCTGAGAGTAGCAGGTCTGCGCGCTGGGCCTTACGGTTGTTTCAAGTCAACGTGCCTGCCAGTGGGTACATGTCAGTTTGTAGTGCCTCATCTCCACCATTTCCCTGCTGATTGTTCTCATTGGAAGGTGAGTTCCAGGAAGCACTGTAAGCAGATTCATTGATCTGCACTGATCTGTGTAAGTATTTTGACAGTGACAATTCTTTTTTTATTTTTTATTATTGTTTTGGCTCTGTACTCCAGCACATTGGACAATTGGATGCGGAGCTGTTCCTTGGCCAATTGTGTGTTGCATCATTAGTCCATGCGCAAAGGTCTAGTATTCATTTTAAGCTTGGCATTTATATTTGGAGCCTGTTGCTGTTGCCTCTCAACATAGAGACCTAACTAAGTGTCAAATACCTGTAAACCAGGCCATCATAAAGCTGAAAAAACAGAATAAATCGATCAGACATAGGCAAAACATTGGATGTGTCGAATGCAACAGTTTGATACATTGTTAAGAAGCAAGAACACACCGGTGAGCTCGGCAACATCGAACAACTTGGTAGACCGTGGTAGTGGATGACTTCATTTTGAAGAAAAACCCCTGTCAGACAGATCAAGAACACTCCAAGATGCAGGCATAGATGTGTCAACGCCTGACACAATGAGAAGACCACACCAGCATCACCCCAGAAGGTTCACTGCAAGATGCAAACCACTGGTAAGCATCAAGAACAGAACGGTGAGGTTAGACTTGGAGAACTAAAAAGTTAGTTTAAAACAAAGTTCTGGGACAAACTCTTATTGACAGGTGAGATTAGTACTAACCTCTAACAAAATTGTGGGGAAAGAAAGGAACTGCTCATGATCCAATGCATACCACCTGATCTTTGAAACATGGTGGAGGTAGTGTTAGGGCTCTGGCATGTATGAGCGAGAATGAGTTTGCATTTTAACCTTATACTCATCGTTTCAAATCCAGTATCCAGGAGTACAGAGCCAGAACAAAAATTGTCACTGTATGTCATGTTAACTACAACATATTTATTACTGTTACCATGTGCCTCGACTCCTTACCCTAGTTAGTAGGTGCCACAGTTTTAAATTTTAGAATTGTTTATTTTATGTTAAATTCTAAAGCAGGGGTTGTCAAACTTTTCTGATCAAGGGGACCCCAATAAGTTAAAAAGGTTGCTTTAAAAATAAATAAATAATATTTAAACATTTTTTTCCAAATCTATATGCAGTCATTGCATATCAAGTCTGACCAGAGACACCCTGCAGTTCCTTCAGGGAGCCCCAGAGGTCCGGGAGCCCCCTGTTTTACAACACAACAAGTGCACTATAAGAAGTGTATCCATTTGAGGAACACACAAAGTGTACAGTGAAAAACTGGTTTTTGCTCCATACGTTTACCCTGCGGTGTAACCGACACCAGCATCTGTGGTGGTTATTGTGTTGGGACATCCGTTTGCTCAGTCATAACGCTAACGTCTTCTCCGTTCTCCCATTTCCCTGGACGTGCAGCGAAGCGGGCTGTGCCTGACAGTGGGGGACTTTTAAAGAGAGCCTGCTGAATTATTTAAAGCATGAAGCCACTTTCAGAAGCTCATCTGTGAGTCGGTGCAAGTCAGGAGGAGACATTTTGGCCACACAATGGACCTGGAACTAGTTTAATTGACTCATTTTAAAGTAAAAAAATGTATGAAAAAGAAAAAATATATATTGATGTGATGCTAGAGCAATTGCCTCCCTTATTACAAGGAGTTGAAGCAAAATGCATTAAGCAAAGTTTTGACCCGTTACAAAGAATGAAAAGTTGTAAATTGATGGGAAAATACACAGACCACAAAGCTTTCTCAAGAGGTTAAGGCTTTTGAACGCGCTCAACAACAAAAAATGTGTCACTGTCAAAATACTTATGAACTGTACTGTATCCTGTTCATTAGTGGACTGGTTCAATTTTGAGTATGCCATAATTTTGGGGAGTGTCTCATCTGTTAGTGATTTGGAACAATAGGAAACAAAGGGCTGTGCTTTAGTCACCTCAGTCTGGGGGAGGTGTTTTTTGCCACTATTGACTTACATGGCCACATTGATGCCTCTGTACAGCATATCCGTTACTGAGACAGCTTTCATCCCAATGTGTATTTCTACATGGACACATGTAGGCTGAGCTCCCACATGAGAACTTTCCAATGCCATTACTAATGTTAAAGCTATTATCCAACATCACGTGTAATGCACCACACATTTTATGGGAATACGATTAACTTTGCAGATGGATGGCAAAATGTATCCTATGCAAGATATGATTCAGGTCTCATCATACAGTGAAAATATGGAGTTTACCAGATGAGATTTTCGGGTTACCTCCGCTCTGGATGAACCACATAGGCCCATATCCTGGTGTCTGGAAACATGGAAAGAACATTGTATAAGGCAGAGACATTCCTGACGTGAATGTGTAATTTGGTTATTACGTCAGGACAGATTGGTTTCTGAGGCTTGAGGTCTTGTGATCACATTGACAGCCTTGTGGGTCCAATTTTGTGTAAGAGCTGTTGGGTGGGGGGAAAAGTGGGGAAACTGAACTGCTAACCCTTCATTTTGTGCCTGGAACCTGTCATTGGTCTCAGTCTGGTTCTCTTTCAGAACGCATCATCACAGCGCCGACCAATGACATAAAAGAAAGCCTGTCTGTTTGGAATAGTCCCGGTTGTCTCATCTCAGTCTGGATTCAGGGGGGATGGAGGGGTCTCCTCACGACTTTGTCAGCAACAGATTGATTTATTGTGTTCCCCTCAGCCAATTTGTGAAGGCTTTAGCTCCAAGCACCAGACAATTCTGTGGAGGATGTGTCATTACAGTTTAAATTCAGGCCAACTCTGACGGTTTCTCATCAATACTCATTCTGAAATCACACCATGTGCAAGTAACAAAAAAAAAAAAAAGAAAAAAAAAAGGCTCAAACACGTATCCAGCTTCATGTCATCATCTGCTGCGTATCGTTAGCTTGTTAGTGTGATTTGTAATTCAGACAATGACAACGTTATCCCCTCTGCAAACTGTTTTATGCAAATAACAACATAAGGACACATTAAAAAAGAAAAGAACAGGTCGTTCAGCCCATCTAGGCTCACCATTTACCTGCAAACTGGGAGTATCCAGCTCTTGAATCCCCCCGAGGCTCTCTGTCTCTAATACATGGCTTGGCAAGCTGTTCCGTGCTGTTGATGCCTCTTTAAATGAAAGAAAAGAAGTTCCTGATATGTGCAGAATATGTACATTAAGCTGAAGTTCTGCTTATTGTATAGGTACAAAGGCATTGGGTAACTTTAATATAGCCGCCTTTAATTTGTACTCGCAACGTTTTGCTTTATATCCCAGCAATTTTTTCTGTTTCCCACATGCATAACTTTGTATTTTATTATGATGGATATCATTCACCGGGTTATTGCCCACTTGATTCTGTTTAAATGATCTCAAATTACTTTAGTGTGTTCCAATCAGTTTGCGGAACTGGAACAGTAAAATGGAACTAATGTTCTCATCACGATCATTTACAAATAATAAAGAATGATTGTTTTAATAAAGAATGCAGACCCTTCTCTCAGTGAGTGAGGTGTATGGAGCTGATGTTCTCACGAGGGGATTAGTGAATGTGCAAACAAACACCTTGTTTCCATTGAGCACAACAGGGTTGTTTTTCCAGAGTTAGGTTGTGGGTAATGGAAGCATGGGCAATGCTCACACCCCCGAAAGCCTCTTGGGCTTTTGATGTTTTTTAGAAAGGGCTTTTTCTTGCTGCTGAGTTGTGGACTTAGTCAGACACGCACACGCACACGTTTTTTGGCCAAAGGTGGGGGATGTGGGACATCCCATGAAAGAAACATGCCGTCCTAATGTGGTGGATGGAGCGGAGCCGGGTTTATGGGCCTCGTCAAACCTGCAAGTGGGAGAATGCAGAAGAAGCCGCCGGAGCAGAAGCAGATGGATAAACACACAGTTACATGACGAGTACTGAAGAGGTTTCAGAGGTGTATTCCTCCCCACAGAACGTCATCTTACACAAAGATGGCTGTTCCACAACAAGCTGCCGTTTCCGGATTGCGCAGAAGTGCCCGACCGGGAAGGCATTTAGGGTGTGTCTGTTGGTTGTTCCATGAGCACTGATTGAGTAGAGGGACAGGCGCAGATGATTAAACAGAAGTGGAACCGAGCCTGGCCATCGCATTGCGGGAATATTGCATGTACAGTTTTGGAAAGCGGGATAGAAAGGAAAGCCTTTAAGTTATTTTTAGTGTGATGTTAAGCTCAGGAAAATCTCTGGGCCCAGGGGTTACAAATCTACTGAGGGAATTCTGCTAGCTTGGGCAGAGGGCATTCTGGGAGTATGTGATGCTGATCTGTGAGCACTACATCACACAGACACCTGTTTGACAGACATTAGACAAAATTAATTGAGCAGCTGAAGTTCAAGAAAAAGGATGCGCTGTCTACACTTTAAATGTTAGCTTGTGATCTAAATACAAAATACAGGCAGTTGCTTTTACTGTGTTCAGCAACCACTGCACCAGGTGGCAAGGCTATGCAAACGTTTGTAGATGACTGCTTGTGAATGTGGTGGAAAAGGGTGGTGGGGGTGGGGTCAAATCTGGAGGATTTGGAGGAACTGCCTAAACTTATCAGAACCCAGGACCACACAGTAAAAACAAAAGCTGACTGAACTGGTTTTGGGTTCCCAGGGGGTCCCAGCTGGATTTTTATTGGCTGTGACTTTTAATCAGGAGAGATGCAGGTGCGAGTTGGTCTCAAGGTATTCATTACGACGTACGAGGAGATCACAGGTGAAGGTTTGGATTAGTATAAAACTGACTTGCTTGAATCAGTCATGACTCATGAGGTGGGCATTTTGACTCCTCCTTCATATGTGGCCAAGTGCTGCTCACTCCATTCCAGAAGCATCACAACAGGGAAGAAATAGAAAACAGATGAGTCCCAGTGCTTTGATCTAATGGGGATCTTAATTAGCACTTAAAAGATCGTAGGGCTATTGCGCAGCTTCAAAGTACTGTTTGAGTTGGACGTTTTCATTGAATAGCAATGGTTGATTGAGCCTTCATGAAGAACAAAATTTGTGGAGCCATCATGTGTTAATTAGTGATGTTAAATCAGTCACAAGTGTTTCGCTGTGGTGAGCTGTATTTTCAGTCATCAAAGCAAGCTGGTGATTGACAGGTGTAATGGTAGCTCCACTCACCACGTAGTCCAAAGTTTCACTGATTTGTATTAAAATTTTTTTAAGGATCTTGATTTTTGAATAATGTCTCTGGTGCTTTTTCTTTCTCTTTCACCAATCCTGCAACCGTGCCACACCGGGGGGTGAAAAAAAAAAAAAGAGGCTTGTCGTTCGCTGTTGAGTCCCCGAGCGAGGTCAGGGAAGGACCCGGCCACCGACCGCCACGCCATGATGGAGGGCGGCATGCAGCTGCTGAACCGCGACGGCCACAGCATCTCCCACAATTCCAAGCGGCACTACCACGACTCCTTCGTCTCCATGAACCGCATGCGGCAGCGCAGCCTGCTGTGCGACATCGTGCTGCACGTGGCCGCCAAGGAGATCAAGGCGCACAAGGTGGTGCTGGCGTCCTGCAGCCCCTACTTCCACGCCATGTTCACCAGTAAGTGCCCCCCCCCCCCCTCCAGCCGTCAGCACCCACCCCCTCACCATAGCACCGGCAGGTAGATTCTGACCCAGGTGGCACATCCAAGAAGGGCCGTTAGCACTGAAATACATGTTTCTACCCGTGATAAATTCCTCTTCTGCCCTTACATTATGTTTAAAAAAGGGAACGCCCCCTCCCTCACTTGTGCGTGCACAAAGTTGTCTTCTCTATCATAAATGCACTCACACCTTTTTGGCAGGAGTGTGTGTGTTTAGTAAGCCCTCTCTACTGGTGTGGTCTGCTGAAAAGGCATGTTGGGAAAGCTCGAAGAAATGAATCCTACCGAGGCGAGGGGTCATTGGTGTGTGATGAGTCATGGATGTCACACTGACCTGGGACTGGCAGGGTCTAGAGTTGACACCAGACCGTGGGGCCATTCTACACCCTACAAGTGTCTTTTAGACACCCAGCAGCCCCCACTAATGCAGTTTAGCGCTGTCAAATTTCACATTTAGATTTTATATTCAAATATATATTTGAATAGGAAAAAAACAGTATTTAGCAACATGGCTGAAAGCTGGGAAGTAGTGGTGGGAACTTAAGTTCCTTTTGGTGAGCCCAGAGAACCGCTTAGCTGCATCCCTCTTGAAAAGGAAAATGGAAATAAAAATGTTAAGGCCTGAAATTGGGGAAAAGTAAATGAAATCGGTTTCCTGTGAAAACGTTCTTCTTGGCGTCTCACCGCGCAGATGAGATGTCGGAGAGCCGGCAGACCCACGTCACGCTCCACGACATCGACCCGCAGGCGCTGGAGCAGCTGGTGCAGTACGCGTACACCGCCGAGATCGTGGTGGGCGAGGGCAACGTGCAGGTGAGACCCTGTCCCTCTGCGGGACATTTTTACAGTGATGACCCCCCCCCCCCACGCCCATGCTCTAAACCCCTGTTACTCAAATCATGGCCCCCAAGGTCCGAGCACTGCTGGTTTTCCACCCGCCCTTTACCAGGGAGTCAGGTGTGAATGCAGTCTGGCCGATCGGTAGCACTAATTATTCAGTTAATTAGCTGGGGGAAAAGAAAACCAGGGACGGATTTGGAATTGAGGTCCAGATTTGAGTATCCATGCTCTAAACAGGCCTCCTCATTACAGGGCTCCACAGTAAGCTGGGCTCAGTTGCCTGGGGTGGGCCCAGAGCGAGAGCACTGGGAAGTCACCCGGGTTGGCCTCATTTCCATCGTCTCTTTTGCAAAGGTCTCACTGTAAATAATGCAGCAAATATAAATGATTGATATGTATCAGTTAATGTGGGTACACAGTTGTGCTAATCTTTATGTGCCCAAACAAAGCAAAGCTATATGTAGCTACTGTTACCTCTTCGCAGTTATGTCAAATCCATAGCCTTTTTTGTGAGATGCCAAGGCTAGTGCTTTCTCTGCACTTCAGCTGTGTGTCTTTATTTCTTTGTTTGACAGCTCTTGTTCAATGAAAGAAAAAATGTGCCATTCAATGGTTCTACGAAAACATCCACTTCTTGACACGCAGAACTGTATGACGGAACTCCGTAATAAAATGCGATTAATAATAAACCATCTTCCAAATTTAAATCCTTTTAAAAATGGTGTTCACTTTATCATCCACCATGTATAAGCATAATAATAAATAAATATGGTTTAAAATGTTGAACAAAATCTCATTGAGGATATGATTCTTTTCTTGGCCTGTACAGTATGTATGTGTGAATTAGAGAGCCAATCAGTTTGCATATGGTGCACAGACATAATGAAAGTTGTGTGTCCGGTTTAATTATCAGTGATTAAAATTTGCATTGGCCTCTGTCCATTCCGGAGGCAGCATGACAGCTGAATATAGCAGCCATGCTGGTATTAAGTT
This sequence comes from Anguilla rostrata, assembly GCF_018555375.3. Lineage (NCBI taxonomy): Eukaryota > Metazoa > Chordata > Actinopteri > Anguilliformes > Anguillidae > Anguilla > Anguilla rostrata. The sequence goes on from NC_057945.1 coordinate 31,984,182, forward strand.
GCACACTGTCTGCTCCAGACCGACTCTCATGGCCGGCTGGGCATCCTGTACGCCTCTTAAACAGTTTTCTTTGGCTCTTGACAGGTCATATAAAGACTTACTGCAGTGCTGATGCAGTGCTATTTAAGCCACTTCCATTCGAAAGCACCACAGGGCTTTCTCCGACAGAGAATGCTGTCAGATTATAATGTGTGAATTGTGTGATTATCGGCTTGCCAAAATGACAGAATCTGTAGCCGAGCCCATTCCTATGCCAATACAAATGAAACTTAAAATGAATCAGAATTTTATGCAGTTGTGTGTTGACATATTCACTTTCATAGTTCAGAATCTGTTCATAATTCCACATGAATGATTAAGATAGGGTATAGGAGAAGAAAGAACTGCATTTCTTTGTAGCCATGGCGAATGCTAATAATAAAGAGAGCCTAATTATTATCTTTAGTAGCACTGTTTGTATACAGTTTTAATTGAGTCGCACCACAGTTCTGTTGACTCAGTTTTGTTTGTCTTTTAAAATGTTCTTAAAATGTCCCCCCCCCCCCACCCCACCCAGACTCTCCTTCCGGCCGCCAGCCTCCTGCAGCTGAACGGGGTGCGGGACGCCTGCTGCAAGTTCCTCCTGAGCCAGCTGGACCCGTCCAACTGCCTGGGCATCCGCAGCTTCGCCGACACGCACTCCTGCAGCGACCTGCTCAAGTCCGCGCACAAGTACGTCCTGCAGCACTTCGTGGAGGTCTCCAAGACCGAGGAGTTCATGCTGCTGCCTCTCAAACAGGTAAATGGGCGGGGAAGCGCTGATCTCAGGTCAGTTGCAGATCTGTGTGTGTGTAATGGCTGTGGTTGTGATTAGGACTAGAGAAAATGTTCCTGGACCAGTTGTGAGGGGGTGTCAGGGTTAAGTAATTTCAGGGGAGTGCATAAAGCAGAGATGGCGTGGTCTTTTTCTGTGGAATCACTAGCCTCGTTATACATGCATAATATTTAATTATTTAATATTTAATTATTCCAAAAACGTTCATTCAGACTGTAGATTCCAAACTGTTTACATGGATGCTAAATTGAGTGATCTGATTAAATGTTAAATGTTAAATTAAATGCCCCAAGCATGTAATCAGAATAAAACTATGGACATGCAGAGAACCCCAAGCTCTTGCAATACCTATGACATGTACTGAATGATGTCATGTTTGGTAAATGGTAAATGGACTGCATTTAAATGCATTTATCAGCGCTAAATGTGCCTTATTCGCCAAGCATTGGGTTGGTTAGTGTCTGCTCAAGGACATTGACATGCCAGCGGGGTTGAAGAACCCTCCACTGCCAGACATCGTCTTACCTCCTGAGCTATGTCGCACCAATATGTTTGAGTACACAATGCACATTCCTAATATAAATACAGGTTGTGTGGGGTGTACAGTACTTGATACTGTTCTTGCATATCATGCATCAGCATGAGCAGAATATATATTCTCCTGTGATCATTAAACAGGAGAAGGCGAGCACAAGAGCAGCTTTACTGCAATGACAAATTAGCAAGGTGTTTAGGGAAAAAGTTGTTCCAGAGTGTATACAAATCTCAGTGCTTTTATCAAGCAACTCTGGGGGGTAGCGAGACCAAACTAGCTTATTAAGTAGGCTTGACAACTCTGGTATGGAGCATTGGTACGGTGTCAAACTCAAACTCAAAATCAACGTTACTTAACCTGTGAACTAACATGCACAGAAATTACATGTATTCCATCAAAGAAAGTGTTCAGTTTAAGCATTTAGATGGCTAGTATTTCCTACTGTTTGGATTATCAAAAGGTTTACACCACCCCTTGAATGGGATAGTCTGTCCCAGCTGAGCTGTGATTACATAACACATTTCCTTCCCCCCCCACGGGCCCCTTAACCATAACAGGACCCTAGGTGGTCGCCTATATGGCCGAATGGAATGGCTCTGGAGAAGGCATTTCATTTGCACACTGGGTCATCAAAATTATTATTATTTTTTGGTTTCGCAAGATTCTTGTTTGGATGTACCAAATAAACATGCATTTTAATGAATTGTTTTCCTTTGGTGAACGTGCTATGTGCAACGTTCACATTCATTACCATTTCAAAAACACATTTTCACTGTCTTTCGAGCTCAAGTTAGCCCGGGACTTACATTAACTGCCAAATGTACAGCATTTCTTTCCTGTGTACATTTCTCTATTCACCAGGAAAAGAATAAGGGTTCCATTTTAAATCACATTTTCTAATCATTTCAACCTGTAGAAAAGTAAAAGGGGAGAATGATTAGCCAAAGCCGTGCTGTGGATGGGGATGGTCATAATTGCCGACGAAGCCTGTTTTCCACACTAAACAGGAGACAACCGGTTGCATGCTGATTGGTTGTTATCATGAAGAGACCCTGTCTGAGCTGCAGAGTGCTCTATTTATAGGCCTGCTGAACCCTGACACTGAATAATTGGTTCTGTAGACAGCTGGCCAGATGAGCTCAGCTCCACGCTCAGCCGGAGGAACAAAGACCCGAAACGGGCCAACCTGAGCAGCCTGCACCAAGGTCCCGTAAAAAAATAAAAATAAAAATAAAAAATAATAAAAATGCTAGACTGCAGGGCAGACCTGTTCTCTTATCAGCCGAGTCTCAGTTCCTCCTGTCAGTCCTTCTGAAAAGCATCGTGAACAAGGGAGAAAAGAACTGGGAGGGGAGGAGTGATTGGTGGTGAGTTGGAAAGGGAGAAGAGAGAGGAGGGATGCAGTTCAGTAGATACGGATCGCTGTATCGGATCACCGGCTCATTGTTGTTGAAGTGAAAATGGCGGGATTCTTCCGAGGCTCCCGTTACACGCCGCGTAGAACCCGGCCTCTCCTTTAGTGTCCTCGGCTTGTCTTAGCCTCCGCCCCCCAGCTCTTTGTTCCGACGGTGACACTGAGTAGGGAGACAGGAACAGGACACCCGGAGGAGAGGGCTAAACCCGCTCCCCTGGGGCCCGAGCTCATCGAAGGCTGGTAAGCATGGGTGGTGAGGCCACCAGCAAGGGCCTGCATTCAGCCTTTTATTACCCTGATCCAGGGGGCCTGCATGAGGCTCACCAGGCTGGCCTTTTTTACCCTGATCCAGGGGCCTGCATGCAGGCTTATTACCCCAATCCAGGGGCCTGCATTCAGCCTTTTATTACCCTGACCCAGGGGGCCTGCATGCAGGCGTATTACCCTGATCCAGGGGCCTGCATTCAGCCTTTTATTACCCTGATCCAGGGGCCTGCATTCAGCCTTTTATTACCCTGACCCAGGGGGCCTGCATGCAGGCTTATTACCCTGATCCAGGGGCCTGCATGCAGGCTTATTACCCATCCAGGGGCCTGCATGCAGGCCTTTATTACCCTGATCCAGGGGGCCTGTATGCAGGCTTTTATTACCCTGACGCAGAGCGGGCCTGCATGCAGGCTTATTACCCTGACCGAGGGGGCCTGTGTGCAGGCTTATTACCCTGACCGAGGGGGCCTGCATGCAGGCTTATTACCCTGATCCAGGGGGCCTGCATGTAGGCTTGTATTACCCTGATCCAGGGGCCTGCATGCAGGCTTTTATTGCCCTGATCCAGGGGTCTGTGTACAGGCTTGTATTACCCTGATCCAGGGGGTCTGTATGCAGGGCTCCTTTTCCATCTTACAGCCACCTGACCCAGCACATCAATCAGCACACTCCCCGGGCGGCTCCCTAGTGCCCAGGCAAGGAACGGTCACGGTCAGCGGTGCCAACGGCCGTGCTGGAGAGCGGAAAATCTAAGCCCCGGTTTCACGGCCTGACGCGTCAGGGGAAATGTGGCGTAGCGGTTAGAGCGCCGGACTCTGGACCGCACGGCCAGGGGTGTGCGCCGCGGCGGAGACGCAGTCATTACACCCTCGAGTGCTCACCAAATCTGCTGTGGAACTGAGAACGAGTAACACGGGAAATTATCACCAGACTATTTAGATGATATACGACTTATTACAAATCAAAAAGATTGCCTGCTGTAAGCTGCGGAACTGCAGTTGTTGTTGAGGCTATCGATTTCAGATTTTTAGTTGTTTACAGTCAAATACACCTAATGAGCCCAAAATTAATGTGTGTAAAACTGCCAGCAAACATTTGAAAAATAATCCCAGGTAGTGTAGCCTTATGCCTGGCATTTAGAAGAACCATTCTGTTGGCTGCACGTTTCATTGAACATCTGCTCACAGCTCTTTCCCTGGAGCTTTGGAAGGAAGAGAAGATGCTGTAGACATGCTGGGTTTGTTAGAATGGTACCCTGCTCTAGTCTTTCTACATGTAAAACATGGTGGTGTTGCTTTTTAATTCAAAGTGATTTTTCATGCACATTGTGCAGTACTAAACAAATAAAACTAAGCCAATCTGTAATTTGATTAGACCAAACAACCACAAATACTACCATACATGGTCTCTGTATTCTAAAAAGAGAAATTCCCAGACTGCTATGCCTTTATAAATACTTAGATTCATTTAGCTTAAAACAAAAATATTTTAAAACATTAATTGCCAAGATAGCTCTGGGTTAGTGGGTAGTTCCTGGGCCAGGGAATAAGCATTTTTTTTGTTAAAGTGGCGTACTCCAGAAAATAAGTAGCTTCCAATGGGTAGGTAAACACTTGTTGCTAAGGACAGGTGGTCTTTGAAGATGTCACTGAGAAGTATTCCCATTAGTGGTTACAAACTTGCAAGTGAAACTTTCGCTGTAACACTTCCATGATCAGAATCACTCTTACACTCTCTTCAGTGTCAGTTCTCATACGATTTGTGTGATCAGTTTTCTGGGTCACATGAAATATACTTAAATGCGGGAAGTGTTCGACGCTGGAAGCAAAAAGGCTGAGTGGAGATGGCCAGTATTCGGTCCGATGTTAAAATGTGTATGGAGCACCTCGTAGTCTTGCTTCACAAAGCTACTGTCTTTGTCCCTCTGTGTGGGTGTGTGTGTGAGCGTGTGCGATGGGGTCAGGGGTCAGGGATGACAGCGTGGCAGGCTTGGATGCAGTGGACACAGGCCTTGCAGTGTGGAATTACAGCTCAGAGAGCTCTCCGCTCAGCAGCTGACAGATCAGGCCAGGCCAGGCCCACCCAGAATGGGAGCCGAGCCAGTGCCCCCCCCCCTTTCCTCCGCCTCTCTGCAGCACGAACCACATACATGAGTCACATCTGTGAGGCTCTCTCCTTTTGTAATTAGGATAGGGGCAGCTGTGTTTCACAATAGGGAGGAGAACTTTATTTTTAACCAGCTGGTCATGGGTTCCAATCCCAAGCAGAATATTGTTTTTGTAGACTTGAGAAAAAGCACAAGGTGCTGAATTACCTTCAGTAAATCTCCAGCTCTATAAAAATGAATATCTATAAATGAATAGTAAAAAAAAATAAAGCCCTGTAAATCTACAACGGTAAGTGCATTGCCTCACAGCCTTCATGTTATTGTAATTAATGTGCAGCAGTTATGGCTGTGCTCTCCCTCTCCGGTGCCCTGTGTTCTGTGGAGTCACTCTGCAGCGGTTCGCGTGGGTTCTGCTCTCCACAGGTCCTGGATCTGATCTCCAGCGATAATCTGAACGTCCCGTCAGAGGAGGAGGTGTACAGGGCGGTGCTCAGCTGGGTCAAGCATGACATCGACGGGCGGAGGCAGCACGTGCCTCGGGTAAGCCTGCCCCGTGTTTATCCTGCCACACACACACACGCAAATGAGCAGCAAAGACCTAGGCCACAACCAAATCAGTGTGCTTGCCTACTGTGGAGCATGCTAGTTGAGTATACTTTTTTAAACAGCTGTATGTAACATTGAGCGTACAAAAAAAAATGAATTAAATTTAAATGCTTATTTCTGTGTTTTTGCCAAGTAAGTTCAGGAGTATGCTATTCAGGAAGTAAATTAACACTTTGGTCCCTTTTAATATGACATGCAGCTTGATGTTGTATTCCATCAGACAAACACAGCTGGCTAAAGGAAATTTAAATACATTTACATGCAGTCCCAGTGTCAGTGGTATGTGGTGAAGTTTACTTTTTACGGTACATTGTCTGAACTGACCTCACACTTTACAGAATAGCTTTGAGATGGCTTATTGCTACACAGGTACAGGACGATTTACGACAGTCATAGTATGGTTAGAATAGTATGGTGGCTATTTTAGATACGCCCATCGCTAACTGAACACGTTGTACTACTTTTATCCATACTGCATCATCGCTATCTTTGAGGACACAGTGCATTTAGAGGATCAGCACACCCCCACTCTCACTGAATTCTACCACTGATCTTACTGTCCCTGTTTTTATCCACTCGTCCTAATCTCTAACGGTGCTCCTATTTAGACTCCAATTCTCCCCCCCCTCACTCCCCTATCATCCTCCTCTCCCCCATTGACAACACTTCTCCTCTTTCTTTCTTTCTTTCTTTCCCTCCCTCCTCCTCCTCCTCTCCCCAGCTGATGAAGTGCGTGCGGCTGCCGCTGCTGACGCGGGACTTCCTGATGAGTCACGTGGACACGGAGCTGCTGGTGCGGCACCACTCCGAGTGCAAGGACCTGCTGATCGAGGCGCTCAAGTACCACCTGATGCCCGAGCAGCGGGGCGTGCTGAGCAACAGCCGCACCCGCCCGCGCCGCTGCGAGGGGGCCAGCCCCGTGCTCTTCGCCGTCGGTCAGCGCCCCCCCTCCTCCTCCTCCTCCTCCTCCTCAGCCCCGCCCCCTTTTTAAAATCACTAAAGACACGCCCGCTTCCCACAGCACCGCACCGCTGAAGTATCGATCGGGGATATATATAAAGGCCTGGGCTCTTAAACTGCCTGCTCTCTCTCTCTCTCCAAATGAGCGAAGGCCTTTTCCAGCCATTACCTGCGTTTATTATGGAGAGTGCAGCCCAGCGCTGGTTTACAGCACTGCAGTTTTACAGAGGTGGGGGTTTTGCTCCGCACTCACTCATAATGAGAAATGCTCCCTGAATGTTAATTAAGCACTTGAAACGCCCGCTGCTTTTTAATCTCTCAGTCTGTCGGTCCACATCAGCTCCGTTTATACAGTTTCCTTCAGACTTGTCAGGTATAATATGTGGCTGGTAAGTGAGGCTAATTCTTGGCCTCAATCTCACAATCCAGCGGAAGCACTAATATCAGCCAGCAATGGCTACGCCACAATACACGTAAGCAAACCAATGTGGGCAGTGCCACCGCTACAGTGGCAGTGTTGTATAATGGGCAAGGAGTTACCAAGGTCGTGTAACCTAAAGGTCGCTGGTTCATTTCCCCGGTAGGACACTGCTGTTGTACCCCTGAGCAAGGTACTTAACCTGCATTTCTTCAGTATTATCCAGCGCATAATGAATGCATGTAATGCTATATACAAAATGGTTGTGTCGAAGTCGCTCTGGATAAGAGCATGTAATGTAATGTAATGCTAATGTTGGTTACGCTTCTCGTACATGAAGGCAGTGCTGGTCAAGCTCTGTTGCTGCGCCATCCACACGGGGACTGCGAGGCCTACGACACGCGCACGGACCGCTGGCACATGGTCGCGTCCATGTCCACGCGCAGGGCACGGGTGGGCGTGGCCGCCATCGGGAATAAACTGTACGCCGTCGGAGGGTAAGAGGACACCGGGAAAGAACCCGGATCTGACGGACGCATCCGACTGACCAATAGCGAAAATAGTCAAACTTAGAAATGTAGCCCTCCGACTCCGCTTTTGTTCCTCATGGATAACCCCCTTCCCTCAGATATGATGGCACCTCAGACCTGGCCACTGTGGAGTCGTACGACCCCATTACCAACTCCTGGCAGCCGGAGGTCTCCATGGGAACGCGGCGCAGCTGCCTGGGCGTGGCCATCCTGCACGGGCTGCTCTACGCGGCGGGGGGTTACGATGGCGCTTCCTGTTTGAACAGGTACTGCGTGCTTCCTGTTTGAACAGGTACTGCGTGACCTCCTCTAACCCACATCTAGGGCCCGAGTATGGTTTTTAAAATGTTTACGGCTCGCTAAATGTTCACGCGTGGGACCGTTTCTCTGTCCCGTGTAGCGCCGAGAGATTTGACCCCCTGACCGGCACCTGGACCTCCGTCGCGGCCATGAGCACCAGGAGGAGATACGTCCGCGTGGCCACTCTGGGTGAGCACCAGAGCGCTCTGCTCATCACCCAGTCATTTAAAGGTCACCAGTGACAAAGGGATTCCATCCAACTCTAAAGCAGCTTGCTTTGTCTGCTGAACTATGGATTTACACACATTTATAACACATTTGCAATTACCAATTGCAAATTTACAAAAGAGTAGCACTTGCATAAATGTGATTTGTCCGAGTTAAGAACCAACCACTTTGCAGTTAGATTGAATCAGGCCCTTAAGATACATACATCTGAAACTGAACTTCTGACTCCAACCATTTAATATTGTGCATTAAGCTAATTTTCCAAGAGATGCTTAAAAACACCAAGTTCACGCATTTGACTGAGCTTCTGTTTGTGTGTGTTTTCCAGATGGAAATCTGTATGCGGTGGGTGGATACGACAGCTCTTCACACTTAGCAACGGTAGAAAAGTATGACCCTCAGGTAAAGCCAATGCAGGTGTACACAGAAGTACACATTTTCATAGTCAGCATGTCTGAGATTTAAAAATGAATGCAGGGATGAATAGATTTTTATTTTTTTGAATTGTGTTCACTTTAATCTGATTTACGTGGTTCAAAACATCACCTCAGAGCTTTAAGAAATGCGCCCATGCTTAAGAACCCTCTGGAATGTGTAGTATGTTTAAAGAACACAGACCAGGATTAATCACCTATGAGGCAATGTGCCAGGCAGTTGGCCTATGGAACAGTGCCTGTACCAGCATGTGCACTAACAGCAGTTAGGTCATGATGACTGCAGTCATGTGACACATGACATCACTGGTCTGATCTTTCATTGGTCTGCCTCAGAGCAATGCCTGGACTGCCATCAACATGCTCAGCTGTGGAGCAGCATGTGCGCACTAGCAGCAGTTAGGTCATGACTGCAGTCATGTGACACATGACATCACTGGTCTGCTCTCTCATTGGTCTGCCTCAGAGCAACGCCTGGACCGCCATCGCCAACATGCTGAGCCGCCGGAGCAGCGCCGGCGTGGCCGTGCTGGAGGGCATGCTCTATGTCGCCGGGGGCAACGACGGCACCAGCTGCCTCAACTCGGTGGAGAGGTACAACCCGAAAACCAACACGTGGGAGAGCGTGGCGCCCATGAACATCCGCAGGTAAGGCGGTGGTGCAGTCGTGCCTGATCCAGGGGGAGGATAGGCTGTGCATCAATTCCTCCCTGGACATATTGTAAAGCGCTTTAGGATAAAAGCGCTATATAAATGCAGTCCATTTACCATTTTGGGGCGATATAGCTCAGGAGGTAAGACCGATTGTCTGGCAGTCGGAGGGTTGCCGGTTCAAACCCCGCCCTGGGAATGTCGAAGTGTCCTTGAGCAAGACACCTAACCCCTAACCCCTAACTGCTCTGGCGAATGAGAGGCATCAATTGTAAAGCGCTTTGGATAAAAGCGCTATATAAATGCAGTCCATTTACCAGAAGTGCTGCTTAATCAGTAATGCTGGGCCTTAAAATGCAGTAGCTGTCCTTCCACACTCTTTAAAACTAGGGCTGAGAGTCATAAGGGGAGTGCAGCTCAGCTCATAGACCCACAACAAAGGCACCAACGCATCACAAAGCAAATTGAAGTGCTATATTGGCAGAAAGAACCCAGGACTGAAAGAACCGTGGTCTCAAAAAATATAAAAGGTGGCCGGCTGTCCCTCACTTCCCCACGTGGTTCAGGGTTGCTGCGTGTTCAGCTCCCATACCCTTCCCCACAACAGGTAGGTGAGTATCGCCAGTTAGCACACCCAACAGAAACAACCAAAAAAAAAAAAAGAAGAAAACCTACCCAATACATTTCAAATAATAAAAAGTAACCGACAAGAGGCTTCCAGCGCAAATAAGAAATTAAATAAAAACCTTTTTCAGCAGTGGCTTTGAGCAAACCAGCTCTGGTAGCAGCAGAACTGGAAAGTCAGTGAGAGGGAGAGACAAAACCCCAAACAATTCCCCGGAGAGCTTCTATATAGGCTCCAGCCTTGTGGTAATTAATCCAGGTGTGTTCAATTGAAGCTCACTTCCTGGGGAAACACACAACACACAAGACAATGGACACATATGGCCAAGAGGGGGCGCCAGAGGAGCGTAACAGGGATGCTGAATGAATTTAGACAAGACTGCGAATCATGTGATTCATGACGTTCATGTACGTCTGCATTTAGACCATCCTGAGGTGGGTCTGTCTATAAATAACAAACACATTCAAAGGGCACTTGGATTACTGCTCTCAGATTATCCTGTTACTTCACACACCTCCTTTCAAGTGTGTCTAATCAGAATTTAATTTAATTGAGTTAAACACACTTGCACACACAAACACATGCACACATAGTAACCCACAAACCGTAGGAAAAGGACTTCTTTGGATGCTGAAAGCACGCTCCTATAGGTCTGATTCAGAAACAATTGATACTGTTGCATCTACACAAAGCACTCTAAGCACTTTACCTGGGTATTGTAGTCTCCCCGGACATATTTTTAAATCAACAGTGGGTTTCCTGCTGATAATATTGCCGCAAACTCAATTGTCCACTGTAAAAGCTTCCTGGGGTTAAGTGAATCAGAGTCTCACATTTATGACAATGAATGTATATTGCAGTCCAGAGACTTCTCCATTATAGCCTCATTTGACAATAATATGCAGTGCCCTCTCTTCACTGGCCATGCTATGAAGGGTAGGTATCAGCAACCATGCACACATCAGTGGGAAGATGGGTGAAATACCTTTGCTTAGATTTCATATTAAATGACAAACCGACGCAGTCCCGCAATACCGCCATGCGACCTGCCTTTAAGGAGTCTTATTGGCTCCTTTCTGTGTGACCGAATGTCCAGCTGTCCAATGAGCTTGCGTGCGTCCCCATGTCTGTGTTCTGTCCCGTCTGCACGGCGGTCTGTCCGTCCCCCAGGAGCACGCACGACCTGGTGGCGATGGACGGCTGGCTGTACGCCGTGGGCGGGAACGACGGCAGCTCCAGCCTCAACTCCATCGAGAAGTACAACCCGCGCAGCAACAAGTGGGCGGCGGCCTCCTGCATGTTCACCCGCCGCAGCAGCGTGGGCGTGGCCGTGCTGGAGCTGCTCAACTTCCCGCCGCCCTCCTCCCCCACCCTCTCCGTCTCCTCCACCAGCCTTTGACAAAGAGCCCAGCCCCGCCAAGCCCCGAGCCCGGGCCCCGGCCCCGGCCCCAGCGCTGGCCCCGGGCCCGGGCCCTCCTCCCGCCCGCCCTGCCTGTCCAAGAGACGCAACTGCTCCGTCTGACCCCCGGGGAGCGGGGCCGCGCGGGCGGAGGGGCGGCTGAGGACGGCGGGGCGGAGGACGGCGGAGGCGGAGGAAGGGGAGGGGGGCGAGAGGAGGGAGGAGTCGGGTCCGGCGGTGGCGGGGGGGGAGAGACGGAAGCGCCCGGTGCTGTGCTGTTCTGCAGCCTGAGTTCCATCAGAACTCTGTTACCATGGAGATGCTAGGTCGTCTGGGGGGAACGCTTCGGCATCCCTCGGATGCAGGCATTCCCAAAAAACACACACCTGCCCCTGCCCACGCTCACCTGGGCAACACCCCAACCTCAGAGTGCAAGCAGTCACTTTTTGTATCATAATTTCCATGTACTGTAGTATAACCTCTTTCTGTTCTTGTTGGGTTTTTTTTTTTTATTTTTTTATTATTGCTATAATATTATAATACAAAATTATATTTATTCTATATAGGAATCTAGCTGTTGACTGAATCTGCCTTGCATGTTTACTGAATTCGATCCTCTTTGGCAGAATATTAGGCTGCAGCGCTGCTGTGTCACAGTAGGTGGCAGTAACGAGCAATGGTGTTACCTTTTTACAAACTGCAGACAGGCTGACAGGTCGGGGCAGTGATGCAGTGCAGAACTGTGCACTTGCAGAAATGTGTCACTGCCGCAGTTCCTGGCAAGCTTGAAAAAATGAAGTATGGAACAATCAACAGTATACTTAAGAAATATAACTATAATATTTATTAGAGAAATATCATTTCAAGAACAAATTCAGACAACTTGAACTTTTTGGGGGGGGATCTTAAGTGGTGGTCAGTGAACTACAATTGGTGGGTGGTGGGTGGTTGGCATGGGGGATAGGTAACTTGTCCTGAACCCGTTTTAATTGATTGCTCAGTTTGACAGCTTTACTAATGATCACCCACCAGCAGCACGTTTCTTTTTTACCTCAGTTGTGTCTAATATGGCTGCATTACACTCACATACTTCATATACAGTCATTTTGATTGTATCATTTTTTTGGACAAAGGAAGCGTGCGCACAGAGCACAGTCAGAGGGAATTAGCACCTGACCTGACGGGTGATTCAAAGTTAATTAGGTCAGTTTGTTTAACATGCATACCCGAAACAGGTCGAGTCCAGGCATGGTGGTAGATCCTGGGGTGGTGCTGGGGGGTGGATATGTCCCCCCTCAACTTTCGGAAGTCAAATGCCCCCCCCCTCCCCCCCCCAAAGAAAAAAAAAGAATCCTAAAGAAAATTTCCTGTTTGTTGTCCTGGCCAAAAATGATGTTTGTAGACCACCACTGTCTCATGCTTTACTGTTGTTCTGTTACTTGCATCAGGAAAGACTGATGTAAAAGAGAAGGACGGTGTCACTGGATAAGTTCTCAACCCATTTTAAAATATTTTGGCTGGGATGAAAGTTATAAAGCTTTTGAAGAACTTAAGTATTTTTAGTTTTAAATGTCCCTTATATTTATTTACAAATTAATTTTAAACTTAAAAATAACTGTTATATATTATTTTGGAAAGATCCATAATTTAGTAAAAAATAAAAAAGAAGAAGAATAAAGTATGTGGAGTGTGTTCAGTGAGCATTGAAATGTGTGACTGTGATGGTGCAGTGAAACGTAAAGATGGAAACGTGATTGGAACAAAATTAGTTTAGCCTTAATATTAATGCTTTTATTACTTATGAAGATGTAATCATAGGAATGGTGTATTGTGGGAATGTCGGCACGTTAGCATTGCTATCTCTCCTGGAACACCGCACAGGAAATGGCTCAAAGACCAAATTATAGTACACAGGGACAAAACCGGAACCTTAATTTTACTAGTCCTCCCAATTCTTCCCTCTCCTTGCGTTGTTATTTATTAATTTGCTTCACTCCGAGTACTGCATTAAAATCTCAGCAAAAACAAACAAAACAAAAACATTTTTAATGCTCCACATTATTTAGACGGCGATGATCAATGTCAGCTGACTGAGTGACTGAACTGCATGCCTTTTCTCAAATATTATCTGTGATAAACACATGAAATACTGTATACTGGGAACCTTGGCCTACTTAGTATTAGATATTGTAAACATAGAGTAACATTTGAACACATTCCATCCATCACCTCATTGGTTGGCCTGTCCATTTACCCACCACCTGTGTGCACATTTTTTATTAAAAGTATTAAATCTAAAGACCATTTTCATTGACTGTCAGATTTTTATTTTAATCAACTGTTATATTCCTTTATCATGCAAACTCAGCAGTAAAATCAGTATGGGTCACAAATTAAGGCTTAATCTGAATCTAAATCAGTAGTTGTACAAAATAAAAATCAGTAAAGGTGTGTGGGGTCAGTTATGCATTGACCTGATGTACAATCTGACTGCTGAATGACTTTAGTTTACTCTCTGATGTCTGTTTCGGTTCTCCATGTAGTGACACATTCACAGCATTGCATGATAGCATTTGCTAAATTAAAAGTGCAACTGTAATCACACAAAAGCAAAATGGAGGGAAGTAGTGTTGCTTTTAAGAGTCACACAGAAAATTGTTCCATACGGTCACCAAATGGTGTCAGCGCTCACTACATGCTTCGGTGTAAATGTAGCATATTAGGACTATGGTATGATCACAAACTTCTGAGAAGTTACATTTTCCTTTTTTTGAAGGATTCTGCTTATCAGACATAGCTTGTTGTACGTAGGGGGTGGTGAACAGCATTGTGAATGAATTGCATCTTATTTTCTGTTTTTAGTTTCGCTTCTGTATTGATGATGATGATGATGATAGTGATGGTGATGGTGATGATGATATTGTTGATGATGACGACGATTAGGATGTTGGTCACTGTGTCATGTTCTTGTTCATAATGGGTCAGGACCATGGAAGAATGTTGTGCTACACACAAACTTGGCCTTTTATTTTTTGCAAATACCGTGTATAAATGTTAACTAAGTATAAATATCCAATGAGGCATTTGCTTGATGTTGATGTAAATGTATTTTTTTTTTCAGTTCTAACTTATTCAAAGTGATGTGCATTATTTATTCATGTGTAAATTATGTTTGCTGTATTTATGTGGAACCTAACTAAATTTTGCACTACGGTCAAAAGAGAAGAGCAATACACTCCTGTATAAACACGAATAAAGAGGTTTTTCAAGGAGAGTTATTCTTGTGTTTCACTAGTGTGCAGTTCTCTCTGTCTCATATCTGTCAGAAACTTAAGCAGGACCGTTAGTTTGCTTGAAAAGTGTCCAGAGAATATGACCCCCCTGCTGATCTGATTCAGTATTTACATTATTCCTTTCTGAATGTTTTGGCAGGTGAGATTAGGGCTCGGCGGGCTGATCCTAGATCAGTTACGGGGGGCAGAAAGTTACCCCCGGCTTCTCTTTCAGGCTCGCCATCTGATCTATCCAGCACCTGTGTCCTCTGCTGAGGGTGCTGCTGCCTCAGGTTACCGGGGCCAGTTGCTCCGTGCATTGCGGAATCGTAAGGTTTTTTAGTCATGTGACCGGGTCAGCGGCTTTGTGTTCTCCCGCCCCCCTGCTCCCCCCCCCCCTCGCTATCTGCCCCGTCTGATCCGCCCCAACAGCTGAACACTCTCACTTTACCCCCAGTGACCTCAGGCGCCCAGAACGCCCACCTGTGTTCACTGACTGTGCCGAAAGCAGGCTGAGATCCGCTTGGAGCTGCTTGAGCTGGGGAACCTGTGTTAAAGGACTGCCTCTTGGCAAATGACATCGTCTTTCGCCATCGCTTGACGTGCACCTTTCCTCCAGTACGTTCTCGCGTTTTGAAGAGAGCATGGAATATATAGTACTTGACTGCTGGGGAGATACAGAACCACAGTTTCCAGCACAGTGCTGGTCTCATACAGGTTTGGTGACGGAACCTTGAGAGCGCACGCATTTCTTTTAACTGCTCTGTCCTGTTTTCTGTCCTGTTGCGGCTGCGTTTTTGAAACATTGTGAGTGAGCGAGTGTTCCCTTCCATTACCCCCAATCATAAATGTTCAGCGCTGGAGAGGAGACAGCACCTGGCTGTGGAAAATCAGGTCGGGGAGGTAACGTTGGGCCGTGACACACCTTAGCGCGGGGCAGTGAGGTCAGGATCCCCCCGGTCTCTGTGTGCGTCACGGCAGTTAGAGGCTGAAAGGCCCCTGTGCAGACATGCAGGCCCTAATGGTTTTACAGCCTGCACATGCTCACACAGCGGCCCTCGGGCCACTAGCTGCTCTGCTCAGCGCAGGCGATCCCTGGATGATTCACTTACCGCAGCTGGTTCAGTTTTGTGGTACAAGACTGAAAAGACATGTTATCCTCCAACACAGCAATGCTATACGAGCAGTGGGAGTGATCATTCATCTTCCCACAGAGTTCTTTATCAGATTCTTCAGAAAAAAGTACCCATGCCTGCGGTCAGGACGACGTGGTACTGTATGTGACATCGCTACAATCACCAATTTTTATTTTATTTTATTTTCTGGGAACTTTAAAAAAATCATTTTAAATTATCAATCAAAAGAGTCTCATACAGAGTATATACAACCATAGCTGATGTCCAGGACTTGTTCTTCAACAGTAGCATACACCCCTGCATGTACTGCATATGCACTACACCCCATTACAGTACATCGTATACATAGCACCAAAAGCCCCATTTCATATAGCAACTTTGCTGTAGGAATAAATTATACAGATTGCCTCTGCTAATGTTATGTGTTATGAATAAGCAACCAGTTTTCCATAAAGTTTGTGTGTTTGAATCCAGCAAAAAGGCTCTTCAAAAAGCCGCCAGTTATGTCTCCTAAGAATGTTTTGTGTGATAATTATTTCAGTAAGGAGTTTCAGTTAATGAGCGCTCGGTCAAAGGAAAACATGAAAGAGCATTAAACGGCGTTCGGTTGCTCCGCATCAAAAAGAGGCCCTTCCAAATGGGGTGTCTCTGCGGTTCGATTCCGTGAGAAATGTCGCGCCGCCGCCTCTTTCTCAGTCACATGAGGCGAGCACCCCCTCACGCGCTCCCTGATAAAACAAGCGGAGGTGCGACTTTGGCACCCCCCCCCCCCCCCCCCCCCCCGCTGTGCGGCTGGGAAAACTGTTCTTACAGGTGCAGACTTCATCTGAAAAGGGCTATGAAAACACACAGAAACGTCTGATGGAAAGGGCGAGGCTGATGGTAAAATGAGAGGACTTTTAGCGAAGGACGTTGATTTGATTTCTGTGACGATGCGCGAATGAGCAGGAGAACTGTGCAAATGCATACACAAAAATCCATGGAGAAACAAGCATATCTGGAAAGATTTATCTCTGGAAAAAACCAAAGGCCACAATGAACGGCCGGCATATTCATGAATGAATTGAATTGGAAATGGTGAAGATGGAACATGCTGCATAAAAAAACAGTTATGGGAATCTTATGCATGTTGACATAGAAAATTTATGGTGGCAAATATAATTTAATGGGTTTTATATGGGTTAGTATTGGTGACTGGCCAGATAACCCTCAAGTGTTTTCTTTAGAGGGAGGAAATAAATGAGAAGGCAGACATTATTACATGTTCTACCAAGCTTCAACAATCCATCTAAAGTCTTTCAAATTCCAGAAAAATTATGTTCCTTTTCCAACGAATAATCTTTGCGTGTCAAAAACTGACCTAGTGTATGTGGCAATACCATGACACCATTATGAGCATGAATAATGGAAAAGAACGAAACTGGACCTATTTTTGTCTTCCAACAAAAACTGTACCTTGTGCAATCCTTCTTTTGAGATGAGTAGAGTTACAGTTTGGAGAAAGCATCAAGTTGTGCGCCCAAACGTGATACGTTAAACCTGTCTTCTTTATTTCGGAAAGTGTGCCATCTATAAATTAAATTTTCAGCTCAGTGGATGTTATATCTATGTAATTCTCAAGTATGAACAAATTGTCACGTAAGAAAGTTTAGAAAGAGAATTGAACACTATCCCCAACAAATAGTTGGATGTTTATTGCATACCCTTCGGAATGGTGTCATTCCCATAGACAAAAAAGTGTAACAATTTGCCTCCGGGGGCGCGCACGTTTCCGTCCCAGTTTCTGCCTGGCAACCGCTGTCGAAACTCAGAGACAGCGGAACAGAGGATAGCCAGGATAACCGCAGAATAAACTTTCCCAGGCTTGTTCCGAACCCCCTCTGTTCGCATTACTAAAAGACCGTCACGTCCCTGCGGGGAATGCGCTGCGTCATGACAGAGCGCGGTGAGTCAGCTTCTCGACCTGGTGTCTTTTGATGCAAACCAGGTCGCGAATCCACTTTTTCCTTTCATCGTCAAGTGATGACGGCGCTGCCGACACGTGCAAAACTCGGCCATGAATCCGACCGCGTTGTTTCCTCATGTCCCCCACAAATCTCCACGGACTTTTTATTTTCCGAATGAAGCACAAACAGCTGGTCTACGCATGAGCAACTGTGGTCCTTACCCCCACTAACACACCAGCTAGCCACATTGGCATTCAGTCACGCTGTTAGTTTTCCAGTTTTAAATGAAAACCAAACACCACATTCCACATGCCTTAATAATTCATAGGGCATAGACACTTTTTTTCTGAAAATAGTTTTTGTGTAACCATCGTGTACTTTAGGTCCAGCTAAAATGTGCTTTATAGCTTTTGGGTTGTCAGAATAGAAAAGTGCGGTGGAAATTTCTTATAATTGCAAAAATAGGTCAAAGTAATTAGAGCCAAATGAATGCAAAAAATGCACGTGTCAAAAACAACCAAATGATTCATTATAATATAGACTCATTGTGTGGTTGACCAGAGAAAGATTGAGCAACAGTTTTCAAGCAGCGGCAATAGAGTTTCTTGAAAAAATCAATGACTCCCATGTAATTTTCTCAAATCAAAAATGGCCCTTCATTTGTCTTTGTTAAAAAGAACACAATACAAGTTCAATCAAGGTGTTTTTAATTTGTTGTATATGCACCAATTGTTATTGTTAGTATATGATATGCTACATATGTATTTCAATGTTATACTGGGCCAAATATTATATCGCTGACTGAAATTAGAGGACAAGTATTACAAATATTACACTCAATTCCAGATACACATCATTGAGGTCTCTCTAATGATATGGTCTGTACCTACTGATCATAAATGCTGGTGGCACATTCTATCTGTACTTTACACTCAGATGAAGCATGAAAACATTTGGTATAACTGCACTAAAACCTACTGTTTAGGTCAATATTTGCATTCCAATCTCAGTCCATGAAGTTCACGCAGGGGTCTTGGGAAACAGTCCTGAGTGGAGACACTTCAAAGCCGTTGTCATGCTATGCTGCTGCACTTGCTGTGCGGGTTTTAACCATGTAACTGTCCTCCAGAGATCCACAAGCAAACCAGGAATGTAGCGGGAAATGCAGACGACGGAACACCGCTGCTCAGATAAATACAGAAATCTTTTGAAACGCTGGGCCGGGAATACCAGCCACCACCCTTTGCAAATAAAAACCCCTTCTCGAATGACTGATTGTCTTCACAAGTGCTACCAATGTGGTTTTGTTTATGCGAAAGGTTCCAGTTAAAATCCCGTTCAAATATACTGAGCGTGGAAAAGCTTTGTACAGAAACAAATATTACGATAAAATAAATATCCGGTTTACTGCCGAACAAAGGAGTCAGGTGATGCATGGCTGGCATCTTCAACTTTGATCTCAGGTTGATTTCACCTGGTTGACAGGGCTATGGAAACCGCTAGTACTTACATATCATGCATACGCACATGAAGTGTACAGCAGATGAACCCATATTGGTAATGAATTCAAACAGTCATATATAATCATATATTTTCTATTCATACTAGAACAGTGAAAGTAAGAATGCAAGACTAGTTTATGAACCTAAGATATACAAGCCTTCACAGTTGCTTTACATTTGCTTTTTTTAACTAATAAAGGTTTTCATGTTGAGACATGTCTTGGTAAACCTGTGACAGTCCCACAGTTCTGTCACCTCAAGTCCTGTGCTTTAAGGGTTTTAGGGCTGTGAACCTTTTTTTTTTTTAAAAAGAGCACCATTTGTCCCTCTGAAAGTGTGAAAAATGCCACTTCAACAGCTCCCTGTCTCCCTCCTGGAGCTAATTTAGTGCCGAAATCCCACACAAAAGTATGAAGTTCGATAGCCAAGGGTTCGCTCCTCCCCTCAGACCTCATAGAGGGCACACAAACGCACGGACTCACAGAAGCAGATAAGCTCAGAGACAGCTACACAGTCACTAGACAGAGAGAGAGAGAGAGAGAGAGAGACACGCACACACACACACACACGCACACACACACACACGCACAGACTCACAGTCACATTCCCCTCTTCTGGCGCGAGGACCGCCCTCCCACCCCCCACCCCCTCCAAACCCCCCAGTCTGACACACCCACACACGAGTGCAGTATAGCTCCGGTTTACTGCTCTGTCTCCCTCACTGTCTGCCTCACCTTGTCAGAGAACACATCGCTGCCTGGATTACAGCAGGGCTTTTTTGTAACCAAAGGGATACAGCGCAGAGACAACGCGGATAAGAAGAGAGCTCAGACGAACCCTCCCAGCGCACACAGGGTCACCATGGGGAGCAGCATGTCGTGCGTTCCTCACCACAACTTCAGGTTCTCCAGCAAGAGCTTCATCCGACGGAACAGGTGAGCGCAGTGGGCTTTATTATGGTCTTTATGATTTACTTGACTTTTGTGGGTTCTTCTGAATCGGTTTAGGACCATTTCTGGTGTTCAGCTCCGGTCCCAACCGTTTGCCCGATTCTGGTCTGTTGTGGCAGACTTGGCGCCGGTGTTACCGCAGCCTCCGCGTTGGTGCATACTGGAACTGGTCGTTATTCACTGGACAGAAATGTGTGCGGTTATGGGCGTTAACTGTGGACTGAACTGTTCTGCGGGGTAGTGGATAATGAGAAAGCCGGGGTCACTCTGTTCATGTGTCCATGTTGTATTAACTGCGCACTGCCTGGTCCGTTGGGATTTGCTTGCTGTTTTGCATGCTGTACCTGTTCTAGGTTAGAGAAGAACCGGTCCCAGAGGTTTTATACAGCAGTACTCTTCTCAAATGTATAATGCCCTGCACACTCTGCGTTTTTAAAGTGTCCATTGATTACCTGACACTGCTGACAGTGCACCCCTTTTCTGACACCACCCTCACTTAGCCTGCAGTTTTATCTTTGGGTCCTATAAAATTATTATATAAAGGATCCGTAACTGAAAACCATTCAACAAAAAACTGCTGAGAAATGTTAAATTGTCTCCATCTTTGACCTAATCACATACTTAAAAAATAAACACACAAATCAGTGAGGGCTGACTTTATTGCATTTAAAGCCTTCTCATATGATGGTGTTGGTGAAACTAATATATATATATGTGATATATATATGATTGTTAGCCTTTATAGTGATGAACAAAATTAGGACCGCCTGCATCTGGATCAAACTGAGAAAGACGTGATTGGTGCTGTGGTCAGTTTAAGTGACAGTGGTGGTTTTGAGAAATACGGCACAAACACCGAACCACAGCTGAATACATCGTTTTCCAGCGCAGCACGGTGGAATGCCGCTCCGCTCTAAAGTTTCTGCGCAGGGGCCTTCCGTCCGCTTATCGGGACGCCGCCGGCGAATCGCTCAGTCCCCGCGGTGTATCGGCTTTCGCCCCCCTGCCAGGGCGCGCGCGCGCGCTGCCGCGGAGCAGGAGCTCGCCCGAGCCAGAGAGCCGGGCATTTTCAAATAAAAACAGGGGACAATAGTCCAAAGGGCCCGTTGCCCCCTCTGACAAGGCGGTTATCAACAACAATGACTGCAGTGTTTCCTCTTTCACTATTCCACGCTTCGCAGATCGAAATTCTGATGCACAAGCAAAGGCAAGGAAACGCTTAAGATAGATAGGAAATATTGGTCCGCTGCTTCCTGTGCACTTGTTATATTCTGTTGTCCCTTTGTTAGGATTTTCGAAGATACGCCAGCGACCATTTTATTGGCATTGACGCTTATTGCAATCTCTTCTCATTCAGACTGTGAGGGAACCCTTTGTCTCCATCTTAATCACTTGCAAATTAGAAACTGACTCACAAGTGATTTAAACTGGACTATCAAGTTTACTAGGATGGATTTCCTTTCTCATCAATACACATGGCTTGAAAGGAAGTCGTTTGTTTAAATGATGGCATTTAAGACAAAAAGTAGAGATCAGCTGTGACAAAGGAAAGCATTGAAGCCTTATTTTAACATTTGTATTCTACAGCTACATAACAGTGGCGGTTTTGTGTTGGAGAAACTAATGAATGCTACACTCTAATGACAGTGACTGAAAGGCAGATTACAATGGATGTTTGGTCAGTAGTTTGGTTCAGTTTATCCACAGCCAACTGCAGCAGTGCAATGTAAATTTAAACTGCAGTGGTGAAAACTATTGTGACAAATACCAAAAAAAAGCTGTAAAAAATACCACAAAATACACAACTTGCTCTGAAGGAGATGACAAAATCCTTAGGCTAACTGAGCTACTCAAGGTAAATTCAGTTGGACAGCATTGCCCCCAAGATCTGCCTTCAGCAGTTTAAAAAAATCAGCATTTCCCCAAATACAAATGTAGCATTTATGTGTTTTGAAATATTGCAGTGGTACCGATTTCATCATACCTGTCACATAGCGCCATGAAAACAGCAAAGGAAAAGCAACTGAGCAATCTCTGCTGTATTTCTTTAGAAACATACCACTTTCCTAGAGCAAGTGCTTTGTACAGGGACTAATGATCAAAACATTTTGATCTGAGAGTAAAAATGAGACATGCCTATTTTTAAAGCTAGTTTTCCCTAAAAAAAATCTCTCTTATTTTAATTGTTCCCTTGGAAACAGCAACCGCTTGTTCCGTAAGAAGAACCCACAGGAGGGCCAGGTGAAGTCCAACAGCATCATAAACATCCTCTGCACCGTCACGCCCAGGAAGGTGAGGCCTCTAAGCTAGGGACTTGCTTTTTTGTTTTATTTTATTTTTTTCAAAATTGTGTTTGTTCCTTCTTCTCCCAGTCTCGAATGCCCAGCTGTATTCATTAGCGCTCGCTGCAGCAACCTCTGCTGTCGCTTTAGAAGAGCGGAGACAAGCGCGTGCTCTCTCCCAGAAGCGAGGGATGCCAGCCTCCTCTTCATATCACGCCACAGTTTGCCGTCAGGCTCGTGCTGAAAGTCAGAGGAAGCCACTTCACGGGCAGCTTAACCGCTTAACAGATGGACTTGTGGGAACCTGATCGACTAACAAGGGGCAACACAAGTGCACCTGTCTCTGACCCCGAAAGGCTCCTCTCCACTTTTGGCATTGGCACGGTTTGGGTTTGATTCCACACTATGAGGCCCCTTCCATACACTAGAACAGTGCATTATAACAGGATAAGCCACAAAAGTAACCCTTGGGCCTTCTATTTCAATTGATTTGAGATTCATAAATTATACAGCTATACAGATTGACTATTCCACTTATCTGTGCTCCTAGTGCCCCCCCACAAATCCTGAATTAAACACCAGTTCTTTTTGTGTCAAAAATTAATCACTGCAAATAAATGGGTATATGCATACACTCACATATTTCAAGCATAAAAAGAGCAGACTTAACGAATGTCGTTTTACAAAGGATGGCACTCCCTCATTAATTTTGATGAGAAAAAATAAAACCGATACTTCTTAATTCCTTTGTTAATTAACAAGTGTTAAAATCCTGACACTAATGCGAAATTGGTGAGCTTCGGCGTGAATACAAAAATAGCACAACATTTGGTCTCAGATCTATTCCGTGCACATCACAGAATAATTCACTTCTCAAATTTCCT
Organism: Anguilla rostrata; assembly: GCF_018555375.3. Lineage (NCBI taxonomy): Eukaryota > Metazoa > Chordata > Actinopteri > Anguilliformes > Anguillidae > Anguilla > Anguilla rostrata. Next base: position 32,007,442 of record NC_057945.1, read on the forward strand.
TTAGAACATGCTGTACATTCTACAAACACTTGTGATGCATTCTTGTACAGTGTCTAATGCTATGCTGCCAGGAGCCTTGTTGTCGTGGCTGACTGCAAGCAGATTATTAGGAACCTTCACAAACCACATTTTAAGTACTATCAAACACTTGAATTTTAGAAGTATTTTAGATTCCAACACCAAGAGGCAAATCCCTGCCACAACCGTTTACCTTTATATTTACTCAATTGCTCACCATGGTATGGGTAGGAGTGGGTCCACCATTTTGCCATTATGAATCCTTGCACTGTTTACCTGGAGTTCGATTGGACCACAGTCTTTGACCTATAGGCCTGCTGTGTGTGTTTTCAGGATGTAGTCTTACCATCAGTGCTTAGGTTTGTCATAGTGACTGTTTTCAGAACGCACACCTGACCAGTCATTTCTCTTTCATTCAGGAAATGTCACAGAAGGATCTCAAAACGATAGAGAACATAAAATGGAACCCGCCGTTTGCCTACGACCCCTCTGGCGGCTGGAAGAAGAGCAGCGTCAACGTGAAGAACTACGGCAGGATGATCCACAGCTCCAAAGTGCGCTTCCGCTTCCTGCACTGCCAGGTAAGCCCCGCCCTCGTAACCAGGACAACATGGTTATTACGAACGGAACGTGGCTTAATGTTGCTGTGCTACGTTCCGTCACCTCTGTGATGCCGCCGTGTGACCCAGCTGTGAAACCTGCTTGATGTTCTAAAATAAATGCTGGTTATGAAAGTGTGAGTTTAATTATCGGTGCTAGAATCAATGTGCAATCAAGCCATAAGGGGGAGGGACTACTGAAAGCTGAAAATGCAGAAGTGCGAAGTTGGGGGGGGGGGGGGTTCACCGATGAAATGCTGCTGCTTCATCTCACAGGAACAGTGAACTGCTGAAACGCAGAGCATAGGCGATCATAGCCCATGTCTGAACATGCAGAACCATCAGGGTTGCGAAACATCCTTGTGCTCAGTTATGTGCGTACTGGGAGGAGAGGAAGAGGATGAGGGAGGGAGAGGCAGGCTGGTAGAGAGTCAGAGGAGGGGCGTTGTTTTCTTATTTGTTCTTTCTTATTTTATTCTTTTTTTATTACTTTAATTCTATCTTTTTTTTAAATTTTTTTACAGTTTTCAGTTAATATAATTATTACACAAACAAATTAGTCTTTAAGGTGCTGTTTGAATTATACAACCATAACTATTGCCATTGCATCATTTATATGTTGTAGATAAAGACATCCCTACACAACATTATATGACATTACATATGACATTACATTACATTGCTGAAAAGTCACATCAAAGGCTAAGACAGCTTGAATTTGAATTGGATTTGAATCAGGATTTGAATTTAAGTCGCACAGGAAGGGAAGAAAATTAAAGAAAGCTTCCATCTGAATTGAATTTGAATCAGGACTTGGATTTGAATCATACAGGAAGGGAGGAGCAGATGAAGAGAGAGTGTGAGATTGGGGGCAGTGCCTGTAATCCACCTGCAGCCAAGGCAGTGTGAGAACACCACTCAGTGAGCTGCGTCATGCCATTTTTCTCAATGAAAAAGAGCGGCAGTCATATTTTGGCAGTTAACAGAGTGCCGGTGTGAAAGAAGGAAAAATACAAAAGCGTCAAACAGAACCAATCAAGTGGTACTAAATTACTGGCCGATGTTGGTGCTGTTTCATAAAAAAAGGTTGGCTGTGTCTTTATGAAACCAAACGAGGGTAAGTTCATCTGTACAGCGTGAAACAACCATTTCAGCTCTACACACTGCTGTAGCGAGCCACGCACAGGCTGAGTAAGCGGCAACGGAACAAGTGTGTGTCATGATCTTTGAAAGCTATCATATTGAATAACATCCAGTGACCTTAGAATTTGTAGGCTTCAAGGGCAGTATTGAGATAAATGACTGGGTCCAGCCCTGGGTAATCACTGACGTGAAGTTGTGCAATCAAACTTCTCTCATACTCGGTCTCTCTTTGTTAAAAAAAAAAATGCCACTGGCCAATCTCTTTCTCTATCTCATCTCCTCCCTCAGGACATACACGACTGCTTCTTGGACCTCTTCCAGACACACCTTCATTTCGTCTCCAACAACCCAGCTGGGCTGACCTACCAGGTGAGGGCTTGCTCACTGAAGACCGCACGTCTTCCTGTGCCTCAGCATCTCACTGCTGGCCTGGGCAGAGCCCGGTCTCTCTCCCACGTAGAAGCATTTCTGTCAGTCAGGACCGTGATCGGAATGAGCAAACTTAATGAACGGTTGCTGCATTATGCCTGCTGGTTGACATCTGTTTCGCTAACTGTGGACCTTTTCCTCTAAGATGAGAAATAGCTAAAATATTCACTTTTATCAGCCGAAATTCCCACAGGACCGAGACAAGGAGAAGCGTGACTCTGGTAATCATACACTGACGCAGCTATGGGATGAATAGATGAGGAAAACAAAAAGCTGATACTGTACGTCCTAATATGTACGGATGTCCCTTGTAAGGTTCCAAAGGTGTTCTGTCCTTTAATTTCTTTGTAAAAAAAGACCATAGAAAGTTAATTCACTTGGCCAATTGGGCAATCACTATTGGCTTCTGATGAGACATACATGGTCAGTGTGTCTGGCGTGGTGCCCTGCTCAGCCCGGGCCGTGGCAGCTTAGATAAGAGCCCCAATTCCTGTCATAAAAGAATTTCTCCCGGCTGTGACTTCATCAATATCGCTGTATCATAGATCACTATGTCACTTGCTGTATTTACCAGGTGACTAGTTTTAATACCGTTTTTTTCCCCTTGTCTAAAATGTGTTTATCAAATGGGTGGGACCTTCCTCCATGCTCTATGGTCTAGGCAACTTGGAGGAGTGTATTTGCATTGTGCTTTTGCAAATGCTGTTGTAAATTAGTTTTATTGAACTGTGCAAAAAAGATAGGAATTTTTTTTTCTCTTCACCAATGGCATTAAGTAACTTTTGTACTGGACTGTATATGGGAAATATTTAGCATGTTCATGGGGATCAATACAAGGGAAACATAATGCAGTATGGTGATGTCATGTATGAATATGACATTACCCAGTTCCCATCCTTATTCAAATGGCTGTTTAATCTTCCCACAGGGCACGCTTCCACTGAAGGAACTGACAATTTGCAAACTCCCCAACGGCGGCGGCACCGGGGAGCCCAACGACTTTGCATTCCAAGTTAACGGTAAGCGGCCTGTGTCTTTAAAAGACCCACCAGTCCCACCGGCAGGGCCGAAAGGAGAGCACAACCCCGAAACGTTCATGTTACAGAGTTTAGGGCACCCTGCCCCGACTTGCTCTGCAGGGGAAGATTCCAACTGGGCACAGGACTGACGGGTAGACAGGAAACCATACAGTGTAACTACTAAACAAAAACCAAACACATACTCGAAATACAAATATGTGCCCATCACATGTTTAAGATGGCTTCCACATGAAACTATATTTAGCACTTATACGAGCTGTGAATTTTACATGCCATCTGATACAAGCAGGTCAACACACAGCTGACACTTTCAGTTTTTTTCTGAATAAAAAAAACAGAACACCAAACATATACAGTAGAATCACAGGGACAAACTTATGTACCATATTAATATTTGGGGGGTTTCAGGTTATTCCCTTCTCTTGTGACCACATCAGCACTTTGATTTGCATCTGACCAACACAACAAAAAAAAGAAGCACAATCTGTATGTGGACTTATGCTGCTTGCTGCTGTATGTACAAAAATGTGGTGAGCCAACTCTAGCCAATCCCCGATAATGATGATAATCAGGGAAACGTTTGACATGCCCTGGCAAATATCTCTGACCGATCTTTAAGTGAGTGCGCTAGGTGCTCATCGTATACTTGCCTTAAGCACGTCTCCCATGGCTCTTTATCTCACGCCCAAAAAAAAAAAAAAAAAAATTTGAAGCGGTTTACAGCAGGGATAGACATTCCACCGATTCTAAAGGGCCATAAAGCATCACTTGTGGTGCCTCCAAACCCCACCCTTTCGGCCTGGACTGATTTAAGGCCTTCTGGCTATACAAAGTGCTTCTTGTTAACTGGCAGGTGCACTAGAACTTGTTCAGCTGTTGAGCGAAGATGCCATTGCACGCTCTGGCTAAAGTATGGCACATTCTAACAAGGCCTTCTACTTGCACAGCTTGCCACCAAGACAGGTTTTCTCGATTCACATTAATTATTAACAAATGCCTTAGGGAAAAATCTTTCTCGAAAGAATAAAGAAAAACATTCAGTTATGACCTGAACGTGGTAAAAACACCATGTTCCGCAGACTAACTGAACATTCCTCAGCAATGTGTTCAGTTTAAAATTGGCATTTGGTTTTAATATGCAACTCTGAGCAGGAGGTGGAAGGCTCTAATTTAGTATCAACAAATGCCTATCAAGAACAAAAACTCAAGTTATTCTAGCTCAGACCTGAGTAATCAATCAAACGTATATCCATGATGTAGCATGACAATACACAAGAACTGGAAAACAACAGAAAATGAAATGCTCAGACAAATGCTCTTGGTCATACACGGAACAAAAAGCGAATAAGACCATTCCAGCTATATTGGTTTTTTTTTTTTCAAAATGATGTGCCTGCCATGTCGCTGCTTAATATAACTTCACATGCTCACGTGAAAGCTCCACCACACCTTTCAGCACCTAGGATCTAACCATCCAATTAAGACAGGAATGTATGGGAAGCAGACAAATGATATTGCACACACATGCCATAGACTCTAGCTGCATGAATAAAATCTTGAACTTGCACTAGTATGCCATTGGTTACAATGGCCTGCTTCAAAATCTCAGTTTCTCTAAGATACTCTAAGTATCACCAGCATTGGGTCCTCGAGTAGCATGCTTTCCAATCAAAGACAGATTTCTGGGAAGGACTGGGATGTAATCTGTCCTGTTATCTTTGGTATGCAGGTGTGGCCTAAGGAGAGGTCCAGCCTTACGCCTGGTCTGTAAGGCAGCTCTTCAGATGGGTGGATTGTTTTTCAGTATGGTGTGGAACAATGTTAGCTGCATAGTGTACATTTTATTAAGGCCAGTGATTATAGTCAATTCCTGAAAGAACATTCCTTAAAAAAGAACATTGCTTTAAAAAAAAAAAAAATTTAAAAAAATAGCAGCACAAGAACAGCAAGCCCGAAAGCTTAATATCCGCTCTGCAATGATTACATTACATTACATTACATTCATTTGGCAGACGCTTTTATCCAAAGCGACGTACAAAAAGTGCATTTCACGGTCGTAGACAACTGCTAAACACGGGTTCAGTAAGGTACAATACTTATTTTGTACAGCTATTTCTAGCAGAGAACAGTGAACACTATTCTGGCCTAACATCTGCAAAGCCAACTAGGCAGAAGAATAAGCTACAGTATTAGGACAAATACAAATTACCAAGAGGTGTTGGGATGGGGCAACATGTAACAAGTGACAGGAAAAGGGTTTTTTTTTTAATTTTTTTTATTTTTATAAAAGAGTGAAATATACAGCGTGGTGGTGGTTACGTCTTGGAAATGATAGAAGTGATGAAAAGGATTTAGTAAAACATTTCCAAGACGTTCACACATCCTACAAGAGAGGCTGTGAAGTTCTCCAGCCCTCCGGCACACCCAGTGCAATACAGCTCGATATTCGCACTGCCGTATCTGTGGCCATTATATCCCATTACATTGTGTTACAATCACTTTGCACACTCTCTTATCCAGAGTGATATACGAAAGTGGAGGGCACCAGTGTTAGCGATGAAAATGTAATGTGAACATTATTATCCCCCAGTATTTAACCAGGTAGGTCAGTCAGAATAACTTATAATTTACAATAATGACTTGCCATATAAAATGTAGTTAATATGTAGCACACAAGATAATGAAAGAGACAACACACACAAACACATACACACACACACACAAAATTCACACTTGCAGCGTTTATCTTTCAAACACAACTTCCCAGAGATTAAAATTCAGTTGGCACAAGGCAACCAACTGCACAGTTAGTTTAAACTGTATTTATTTCCGTTAAGCTGCTAACCAGCAGCCACCAGCTATCACCTCTCATATAAGCGCACTAGTTTGTTTCTCTTCTGGAATCCGTGTGGAAGCGGGCCGCCTACACAACCCTGACCTGCTCCTCTCCCCCCTCCGCAGGCGTCAGCTTGAACCCCATCATCGTGTACTGCGCAGACCAGGAGGAGCTGGACGCCTGGTTCGGCCTCCTGAAGGAGCACGTCGAAGCCAACGGCGGCGTCGTTGCCTCGGATGAAATGAACGCGTACACTAGGCTCAAGGTTCGTCATTACATTACATTACATTACAGGCATTTAGCAGACGCTCTTATCCAGAGCGACTTACACAACATAGCATTTTACATTGTATACATTTATACAGCTGGATATATACTGAAGCAATTACGGTTAAGTACCTTGCTCAAGGGTACAACGGCAGTGTCCTTACCCGGGAATCGAACCTGCAACCTTTCGGTTACAAGCTCAGTTCCTTACCCACTGTGCTACACTCGTCAGCCTTCGGCCCTTAGCATTATAGCTTGTTAACTATGGACTTGTATTAATATTTAGTCTCCATTCTAGACTCACGTGTGACGCTTACATTCCTTTGAGACTAAAAATGATGCTATTGCAGTAGTCGTTTTTTAATGTCTGTACCAGCATTTGTTTAACCTTATTGAATGGCTATGTTGAGCTTGAGTGTCTGATAAATAAATAAGTCCTCTGTGGGACTCACTCTACGTATCACAGGGCTGAGAACAAACAAGCACTGCATAAATGACAGCACGGGGTCCATTAACTGATATGCAGTGACTGTGGACTGTGCTGTGCTCAGACTGTACTGTGTGGGGGTGGGAACAAGCAGTAGTCGTAGCGACTACATCAAACGAGAGGTAATGGCTCATCTGTGCTGTGGCGTGTCCTCATTGCACACGCCCGTACCTGTGTTGCAACATGTTGCAAAATCTGACAGGCCAAATCCGTTTACTACCCTGTGCCGGATTAGAGACCGGAAAGGAGCTTGCAATTCTGTGACAGCCCTGGATGGCCAGGTGCTCAGCCACAAACCATGCAAATGCCAGTCTTGATGCCAGTCTCAGAGCGTAACCCCAGCAACTGGTGATGGCTGATTACTTTAATGAGTGAATGGAAAAAAAAAAAAAAACCACTCACAATTTCTGTGAACACAGGATTAACATGTTGGCAAGAGCTCTGGGAATTTTCTGTACCAGCATTTTAACCTTGTGTGTGTGCGTGTGTGTGTGTTTTTTTTTACACAGTACACAGATGACAGCAGCAAGGGTGGAGAGGAGCTGAGGAATTCGGTGATGAACGAGCCCATTTATGAATGGGAGGGGTCCCAGAGGGACTCCCTGGGGCCCGTCACCTACGTCAGCAAAGTCAGGCTGCAGCACCTGCCGTGCAAGGTAACGCCAACCTGTCAATCAAGTCTGTTTCCGCAGCCTGTTTCATTAGACCGGATAAAGTCACAATGTACACTCCGTCGTTCAAAAGGTAAACCCTCTGGGTGCCTTTGACGAAAGGCGGTTTTCCTGTAACAAACGGGAAAATAATAATACTGTTCTGACTGACTTTCCAGCATTATGCAACCCTGTGCTTTTTGCTCCAGGCATAATTTCTATTCCTGCTGTACTTGTGGGACAGTTGCAGGATGCTCTTTGTCTCAGCTGCATAATTACAGAATCTTGCGTGGAACATCCTGTGCAGACATGAAATAGCCAATCGAAGCTGCATACTGGTCTTAGCCTTGTGGTGTGGTTAGTTAATGAAAACCTGGTCCCTGACTGTGGGTTCGTTATTGAACTGTACATAAAAAGCCAATATAACCATGTCCCCACTGTACACAAATCTCAAAAATCTAAATACAGGAAGTAATCAACCAACCCTTAAAAAAACTTTGTTTGACTTGGCTGGCAGCTAAATAGACTTTAGACTCTCTCACTTGGTTTTGACTTGATTCACCAGCTGCCAGCTGACACACCCTCATTAGTGAAGACACACAAAGAACATGTCAGCTGAAAATGTTCTGAATAGCCTACGCAATGAAATTCTGCAATCAAATGTTTTTTATTTTGTGAAATTACATACTGCATATACACAGCATGTGTTGAGAACCTTACCTAGTAGTTATGCTGCATCTAATAGACTTCCATATCGTGGGCGACAGCATTGACCAATAGACATTTTTGTTTATGTATATTCAACACAAAGCCTCATCCAACTGCAGCATCAAAATCACATCAATCATATAATTCATGATTGGGAACTACAGTAGTTGTTGGCTAAAATGGCTGACTGAATGCAAGGTGTCCATTTTTCTTTCTGTCTTTTCAGGAACAGTACAGCAGGCTACTGGTGATGTACCCATCCACACTCATCATCCTTTCTGAGGAGAGCGATGGGCTCTTCTACAAGGTAATTCATCATAATGAGTCATATCAAACTCATTAAGTTATGTAGCATATTGTAGGGAGAGAGCAAGTATCACACTATGCTGTTATACGTGCAGACAATCTGCCCCCAAAACTAACTGCGCTTCTGTAGAGATAGAGAGAAATGAATGCCTAGGAAGAGCTGGGTGGTCAGATTGACAGAGATATATACTTGGAAACTCTACTCTCTGTTGGGAGTGGCCATGGGATCTAAAAGACCAGGACCTCAGTTAACCTCTGGGAGCATACACCTCCTATTGCCCAGTGTCCCAGTCATTACATATACGCATGTGAGGTGCCTAATCTGAGCAAAACACAAATATGGTATAATAATATCATTAAAACTATCATAAGTGAAATTAAAAGGGAATACTGGATGTAAATGGAAATATATCAGCCACTCCTACATTTATCATTAATATAACCCATTATCAGCTGGGTTTTCTTTGAAGCACCACTGGTATTTATGACAATATGTGCATTTGCAGGGGAAGCTTCCTCTAGACACCGTCAGTGTGACCCTGCCTTGCCACAATGTGAAACCCAACACGTTCGTGATTGAAGGTGAACTATTTTAAAAGCCGAACTGTGTATTTGTGCATCATTTGCCAGATGTCCCTCTAAAATTCATAGCTGGGATTATTACCTGGTCTACCCGTACACGTAACTTTAAGATAGTCATCTGGAAAGTCCCGCTGACTCTCACAGCCGCGGTTCTGTTTCCAGGGAAAATGATACACCCCATCATGGTGACCTGCCTGGAAGAGACCGACTTCCATGAGTGGATTCGCCATTTCCAGGACACACCAGCGGCAGTGCACATCCCCCCTCCTCCGGTCTATGACATCATCTACACACCGACACAGACAGAGGTGAGACATGTAGGAAAAAAAATACTGCACCCAGTCAGGGAGCGACAGCCTGTTCGTCCACTTTCTCACTCCCCTCACGGCAGACCAAAGGAGATGGATGTTTTGTCTCATTGTGCATTCCTCCACATTAGCCACCACACTAATTAGCCACCACATGCTATTAGCACGTTAGCTTGCTGAGGTACAGAGGCAAGGCACCAAAAGTCACGGACACTTTGTCCTGCTACTCTGGTGCGGGTGTCACTTGCTGTAGCGAATACTTCCAGTACACCCACTCACACACTGCTGGATTCCGCTGCTCTGTGCTGCTCTTAAGGTCTCTTTGCACGCCCCATCGTAGGCTCCGGCGCTTGACAGATGGAGTGGACAGAGCGGCCAGGAGCTGAGCAACTCCCTGAATACGAGGGCGTCCAACGGGCTCCCGTTCCTCAACCATGTGGACGATCTGCTGTCTCCCGGTTACACCGAGCCGCTCTGCGTAAGTCCAGTCATTCGCGAGTTCGCATGCTGTGTGGACCAAAAAGCCAACATGAATTACAAAAATAATGTAAATATAGAAAATCAAAGCATATTAAAAATCCAAAATATATTATAAACACTTGTAATGTCCTTATTGAGATGTCTAATTCTTCATTGAAAAAAGATTTACGCAAACCCACAATAGGTTAACAGGTATACCTATTAATTGCTCAACTGTGACCCTACGCTAAGCTGAAAGCGTTAGGCAGCGAGGCGCACACCCGTGAAATTGAAACCAGACAAAGCCGTTGTGTTTCACGCTGAATGGGATTTTATGGCGGTGTCATGTGACCCCAGGATCCCTTGGGGAGGCTGCCCATCAAATTAGTTGATAAGGGGCCAGGCAGAAAACCCTCGCGGAACACAAGGCCGCTTTGTTCTTCAGCGCTTGTAATGCAACCGCTGTGTGGTTTTCCATCTCCCCCAACCGTGAGTTAAAGAGGGAACTAATAACCGACCCTTTCGTAAGCTCCTGGCAGGTACGCTGGTAAATGAAGCGTCATGTTTTTTGTAGTGTCTCAAATTTTGCTGCCATTTAAAAAATATAACCAATTAAATACTGTTAGCATAAATATTACATTGTGTCGTTTCTGTAATATAATTGAATTTTTTGGGAGGGTTGGTTGGCTGTCATTTTTGGATTTGTTTCTCAACGCAAACCTGTTCACTTTGTCAGGTGGAATTAAGTGCTAACTGATGTGTCGCATAAGACAATACTAACCTCTTTAAGGTGTACAATCACAAATATATGATTACAGTGTTCTTAAGTGAACATTCTAATGCTGATGTAACAATAACTACTGGTAACTGAACAGCGGAATTCTAGAACACTGACTTTGACTGAATTTTGAAAAAAAAGAAGAAAAAAAAACATTCCAAAAAAACCTACTCTTCAAAGGGTTAAATCTTTTACAGTATTGTGTAAATAAGTGAATAACTCCGCCCACTGCCTCCATCCTGTCGATGGTGTTGCGTGATGCCACTCCTTTATGGAATGTGTGGGTGATTAAAATGCTGTGCTGACCTGTCCCCTCTGCAGTACATCTCCAGCCGGCCAACCTCGGGGGAGACGGAACTGTCTGCGCACGCGAGCAGCCGGAGCAGCAGCGTGTCCTCCCGCCTGCGGCCCGTCCCCGAGCTCCGCCCCCCCTCCTCGCTGTGCTACTCCTCCCCCCAGCACAGCTTGGACCGGCCGGACAATGTACCGCCATCGCCTGTCTACAACATGCCCTACACCTCCATGCATCAGGGCGCCCCTGTTCGGCAGGTGGAGAAGGCCCCCTTGGTCAAGGTACCAACATCTCTCCAGCCGTACACTCTATACCCATTTATCTAACTTTTAACCCTACCCTTAACCATGACTGGGAGAAAAGAAAACCAGAAATGGATTTGGATTTCGAGGGCCAGATTTGAGTATCCATGCAATAGACGCAAAAGGTCAATGTATCATTTAAAAACCAAAATCTCTCCTCTCCCCTGTGTTCAGTCAAACAGCTGGAGCACTACCCAAACCAGTTACCAGCACTCGGCCCCCCAGAGGCACTCGGTCATGTGCGGCCCCCGGAAGCCGCTGTCCCCCCTCTACGATGACCCCTGCACCCCCGGCGGGTACCTCTTTGAGGACAACTATGCGAGGCCACCGGTAAGTGGGTCAGAGAGTATTGGATCTCACCCCTCGCTCTACACAGAGCCTGGGCTCACCCAGGGCGGCAGATTGGACAGGGCAACGGGGCCGCATGCTTGACATTTCCCCACACTCATCATGATTAATTGGTAGCGTGGAGCATTAAGGCATTAAACACCATCTCGGGTGGCTCACCAGGGAAGCAAGCTTACCCGAATGCGTCTCCTAATGGCCATTTAATACTGTATGTGCCTGGCTGACCATCGGACCTCCAAAACACTTTCCCATTTAGGTTTGTGATGCATTTCATTTTCAGACACTTTTTAAACACTTCTGCCACGCCAACGATCACACTCAAATAGTAATTACAGTGAACTTTGGCCTTGGGTGACAGCTGATACAATGATCCTCTGTTAATGATGTTTAAAGTGAATAATGTCCTCTCACCTGGTAAAAGTGCCGTTTGCGGCACATGAGTGAGCGCCATGGTCTTGGACCCGTGCCAGTGTTGACTGTAGCCAGCAGCCCTGCAGGGGTGGTGCATGATCAGCTTTCCAAAGCGACATATGGGAGGGATTTGGTTAGCGGGGATAGTGTTCATTGCTTTTGGCTGTCCACTCGCCTGTGGCTTGCCCTCTGTGCACACGTATGATTGGGTCTCCTCCATCGCCCGTTCTAAGCATGCACAGCTCCAGTTACAAAAAGAAGCTGGCAGCAGGGGACGTATATGAGCACGCTTGTCCATCGTTTGCAAAGTAGACATTCCAAATTTGGGTGGAATTGGAGGTGCCAAATATTAAAGAAGAGATACATTTCGTTGTATCCTTTATTTTGTATAAGCAGATGCATGCAGTGAAACTAAAGTGATGATTTTTGATTTGTGTATGAACTTAAGTCATGATCCAGGCTTAAAGGAAGCAGAGCTCGTGCCCTGTTGCATCATTTCTGATGCCGTGTTCTGCACACAGCAGGTGTCGAGACAGTTCTGGGAGAGGTCGGCACTCCATCAGGGCCCCCAGATTGTGCCCCCACCCTTCCGGCTGCAAAGCCCTCCCTTGGGCAAGAAGTACAGGAACACCCAGCCCCTGAAACAGGAAGCGCAAAACGCTCACAGGGGTGTCGATCCGAGGACTGAAGACTTCTCCAAACTGAAGCTGCTGTCCACCCCCACGGCCGTGCCCAAACACAGCATCACCGCACAGGTATGCACAGGACTCACACCCCGGGCCTACTGCAAGTCCCAGAATGCACCAGTGGGCTCCTGTGAATGTGCGTCTTATCAGGCCTCCATTCTGCCACTTATTAATTTGGCAGTTGGCTCCAGAGCATTAAAAAATAGAAGCGTAAAGAGTGCAAAGAATAACCATTGTGTGTAATATTCATTATTTGTGCAATAGTAAAATGTGGTACGATTATAATAATATAATTTATGTATATAGTGTATTATGTATATAGTAATCAATATAGTATATATAATTCATGCAAAAAATCATGCAAGTAACTATGCTTATTAAATGGAACAGTGTTATTATACAGTCATCTAGCAAGCCAAAGGTACCTGAGAAGGCTCCCGCATGTGCGTAATGAAAAGATGTAATGCAAACTGCAAGTCGTGGCAAATGACTGGATCTGTGCGAGCACCGTAAAAATGCCTCAGTTTAAGGTTTAAGGCCAGGCAGTGTCTGCGTGTAACCGAGCTCCGGCCACCCGGGAGACCAGTCGACCGCGAGCATGCGACGCCCCGCTGATCCGGTTGGAATTCCAGGGAGGACGTGCTAAATTTAACCGCGATCAAACAGATAAAATCACCCTCTGTTTTTTCTGTTGCTCACAGGCGACCTTCCCCGCACAATGCCAGCGGATGTCCACGGATTATTCGCAAGGTAGGAATGTCCGGCATGCCGGTCGGCTCTCCGCCGTTTCGCGGTCGCATTCAGCATTTTGTCTTTCCGCTCGGGAACTGGAATGCGCCGTGTGAGTTTGCATTATTGCTGACGCGCGCGCTGCACCCGCAAATCTCGTTGTGACTGAGCTGAGCCGGCAGCTCATTTGAATTTTACATTCCGTTTCTCATGTAAAACCATTTCTGGAAAGCAGTGATGAGAAAAGTTGAAAAACTTCTCTTTTGCGTAAAATAGGTCAGAGCGCACTCATTTAGATGGCTTGGGAAAACACAAAATATGCAAAAATCCTGATTCTGACACTTCCAAAAATAGGGAGAACATTTTACCTTTTAATTTATGTAGAATGTTGAAGCGCATCCTAATCCTGGGTGACATACCCTGCGTGCAGTAGCATACGTACGTGTATAAATATGGTCTGTTTGTGCAGCTGGAAATTGTCTGAAGCAGCACAGTGCATTCTGGTGTGGTGCGTGTGCTCTACCTGAGTCACACCTGCTGCCTCCTGTTTGCAAACCCAGTTTCTGGAGCACCGAGCTGCACTACACTGCCTGCTGTAAATTTCCAGGTCAACAGCAGGCTAATGAAGGCTGATGCTCTAGAGATAAGCACCAAGTAATTTAACCCGTTAAAGCTCAGGAGTGTAGGGCCATTATGACAGTGATTTATACATGAATATCAACATCCAGTCCGATGCTTTTTCTAAGCAGTGGTCTCACAGAAGCGAGCTGTATGCCTGCAATGTGAAACTGTATACGCCAGCCTGACCTGGCCTTTGTGATCGTCTTGCTCCGTCCCTGTTGTCTGAGTCCGCCCCTGCGATCCTATCCCAAAGTCGCAGGCCAGGCTGTACAGGCACGTCGCTCCGCTCTGTCGATGATACCCTGACCTTCTCTCCGAGTCGTGACACGCTCTGTTTCTGGGCAGATTGGGAGGGGGGGGGGGGGGGGGGCTCGGCCGGGTGTGGCAGCCCAAGGCTGGGCATGCTATCAGGGCAGTAACAGTGGAGATTGCAAACACAGATGTGGGTGTGAAGCTAGGCTTAGAAAGGGCTTCAACAGCATTTTTTTTACTGCAGCACACCCACACACACACACACACACACACACAGTACAGACAATCACAGAATTATGTAGAAGAGCATATAAGGACACCTTATGACTCGGCCATTACATGCTTTGATATACAACACACAGCTGGCACTTTCATGGAGTCATATTTTTTTTGTCTGTTATTCCTTATCATTTCACTTATCCACACAACTTAAATTTGGGTTACAGAAGTCTTACATGTTTAGAAATTAAGTTTATGTATTAGAACCAATTAATGAGTTTTTTTTTAGTATATAAAAATGTACAGCATATCATCATTTTCACGGATGTGTGTATGCAGTAGGCAAGTATTTACAGTATGTAAATGTAGGCTTATCTTATACTGTCACATTAAAGTACACAAATCATTGAAATTTTACTGTTAGTGTAATGTAAATATGACCTATGTTTCCGTTATGAATCACAGTTGCGTCATTTTAATTTACCTGCACGCCAGATCTTTGGAGACGTGTGCCACAAGGCATATATCAACTTGAGTGCTCAAAGAACACAGTAAATGTACTTTTAGCCAAATAGAAATAGTCATTTTGCCACCAAATCTTTTTTTTCAGGTAGTTTTAACTAACCACCTGAAAATCCCTCTGTCGTCCCAACAGACAAATTTACTGACCTGGAACACAAGGAATCGGCCATTCTGGAGGAAGACTATGACAACGTCTGGGACTTCAACTGCAATTCTGGGATGTTTGCAGGATCTGGGATTTTAGCACACCAAACGCAGGCAAACCAGGGCAGGAGTGATGTCACTCACATGATGTCACGACAGAGATGGTCGTAAGAAGACAACTGTGCAGGGGGCTTTTGTGCCAGTTTCACATTTCATATATAACTGCCAGTTTAGAACATTGGACTCGAGAGGCAATGCAAGTAAGGAAAAAAGAAAGAAAAAAAAGTGGGGGGGGGAATTGTTTTACAAAAGGAATAAATCTGGATTATAATTCGTCTGATGTAAAATATCTTGCAGGAAGTCGCACAAGGAGTGTCTCCACATTGCTATGGGCTGCGTGCCGCATGGTGGTTCACTCCCAGATGAGTCAAGTGGCCAAACCAAATTTTTTTTGTAACTTTGACCCCATCCTTCCCGAGCACACAGTGACTGCATTCCAAAGCACTTCCTCGTGTCCTCTATCGCCACACGAAGAGCAATAAAAATGTCAACTTTGATTTCAAGACTAAAGGGTACCCCTCATAACAAAATGTTACAATGTGCCAGTAGTCAAAAAGCAACTGGTCGAAAGAAGTACTTGTCTAGATTTAGGCACAATATTTCAGGCAAATACATTAAAATGCCTCCTTCAGTACTGCACTCCACGCTCTCCAGGACCTGAATTTGGAACTTAAAGACAACTTGAAGATAACAGATCTATCGCATAAAGTGTGGTGTTACATTACATTGTGCAATATGTAAATAGTTTATTTTAGAGTGCTTTTAGTTTTTAAATGTCTTATTTTTTCCTGTTTAGTTTTTAGTCATCAAAACTGTGGTTACATTGATTCACTTTTTTATTTATTGAGAATCAGACAGAGAAAAACAACGTAGCATGAAATTATCTTGCCTGTGTATTTTAGTGATCTTTTGATTGTGGTTATACTGCTATATTTATGAGGCTTTTTCATGTTTTCTTCTGTAGAACTCAATGCTTTCAGAAGTATAATTTAAGTTATTTAAAGAGAAATCGTCTTGAGAGACTGCTGAACATATGTGTTGCTCCTCTGTTTGTGTCTGTATTTAATCTGAAAATAAACAGAATTACACTGCAGATGTGATCTTTTTTTTAAATGGACCTAATTTAACAAAAACTATTCTAATATTTCCAGTTTCACTGCCTATTTGTGTGTGTGTGTGTTTGGTTGTGTGTTGGGGAAAGGGGTAATGGGACATTCTTCAAATTGTGATCTTATATTGCCCTCTGCTGGTATATGTGAATTATTGCACATATGGTTCAATTCATGGCCTTGTAATTAAAACATAATTAAAATTTCACAGCTACATAATGGCATTTGTGAATTTGTTTACTCTCCCATAAAATAATATGCATTCTCAGAAATTACAGAATGGAGATTACTTATGAAGACCAGTGGCTCACAAAACCCAGTACTTTTTTTAATATAAAAAAGGGTTGAGGATCTTTTTTAAGGAAAAAGCTTTTTATTTCATTGGAACAGATATCAAATTTAGGTTTTCATTAAATTCATGTTCAGTGTTTTGCACATCTGCCATGTCTACACCCTAGCGCCTCAGAAAACTCTAATAAAACACAGAACCCTGAAGATGCAGAGACTCTTTGACAAATCACTTCTACCTGAAAATTCACATTCATTTTAACACATACACTCTCCATATAAAAAACTAAACAAAACCATCACTAAGTTCATGTCATCTGAAAATATCAAACCAAATACATGCAGTATTTTGGCAACAAAACTTGGTTTACAGAATTGGCTACTGAACAGCAATAACACAAACAGAAAAGCATCAACGGCACGATCAGCAGCATCTTTCATATTCATTGCTACCAATAACCGACCAACGAATGTTTAGCTCAGATGGGGAGAACTTGGATAGGGCAGGAGAGCATATGGACAGAGCACAACAGGTGTTCACATGTGACCCGTGACACAGCCTATCATGTTCCGGTACTTTCCACAACTGTTTTTTAATTAGAAGCTTTCGACAGAGAAGAAACCTTTTCCTTCGGCAAATGTCTGCATTGATGAAAGGACAATGCAACAAAATGTAGTCTAATTTATATATAAAAATAATTACTTTATAAGAAAATATTATCAAGCAGCAATATGAAGAGTAAATAATGATGGCACTACACGCACAACAGTTTCAAAATAAACATAGGTTTGTAAGATTGTCTTAACCTTGCACCACTACCGGAGGAAAAGTACATCACAGTGAATCGGCACCAAACCACTCACGAGCTCTGGTCCCAAGTAGAATGCCCCGGAAAGTCTTTGCGGAAGACGGGACTGAACCGGACAGCCTGGAGACATCATCTCTTGTTCTCTGATGCGTCCTCTCGCATGTACCTCCGCAGGTACTGAATAGCTGAGATCGCACTCACGTTCGCCAGGAGAGCTGAATAATATTCCAAGGGAGAATTTAGAGTGTTAGTGAGTGAAGATGAAGATGACAGATACATGAAAAAGGTGCTTATTGTGGGGAAAAAAAACCCTAAATGTTTTGAAAAGGACCTGACATGATGTTTTTAAATGCAAGGCAGGGATATAGCACCTTTTCATACACATACACAAAAGACAAGAAACTGCTCCCAAACAAGGCATGACTTTCATGTTCTGTAAACAGTTGTAATTAAATGATATTGTCAATACTACAGGCACCTGCTTTTCGTTGCATTTCTCTTTTTTTGTAGCATTGAGGTCACCATTTAATGGGCCTCATTCACAAAACTTTTCTTAAATTATTCTTACTTATGTTATTAAATACGTTCCTACAAAAAACCAATATGGGATTCATGAGACATGTGCAGACCTTTGTTCTTGTGCATATCCCAGGTGTATGAGATGATGAATGCTGACTGTAAATTTAATGCACAGTCCTGTTCATGTGATTAGCATAGGGAAACAGCCATGAACAAATAAAGATAAGAAAAAAAATGACAAATGTTGAAATGTTCTTGGAAAGATCCTTACAATCAAATGTGATCATACACCTTTTCGTGAATGAGGCCCGATGTCCGTACCTGTTTTCCAAGTGTCTGCTGACTGTGGGTTGGCAGACTTCAGGACCCAGGAGGCAAAGGCAATGCAAACCAAGCATATATCAGACTGTCTGAGCGTGAAGAGGAAGCCCTTTCCTACAGGAGAAAAATTAATGAAAATTAATGACCGTGTAACTGGTGTACAAACATAAAATATAGCCTGAATGAAAACATGATGTAATCCTTGAGATCACCCTCAGTAACCGTAAACTATCAGTGGCTTCTCTGTGGGTCTGTGTGTTCAGAATCCTGAATTTATTTTGCTTGTTCTGTGTGAATATATGATAATATGAATATGAATGAATGTGATTCATAACAGCACTAGACTAACTGCATGTGATGCAACCATAGCTTTAAACCACTGTATTGCATTTTACTAGCATAAACCATTGATACTTTGTGCCATCAGTTTATTGAGCAAGGAAATGGATTTCAAAAAGCTTTAGTTTTACAGAATAGCATTTGCTCTCACTTCATGCAGTCAATGGAAACACAGGAACTGATAGTTGTGACACTAAAATGCAATAAATTTAAATGCTCAAGGAAGCAGCAGAGTACAGGATCAGTGCCATCAACTCACAGTAATGTAGGGAAAACAGCCATGTGCCCTCCCCCATCATACCACAGACACCTACATGCACTGGACGCTCTCGCACGGCACTGATTCAAGCTGAAGTTCACAAAAGTGGAACGCAAAATCGCAACCATTTGTATGCATTTATTCGATTATTTATGAATTTGTTGATTGAGTAAGCTTTGGAAAAATAAGACGCAAAGCCTTTGGGAAAATGTCCTGGTGACACACACGCAAGCGCAGCTCTTGATCCAGGCCGCCCCATCGAAGGTGACAGAGATTTAAGTGTCTGTTTTGCTTGTTCCACTGGAGCCCGACTATTTTTACCGCTCCCTCTGCGCCAAAGATCTAAATAGCACCTGGCAGTGCATTTTGTTTGGTGGGGAACAGCGCTTATGGTTTTTCCAGCAGAGCACTACCGCACCGAGAGCATTTGGGCTCTGACAAAAGTCAGCACGATCGATATACGAGAGTGATTTATTTTCCAACTTGTAATTAGAGCATCAACGGGAGAGGAAGGCTTAATGAACAGCCATATATTATCAGTGATTAAATTTGAACCAATCAGACTTTTGCTGTGAGTTTTAAAAAAGTGATTGACAGCATTATGGCGCTCTACCCATCGTGGAGCTCAGGAATACTATTGCCCTTTGGCTTCCTTGTTCCAGACGTATTAAAAAATATGCTCTGATGAAGGAGTTTATCTCTGATACATGTTAGCGTCTTGTGGTTCAGTAAATATTTTCTGTCTGAGCCCTCTCTTTTCTGAGCATTCACAAATGCTTGCAACATCAAAGAAATCATAACAGAACATCGAAAGAAAAGGAGCCTTACTTGGGAAAGAGACCACCGCTTGCATGCCTGTGTCTCTCTGCTCCCTGAATTCGTTACAGAGCTGGTTCTCCAGGTAGAGGTTAGGATGAGAATGGCTGCGGCCTCGATCATCCATGGGATTGCCTGGGTCTGTGGTGCTGAAGAGCGATGATCTTTCCCTCCAGCCTGTGGCTGCAAATGCCCAGGAGGTGGACCTATCACGAGAGCTGTACAGCCCTCCTGTGAACCTCAGTCTTCGGAGGGACAGCAGGTTCCTCCCGAAGAGACTCCCCCGCCAGTCCTTGTCTATGAAAAAGTGTTCATCCAAGGCATCCAGGGGTCCATGGGGCTGGTCGTCGAAGCATGTGACCACGTGGATTGGTGAGTGCCTATCCTCATCTTCGGATTCAACTGGTGACTCTTCAGGAAAGACACAATCGTACTCCTCGGCGAACTGGAACTCCCGCTTTACCGAGCGAGAGCAGGAAAAAATGGGAACGCCTGTGTCTGCGCTGAGACTCCGGATCGAAGGAAAGAAAATATTCCCTGCCTCAAAGTCCGAGAAGAAATAATCGTAGGTCTCAGGTAAGGAGAGAGCACTTGGTGCCCTGTCACAGAGTGAAACAATAGGGCTATCTCTGTCCGACAGTCTGATCTCAGATAGGGAGCAGACAATAGGGCTATTGTCTGACTCTGCTCAATAGACAGACATAGGAGTCCTGACAGAGTGGGTGATAGGGAGACAACAAAGGCTAGCCCCTGCGACTGATCAGTAGGAGCAACAGGGCTAGCTCTGACAAACTGGTTTCACATAGGGAGTAAACAGTAGGGCTAGCTCTGCCTGACAGACTGGTTTCACATAGGGAGTAGACAATAGAGCTAGTTCTGTCTGACAGACTGGTTTCACATTGGGAATAGGCAGTAGGGCTAGCCTGCCCGGACCGTTCAAGAGACAACAAAAGCTGGTCTGTCTGACGTTTGATTAAAGGGAACGTAGCTAGCTCGCGACAATGGTTCATAGGGGCAGGCTCCTGCCTGACAGACTGGTTTCAGGTAGGGAGACAACAATAGGGCTAGATCGATCTGACAGACTGGTTTCACATAGGGAGTAGGCAGTAGGGCTAGCTCTGCCTGACAGTCTGATGTCAGATGGGGAGTAGACAGTGGGGCTAGCTCTGCCTGATACACTGGTTTCAGGTAGGGAGATAACAATAGGGCTAGCATTGTCTGACATACTGGTTTCAAGTAGGGAGTAGGCAGTAGGGCTAGCTCTAACTGACAGAGTGGTTTCAGATAGGGAGACAACAATAGGGCTAGATCGATCTGACAGACTGGTTTCACATAGGGAGTAGGCAGTAGGGCTATCTCTGCCTGACAGACTGATTTCACATAGGGAGTAGGCAGTAGGGCTATCTCTGCCTGACAGACTGGTTTCACATAGGGAGTAGGCAGTAGGGCTATCTCTGCCTGACAGACTGGTTTCACATAGGGAGTAGGCAGTAGGGCTATCTCTGCCTGACAGACTGGTTTCAGATGGTGGGGCAGAGGTAGGGCTAGCTCTGGCTGACAGTCTGGTCTCAGCTTCATCTTCACCAATGAAATGCCTCGATATTTCAGGGAAAGTCATCACATAGGTCTCTGGTGAGGCCTTTCCAGAAAGAAGAGGCAGAGGTGAGCTCATCGCATCATTCCCATACTCCAGTGGAGCCAAGCTGCAAGTTTCCACAGGTCTCTGCTGAAGGCTGGAAAGCATGCTGCTCTCACCCGCCCCTCCAGCAGTCACTGGCAAGGACATAGAAGACTGTTCCTCTTCCTCCAGAGTCTGCAGATTCTGCGCAGTCGCAGCCTTACACAGAGTCTTGAAGCTCTGGGTCCCGTCCGAGAACAGATGCTGGGAAACGGTGTCCTCTGAGGGACGCTCCATACATCCCCCTGCTTCGTTACCAGACCCCGTGGAGGTGGCATCACTTTCCCACCACTCCCCGCAAGGCTCTGTTGACCACAGCACTGGTGATTTTCCATCTTGGGGTTCAGGGCTGGGGTTTGCGCTGGCACTCAGGGTTTGCTGGAACTCGTCTTCGAAATCTGATAAAAGGGAGGTGTCCCCAGCCCAGCGGTCAGGCTTAGAGTCATCGGGGTGGGCAAAGTAGCCCGAGTCCGCAGCATCTGAAGCATCGGCCACAGCCGCGTCTTGCACGCGGGGGAGGTCACTGGGGCGCCGGGCGTTACTCACTAACCTCAGGTGCAAGATATCATTTATCGTTAGCTTCTCCATCTCATCCCAAAAGGAGGATATGGCATAAACTGGGCGTGTGGAGTCCAGGACTGGATCCAGCTCCCTGCTTACCGGGTCTTCTGTGCAGGTGCCTGGCTCTTTTGGGAGAACGGACTCATCTTCCATGATACTCTGAATGTTGCAGTCAGGAGACGCAACAGCACTGAGGCTTGCAGTAGGCGAGTCCTCTGCTAATGTTTCTTCACTGTCCAACTCCTGCGCTTCGCCTTTGATTGGATCTAATGGAGGCCGCAGGAATTCTGGGAACGTTTGATTGGACAAATTTTCTGCACTGTTGGCCTGTGATACGTTCGTGCTCCTTAGGCACAGATCGTCTCCTGTGAGATTATTCTCATTCCTCTCGGGATTGTGGGAGATGGAGTTCCTAAGCATCATGACTGAGCTTTCAATTGGGCTTAGGTCGACTGCGCGTTCATCTGAAACTGTTGTGTCTACGGGGTGCAATATGGCAGCTTCTAAACGGGGCTTTTCTTCTATGCTTTGCTGATCTGCAGTTAGAAAGCATGAATTCACTTTGGTTACTGTTAGGGGCTGAGCATTAGCAGTAGCAGAGAGAGTGGAGTCTCTTTCATGAATTACATATTTTGCTGATGTATGACCGCTTTCATCGGTATATAAACACGGGATGCTTGTCTCTTCTGAGCACATTAGTTTGTTGTTTGATTTTTTCACTTCTTCTTGATCTGGACAAGTGTGGTCCTTTTGAATTCTTGGACTGTTGTGGACTTTATCTGGGGTTACGAAATCTTTTGACTGGTCGAATTCACCAGAACCATTGTTGATTTCAGAAACGAATGGTCCGCTAGGTTCTGACACATTTGTAATTTGCGGCACCACTGAAAGAAACCTTTTAGATTCCAAGTCAACTTGCTGATCTGCACTCAAACATCTGTGCAATGAGTAGGAACCAGGAATGGTGTCAAAGACACAACTGTTTGAAATTTCTGGCGATTCTATGGAGATGGATGTCTCTGAGGAGATTATGCCTTCTTCTGAGCACCTTTTGGGTGTGCTATCGGTCTGTGAGTGTGTGGGACAGTTCTTACACTGGTTTTCAGCTTCTGCATCATCCTGTGAAGCTCTCTCTTCTCGGGAGAATGGAAGATCCTCTTGGTCAGAATTCTTGCAGAAGACTAACATTTCCCAACCGGTGTCACTTTGACTGGAAAAAAGCAGCTTCACCAGAAGGTTCTGGTGATTCAGAGGGTTAGGGGTTACAACAGTGATAGGTTTTGATGGCTCTGTCCAGCCAGACATCATAGGGCAGACTGGCTGAGAACTCTTGGGCATACTATCATTCTGTTCTAATGCTAATTTGCGCTCAAGGGCAGCATTCATTTGCAAACTGCTTCCAACTGACACTTTTTGTTGTTCTTGGTGATTATTTACATCCTGGGAGTTTTGACAGTTTACTTTGTGTCCCTCAAACTCACAGACAGTCTGAAATACAGGCAATGGTTCCTTTGAAAGAACCAGTGCATTGTGATTTTTTAATATGTGGTGTTGGGTTCTGGTTGACGTGACAGATTCATTTGAGCTAGACCCCTCTGCATCAGATATGGAGTCATCAGGGTTATTGTCTATTTCCTGACTCTGTGGCTCAGAAACTCCAAGTCTCTCTGCTCCTGAATTACACTCAATGTCTGGGTCCTGCCCCTCGGACCCAGTGCCCAGTTCAGGCCCATCTTCACTGCAACTTTTTTTTCTTTTTTTTTTTTTTGCCGGTGGCCCGGGACTTTCTCTGGAGTGGGTCTGGCCCATGTTAACGGTCACAAACCAGCGTTCCTTTTCCTTCCTATGAGGTTTCTCACGGTCACTGAGGTGGCCAGCTCTCGCTGAGATATTAGCATCAGACTGTGCTTCTGTGTTCATTGGTGAATCCTTCTGAGGGTCAGAGAATGAGATAGAAGGAGTTGCCAAAGATGACTGGCCTGCCTCTGACTCTTCTATTTCCATGTTCATTTCCTCTGGTGATCCTTTCAGCACAGAGAAGAATTCCCCTGCAGAGAGGCCTCTGCAATGTCCACACTTATTACTAGCTTGGAGGTTTGATAATGCAGATCTAACATCACCGCAATTTGAGGCGTGAACTGCTATCTCCCCTTGAGGAACTGATTCTGTAAACAGATTGATAGCTGCAGTTGCATTCATTTGAATCGCAGGCTCTCTGCTCGTGCTGCCAGTTGCATCCACACAGTCCCAGGCTGTCTCTTGGTAAACGTCTACACCACATGCAGCACAGCACGCACCAGCTGGTTCTGTAGCTTCTTGGGGTTTATCCAGGCTGCAGTCTTTGCTTAAATCTGCACTTGCCTGCTCACCACAGCTGAGCTTTGCAGGATCCTCGTCCTCCCCAGAGATCACAGTTCTTTCAGAGAACACATTTACAGTCTCTTCACTCCCTCCAGCAGCTAGAACATCCTCAGGACCATGAAGGTCTTTGGTGCTCTCAGGAGGTTTAACAGGCAGTCCTTCCAAGTCCGAGGGGCTGTCAATAGACCTGTGAGTCCCCAAGGGGCCCGACTCCAGGCTGGCCCGCACCTCCTGGCTTGAGAGGCAAAATTCTGCTTCATCAAAGTCACTCAGTCCCGAGTCGTCCAGGCCCGCTAGCGCTCCCTGCTGAAGGTTGCACTCCTCGCTCTCCTGGAAAAAGGAGTCCCAGTCTTGCTCTGCCATGTACACACTGTGGTCCAAATCGTCCATTGTGAAAGGGATGCCTCCAGATGCACCAACATCTGTAAAGCGTACAATGTCATATTTGAACATCATCAACTTCCATGGACACTTTTTCTTTCTCAGATAACATTCTCTGATAAACATTATTTAATTTAATTTTACAATTACCTAATTGCCAATGTAATTAATGCCATGACCATAGACCTTAATTTTAAAGATTCAGTGAGCTAAAGTTTAATGTCAAGATAAAAAGCCTAAAAGATTTCATATTTTAAGTTCCACTATTGGGTGAAAAAGTTACTGGTATAAACATTTTAGCACATGCAAAAATACTTCCTATAACAGCTGTCTCACATTTACTCAAAAAATGAGAGAGAGAGAGAGAGAGAGAGAGAGAGCAGTGGAAAAAAGTGCATCAGAGCATCGTACAACTGTAATTGAGCCCAGAATACACATGAAAATGACTTCCTGGAAAGCTTATATGATGGGCACCAGCGCCATTCAGTGACCCCCACCCCTCCACCACCAGTGAGCACAGTGATATGTGCAGTTCACTGCATCACTGCACACCATTGCATGAATGGTGGTCATACCCTGCTCCCTAAAACTGTCATGCAAGAGCTTGTGTGACCTTAGAAAGTCCACTCGTGTGACCTTAAAAAGTCCACTACTGACATAAACAGCATCACTCAAATGTACACATTTACGTGAACAATGCACAGATACTGTCAAATCCGTGAATTTCTCATGAACATGTACACATAGTCTGTGTTTTAAAGTAAATTATTCTATTTTTGTATCTTTTGGTTCTACTTACTGAGGAGTCATTGCCCTTATCGAAACAAAATCAAATTTTCAGTCAAAGAAATAAAATGCAAAATCCATCTTGTGAAGTCTAATACATGAAATCCAGTTTCCTTTTGTACACTTTCTTACAAAATATGACACATATATTGATTATGGTACTTTTTAACACCACTGATCATAAAGCCCTTCTAAGTGAAATGACATTTGTGAGCAAACGCAAATGTAAATGTAAGACTGAAGCTCAGTACTGAACTGAAGTCGCCCAACAGAACAAAACATGTAGTGCAATCAGCCCGTAATTATGAAAAGAAATGGTCTATGATCGAAGACCAATCGAAGCACGTGGCTTTTTGGCACAGGCCTTTTACGGTGCGCGTTTGGTAAGCCTTACCTGTCACAGCTCGCCTGTGCGGCTTCTGCTCCCCGACCTGCAGCGGTGCAAGTCCAGCAGAACGTCTGCGCCGACACGGGAAAAAATGTCCTCCCTAGAGCCCGTCCTTGTGCGTGGGAGAGAGAGAGAGAGAGAGAGAGAGCGGCCGCCCCATTCTCCCGTTATAAATAGAGAGGTGTTCGGAGTCACATGCAGCGGCCCCCCGCTCCGGTGGTGTTAGCGTCCGGGGGAGGCGTACCCATTTCAGCGCCCTAAATAGACAGCCCTCGCATGCACCGACACATGTTGCTGTCTTTGTTACTCTGGCTTACCGTGGTCACTGGACGCCCCAATCCACCCCCCCCCCACCCCTCTCAATTTAGGTCATCTCCTCTTTTTGTGTGGAGACCTGGCCTTTTCTGAGGGGGTCTCGGTCTGTATTCTTGCCTCAGAAGGCGAGGGTGAGGGACTATGGTGCTTGAACACAATCTAACTGTAATTTTCACGAGATTCGGTTTTCCTGCGTATTTGCTGTTCGTATGCGTGGAACGTATCAAGGCAGAGACAGAGCTAAGGGGGCATAACAGGAAAAGCTTTTCTGGGCACCAGCGGGTTCAGAAGACCAAAGGTGTGGGGTGTGTATGAGTGCGTACATGTGGGGGGTTGAGCATTTCTCATATTTTTTTTTCCCCTTCAGGCATTGTTTCTAGATCCATCCATGTGTCAAGGCGGGCCCTGATTCAGTATCACTACAAAAAGCCTCTGCTTATGATAGCAGTCAGAGTGCTGTAGTAAAAATTATGTTGGTCACCCAACTCCAACAAGGGTCACCCAGGGCTAAATGGAGATTCCAGTGAATTCCAGTCCATACCTGTATAGACCACATCCACATAAAATGATGCTTGACTGGGCAGACGTCACAGGGCATGCAAGGCATGTGCATATAGATAGAGCTGACCTATGTGATGGTAATCTAACATGCTGTTTGTACATGCCAGAAAGTGGTTTACTCCATGTTATGAAACCATGTAACGTAGTACTGCTACAAAGCTGAAAGAGACTCAGTGCATACACCAAGAAGCATAGCATATTATCGAAGTTAATGTATTTCATTTTTTTGTCAAATAAGGGGATCTATCACTGAAATTGCTTATTGCTTGGCTAGCTAGAACAAAAGCTTTCATTTTATTTTCATTCTGCTGCTGCTTTGTGGTACAAAAATGACATAATTTGGAGTTCAATGTGCTCATGAGCTAATGCATAATACAGCCTTGGGTTCACCATTCCACTGACAAAGGGCAGATTCACAAGGAACTGAAATGCAGGACATTCTGTCCTGAATCCCTATTGCTACATAGCAGGTACTGCTATCCACAGTTCACAGCTGCTGATCAGATCCTTGCTTTCTGGTCCGTATTAGATGTACCGAGCAGAAGGACACCTAACCGACTTAGCCTAGCCAGACCTGGTACTTTTGGCACTAAAATGACTGTGATTAAACCAATGTGTGGCAGGTCTAAATCCGAGGCAGAGAATTGCAAAGGGACACTTGTGTGTGGAAAGTGGACAGAACCATGTCTGATTTTCAGCTGGATGACAGGAAGGCAATTCAAGCAGCCTTGACGATTAAAGGAGAACTCCACCCAAACAATTTGCTATGTTGTCTCACTTTCAGAATTTTAGTTGTGAAATGTATTTCATGTGTCAAAACCAGATCTTTCATCTGATGATTTGGAGTCTTGTTTTAGTTTCACCTGACCTGTGATATGCATTACAGATGCTACAGAGACACCTGGTGGTAAAAGGATAAATTGTTACAAAGTTTTTTCTAGTTGCATTACATTTAAAATGATGTTTCATATCTAAAAGATGGAGAGCTTGGATATCAAACATCTTTTTTAAATTGAAGGTAACACAAATAATTTCCGGTTTTTCTGTGGATACAGAGATACTAGACGAACGCTTTAATGCTCAGCACCTTTTGTCCACACCTGTTGAGTGCACTCTCTCACATTCACCTTTCCTTAATGAATTCCATCATAGCTTGTTGACATATGTTATATCCCAGACCCACTGCTTACACTTAGCGGGATTATTTCAGGTCAACAATGAGACAGGACCACCCCTTCTCTCAAAAGGCTAATAACTTTAATCTGTTAAGCAATTTAACAGGAGGGATGATGCAAGGCAGTGCATTTGCAAAATGCTCTTGTACACAGGGGCTTAAATGTGCTCCACGAAGGGCTGAATGTATACATTTATTCTATCCCATAATTACTGTTTTTGGCCAAAGGGAATGATTACAGATTAGATAAACTGATCCTGGGTCAGTCCACGAGGACAGAATGTACTCACAAAGAGAGATAATGTACTTGGTCTGCAACTCTACCATACCCGTAAAGGGCAACAGAGCATTCACACACTGGGGGGGGGGTTATCCCCATTTGTGAGTCTTTGGGATTAAGATCAGAATCTGCTGCGGCTACTTAGCGGTGACTAATTGAAGGGCGATCTTCTGGTTGTTGTGGCTCGTCAGCTCCTGCAATAGGCTGTCGGTAAAATGGATCCCCTTGAACAGCATCTACGAGAAACAGGTGGAGAAACGCTGTTCTTTACGGCAACAACCAGCGTCTGTGGTGTACCCCTGGGGTACACCGCTCGAGGCAGGCAGGGGGGGGGAAACACAAATAGCGTTTAAAAACGTGATGCAACTCAGGGCATACCAAGCCTTTTCCATTTGAACGGCCCCATAAAATGGCCACACTAATTTAGGTCTCCTACCTCAATAAACTGGTCATTTGACACACTTATGCGACAACCGCAAAACACGGAAAAAGCAAAGTGTGATAAAAAAAAAATGAAAATTTAAAGTCTAACATCTCATGAAAAAAAATGTATCAAAATGGCATAAATCCAATGAGACCTCCATCATTTAAATTAACAAGCATATGACCCAAGAGAGAATATGCATTCTAAGTTTCAGACCTATAAACCTTACAACAGATTTATTATGAAAGGCTGCATGGATATAAAATCTGTCATAGTGAATTGAGTAGCTGGCCATTGCTTGGCCCTTTAGGCTGATCATAATTAAAACATCTTTTTTACTATAAAGTATTGATTTTAAAAACCACAACAGGAACCTGCAGTTCTGCACAAACCACTCCTACTTCTGCCAAAAAGTCCTCAATTCTGCTTCTCACACACCTGCTTTTAACTCATGGTGATTGCAACGATCAGCAGGTGTGCAACCGTCCTTAATCAGTCACGGATTCTGAGACCATTAGCAGCTTAAAGTAGGCTGGAATTACAACGTATTGAACAGAAGACACGTTTCCTTTGGAGCTCCTGTGAGAATGTTCTGTTTCATGCCTCAATGTCCCTTAAATTATTTCTGTTTCTACACAATAATTCAAAACGAAAACAGGATCATATTTTTTTTATCACTGGCCAAATGAGCCAATTAGCTGATTGCACTTAAGCTGTTTTTTTTTTTTTTGTCTTCAGGCACAGGGACAGTTTTCAAATAGCATTCATGAACAGGAACCTATCATGAAATATGGCTATCAATCACTAAATCATCGGGCTAATTAAATAATTGATATTAATCCACCTCCTTGTCTGCGCCTGCTCTAGACAGAACCTCTGCTGAAAACCAAAATGTAAGTCAATGTCATGTAATTAAAACCATTTATCACATTGTTCATACTCCTGGCCACAAGGTGGCGTGGAAGATTTTCAGAAATGTAAGTGTTCATGTACAGACAAACGTAGAGCTTAGGTACTCTGCTAAATAGAAAGCAATGTGGTCCAGTTTAGGGGTAAACTAACACTGACATATGCAGCTGTTTGGAAAATGAACCTATAAAGAATTGGCTGAAGCAAAAGCTAAGTATGAGCTACATACCAGATTGCCCTCCAGGAAAAGAGGCCTAAGGGCTGTGGTGTTTTATCAGATCTTTCGCCATTTCCACAGCCACCTCCCAGCTGTTTGCCTCTCTCACCTACCCAGGCACAGACTGGGACCCCTCTCCATAATCTCTATGTGGAACGCCCCAGGGCTGGCTCAGCAGACTTGCTCTCAGTCTACACTTATTAAAGGATGAGTAACTGCAGACAGTGCGGATTAATTTAAGGACTGAAGACTGAGAAAAGGTCTGTTGATGTGGCCCAAAGGAATCCCACACAAGGTTTGTGGGCCTATCTGAGGGTGCCCTAAAGCACCCCACTGAGCCTTGAAGGTATTTGGAAAAATCCTACTTAAAAAGGCTCTTTGGCTGTGATCAATGGGAATCAGTAACTCCTGCAGTAACAGCATTTCACCACTAGAGACCAGTATCTGTTCCCCCCCCCACACACACACATACTCGCTTTCTCTGGAAGGGTGGCCAGGCTGCGATGTCTATAGATGCGGACATCATCCCTCATAGAGTCTGCTTTATCTGCCTTCAGCTCCACAAGTGTCACACTCAACATTTTACACATGAAAACATTAATTTAAATATAGTATAGGTGTACTTTCAAACGTACATATTCTAATTAAAGGTATAAAAAAAAGAATGTAGTGTCACTCCTATAGGGTGCGATGTATCAACAGAGCTCTTAAGACAGAGACAGAGTGAACACTAAGACATTAAATATCTTTGAGGGTTTGAACACACACAGCAGGATTAGCCGTGGAAGGAAGTGCCAGGGGAGAGGGACTATGAAACATAAACGCACTTGTTCCTCTGGGCGTGGCATCAGAAGAGGATCGCCATAAAGTCTGAAGTGGAGTCTGGAACAGGCCATAAATCACAGCTGCCCCTGCAGGCCCCTCCCACCCCCTCCCCCTTTTACCACTAACACCCCACTCAACGCTGAGAGGCCTATCATTGTACAACTGCTCACTCTTTCTCCGTGATGCGTCGCTTCATCTTCTCTGTCTTTTTCTCTCTAACTTATGTTATTTGGGGAAAGGAGGGGGGTTGAGAGAGAAAGACAGAGGGAGACAGAGCGAGAGAGAGACAGAGAGAGAGAGAGAAAGTGAGAGAGAGAGAGAGAAAGTGAGAGACAGAGCTACAGTAGACCACTCAAGGTTATGGCAGGAAACCAAGGTGCTCTTTTATCTTTTTTCATTTTTTTCATTTCAGATCTCCACGATCTTCCGCTTTGCTGCACGGAGGTATTTATAGACAATGCACGGTACCTCTGTGAATTATCTATGTCTATTACCCTGTCGTGGAAGCTTTTAAACCTCAGAAAATAAACGAAACGCCTCCGAGCAATTCCTTCCTCGCTCATTAATTCAAGGGCAGGGCCTTCCCGTGCGGCAGCCTGGCCACCCTCCCCCGGGCCGATGTTCTGCACCAGCGTGTCCAGTCCCTCTTAGTCATCCCCATTAAGGGGCTGTGTTCTCTTTGTCGATGCTCAGGCCGGTGTTGCATTCCCAATTAAAATGACACATTCTCGTCGTCCGGAGCTTTCAAACGACGCGGCCGCTCAATGGGCCTAGCGGGGCCGCGGCCGGCGAACGCCTCGCACCGAAGAACAAAGCCGGCGGCGCAGTCAATGCCGCCTTTCTCCCCGTCGAGAGCGTGGAGGAATTCGCATTGAGACGGGACCATTCACGGTCACAAAGGACCCGGCCTTTCCGGCCGTCCCCAAAAAGCCGGGACCCAGACCTGGCGATGCACGCGCTCTCGAGGAGAAGTGGCTCTCCTCTTGGGTGACTGTAATGCCAGTGCAAAGGATTATGACCCCCCCCCCCACCTCACCGCGCCCCCCCCCACCCCCTCCAGCCACATGAGGCCTGGCCATAGCAGGGAGAGTAACAAGTGGCGCCAACTGCTGCGCCGTGTTTAACGACAAGCGAGAGAAAACATGGGTCAAAGGTCAGATGGCATTTCAGTTGTCAAAATACGGAGTACTCTCCCTTTAAATAAATGTGCCATGGGAATTTAAAAAAAAAAAGCTTGCTGGAGTGATCTTGTGTGAAAAGACTAACACAGAACAAGCCACTATACAAAGGCTGCAAACAGGTCATCTGCATTGTTTTTAATCGATGATTCTGAGTGCATAGTTCAACACGGGCCTGGTTCTGTGCAGGCTGTGTCTCACAGGCCCACAGTCACCTATCACAGAATGCCGAGATGTAAGGGAATGACATCACTGTGATATTTACTCACACAGTTGCCCGGGGGCAAAGAGCGAGAGAGAGAGACAGAGCGAGAGAGACAATGAGACAAAGAAAAGAAAAAAGAAACACCTGTCAGATGAGCGCCGATGATGTCACTGCAATCCCACGGTGCACTGCAGGCTCTCCCCGCCTGGGGCTGGCGGGCGGCCCGGGACAGGGAAGCCGCAGACGGCCTCAAGGCCCCTCTCATCTGCTCCATCTCTTTCTTTTCTCCTCCCTTTCTTCTTTCCTGTTGTCTTTGAGGCAGCCAGTGATGATGCACCTGGAGAGATAAGAAGCCATTTTCAACCCCCCATCCCCCCCCGCTCCCTTGCCCCTCCACGCTCCCCAATCTGAGAAGACGAAAGACATGTAAATCAAGTCGCTTCGCAAAAAAAGGAATGTCCCCAAAACAAGGCCGTGAAGGAAGAAGTCGCCACCCAAACGTGCCTGCGACAGGACTTGCTCATCAGGACTCCATTTGTGTATTCAGACAAGCAGCAGCGCTGGTAAACCAACGCTGTTTATGTCTGTCCCGCTACTGTCATTCAAATGTTGCAACAACAGAACAATTTGTTTCATTAACATTGAATGTATGGATTCGTTAATCATAGAATGCCATGCACCTTGCATCCACCAAGGGGCTGAGAGAATGGAAAACTACAGGAATAATGGTAGGTGTGTGAAACAGGCCGCTGTGCGTATGGCCAAGCCCATGGGAGAGCAATCTGTTTAATGAAACTACAGACGGAGGGAAAATGGCCCGGTGGGGGCGACACCACCCCCACTGCCTCCTGGGAAACATTCCAGACGCCGATGCTGGGAACCTCAAATTAATAACTTTTTCTCCCTTTCTTCTACCGTTTTTTTTGGGGAAGTCCCACCGAGAGTAATATCGCAGAAGATGGGGTGCGGAGGGGGACAAGGACAGAGACCGGTTGCGGGGGCAAGTGCGAGTGGGAGGGGTGGGTGGTTGGCATGAAGCGGAGGTGGTATTAGGAGGATATAGAGAGTGCGGTTCTTCATAGGTTTTACTTAAAGGAAAGAGTAAATGAGCTATACTCACTTGGATCCATTCAGATGCCCCCCGCCCTCCCACCGAACAGTTTCATCACTCTCACACACACATATCCGTTCTGCTTCGCACGCTGAGGACGTCCTGCTGCACTTTATTTGTTCAGTTAGGTGCCATGGCTACCCCTATAATTCCCTCACTGCCCACAGCGTACAAAATCATTTTGTTTCCTCAGTTCAACCCTTTGAAGAGTAGGTATTGTGGAATGTTTTTTTCAAAGTTTTAGTCCGTGTTGTTTTCAGTTACCAGCAGTGATTGGTGATTGTTACATCAGCATTAGAATTATAAAAAAAGACCATTTTAATCACCCATTTGTAATCTCACACCTTAAAAGGTTACTTTATTCTCTTAAGAACGCTATTGATTTTAGGCCAAAAATAATTTTTGTTAAGTAAAAATGTTTTTGTAAGGTGCCAATTCTAGTCTGAAATATATATAGCAACTCAGACTTAAAACTACAGGCAACGCCCCCCCTTCCCTTCACCCCCTGTTGAACATAATAACTGTTTGACCTTTGGCCCTGCCCCCTCTGTAGCCCCCCCATGGTGATGGAGCTGACAAGGCTGCTACAGTAGCTGATTCCCCAGGGCGCTCTGTTGTGTCTCCCATTTTTGTCACGAGAGTGAAGGCACAATCCGTCATGACCAACAGGAGCCCAGCTACATTGAACTACAGTGATGGAGCTGCTCTGAGTTTGTTTGCAATGGATCATTCACATTCCAAAATGGGGGAAAAAATTATTCCATTTGGGGGTGATATCAAGCCTTTTAGCAGGAGGATTCATGTCAGAGACCATGCATACTTTCGTTTGTTGGAGGTTTCCTCTGTACTTGAAAAAGAACAAATATATGGTCAGAATTGCAACCTAAAGTCCAGGGCATATTTGCCTGCTTGATAAGTAATTACAAGTGAGTTGGGTTTGTTGTAATGACTACTATAAATTGGACTGTTAAACACAAAGACACCTTTAGCAGTTTCTCAAAAGTCATGAGGTTTGTAGAAAAGAAAAATGTATTTTTGACTTCTCGGTAATAGCAACAGAGGATGTGTGTAAATCGTTTCTGGGGATGCAGATGAGCTGACCTTCCCTTTAAAAATACGTCCAGTGGTACTGATCCATTTTGCTACTGAACTGATTGGCTGCTGAGTAGTAGTATGCTGGCTTTTCTTGTGCACACAGTCTTAAAGACGCTTTCTTTTTCCCACTTTGAAGGAAAAGGCTCTTTCTGGGGCAGGGGGGAAAAAACACAGGGAGGGAACACAGCACGCTTAGCAGAACATTCCGGCAGCGACGGCCGCGCTCGCAAGAAGCCCCTGCAGCTGTTTCTCTCTCCCGACCGCCGGAGCTCAAGTTATTTCTGAAGTTATTGATGCCCGGACCAACTGTGCTGCTGGGACTCCACTAAATACCAGCCCCCCAAAAGCCCCGCAGGTTACAAGTCCAAATCCTGCCCATTAGGGCCTAATTGATTGTAATCTGGCCTTTGAGAAGCGCCCCCCCCCTCCCCAGCCCTGGATGTCACCTCCCCGCGTTCTGCTTCTGTGGCAGCGGGGGCCGCGGCACCTGAACAATCGCCCCCCCGCGCGGACGGGCCATTACCGGAGGCGGGATGGCGTCGGGCCGCTCACCGGCCCGGCTACCGTCTGACGGTTTGAGCCCCCCCGCTCCACGGGCTGCCCCCTGCCCCCCGCCCCCCGAGGGAGAGCCCCATCCTGAGCGGGCCATTGTCCCGCTCCCCTCCGAGCCGGCCACCCCGCGACTCCGGCGGCACCGCCTCGATCCGTCCTCCGCGGTTCCCCCGCTACCAGCCGGCCGCGCGGGGGGAGCCGGGTCAATATTGGTTTTTGAGAGCAGATGGAAAAAAAAAAAATGTTGAAATGTTAAAATTCTTTTCACTTTCCCCCCCGTGCGCCGTTTGTTTCCACAGCGAAGGGCCTAGTGGGCCATTAGTGTAAATGGCACTTTGTCTTACCAATCAAACTCCGGCAGGAGCCCGAAGAACAAAACATTGACACAGAGATGAAAGCCTGGGCTAAAAATGGAGGAGCCGCAGGAAGCAGAAAGACTTTCAAAACGCAGCAAAGGGAAAAGAAGGCAAAGAGAAAACAAAAACTGTAAATCGCCCCGACTTGGTGCCACCTGAATTTGTGCTCTGCAATCTGGAACATGTGTAATTTAACACGCATTGGCGACATTTAATGTTTTGCATTGCCATTTTTTTATATTAAGATATGTGCCAATGTAAAATGCAGTATTTGAGGACGATGATGCGATAATTTTCCATGTAGCATGTCATGAACAGTGCATGATATTTAAATTAAAGTCAGTTACATAGCATCACTATGTACTTTGCAAAAATAATCTGTCCCTGCAAAATGAAAGTGCCAAAAATAATTCTGTAAAATTAAAGTACAGCTGTAAGAGGTTCCTTACCACTCAGCTCAAACTATTCAGAGAGGTTTAGCATTTTAAATCAGAAGCGAAGCAGATGCGTCCTGCAACACGACTCCTACATACATGCAAACAATTCAAACGCTATTCGGCTGTTATCACTTAGCAACCATGCCGATTACTGGAAATCACAGGCCATGGTTGAGGCAAAAAGCAACCATTTTATAGTCATACGCCCCCTTACCCATTCCACAGCCCTCCTTCTTCTTTTGAGAAAGGTAGACTGCTCTTTTGACACGTTTAACATCGACATGTTTCGCATGAAGCAGTTAAACTGCCCTAATCTCACAAATCTATAAAGCTACCTCTCATGTTCTCCTCTTAACTATCTTTTTTTTTTGTATTTGAGGAGAAAGAGTATTATATTATTATTCGATGTACAGACACTCTTAGGAAGCCACTGTGGCAGTAGACACACATACAGTGAGTGTCACAGGAGCAACACACAAGGGAATGGGTAAAGAAGGCACAACTGGATTGTGTTTCGTCTCCATTATGCTTGAAAAAAAAAAACCACGATAAAGCAACACGTCCTTACAGCATGGCTTATACATAATGCAGTGTCCTGTAAATGCAGCATTATTACACGCACTAGCAAATGATGGTTTCTCGTATACTTCTCCCACAGGTCTTAGCAGAACATTCTGGCTAAGGGGATAGAGGAACTGGCCAAACAGCTCCATTCCAGTCTCACCTTTCAAAGAACCAGGAAGGTATCACTGAGATATCACTGGCCTGCTTTGCCATGAACTGTACGTCATCGCTTTTAGAAACAGAACACTATTGGTTGTCGAAAAATGTGATTCCCGATAGAAAAGTAGATATCATTTCATGTATATATACACAAATAAGGAGCGGCCTAACTTGTTTAACCTGGAGATATTTACTCATTCACGTTGGTTATCTCCCTCCATGAGTTTATCTTTCTCAGATGTTAATGGGGTGTGTAATTATGCCTTTTTAAAAATACAGACACGGCCTGCGTACACTCAGGAATGGGTGAGAATGCAAATGGAGTCCATGGCTGATAGACTTATTCATGAAACAAAACAAAACTTCCTGCTGAGCAGTTTTTCCAGTTCTGTGGCCATTTTTTTCAGTACTTTGGACTCCCTTGGCACTTTTCTTTTGCAACAGGAAAAGTATTTTGTGATCAATAATGAACAAAGTGGAAAATATAAAATAATGTAAGTGCTATTTGCTTGTATCGGTTTCATGTACTTGATTTGCACAAAATATTGTCTGTGTTGTTCTTTCACTAGAGGCTATTAAAATGCATGGCAAACATACCATCCCTCGGCTGATCAAAGTCAACGTGTGTGGGTGTGTGGAGAAGGGTAACAGACATGCTGAACATTCAGCCAGGTAATAACTTGATGACATCATCACATAAACCCGGCATAGCTCGATCTAGGTATGTGTCGGGCCAGCTACAGATAGAAAAGAAAATGGGGCTTTTAATTCAGAAGTAAAGCTCTAGCAGTGGAACAATGGGACGGGGCCTGGAGAAGTCAGTACAGGACAATCCCACAATGCCATCTGTTCCTTACCGTTCAAACGTCAGGTGGGAATACACCGGGAGGTTAAAGTAGGAAGTGTCCCCTCACGATGTCGTCCCCGAGGGTCGAGTCCCCACACAATGCTGGCCCTTTCACTGGCCCCGAACACACGCAGTCACCTCATTTCTTTCACACAACGTCCAGACTTATTTCCACATTGTTATTGTCGACTGCGTGTAACACAATCTTGTCCCTTCGACTGAAAACTCTAAACCAAGTGATTCACTCTTCCAGCGAACTATTGTCGACTCGTGATTCCCACGGTCTTTTCACAAAGGTGAGAGAGAGGGAGAACAAGAGAGAGGGACAAGGAGAAAGGGCAATTTAGAATACTTTAAAAAAATCTTATTGGTATGCTCATTTGTACTGACTCTGGGTAATTTAGAATGAGGTCATCGTGTACATACAGCACATATACGTGCAGTACATGTACAGCTACTCCTGAATTAACGTCTCATATTATCCCCTGTGCCCCTGTGGCGTACACCGCTGTAGGAACATGTGCAAGTTAGATATCTACTTACTAGACACACAAGCCATGTGCACCTGTGTGGAGTGGGACTCTTTGGACGTTATTGGGGATCATGGTTTCTTGGGACCGCTTTTTTTTGCCGGGGGGGAGGGGGGGAAGGGGGGGAGGGTGTTACAACAATACCTGCTTTGTTAAGAATATTTAATAACAGTCACAAAACCTTGGTTGGCCACTGTTGGCCAGGTTTTAACAACAAAGCAGTTTTACTGGATTCATACAGTCATATATAAAACTGACAGCTCAGCTGGCTAATTGCGCTTCAGAAAGTCCCCGGTCACGTTCGCTGTTACTGAAAGCTTCACTTTAACACAGAACAGTTGGTCAGAGACAGAGCTGAGACTCATCATCAGATATGCGCCATTGCGCAAACTTCACGCAGACATCAAAAGACACCGCGCCTCCAGCGATCTCCCCACCCAAAATGTTGCAGCAGGTACACTCACACCCTACCGCAAACGGCAGGCAAACCAAACCCTCGGCCGCATGCCGATGAGCAAAGACTGAGCGTCAGCAAAATGGCAATCCCCGGGTGTTGAATGCGGAAGGAAGCACTGGCTGGAAGGAGGGACGGGTGAGGGCGAGGGCTCGCCCCGGCACCCTCGCCTTGTGATTCATTTACTGGCAGTGACTGTGCGACAGTCACGGAGGTTGAAAAATAGTGGCTCAGAAGTGTTGTCACATGAAAGGCCCATGGCATGCTTTCATCCTTTTTTCCATCGTCACTCACACGATGGAAAAAAGGAACTTCAAGTGGGGAACTTTCCTCAGAACCAACACACTATTTTACTACCCCCCCCCCCCTTGCAGGTGGTCAGATAATCATGTATGTAATGTAAAACAATCGACTTCTCTGAATTTTTTGGTTTCAAGGAAAATAAATACAGCTGCACATCATCCATGTAACGATGATACAAAATACCTTTAAATACTCTGCCCCAGGGGCAGCATATACAACGCGAACAAAATAGAACCAAAGACTGAACCTTGTGGGACACCACATGCCAGAGCAGCTAACGAGCATACAAAGACACAAAAAGACACTGCAAAGCTCCTATCTGACAGGATACTGTGGTCCATGGTTTCAAAAGATCCAGCCATGTCAGAACAGAACAGAACAGAACAGAACAGAAAAAAAAAAAAAACCCTTTTTTCCTTGTCACTTGTTACATGTTGCCCCATCCCTGCACTTCTTGGTAATTTGTATTTGTCCTAATACTGTAGCTTATTCTTCTGCCTAGTTGGCTTTGCAGATGTTAGACCAGAATAGTGTTCATTGTTCTCGGCTAGAAATAGCTGTACAAAATAAGTAATTGTACCTTACTGAACCCGTGTTCAGCAGTTGTCTACGATCATGAAAATGCACTTTTTTCGTACGTCGCTTTGGATAAAAGCGTCCGCCAAATGAATGTAATGTAATGTAATATAATGTTCTCCTGCGTCAGCACACGTCATGATGTCACTAGAGACTCTGAGGAGAGCCGTTTCGGTACGATGCCTCCGATGGAAACCAGACTGGAATTTATCAAAAAATATTCTCCTCTTCCAGAAAAACCATTAACTGCTTGACCACCACTTTTTCCCCCAAGATTTTAGAAATGTAAGGCAGTTTGGAGATAAGTCTATGATACTTTTATTAGGGATGGATCAAGGTTGGTTTTTAAGGCAGCTCCGATCCTTTAGATTATCTTTCCAGCCAAATTTAAAAACCACTCAATCCCACATGTCCCTTTAACCCCAGTTAGGCTCCCCTCTGCCATTCCAAGAACACAAGTCATTCGGGAAGTGGGAAAAGCTGTCCGGTCACGGCCCACCGTATTTGAGTAGGGCCAGTCTGCAGGCTGAGGACAGTCTTCTCCCAAATGTACAAAAAAAAATAAAAAATAACTCGATGAAACACATGTATGTCATCACACTGGGCTGGAGCGCAGCCAGATTATGCAAGCGAGCTCGGACGGCCCGCAGAGCCGTGTTCTCTGAGTGTGACTCGGTAATTCGCAGGGGGAGACGCACTCCCCAGCGGAGAGGCACAGGGGCCACGGGCTGACCCGTTTAGCAGCGGGACAGATGTTTTAACGCACCCTTCTGGTCGGGACATGACCCAGAAACCCGCATTGCTCAAACGCAGGGAGGTAGTCCAGAGGTCTGTCCTATCAAACCCCCAGCTGAGGGGTTGTGGTTGCATGGATAACGCACGCAGTGTGGACTTTCTTGGCCAACCGAAATGGAAAACAATTAGTATTTTGCTCATGTTCAGTGGGGTGGGGGACGGGGAGGGGGTTGACATTGGAAATGGACAACATTTTGGAGCTGGGATGCAAAATGATTGTGAACAGGAGGGGGGTGAGTGAATAATTAATTTTACTAATGTAAATGTAGGCAGTTTTTTCAAAGCCTAAGATATGTTTATGTATCTATGTGTTGTCCTTATATAATAATAATTTAGGCACATGAGGACTGATGAATAAGATTTTCATGTACAGACAAATGTTGCATGGTAGAAAACTGCAAATACTGTAGTTTGAATGCAACCTCAGAATGCAGGGAGCTCAGACGTTGACTGCTATTAGGTTGCAGTACCATTTTGTCACAGTGAGGGGCAGTACTGGAACTAGAGAACAGCTTCTGCAAGCTCTGAAAATTTAGGCAGTAAAAATTCTGAAGACAAGATAAATCCTGCTTTCCCAGTGTTCAGCTTTAAGAGACAACAGAAGGAATGCCTTTTGATGCGAGCGCACACAGGAATGGCCTTTCCCAAAGCTGTCACAACCCTACATTTATATGAAAATTCAACAGGCAATTCCGCCGACAGCGTTTGCCTTTTCATACCCTGCGCCCGCGATGTGCTAATTGATTTGGAAAGAGCAAATTTCAGCTGTCCTCAGGTGGGCTGCTGGCATATTTTCTCTGCCGTTTGAGTTGAGAGGAGCTTCACATAACAGGCGTCGCCTCAGGTCTCGTACCGACAGGTTCCGCCGCGTGTGGGTTCTCAGGAACACTCCTGTACTTCGTTCAGCAGCAGGCGAATTACCTCCTCTTTAGAAACGTGAGGGAAATGTGCAGCTCCTACATTTAGAGACAAGCCCCACAGCTGCAAGAAAGGTCTGAAAACACAGCGTGGGATATGACAGGACAATCTGAAGGGATACGGGGAATTCATTTTACAGCCCCCTCTCCACTCTCCGCCTCTCATTACACTCAAAATGCATGAGATTATTATTTTCCAGTTGTACGTAAAGATAGTTTTCAATCTCAATTTTTGAAGTGCAACATGCATAATAATAAATATATTTTTATACATTTGTATTTTTAAATGAAATATTCTTAGTGGATTATCACAAGTGACTAGTGAAGGTTACACATTGCAGACACTAATCCTCATATATATATATATAGTTTTTTTAAAACATGGAATCTAAAACAGAGAGATTAGAGCAACAGAAGATACAGACAAAGGAGAGTGTGTAGCAGTCCTTTGGTCTACTCTACCTGTGGAACAGGTGCAGACAGATTACAGGCAGGGATAACAGCACTGAAACCGCCACAACGCCTAGGTGCGGGAGAAGAAAGGAAGAAGAAAAGTTCCCACACTTCAACTTCTATTTTTTTCTTTCATTCTCTCTCTCTCTCTCTCTCTCTCTCTCTCTCTTCCTTTAATGAGCCCTTGAGACGGCTGCCTTGGGGAGTTATGCCAGACGTGCGAAAAATATGAGGAAAACAAAGCGCTTGCGTGCGTGACCTTTGAGCCTCACCTGTCGGCGTGTGCTTTCTTAATGCCGGTGGTTTTCTAGCCCCTCCCACAGGCGGTGGCAGTGCCGGCGGTGGAGAGGGCGAAGGCGAGACAGCAGGGGGTGGAGAGTTCCCACAACGCCGGCTGGCTGCTGTTCACAAAAGCGGATTGGGCAACTCTTGCCTCACACAGGGTCACGTGACCTACAGGAACAGAGAGTTGTTGCCTGGAGACACGTATGCCAGTGTACATGCATTGGCACTGCTGTCCGCCAGTCTTACCCACACCAGTCCTTACTGCCCGTGTATTCACTCCTTCAGTGTACTCTCATTATGATAACTACCCGCACAGCCTTTTCAAAGAGCAACCACAAACTGGGTTTGTCCACCATTCATTATATCCACTTGTAACGTCAACTGTTTCTACACAGATTTTATACACGCCTTCCCCTATCCCCACTACGAGGACAGTGTGTAAAATCGGGGTACGTACGCATGCAGTGCATATCCACTTAGAACGGCTGGACGGGGAAACCGTCTGTGTATACAGTGTCAGAGACTGTACTTGTAGCGAGACAATATGCGAAGTTGAGCTTCAATTGTAACGCCACAACCAGCGCCATTTCGGTTCTGGACTGCAGCACATGCCCACACTCACGCGTGCACGCGTGTGCGCGCACGGCCAATATTTACGCAGGGAACAATACTTCATAAGTGTTTATGTGGATGCTTATCTTGGGGGGGGGGGGGAGGGAGAATTGGGTGTTTATTTTTTGGCATGGGCTCGAGGGAGTGATCTCATCTCTGACCCAGAAGTGGTGCTGATGGTGGGTGTGGAGTCGAAGAGGAGGGGGGGGGGTGAGGGGGGGTGGGGCTGGAAGGAGAGATAACAAAGGTTAGTGTGTGCATTGCCAACACAGTAGGAACGTGCAGCTGAGGCCACGCCCACCCCGGTCACGCCCGCATCTCGTAAAACCTTTTTTTTTTTTCCCGCAGCGTTCCCACACCACAGGCTGCACACCACTTCCTGGTTTGGGTTTCAGCTCTAAGGGGATGTTTAACAGGGGTTCCCTCACCCCAGTGTACACACACACACACACACACACACACACACACGCACACACAAGCATGCACGCACACACACACGTACACACACACGCACACACACACACGCACACACACACAGTACACACACGCACACATACACACACACACACACACACACACGAACACACACACACATACACACAAGCATGCACGCACACACACACAGTACACACACACGCACACACACGCACACACGCACACACGCACACACGCACACGCACACATGAGCATGCGCGCACGCACATACACACACACACACACGTGTACACACACAAGCACACACACATACACACACACACACACACACACACACGCACACACGGGCATGTGCGCACACACACACACACACACATACACATACAGACACCCATGTGCAAATTCATATAATACATATACACATAATACATATAATGTGTTCACCTCCCAAAGAGCAGATTCGTTTTATCTCACAAAGGGTTTTAAGCAAGATTTTTTCTGTCTAGTGGATATGTTCATCGCTCAGTAAGCAAAGGTTCCCCCTTCTCCTCTTGATTAATTTTGGTGGCTATTTTGAAGAAGAGCTCATTATTCTCCAGTATGCCTAAAAACAGTCTATGGCGACAGTCCATCACGCTAAAGACAAAGGCTTGCATTTTCCCAGCAGCGTCGCTGGGATTTGATCTGGTCGTCATTCATACAGCAGCGCTCTGCGTGGTGGGTGGTAAGCCCTGTGTACTGTTTATTGTGTCTCGGACACGGGGAGGAAGGGGTGTGGTGAGGGGACTCAGTGGGCGATGCTTAGCCTGAGGTCCACAGAGAGAAACATTCACCACCGTGCCAAGTGGGGGAGTGTCCATAATTTCCTCTACCCTGTGTGTGTGTGTGTGTGTGTGTGTGTGCTTGCATGTCTGCCTGTGTGCGTGTGCATATGCGTTTGTGTGTGTGTGCGCGTTATCATGTTTGCGTGTGGGTGTGTGTTTGTGTGTGTGTGCACATGCGTATGTGTGTATAAGTACGTGTGTGTGCGTGTGTGCGTGCGTGTGTGTGCATGCATGTGTGTGTGTATGTATGTGTGTGTGCCTATATGTATATGTGTGAGCGTGCATTTGTGTGTGCCCATGTGTCCATGTGCATGTATGTGTTTCTGTGCGTGTGTGTATGTGTATGAGCGTATGTTTGCATGCATGCGTGTGTGTGCTTGTGTGTGTGTGTATGTATGTGTGTGTGCCTATATGTATATGTGTGAGCGTGCATTTGTGTGTGCCCATGTGTGCATGTGCATGTATGTGTTTCTGTGCGTGTGTGTATGTGTATGAGCGTATGTTTGCATGCATGCGTGTGTGTGCTTGTGTGTGTGTATATGTGTGTGTGGGTGTGTGCTTGTGTATATGTATGAGTGTATGCGTGCATGCGTGTGTGCATGTGTGTGTGTGTGTGTGTGTGTGCGTGTGTGTGTGTGTGCTCGTGTGTGCGTGCGTGCATGTGTGTGTGTGTGTGTGTGTGTGTGTGTGTGTGTGTGTGTGTGTGTGTGTGTGTGTGTGTGTGTGTGTGTGTGTGTTTGTGCGTGTAGGTGTATGAGTGTAT
Source organism: Anguilla rostrata (assembly GCF_018555375.3). Taxonomy (NCBI): domain Eukaryota; kingdom Metazoa; phylum Chordata; class Actinopteri; order Anguilliformes; family Anguillidae; genus Anguilla; species Anguilla rostrata. The sequence continues at coordinate 32,051,409 of NC_057945.1, forward strand.
GTGTGTGTGTGTGTGTATGTATATGTATGAGTGTATGCGTGCATGCGTGAGTGTGTGTGTGCGTGTGTGTGCCTGTGTGTGTCCCCGTGTCTCCGCTCTGCCGGGAGCGTGTGACGGCGCGTGTGTGTCTGCGTGTGTGGCTGCTGTGTGACGGGAGCTGCCGCTATCGCGCACACACATCTCTGGCGCGGGCGGTGTTGACACTGTGCCTGAGGGGGAACGCGTCTGCCGGCAGAGGTTGCGGAGAGCAGCGGTTTCCCACGGTTGGGGCTCTCGGCCCCAGCCCTGCCTGTGCATTCCTGGGCTGCCAGCGCTCTGTAAATGTTTGGACAGCCTTGAACAAATAGCACACCTTGAAAGGCACAAGAGCAGGCTCTCTCTACCTCCTGCCACCTTTCAAACTGTCTCTAGCCAGACACACACACACACACACACACACACACACACAGGCGCGTGTGTACAGACGCACACACACACACACACACACGCGCGCACGCACACATGCACATACACGGATTGCAACAATTTTTCCGTCAAGTTTCATGTAAATTATGAAACTTTAATAGATCTGTAAAATGTGTCGAGAATAAAAATAAAAAAGAACATTCTTTCTAATGTCTAGTTCTAAACTTCAGTTTTGAAGAATTTTTTTCCAAATTCCAGATTTTTGCTGAATCTTTAAAGCACAGTTCAATAATATTTAGAAAAATCAGTAAGAAATTAATCATTTTAATCGTTTGCCAAATAATGGCCCATGCATATTTTTTTCAGTGGAGTTCTTTACAAAAGGCAATGTTACTGCTGAAAACCCAGAAGTAGTAAAAGGCTAAGATGAAATAAACAATTTTATATCATCTTATTGTACCATCTACCTGGATTTGTGACTGGTTAAATTAGACTTAATATCAGTGTGCTTCTATTTGCAGGGCTTCTCCATCCGCTCCCAGACTAACTCTTTTCGGGATGCAAACCAAGAGTCACAAGGCTGAGAATTCTCTAGGCTTCAAACAAGACTTAATTCGATCCATCAAATCAGATCTCCCCTCTCTTCTTTCTGTGAAAGTGGAAGGCTCCTCTGACAATATCAGCATTTAACTACACATAGGCCTACCAATAATTGTATTACCGCAAAACTTTTTTTATTATAGAAGTATAATTCTAAATATATTATTATCGCTGCTTTTGTCTCAGTGAGACATATTTGAATAGAAGAAACAAGATGTATTATAAAAAATTAATATACAGCAATGTACTGGAAATACACTTATATTATAATTACATTACAATTACTGTTCAGATGCTCTCATCTAGTGGCATTATATAATGAACGTATACAGTTCATATAGTCCTCTGTTTAGTATTACAATCTTTGTGTAAATGTGATTATTATCTTGCTTTGAGAAGATGTTTCTACTATTTTTAGCTTTTCTATTAAATCTGTAATTTACAGCATACCTTTCAAAACTGGCAATACCCTCTGCTTCAGAACTGATTTTGTGTTACATTGAGTCAAGTGGATAGGGGGCAGTGAATGTAAAAACGCAAGTAATACGTTTAGCCTCAAGAAAATAGTTTCAATCTATATTGCAAAATCACGTTAACACAACGTTTAAATATGAAGCCGTTAAGCTGCTTTCAAACCTCAGGACAAATAGCAATAACATTTCGAAAGCCATTTCGTTGAGTATATGCGCTGTACTGATGAAAAGCTGTGAGATTCGGTGTCCGCAGCGTAAAGGGGAATTGACACGCGACCGTTCCAGCATGCGCGGAAGTCGAGAGACCGGCACAACTTGACAGCGCGTGCCCAAGCGCGTGCCGCTATTGTGGAGCTGCTGCTGCGGAGAGAGAGGGAGTGAACGAGAAGCTGACAGAAATCACGGAAAAAATGATCGCCATATAGGAACTTTAGATTTTAAAACTAAAACAAACGATAAAATATTAAGCGCGAACAGGTAAATAAATCGTGTCGTAGGCTATAGGTGTTGTAGTAGATGTTTCAAGTAATAATCACGCATTACTTTCTTGTAATATCGTTTTTTAGCTATATGATGAACGACCTGTCTGGCGTTTAAACACGAATGTCCATTCTAAAAAGCGAATTCTCATTTTAGATTTCATTTAACGATTCCTTTGCTAGTCCTCTTACTTCCTTTACGAGTTAGACAACAGTTCTGCATATGCCCTCGACATACTGTACATGCAGTAGATATGATTTGCGTGATAATACGCACTTCACAGTTGATGTGGACAGTTACGAGAGTTGCTCGGGGTGCGGGGAATTTCCCCGCTACTAAGGACAGACAAACAGCCCGATGCCTCTTCATCTATATCTGATGGTGCCATTCGGAGGAGTATGCAGCTGTGGGTGGGGTCAGTGAAGGGCTGTCTTGTGTGTCCCATTATGCACTGACAGTAGCTCAGTGCTGGAGAGTGCGTGGGTGGCACTGGTAATGTCAGCTGTCCATGCCTCAGTCCACTTTCCCAGGCTAGGCCCAGACAGTGTTTCCACTGGGAGGGGAAAAAATTGTTGTTGGTGACCGGATTACATCTCTGAGTGAACTTTGTATACCCTCCTAACGTGCGGCATCTGATTTCTGGTCAGGTTTTAAAAAAAAAAAAAAATTTACAATGACCCTTTCATACTGAATGAGAGAACTGATATTTTTTTAAATCATAGATACATTTCAACAACAGAAATATGCAGTTGGCAAAGAGCAATTTCCCCCAAATGGCATACAATAACCAGCGAAAATCCAGCACATTTTTATACCTATGTGCGTGCTGGAATGTATTTACTTAGCTTGTTTGCGCTGAAACAGAAAAAAGGGAGCTGTAAAGCTTAAGAAATGTTAATGTAAACTCGTGGTGTTTGGCTCAGATTAGGCCAGCGATGGGACACACACGGATTGTTTACGCGGTTCCTACCCCGCGGCTTGTCCCTGACTTCCTGTCCGCAAGTATGTACGAGAACCCCTCTTAAACTGCGCTGTTCACCAGTCCAAACACACTCAGATGGGGCCCGATAACAGCAGTATCGCGTTTCCATATTTTCAAGGGCTTCCAGAAACGGTTGTTCTGTTTCATTGAAGAACAGGAGGTGGATTTTGCGAAATAAATAAATGAAAGCGGTGATTTCTCAATAGGAAACTTGTATTCAATAAGCAGATTGTTCAATTCGGTGAGGAAAACAGAGGCGTTGAATGAGTTCATACGCTGGGTTCATACGCTGGTTACCCCAGTGATTACTATTTTAAAATCGTTGGAGTCTCGTCGGAGGATAGCAGTTTTTTTTTGTTGTGGTTTGAATCATCAAGCACTTCTGTTCATTCCATTAACACTGGCATTCGGACTTTGAGGCTGATTTTCCAAAGGAAACGTGCTTTGCCTACTGTATACAGAAGATTTCCTTAGCCTGTTTGCTGGGCATGCGATTTAAAATATTGTTATGTTTGAAGAACATTTGAAGAACACAAGCCAACCTGGGAAAACATCAGTATTTCACTTCTAGATGTATGAAAGAGATGCTGCGATGAGAGGTGGACGATTTTTTTTCACCCTTTTGAGTGTTCCACATCAATGAATGTTGAGGTGATGCTCCCTCTCTGTGTAACACACTTGTAATGAATCATTGTTGATCTAATGTTGGGTTGAAAGGTCAGATGCTCACTCAGTCTTGCTTATTTTTTGTGAAACACACACACGTCTAGCTGTCTGAAATACGACTTTTCTGTTTCCCTCTAGTAGTTTTCAGGTCTCGTGAATAAAAATATTCCACAGCAATTGTGGATAAAAATAAATATGCCAAATAACTTTTATCCTTTTACATTTGTAAAAATGAAAATTAGTTATAGATTAACTACTTTTTTTCCCCTCTGCTCATTTCTCCACCATAAAATCGGATAACAAAACACTTGGGATTCAGACTGTAGTGCAGTATAATAACCATTCACCTTGTAATAATGATTTAAATTTCCTTCCTCTCTCTCTCTCCCTTCTTCTCTCAGGCTCACTCACTCACACACTCACCTGCCCTTTCTCTCTCTCTCTCTCACACACACACACATGGCTACACACACACACGTGCACACACACACACATACACCCACACACGCACACACACACATACGCACACGCATGCACACACACACACACCCACACACGCACACACACACAGGGACACACACGCACACAGACACACACACGCGCGCGCACACACGCACGCACACACGCAGCATGTGCTGATGCCTGGCAGCAGCTGTGGAATTCTGGGATTCCTCTCTCGTAGTAAGTCCCACGCGGAGCGCGGCGCGGGACCAGTCGCTCTCCGGCCGTGGAGCTCGCCCTGGCAGCGGCCGGCCGGCCGGGCCGCGCCAAACGCGTCTCTGTTTTCATTGTGGGGAGGCCGCGGGGCACATATTTCTGTAATTAGGCCTTTATGCTCAGCAGTTTTGCAGCTGTGATGACATTTGGGTGTCGGCCCCCCTGTTTCTCACGGTCTCTCTGCCAGCGCTGCCCCCCCACCCCCCGGGCCCCGCTGGGCGCGAGCCAAGGCTGCGGCCTGTGGCCCGACCCCCCCCCATGTACACACCGGGGAGAAGGTGCTCTTTAAAAATACTCCCGGGGCAAGTGGAAGTTAACCAACGGTGCCTCGCAGAGGTCAGCTTTAAAGCAGTCGCTCACTACACTTGAGGTAAAAGGAGCGGGACAGATTAAAAGCACTGGGGGGGGGGGGTTAAAACAGAAACACAAAGAGCCTTTCTCCTTTGTCTGTGGCCTGCACTCTCCCCTCTCTGACTCTGTTTTTACTTTCGCGAATACAACACGAGCTCGCTGGACTCTGAAGCGGCTGCTTGGCTCCCTCTTTTCTCATTCTATAAGGATTATTTATTCATCTTCCGTCGCTTTATGTCATTCATGTTGAAAGAAAGAAAGAAAGGCTCTTTGTATTACACCCCTACCCCCTCACCCCCCCAACCCTGCCAGGATATTATGTGTTTTTAGTGCGAGCGATCCAGGGATATTTTCTCAAAGCTTTCCAGCCTCTTAAAAAGAGTCTTTAAATACCTGCAAAGAAACGTGCTGGACTTCTGGTGTATCTTTTCAGTAGAGGAAGTCGTATTTCCCCAAAATGGCTCACTCTCTGTTTTATAAAAACCAATGTGTAGGCACTGGCACCCTGCCACAATCACCGCCTTGTTCCTCTACCCTGTGAAAGAGATGTTAGCAGGAGGGCAACTGAAGGTGCTCTTCCCTCTTCCTCACATCAGTTCAGCCACTTCCTCTCCACCACAGATACACTGCATGGCCCAAAGTATGTGGGCACCCGACATCCATCATCTCATCCAAAATTATGGTCAATAATATGGAGTTAGTAGACCCTTTGCTGCTATAACAACCTCCACTCTTCTGGGAAGGCTTTGTAGTAAATGTTGGAGCATTGCTGCAGGAATGTGCTTCCATTCAGCCAGAAGAGCATTAGTGAGGTCGGGCACTGATTGGGCGATTAGGCCTGGCACACAGTTGGCTTTCCAATTGGTCCAAAAGGTGTTCAATGGAGTTGAGGTCAGGGCTCTGTGCAGGTCACTCAAGTTCTTCCACACCATTCTTGACAAAACCATTTCTATATGGACCTCGCTGTGTGCCTGGAGGCATTGTCGTGCTGAAACAGGAAAGCACAGAATCATCTAGAATGTCATTGCCTTAAGATTTGCCTTCACCTGAAGGGGTCTAGCCTAAACCATGAAAAATATCCCCAGACCAAGGGGTGTCCAGATACTTTTGGGCTATGTTTACACTGCAGGTCTTGGTGCCCAGTTCCGATTTTTTGCCTATATCCTATTTTTTCGATCCCCTGTTTACCTGTTCTACTTTTTAAAGTGACCCATGTCCGATACCTGTGCCCGCAGTTTACACTGGAAACAGCCCGCATGCATACACGAGGGTTTGGTTAACTATATGAAAGTAAACAACCACACCGTCACGGTCGTATTGCCATATACAATGGACGCAAAATGAGACAGAAAAAATAATTCAAGCTGTTGCTTTTCAAAGTGGCTAAGGTCTGCAATGAACATCCCCTGTATTTTGGACTATACCGCAACTTCGCCCCACATATTTAAAAGGCACATGACCTAATATACATAACGTGCATATGCTTTTTTCCTCTTCACACGTTCATAGTACATATCCGATCTGTGCCACACGTGAGCAAAAAATCTGAATTGGGTCACTTTTACCAGGCGGTATAAACGTAGCCCGGGTCATATTGTGTGCTAGTTTTTCCCATTAAGAAATGTAAACAGTCAGTCAATACTACTGGACACACTAGGTACCCTCTCCAGGCCTAGCTTGAGAGAGATGTACACATTACAGAAGCACACTGACATACAAAAACAAGGTAAAACGGTGATAGGAATGGCCGTTGTTAGCCTTTTGCAAAAACCTTCGCTATTCACTGATTGCACATCGCTTTGGATGAAAGCATCTGCCAAACAAAGCGTGATGTGACGTTCCCAGCAGTAGTGTCCGTCCGCCTGGCTCTCAGCTGTCGGCCCGGAAACCCCAGTCCAGCTGCCGCCCATTAGGGGCAGGAATTCCCCCCCCCCCCCCCGGCCCGAATGGCACGGGTGCAGAGACACATTAATAATCGGGGTGGCCACCGGCCCGCGCCACTTGTGAGTTATTAACATTGCTCACTGAGATGCCTCCCATGGCCCCCTGCACCAGATGCTGGGACCAGCTTTTCCCACAGTCATCTTCCAGCTCTGCTTCATCTGTGGTATGTACGAGGTAAAACGCACTAAACCATGCGTATGTATCACAGACACACACACACACACACACACACACACATTAAAACAGCTTAAAATCCAGTTTTTTTGCGAAAAAGTCTGTGTATGTACACCAAATTTCAGGTGAACATGGATGAAACTTTATTTATTTATTTGTTACAAATTTAGAGCAATTTATACTTGTGCATTTCTGTACGAAGAAATAAGAGCTTAGGAAAATAGCAGTGGTCAGACAGAAAGGGACCACTACGCAACTCCCAGATAGTTTTACAGGTGGGACAATGGAAACCTGAGCCCCAATATGTTGTGATATGTTTTCCTTTTTTTTTTTTTTGTGACTCGGAATATGCTTGTGTGTGCCCTACTCCCAGACAAAACATTCTATTCAGAAAGTGGACAATCGTCCTCTGTTTGGACGAAACGAGGACATTGAAGCTGCGCTGTGTGATTCACTTCCTAATTTCCCACCATCAAAGGCAGCAGAAGCGCTGTGGTTAGTTTTTCCACGGGGCGGGGGGGGGGGGGGGGGGGGGTTGATGCAGCTCTGCCTCTTTCTCAAAAAAATGTTTCTGAACACATGAAAGCTCTGCGCTGCAGAATGGGGGTGAATAAACAGGGGGGCTGGTCATTGGTCATTGGTTTCACAGCCCACCGGCCAATCAGCTAAAAGACAGTTTTTCCTTGGTTTCTGACTCCCTCTGAACCTAACAAAAAGTAAAAAAAAAAAAGAAAAAAACAAACAAACAAAAAAAAAACGGAAGAACTGCGGGCATCTGCCCACTCGGTCTGTGGTAGTCTTTCAGAGTTACGGCGGCAGAAGTGGTGAAATAAAGACGGGGCGGATGCAAGCAGAGATGTTTGTTGCCCGTCCTTCCTTGAAGAATTTGTTTGTTTAGCAACCACGGCTATCCTGTGTGATGTACGTACTACATAGCCTCAATTTTAAACAGTTTCCTTGTGTGTGTGCCTTGCTCAATGATGCCACTGCAGTGCCTGACCCTGGGAGATTAACCAACAACATCTGAGCTACATATCCAGCCCCCTGTGCAATACACAGCAGTGCTGCCCAAACACAGCAAGTCATAGAATGCTGGGTATAAGGAGACCCAGTGATACAGGTTAAACAAACATACTCAACAGACCCTTAAAATGATGTGTTATGATAAATGTCTAATGGTGCAGAAAGATTCAAGATTATTTGGTTTCCTCTTGGCTTTTCTTCTCCAAAGCTCTATAGATGCAGTTTGAACTAGAGAGGAAGTCAGACAAAAAAAAAAACCTCTCTTTTTTAAAAAAAGCTCTCATCTGAAACTCCTCTCTAATTAGCTCTGCTCAGCTAAACGAGCTTGCTGAATCCACACTCTGCCTCCTGATTGGAGTTGATTTGTATCAGTGAAGGTCCTCTGTAGCTATCTGTTTCGTGCAAATAACAAACAATGTTGCCTTCTGAGAGTGATATATTTTAGTTTTATTATGCTACTTTCTATTTAAAATGCTTGTGGAGCACAGCTTTTAGTCAAAATGCAAATGCAAATTTTCCTGATTCATTGCAATTATTAGCTGTGTCTGCTGAATACAATGCCTGGTGAAGCATTCCCCGATGTGCATGGATATGTGCTTATATACTGTATATATATATATATATATATATACATATAACATTATAACATTGCAGCTGCTGGCTGTCTGGTATTTGGTCGTCTGAAATTAAAATCTACTTCTGAACTAAAAAATGCAGCATAAAAAAACAATTTAATCATCAGGTGTTTATGGTACATATAAAGGTAAATTTTAACTCTATATATAAATAAAAGAGAGAAGCAAAAATATGTAAACACACACAACAACTGAGCCTCCTGCTATTAACTGACCTCCACGATGCCACAGTAGAGAGGATGGACAGAATACGGGAGCCGACAGCCTCCTGTTTAGCGGTTTTTGGCGGCATCTTCATTACCACTCTAGTGTGTTGAACTGTTTAGTGTCATCGGCCATTTGCTGTGTGCATAACAGACCCACGCCAGGACGACACCGCACGTTGAATGTGTGACTCAACAGCCATCACCGCCGCAGACGTTCGCACGACAAAGAGCACTGTCATTTTCCCGACTTCTGCTTTGCGGTCCCTAGTCACAGAAAGATCTGTAGCGACACGCAAATATTACCTTTCATTCAGATTTGGATTGTGCAATTGTATGTCTTGGCCAGCTGTTGCTTCTCCTAATGCAGCAGTTCCACACATGCACCTGGTTCAGGCAGACTGAACCCCAATTAACCCAGAGGAGTTGTGCAGTGAAGCAAAAGACATTTTACCAAATATAACCCCTCGGCCCTCGGGTGATGCAATGGCTAATTATGTGGCACAATCAAGAAATGATCTTGCTTCAGGGATTCAAAATAACACACCGTGTAATGCATGTGCCACCGGGGTTTCAGCTGGTCAGGCAAAGAGCTGAAATTCTGCAGCCATAGGTCCGAGACACAGCGCTATCTAAACATTATTTTGAATCATTATTGAAAATTATTTTGGCGAGGCTACCGACTGCTGGTGGCAACGATATGATTTAGTCGCTTGGCAACGTTATGATTTAGGCATGCACTTGCATCGAGACGCACGCCCACTTGTTCCATATACACAAGCTCTCCACGCGCTTACGATATTATTAACGTTTAATTGTCAGCGCACAACGGACGCACACACACTCTGGCCTTTGCACGCACTTAGAAGTGGAGAGGGCCCACGTGCAGCACCAGCAGCACCAGCATGCAGAGAGGCAGGCCTGCAGCGAAGGCATTCGGGGGCAGACAAGTGTAGAGAATCTGCCTGTGTCTGAAAGAGACAGAGGAGCCCTGTGATAAAACCCGTCCAGGCCCTCTTTGCACCGGTCTGTCATTCAGCGCAGAATTCGAGTCCAATCCCTGACCCCTCGATAAGCTGCATTCAGACTTCATCAAACCACGCAGGCGAGTGTTGGTGAAGAAGAGGGGGGGTGTGGGCAGGGGGAAGAGGGGGGGCTTGGCTGGAGGTGGGGGGACCAACCTCTACCTTTAATTGTCCTCCACCTTTTTAAAGAGTATTAAGCTGCATTAGCTTTCTTTCTTTCCGGACTATTATTTCAGCGGGGGCTACAGCGGCCCACTCAGCCAAAAGGCCATTAGAAGTGACAGGTCTTTGCAACGGAGGCTGCTGGGGCTGGAGGTGGAGGGGGGGGGGGGGGCGGTGGTGATCCATGGGATGAGCACTGCTTTCATCACGAAGCACCAGAGGTGTGACTCCTTTGAAAAAAAAATTCACCCTTCCCACGTTAATATTTGGAGGGGAAAAGGGAAACTGGAAGGTTGCAAACCTGGATCCCAAGAAGCACACGCTTCTGGTACTAATTTGTTCACGTGTGACATTCTACCTGCTGAACAGTTCCTCTGCTTGAGCAGTGACCCCAACTCCATACGAGTAGAAGTTCATTAGTACTCATGAGCCGGCCCACCCCAGAATGAACTGTGATTATGCAACCCTGGCACGGACGCAATGTGTAAAATCCCATTACTGCCTGCCACGCACGTCACTGCCTGCTCTTTGCACTTATTGCTTGAAAGGTCATAGCCAGTGTCGCTAAAGGGCTGAGTTACCGTGGGCCGGATGATGCAGAAGGAAACTGACCAGGAAGTGAGCCCGGCTGGCTCCAGAAGGGGCTCCACTGTGCCGGCCCTCCTGCTCTGCTCGCCTGGCTTTTGCAGAGTGCTCTTGGGTTGCTCTCTGAACAGGAGGCTGGTGGGTGGAGCCGGGAAGAGCGGTCTTCAACTAAGGCACACCCGTGCTTAGTTTCTCCAGCTTTCTTTCTCCATTTCTATGCTAGCACGTTTGTTCCCTTGCCCTCTCTCTCAGTATGTTGGTTTTTTCTGAGTTGTCGCACCTTGCAACTTTTGCTATGATGCTTTTCAGTCATCCCTACTCATGCATACACAACTGACCTCCACACCACATATTTCTCCTTTATATTGTATGTGGTTTTTGTTTAATTAATAATTTCATCCTGTGGTCTCCTTGTTTTGTCATGGCCTTTTCGAGCCAGGCTGTGACACTATGGTCCATCAGTACTCATTGAACAGGTATAGTACACTCAAAATGGATCTGCTTAGAGCACCATACTGGATGCACTCTCGTAGAGACTTGTTCAGTGAGCCAGGTCTGATATGCTTCCTCAAGCACACGCATCTGAACGTTGACTGAAAGGCTAATGGGTACCAGGCACGTACTTACTTGCCTGTGGGATTTTTTAAAAAAAGGCTTTCATTTCAAACATCTGGAACCTATAATCATTCAGCGTGTCAACATTTGTTGCTTGATTGTCGCTGGCTTTCGGTGCTCAACAAGAAACCTTTGACACCAGAACTTTTAAGAGCTTACTTTTCTTTTCTGCCAATTAGGGCTGTTCATTCACATTAGTAGGCCTGTCCCCCGCCAGTTTGGGAGAGTGCAGACTAGCATGCACGTCCTCAGCCCGGTGCTGTTTCTTTCCACTCCACCGTCTGCACTGCACGGCAATCATATGAAATAAAAGCACTTCCTGCACAACTGGCTCAGACGACCTGCGGTCTCCTGGACAATTACTCTCACTGACGTGCGGTGAGGTGAAGGATATCCTACCAACCGAAACTCTCTCCCTGGGAGACGCAAGGGGAAATTACGCGTCTCCCTGTGGGGTGCATTTTTATAAATTTGTCATTATAGTGCCATATTTTATGGCAGTATATATGCAAAAGTTTACATATTTAGGGCTTTAGGGCTCTAGGTTAGTTTTTAAAATTTTAAATCTATGGCCATGTATATATTACCTGCCAATTTTGCATTATGAGAATTAATAATAATAATAATAATAATAATAATAATAATAACATTTATTTGAGCTCTTTTCATGGTACAGAAAGATGCTTACACATTTAACACAGCTTACTCGCAGACATAAACTCAGGCTCCACTTCATCCAGTGATCACAGAGAACACCACACAATCACACGTACATAGTCCACATGTGCGTTCCCACGGGTGAGCCTCTTTGGATATCCTCCAACGAATTCACACAAAATAAGAAGTGCAAACAACATGCACAGAAGTGGGCGTCGCTGTTTCCAAAATGGTTCTATTTTTACACTGTGGAAGGAAGTTCAACGAGTCGCTCTGGATTTCTGTGAGGTAATTGCAATGTAATGTTATGTAAAGTTCGAGTGCTCAAGTTAATTTTTCTCTCACGGAGGTTAACGTGAGGAGGAAGGGAGGGAAGGAGTGGATTGGCACCAAACTCGTCCCCTTGTCGAGAGGAGAACCCGGGGCCCCCCCAGCACAATAGCCTGAAATAGTTAACAAATGCATAACCCCTCTGGACGGCTCTTAAAAGTGGCATATGCTCCTGAGAGGGGAGCACCCATAAATCAACAAGTGTTTAGTGAGAAAAGGGCACGGAGTCCAAGGAGAGCGAGCTGGGGGCTGGGGGCTGGGGGCTGGGGGGCTGGGGGGTGCTAGGGGCTGGGGGGGTCTAGGAGGGCAAGTGGATGGAGGCGCTCGCGTTTTTGGCGGCAATCTCATTCAGCCCCACTGACGGAGGAATTCATCACCTTGTCATCTCTTCAGAGACAACTGCGGTGGAGACAGACGCAGGGAGGGGACGCTGGAGCTGAAGAGCAGAACGGGCTGGGGGTGAGGGGGGGACGTGGGGCTGCGGATTGAGGGGTGGGGGGGCTGGGGGGGAGGGGGGGTTGACATGACACAAAGCCCGTCGCCGTGCAATCAGCTCTGTGTTAAATTGGCGCTCTTCGGCGAGCACAATGCGGCACAATGGCGGGGGGCTGGTGGCCCGGTCAGGAGCGCAGCAGCCACAGCTGTGGCCAGGGCCGACACAGCCCCGCTCAATATGGGCTGACCTCTCCCCCGCGGCGGCCCGCCGCCCCGCCGCCCCGCCCCAGCCCCAGCCAGACCCCCGCACAAAACCCCTTTGTCGTCACTTCCAAGACTTCGCCCCCCCCACCCCCCACCCCACCCCAACACCCAAACCCCCCCACCACCACACTCATCCTGAATCTTAAATATTTCATTAGACCTCCTCCTTCTCCTGCTCCTTTTCTTTCCCTCCATTCTGTCGAAAACGCAGCCCGCCGATCCCCTGTCCTGCCGCCCCCCCTCCCGCCCAAGCCCCGGAGTCAACAAAAGATCCCGGAAAAATTTTGTTTGAGTTCCTGCACACTCCCGCCGCACCGCAAACCCAGATAATGTCCAGTTTAAACAGTGTGTGGGAGAGGGGAAAACCCTTATCTGAAACTTAGCCTTTGTCACCTCAAACTGGCTACTTATTACAACACACGGCTTCCTTGCGCTGTGAAAACCAGCTTGTTGTTCAATTTGGAACTTTGCGCCGTGAAGGCAGTTTTGGCCAAGCGCTGTTTTTGCAGAACAAAATATGAAATATGTTAATTGTGAAATTAAATTGACGATAGGAGTTGGAAGTGCTTTGAGACCAAGAAAGTTCTTCAATTAAACTTTTGTTCAAGATAAAGATGTGTTGAGTTCCTCTGCTCGAGCAGTGACCCCCACTCCATCCGTTTCGTTGCAACCATCAATGTCCGTCAAATCACCATTTTATTGTTTTTCAAATTTTATTAGAGAAAGTTCTCAGGTAGGCCTATAAAAAGGCACGTTCAAATGAAAACATTGAGGGCATGTGGGCTCTACACACAAACAGGGGGAAGAGCAAGGAAAGGCCATATTTAAACTTTTTTATGGTGGGGCCTCATGAAGTGCTTTTTGCCAGGCAGAACATCTTTGCCATTGTGGAGGGTGAGTGAGTGCTCGATGACAGAGAGAGATAGAGAGAGCGTGACAATGCGGCAGATACTAATATTAAACACTTGTTAATAAGTTTTCCTCGCATGGAGCACAGCCCTGTCAGGAGGGCTAAATGGGGCCTGAAAGGGACTTCCTTTTATGTGCGGGGTTTAAACTGTCTTTCGGTGATTCGGCCGCACACAAAGAGCAGCCTTTGTAAAAAAGAAAGAGTTGGGGGGGGGGGGGATGCGGGGTGGCCATGATTTATCCAGCACTTTAAGGAACCCCCCCTCCCTAATGAATAATTCAGTGTTATCATTCAGTTGACGTTTGATTATTATGTTTTTATTCTTTTTTTTTTTCTCTCTTTCACACGTGAGGGCCCTTGTTGGATAGGAGGGGATTTTGCAGGGTGGGGGCCACTGGAGAAGGAGGGCCGGGGCTGGGGGTGGGGGGACTTCGAGGGGCGGGGGGCGGTTACGATGGCACTAAACAAGAAAGGCCCGGGGGAGCAGGGCTCCGCTGTCAACTTGATAAATATAATGTGTCACCAATTAAAAACTCATTGCCATTCTCTAATTCAGCCCGCGCCTTGTTAACCGCGTTCTGCCAGGGAGGTTTCTGTGCTCTCCTCCGCGGCCGCCGCTACCAGCACCCGCCATAATAGGAGCCCTGCTTTTCCCATCCTTTAAAGCACCATCTCGTCCCCTTTGGGATGTAAATAAGACATTCATTCGCAAAACCTCCTCTTTTTTTTTTTTCCGGACCCCCGCAAAAAAAAAAAAAAAAAAAAAAAAAATGACCATCAATGTCTTTGATTTCACCTTTTTTCACCCCCGCTAAAAAAGGAATACAAAGAATTCTATAGTTTCAGATTTTTATTCAGAAAAGAACTTTTTCCTGGCTTTTCTTTTCCCCCCTTTCTTTCGCTCCTGTCATTCTCATGCTAATGGTATTGACACAAGTTTGCGCGACGCGGGCACACAGCAGCCTATGGACCCCTAGCAGGAGTCCATTACCCAGATGCCATTTAGCAAGCTGTTTTCGGTGAGAAAGTCAAATGTTTAGAGGGCTTTTGGGGCAAAAAGGGCTGGGAAATTTTGGCAGAGGGGTTTTTTTCTCTCGCGCGGGACCAGCGGGAGTCCTTTCTGTCGGGTGGGTTCGGCGGGGCTGCCGGCTTTTCAAGTCGGACGTGTTAAATGGCTGAAGTGTCGAAAAAATGCGAGAATGCAGATTATTCTCTCTGCGATGCGCGATGCCCTTACACGACGGCCTGTGTTCTCTTTGCCCACTCCTTTCTGCTCTTGAGTTCTTGTGTATTCAGTGTTGATGGATCTTGTTGTTATACACCACACCAAGACAAGCCAAAGGACCTGGAAAAAAAAAGATTTAACTAAAAAGAGTGTCAAAGAAAGGAGACAGCAGTCGATATTTCTTAGGAACCACAACGCGTGGTTTAAGATGGTAACAGAAGAACTTGACTCAATGTTTTTAAATGTAAAAAAAAAAAAAAAATCAGTAACTAAAATTTAAAATAGCACAAATAAATACAATGAATTGTTGTACAGTGGGTAGGTGGATATAATACGAAATAACCATAATAATCTAATCGTCATCATAAAAATACAAAATGACAATGATCCAGAAATTGAGTATAGAAAATACGCTAACACGCTGCCATATTGTTTGTGAGTACTGTGGTTCATTTTAGGTAACAAAAGATCATTTTTGGCACATTTGAAGCATAGCCCTCATGTTTTTGCATTTTCTCACATCACTGGGTGTGTGTGAGCGATCTGTGTTCAGAAGTGATGCAGGCAAAATCTACATTTGATGGATGGACTTTCTAGGCCAGGGGTACATAACGGGGGTCAATTCATTTCTGGATTTATTTCCCAATGTCTGCGCTTAATTATTTAATTAGCTCAACCATATCTTGATCAGACATTTATACCAGCACCATCTACAGCCGCAGACTGCAAGCGTATCCGAAAAAAGTTGTTGTGCTCAAGTATAGGACTAAATCGACAAAGTTTAAAGAGCTGCCAACAAAACTAAAACTTAATTGGTTGGGACAAAAACCAGCACGCAGACCTGCTCTTCAGGACCAGAGTTGTTCACCCCAGTTCAAGGCACAATAACTGCTTGTGTCTCTTGAATCCCATTGGTGCGGCAGTGTTGGAATGTCAAAAATGCCCTTTAAACAGAATTAAATGAGTGTTGCTGGATGTTTTCAGCATATCAAACTCTTACTCTCTTTATGCACAGGGGCACTGTGAAGAGACCTGATTTAAAAAGAGCCTCCCCAAACTCCTGCCCCCCCCACCCCCCCCTCCCCCCGCCTGCTGAAAACACCAGCTCATTACCACTGTCACGCTGTCCCGGGATCTCCTGGCACAACCTCCTGTACGTAATTGCATTTGACATACCTTTGTGTTTGACCGCTGTGTGAATGCGTGAGAATCGGGCGGCTTTTCCTTGCGCTAAAGAACCCAAAAAAACCCTCACCGCGAGGGAGGCGATACCGCCGTGGAGTTCAGAAGTGTGTCCCCAGCAAAGTGCGGCCTCCCGCTCCACCTCTTCTGCACACCGTCGCACATAAAGTATGTAAAACTGTGCTGCAAATTGGAGGCAGCGTTCACCAGCGTGCACAACTCCCACGACAGGCAGAGGATGCTTATGTGCCTTCTTCCCAAAAAAAAAACTCACTGGGTGAACACAAATGGTCCCACCTCCAGTCATCCCAGAGATCATTGTGCAACTTCAGGACTTTTCCCACAACCTTTTACCTCTAGAAATGACTTTCAAACGTGACATGAACAATATGCATTACCTTTGCCTAAGTTAAAAAATGTATTATGAATGCAGGGTATTTTTCCTTCGGTCTCCAGGTTCTACTCATAATTTACCAGGCATAGATGCTGAGTTTGGCGTTCTGTTATAGGAACTTTGGGCAACATCTCTATGCAGTCTGCTGTTGATTGTACCAGTGCAATGCTTTGATCCACTGATCCTCTCAACAGGAAAATGAGCCACTTTGAAGACCTAGCTACTATAATGCATTGAAATAGTTTATATAGATATTATCTACAGGACCTTTTCAATATGAGAATCATGTCTACCTGGTCTCTCATAACAACTTTCACAAGTAGCAGGTTGGTACGTTTCATCAAAATATTTTGTCAAATCCCACTAATACCTGGCAGACAATTTGGCTCTGATTCTGACAAAATGGTGGGATAAAGCTGGAATAAGGCAATGCCGTTTCTTGTATTTTTTATAGTTTGGATTGCTCTGTGTGTGTGTGTGTGTGTGTGAGAGAGAGAGAGAGAGAGAGAGAGAGAGAGCAAAAATAAAGTGACAAAGAATAGCCCTCTAAGCCAGAAGCACCAGTTTGGCTTGGTGACTTTTGCCACCAGTCTTTCACACTGACAGCCTGGCGGCCTTTGAAGTCATCAGCCAGGATGCAGCCTGGGATTATTGGGTTTTTGCTGTAAGAAAAAGAAAAAAGAAAAAAAAAACTCTGATGCGATTGCCCTCCCCATTTATCCGGCCCGGGCTTTTAAAGACCAGGGGCTAAGAGGGGATCCCCCCGGACTGTCACCTCATCATGTCACCCCTGCCACCCCTCCCCCAGGAGGTCACCCAGAGATTGACACCGTAACCCGTGCCCCTGATCCACCTCTGGTCCCCATACGGGTGCACCCGGCTGTCAGTAATGTGCCCCAAACTTTATTCATTTAGAGATCAGGGGATGTGAGGGGATAATCTCTGAATAATTGGTGCCTATGGACCTGGGAGCTTCTCCTTCTCGTTTTTTTCTCTTCCCCCTTTCCTCTTCTCTTTTTTTAACGGTGTAGTTCTGACTTCTGCTGGACTACCAGTTGCATGATTATATCTGACAATTCTGTGTGCAATGCATGGCTAGAAGTTAGTTGTTTTGCTATGCAAATGTAGCTAACATTGAAGTTAAATATACCTATAAAGCCTAATCTGTAGGTGATCGTATCTATCAGATTGAAATTAAACAGTATGTAGCTATTATGCTTTTTTGTTCAGTTTACCATTGTAAATGGGAGAATGTTCCCAATTGACTGGTCTGGTTAAATAAAGGTTCATGAAAATATTAGTTGATGAAGGTGCTTGCATTTATATATACATATGTATCTAGATATATATCTATTTGGTGGAGTGTGTGTGTGTGTGTGTGTGTGTGTGTGAGTGTGAGTGTGTGTGTGTGTGTGTGTGTGCGTGTAAGTGTATGCACCTGTGCGTGTGTCTGTGTGTGTCTGCGTGTGTGCGTATGCCTGCTTACAGGGGGCATGCCCATAGGCCAATGATTGCGTTTAAGAGTACAATGCGCGTCTGCCCTGTGTGAGGGATCTCAGTAATGTATGCAGTCGCAGGGAGAGCGAGCGCTCAGAGGGGCGTCCCATTATAAATATGAGAGGCCTCTTGATCGCCCCGGCCCCCGTCGAAGCTGTCACACCGCTGCACACTCCACGTCAAGCGCTCCGGAGGAAGGGCGGCGCGCTAATAGAGATCGTATCTCCTCCCGAGCGCTCGGTAATGGGCCGGGACAATGGCGGGCGAGAATGGTCGTTCACGGGGGGGGCAGCGCTACTGTAATCAGTCATTGCGGTGTCAGAGCGCCGCGCGTAGCTCTGACCCGACCAGGAGCCGCCGCTCGAGGTGGGGGGGGGGGGGGTCGGGACCGCCAGAAAATTTCGGCTTCGGCAGCGGCTGGCGCACGGCGTCTGCGGCCTTTCGGCGGTTCCTCCTTTTCAAGGCTTTCCCCCCTTTTCTATTCGGGATATATGCAGTGTTGGTGCCACTTAAATATTTGCCCTGTGAAGGCCCAATGAGAGCACTGGGGGTTCCGGGCCCATTGAGACAGAGTGGCACGGAGCGAGGAGAGCCATGCCAGTCCCTTTTATTCTACCCCGGGCCTCCACCAACAAGCCTCCGGGGCACAATTGGAGCCGTTGCCCGGACGACGTTTTCACATCCCTGTGTTTACCCACTCTCCTCTCCCAATTCTGCTTCACAGAGAAAGCAGCTCTTCTGAATAAGTGGGGCCGAATGTCTTTAAGCCACCAGAAAAGTGGTGAAACGCAACTGTGTCGCGCACCACTTTGCCCAGCACACAGAGCTGTATAACCAGCTGTATAAGAACCGCTACAGCCACAATAACACTTTGTCCATTGGCGCTGAGTTGTGTACATTGATGTACACAATATGAAAGAAAGATTGGCAGGACATTCAACTTTCGAAAGATGCTTTAGCGTAGCTCAGACGATGGCCCAGAGTGTGTGTTTGGTGCCGCTTGCAGGAGTACTTAACTCTTACTTAAAAGTGTATGATCTGAGGCAAGCTCTGAGGCAAAAAAGTGAAATAATACAATGGCTTCTACAGTAATATATAAAATTCAAAGTTCAGTTAGATACAGTATGCCTGTTGAATGATAATTGCATTTTTCAGAGAATGACTGTTGGGGCTGTTTAAGGGCTTTGGCTTCAGATTGGGGAATAGGACATGGCAGAAAGACCTCAGACTCTGTAGAGATAATGGCAAAGAAACAAGACGACTACAGACCGACCTTTATATGGGCTTTCCCAGCGTCATGTGACAGTTCTATATGAGGATGTTTGCCTGGAGGGCCAGTACTGGCCATATCAGCACCGCCGCATGCCCATGGCAAAGTGAGCGCACAGTGCTGTAGGACAAATCCTATCCAGGGTTCAGCTGAATCATCTTCCTGCCCAGCCATAGGGTAGCAGTAGCTTATGCCGCGCCCATTGCTTCCTGTCCCAAAGGCGTTCGTTAAAACAACACACACACACACAGACACACACACTGAAAAAAACACAGTCTGTGTCCCACCCCAGGTCCTCATCAGCATGAATGATACTCTTATAAAATAAGAATGAGAAAAAGTTCATTCTGTTCTCATGAACCCCTGCCATTCTTAGGGGTGGGGATTGCACCCCAGCCATTCAGGCCCAGCTGAGGTCTGGTCACTGTGGCAGGACAGTAATATTTTTAAAAATCATTTCAATTTAGGGCTCAGCGTCCAGCAAGCCCAGCTAATGATAGGGCCTTGCAGCTAGCAAAAGGTGACTGTTATGTCATTGTTTATGGCACCTCATTGGGCAGAACATGTTCTTGACAGCCAATCCCATTTCAAATTTGACTGGCAATCACACCAACAAGGCAACACATGGAAGCTGCATTTAAAATTAATGGAACAACTTCAGTTTTATGTTTACTTTATTGTAACAGAGAACAATTTCAAATACAGTTCGCAAAACATTCTAATATACAAAATACTAAAATTGCATTTGAAGATATAAACATTTAATATTATAAAAATAGTAGATAATAACTCTATGTATAAAAATAAGTTAGCCTTTCTTACCCAATTTTCATTAACATTTTTTTAAACATGGGCAGATATTCAACAATGGTGTATTCCAAGAACTATAAATAAAATTTCTTCCGTTCCATGATTCGTTTTGTATTTGATGTCCACATTTCAGCTCCTTTAGAAATGTAAAAATAGATAGTTTGTTATACTGTATACATAACAGTATGGAAATAGTTCATTGGTCTGTAAAAGCAGGGGCATTTTTTTGGGTAAATAATTCTATTTTAATTTGCTTTAGAGAAAAATCAAAATCTTTAGGTTGGCTTTACTTGTATTTTTAGAAATCGTAATTATATATGGCTTCAAACATGTGAAAGGTGCATCCCATTTACATTACATACATTACATTACATTATAGGTTCTTAGCAGACGCTCTTATCCAGAGCGACTTACAAGTGCATTACAAAACTCGGAGACAAGCGCTTTACAACATTCCTGCAAGAGAGCTACAATAGGTATAACTTTGCTTAGGTATAAGTGTGAATTGTACACCTATTTTTTTTTTTTTTTTTTTTTTTTTTTTTTTTTTTTTTTTTTTTTTTTTTAGAAAAAAAAAAAATGTTAGAGGGTAGTGGGGGGTGATGAGGTGAGATGTAGCTTGAAGAGGTGAGTCTTCAGTCTACGTTTGAAGACGGCCAGGGTCTCTGCTGTTCTGACTTGCACAGGAAGGTCATTCCACCACCGTGGGGCTAGAACAGACAGGAGGCGTGACCGGGTGCTGGTGCGAGCCGGGGCAGGGACCAGGCGACATGTGGCAGCAGAACGGAGAGGTCTAGCTGGGGTGTAGGGTTTAGATTATTTGCATGATTATGATGAACTTGAAAAGTTGAAATTTCACATTACATTTTATATTTGTTTCATGTGATGAAGAAAAAAATTCAAGCAAATTGTTTTTTTTTTTCATGGAAAATTTATACAAAAATGTAGGATAATGTATTGTATCACATTTATTTACTTAATTGAAACATAACAGATGTTTTTTATGAATAAATTTAAAGATTTATCAAACATTATTATCAATGTTTTAAATTTCTTCTTCAGAAAAGAAAAAATCTTCTCAATATAATCAATTAATTTATAAACTGGATGTCCATAGATTGAATATTTACTATGTTATATTCATGTGTGTATTTGAAGGTATCTGTAAGATGAATATTCCTACTTTTTTATGTTGTGGGGCCAATGAGGCTAAATGTTTATATTTATGTATGTAACTATGTTTTATTTGTCAGATAATGAAAATTCATTTCATTTAATGACTTATAAGATTTATAAAAACCTTGTTTAATATGGTTGTTGAGACAAATAATGTTCCAGTGTGTCCATCTTCAATGGTTTTGCCATCAACAACGACCTCGTAATAACTTTAAAAAGGGACGCATTTGCGATCGCACTTCTCTTTTTCAAAAGCTGACTAGTTAGCACACGAGGGCGATAATGCAGGCGAGCAGCTCGAGTGGTCAGTTATCATAAATCAATGACGGTTTGTAATTCTGTTAATTCAGACAAAGGGGGACGGAATAAAAAGCCATTAAAATGACATGTGAATTGGCAAACAAACTGTTTAATGTGTGTCTCTGGTGTGAAGGGGGCTCTCGTGAGGCGGGGGCTCGGGGAGAAATTTACATCTCATTGGAGTTTAATGGGCCACGTCGGGCCGACCTCCTTATCCCCATGGCGACCAATCTTTTCTCAAGATTTTCAACAGGCCGAAATGTTCTTTTTTGTCCCGTTTGAAATGTGTCATGTGAGCCTGACGGGACTGGGGCTTGTATGTATCAATTTGTTTCTGTTCTGGGGTCCCCAATAGACGCGCAATGAATATATGGGCTATTGAGCCCCGGGGCACAATGGCCACAGCTGACGCGGTCGCCACGGATACCCGCCCGCACAATGGCTCGGAATGATGACATATGGTCCCGGGTTACCCCGGCCCGCGGAGGCCCAATAGCCTTGCCCCCGCAGCCGGACAAAAACCCCTAAAGTTAGCCATTTATCCGTGCCTACTCATTTCATGGTAAAATAAACTTTTTATACAGTTTTAACAGCAGACACACACAAAAAAAGTGAAAGACAAGGAGAAAAGCCGCCATGTAAAGTGGGGGGAATTCATCATTAAGTGATTCACAAAAGGGGTTTTTTTTCCACCTGCTTCTACATGAATACGCAAATTGTAGAGGATTTCCTTCCTAGAAAAAGGAACTCTTTTAATCTGTTATCAGATACGTAGCTTTCAGAAGAAGAAAAAAAAGACGAAATGAGCCATATGGTTAAAACAACTTTTAATCCCACGGGTCCATCAGTCCCAGTTTCCTTATTAACTCTTCTCAGTATAGATACACAAGAAAGAAACCCTGGAAGTACTTTTCTAGAAATTATTTTTGTGGTTTAGGGGCATGCAAGTAATAAAAAGCAGCGTACTTATAGTGTAACGTGCTGCTGTAGTATGATTGCATTACATCCAGGGATGCATTTGAATAATATTACTTTATGTTCCCTAGCACTGAGTTGAATTTTTAAGTTCAACAAAAGGGTCATAAAACAACTGGATTGTAGAGTATGCTTATCCACAACTTTACAAAAGCACTGCTGTGAATGCTCTCTCTGTACAATGTGATACCAGTCTGCTTAAATAATTTCTAAACAGTTTTGATTCAGATTTACCTCTTTCTAAAAGTGGCTTTGTGATTATGTACTGGTTGCCTCACACTTTTGGCCATTTATTATGCACACAGTAGGCCCCATTATCAGAAGGGTTTTTTAAAAAAAAGAATATGAAGAAGACATCTCATGTCAGAGTTATCCTGCTGCATCACTTAGAGGGTGGTGGGGTGCGGTGGAGGGGGGGTGGGGGGGGTGGGGGGGGTAAGGTGATGTCACGGGGGGGGACTCTTTTGTCTGGGGGGCCCTGGATTCTGTAGGCCCAGTCTATCTCATCCCATTCAGTCTTTTCAGGTGCAACAACAATGAGGGCTTCACGGCCCAGAGGATCTGAAGAGGCTCTGGAGAGACTGGGCCTGGGCGCGGAGCTCGGACACCACGCACCCCAAGCTGTCCGACACACATGAGGGAGCCCCTAGACTTTGACAGCTGTCAATCAATTCATTTTTTTTGGGAGGTGGGGTGTGGGAGGGGTGTGGTCATTAGCTATTCACTCAACCGGCATATCTATACAGTGCTGGGTAGTGAGGGTGGATTAAATGTTGGGTATGGGCCTGTATCTGGTAGAACACACATTTTTTTTACAAAAAGTATGTAAATGTTCAATAGCTAGGCAATTTGTTGGCTACCATCGCATTGCAATGTTTGCTCATTGTAGGTGCTGCTGCTGTTTCTTTGCTAATAAGAGTTTTGTTGTTTTAAGGTTTGTATTTCGTGAATAGCAGGTGGTCCATTGTCTAATTCGTACATTAAGGCCCCGGGAGTAAAATAAAGATGAACTGTCAGAGGTTCACCCCCCCCCCCCCCCCCACCTCTTTGCATTGGCAGGGAGAAGAGCGGAAACCAGGTCTGGCCTGGAACGAGAAGAGGGTCTTCCTGCTGGATGTCCCATTGGACAGGAACTGCCTGCCACCAGATGTTTCCTCTGTACCAGAAAATGGATGAAATAGATAGAAGTGCGTATATGTACGTGTGTATGTATGTCACCATAAGGCAAAAATTATCGATATGACAGAAATCTACAAGCTATTCTTCACCCTCAATGAATGAGTTTCTGTGCTGTCAGCAAATATGTCCAAAATCCAGATGATTTTACCATAATATACTGAGGGCAGTGATCTTTAAGCCACTCCCTTCAATGACAGATTAGAGAAACGGTGTTTAAGGATTCCTTTTGCTTCTGGGAGCTCATGGGGTCAACGAAGGAACCCTTTTTCACTTCTACAACACTAGAGCATCAGTCCTGCATTGTCCACACAGGTGGCCCAACCCCCTCCTCGGAACGCACGAGTGACCCCCTAAAATGACTCAGCAGCGAACGCCATGGCAGTGCTGTCTGCTAGACCTACTCTTGGCTTGGAATAGCCTGGCAATCAGTTAAAACGAAACAGCGCTTCCCAGAAACACTCCGGGCGTCCGAAAATAATTCACAGGAAACTCATCTTTCCAGAACCGTAAATCCGCGCAGCGCGCTAAAAAGAAACGCAAACAGTAAATGGTCTTCGAAAGAGGAATCGCTGGAGACAGTAAAGGAAGAGGGCCGGGTCTGGGAGCTTCTCCTCACAGACAGCTTGTTGTGTCTAAGTGCTGAGAGTCTGGCCAATGGGATTTCAGAAATGGCAAGTGGTCACATCAAAAGGACGGGCACTCTAAACACAGATTTCCGCCACATAGCACGCGTCGCATTGATGTCAATGGACGGAAACTGTCGGACTTCCAGGGAGATCGTCACGTCTTCCTGCGTATCCCTGGTGGATCCCTGGACACTTTGGTGTTAAAGGCCTTCCAGGACTCACATGCGACTTTTTGTAACTGATGGAGAATGTCTGCCCACCATACAATGACTTGTCACACAAGATGGCTAGCTGAGAAGTAGCATGCATAGAAAGATATAGCACGGTCCATATCCCGCTCCAAGCCCAGGAAAAGGACTACAAGATGCAAAGAGATACGGATCTGTCAGTGAGGAGAATCAGGAGTCCAGGAAAGAGCAGGGTGCTATCAGCTCCAGAACTCAGACATCGGACAGAAACTAGGCATCTCACATTTGTCCGGCTCAGTGCGGACAGGTTGAAGAGAAAGGACATACAATGACAAATGGTTTTGTCCTCTGTCCTTCTTGGGGAGTGAAGGCTAGCCTATGTGCATCTGTCAGCTACTGCTGCTATTCACTCTGAAATGCAGGGTAGTTTCTCTTGCACAATGAGATATGAAGGCATAACATGTTGGCTATGACTGAAGTAAATAATGTCAGGTATAATGTAACATAAGGGCACACGATCTGTCTATTTACAGAAGATGCGCATTTTCAGAAATCAATCATTTCAAAGGAATTAAAGCCCATGTTTAATTGCTTGACATGACAACACTATTGCCAAATTCCTTCCTTCAGCTATAAGGTGTTAACTCAGGGTTCACATGAGGGGAGGGCAGGGGAGGGGGCACACCTTCTAGTTGACTGACACACAAACAAAGGAAGCTTTTGGAGTTTAGCAAGTGAATGCAGAAAAACCCGCACAAAGAAGTATTGATTGCCCGGAGAGAAAAGGAGTGGGGAAAAAAAAAACAATTAGCATCGGCTGTGGGATAGGTGAAGCAATCAATACTGGAACTCCGCAGGGCCACAGGACCCGCGTTCCACTTGAGGATCCCTCCTCAATGCACTTATACAGTGGGACCGGGACCGGGAGGGCGTCGATACCCACAGCGGGCGAGCACTGTCACTCACGACATAGAAAGAAGGGATGGACGGGGGAGGGGGGGAGGGGGGGGGGAGTGGAGGGAAAGAGAATAGCTTGTGGGAAAGGAGCAGAGGAGGTGGAGATGTGTTCTTTTCCCCAGAGTGCTGAGTCCAGAGGGCAGAGCCTGAATCTCTTGTCAGGGGGCGCTTACAGCCACAGGTTGTTATGTGAACAGTCCTTTGTGGGAAAACACTGTGCTGAAACCAGATCAAGATACTAGAGACAGGGTTACGGTTCCTGATTTGGTCAAATCAAACTGAAGATGCTTAGTCATGTGCGTGTGGGTACGGTATTCTGCGGTGGTGAGAGCAACCATTTTGAGTTTTCTGTTCCGGGATGCGGGTGCACTCTTGCCCTCTTTCTTTGTGACAAAAGATAAGTCCCTGGACAATAATATGAGAACACTTATAGCCTCACTCATACACATAGGCACATGTCTGCCTTCTTTATTTGAAAATATAACTAAACATAGACTGTACAGAGCTCCACATTTTTTGATATCAGGATATCTCAAACCTTATATCTGCTCAATGGTATTGTCAATACAGAAAATAATTCTCTCACAATTAGCTAAATTGAGTTCACACAAGTACTTCACAGTGGTTATCTGATGATGCGGAAAGAGGTACTTTCTTCAGATGAGAGGCTGCTCTCATTGGCTGAAATGACACAATATTTTAACAATACTTTTTGTTTCTTTTAGGAGCGGCTTTCAAACTGTAATCTAGTCTACATATATCTCCCTGACTCCCTGAAATTTATGTATATGTATAAAAATAAACAGTTTGCACTTGTCTAAATTCGTGGTCACCCATACACTTTCAGACACCGACAAACGAGCACACACACCTCCTTGACAGACTGGTTATTTGTGTGTTTGCAGTGCTTTTGTGCTGTTTTGTCCAGCTCTGGGCCGTTTTCAAAACCGGGTTTGATTACAATGGGTCACGGCGGGGGGCTTGTGGGCCCGAAGACGAGGTTTTGTAAATTCGGCTGGTCACATGGGAGCTGCAAGGGGAGCGCTCTTTCACGGGAGGGCCTTCCGAGTGCCACCGGCGAATAGAAGTGTTTGCTGACAGCAAACAGGAGGGCCCTGTTTCCACACTGACATGGGAAAACCCTTTCCACCCACTTTTATTGTCTGTTTTGCCTCCCCCCCCCCCCCCCCCCTTCCCTCCAGGGTCAAGAAGGCAGGTAGATAGACCGTAACCTTTACTCCCTGCCCCAGTGCATTGAAGAGGACGTGAAGAAAGTGCCTCTCCCCCTCAGGGTAAATGCCATGTTTCTGTAATTTAGTGTAATTTGGCCGTCCACGTAAAAGCAATAACACTTATCTCTTGATATATAACCTGCTACATACTTCAAATGATGTCATATACTTTTTGTTCATGTGGCATTGCCATCACTAATGAAGTACATCTATCTATTGGCCTACTGAACATTTGTTTACGTGTCTGTCAATGCAACCAACCGTGTATTTGTCTGAAAGAGTAACAATGAGTCCTGATCGCAACTAATCAAGTTCTACAGAGTAAAAAGCGGTTGACGTCAAGCAGGATATTGCCAAATCTGACGCAAAACTCACACCTGCTGTGTTGTTTTAATGCTGGTCTGGTTAGTTGGGTGAGACGTGGAGCCTCCTCTCTGACTCGTACCATCCATTAACAGTCCTATGCTGATAAACACACTGGCACAGAAAAACAAGGTTCCCTCTTATTCTGTTTGTCCTTCTCAGACTCACAGCAATCTTCTCCCGCTGCGTGTGTGTGTGTGTGTGTGTGTGTGTGTGTGTGTGTGTGTGAGTGTGTGTGTGTGTGCGTGTGCGTGCATGTGTCTTTATGGAAGTTTGATCTGGTTAAGTGTGTGTGTGTCTGTGTGAGTGTGAGTGTGTGTGTGTGAGTGTGTATATGTGCTCATGTGCAAGGGTGTGTGTGCGTGAGGGCATGTTAGTTTAAGTCTTATCTTTGCACATATATTCTTCTACCCTTTCCGGCAATAATATCCTCTGAAAGGAGGCTTAAATGTCAGATGGGCATTCAAGACCGCAGGCAATTTATCATCTGCTAATTGCTATTACTGATGATAAAAGACGCTTAATTGTATGAAATGATTTAAGAAAATGTTTACTCTCTGAGATAGAGCAGGGAGCCCATCGACATTCTACCACATCTACTAGCGTGAGCTTGAAATATTAGCCACCACAGATAAGACCTACCAAAGAGACGATAAGACTGCCATTAGATATGAGTAAGTGTGTACACCTCTACAAACACCCTTCAAAGATCTACAATTATTGTGGAGGGAGAAAAGCAAAACCATCCTGAACAGAGACTTTATTGCATCATATATCCCTTTGCATTTGAGGCGTAAAATATTAAGTTGGGTCCTAAAAGTTTACACTTGTATAGCAAAAGATCAAATGAGACAAAAGAAAACAAGGAAAGATTATTTGTTTGTATCATTATTACGTTATTCAATGGGTGTCAGATGCTAAAGGCCGTTGTCCTGAGCGCAGACCGTGCTCTATATTTGAAAGATTCTCACACATCATAGGTCTATGGTTTCACTATGTCATTACCTGGGTTTGACCAGGAGTCTTTAGATGCACAGGACACAACAGGCACTTCAACCTTCCAAGGGTAGGTTGGGTCTGTCAGTCATGTTCCTCTGATTACAGCCCCCCCCCCCACAAGATCACACCTACAGGCGCCTTGTTAAACTGACATCTGTATTAGATACGCCTCTCCACTGATCGTCACTAACTTTCTTGTCGTACTCTGTGGCCTGGTGTACAGTACAAACGCTGAGATATGAACACATTAGGAAAAGAGACTTGATTTTGCATTGCTGTGTGGGGTTGTAAATTGTAACTCGATGTTGTGTTGGTGGAGAAACACATCATGCACGCACAAAGCATGCTTATTGGAAAAATACCAAATATTAATTGGGGTGTTGGAGGCCCCATTTAAAAAAATAAATAAATAACCAGTCTTCAATTAACTGAATGCTTGTAGTAATTACAGTAGTAAGAACAGTTTCTGATGAGCATATTTGTCGTTGTTTAATAGAAAACAATGACCTGTGTTCATATGGCAGCGAAGAGATGCCATTTAGCCAAATACATTTTACACCTCATTTTGCACCTACAAGGAAAAAAGAAATGATAGGAAAGGTCTCAGTCTCATGAAAGCCAGGGGCAGACCTAGGTCAAATACGTATTTGTTTTGGATTCAAATACTTTACTACGCTTTACTGATCTTGTCTGGTGTATTGGAACCAAAGCAATACTCTCAAAAAGTGCAGACCCCGCCTTCTGGCCATATTGGCAGGCTCAATTACACCAGGCAAGATCAACAGAGCACAGAAAAGTATTTGAACTCAAAACAAATACGTATTTGACCCCCGCCTGGCCAGGGGTAGTGTGAGGACCAGCAATAAGCATGTTTCTGCCCTCTGTGCTAGACAACCACAACTGAGAGGCAGGAAACAAACAGGAAAGAGGCCAATGGCTGTCTGTGTACGCGGCTGCGGACTCAGTTTTGCTTTGTTTGGAGTGAGGTCGTTCTGACTCGTTCACTTATTGACGTTTTCCTGCTTTCCCTGCATAAAAATGTGAGCCATAAACCCACCAGGTGGGGGGAAAACACTGTCCGCCATTTTACATGAGAAAAAAACCTCCATGCAGGGGGAGTGGAGTTTACTCTCTAACTGAATCAGAATAAGAGGTAACTACAATACAGAGAGAAAAAAAGGGAGGGGGGGGATAAACACCTTCCGTTACTGGTAGTAACAGCCGGTATTTATAATCCAAACCCTCAAGTGGGGGGAACACGGTGATAAAGCAGGAAACAGAGAGAAAAAATCTGATCCACTGACACTGAGGGGGACAGAAAGGAGCCAGGCTTGAGCAGTGGCCAGCTTCTTGAAAGGTCGCGAACATCTGGCGAGGGGGGTTTGGCGGCCGCGGCAGAGGTCTCCTGCCCTCCCAAAGTCTGGCGGCTGCTGTCCGTCCGGGACGGGCCGGGCCGGGCACCAGGACATCCTGTACCAGAACAATGTGCCACACGGCCGCATCCTCATCCTCACCGTGGGCCTTTTAAACTCATTACCGCCACGTCACGCTGTCTCCCAGATCCCCCACGTCTAATCCAGCCGTATGATGGGAGATCATAGAGCTGGTGAGCGGGACTGAGTACCTGCTGACCAATGAAAAGGCTTCAAACTGGTTTGGCAAGTTACAGGACAGAGGAAAGAAAAATTATCTAACCTCAGGTGTATATACAAGCTGTATTAGTCAAAAAATCATGCCATGATTACCAACCACCTACATTCAGTATCACGTCTTAATTATGCATATTAAATCTGTTTGTCTGCTGCTGGTGGGAAGTTAAATTTCTCCATGTGGCATCAATAAAGAATATTCTCTATAGTCTATTCTATTCGGAGCCTCTTTTTAACACATAATGCTGCAAGTCCTTATTCAGAGCAGGAGATAATAAATTCCACAATAAGTCATTAAATTCTCTGTTTAAATTACTGGAAGACAAGAGAGGTATGTGCACTGCAAGGGAAACAGGAAACAGAAGCTGGTCCTCCATCCAGCCTGATGCCACTTTAGCAAGAAGTTGGCAAATTGGATCAATTTCTTTAAAAGCTTTGTTTTTTGGTTGGTATAGGGGCTTTTGCGGGTTTGCGGTTGAAAGCAAAAATATATTTTTCATGTAACTCCAAAGCAGCTTTTATAGTAACAAAATTTAACTGCAGCATCACCTTAAGGAGGCGGGTTGATGGTCCTTCGAGCTCTTGATATACAATAACTCACACCTTACGAGGCCCCACACCTGTTATTCCTTCCAGTGCCAGCTAAGAGGTCCGATTTTTTTTTACCAAAGCTAAATATTTCAAATTCCCTGTGAATGAAGTGTACATTTATACATACACTCACATGCTAAGACACACGGTGAGACCAATATGTTTGCGTGCGTAAGCCAAAGAGGAGGTTCCTCCGCCTGTCTGATCGAGCAGAGTACTAAGACCATGTGTCGATTAGCGTTTCACTGGGGCCTGACTCACTCAGGGGAAAGTTCAGTGAGGGTCTAAGTGACATCATTAGCCTTTAACACACCCACATCTGCCTGCTCCTCCAGAACAAAGTCACACATTATGAACTGCACTCTTGGTGTACCATGGAAGGAATTTGGGAGGCATGGTGAGGCAGAGGTCTCTTCCCTGCCATAAAAGAGAGACTAAAATTCCCTGTCCAAGACTGGACAACACTGCGTTGCACCCATAGTCCAGCAATTTTTTTTTGAGTGACTTGCACCCCTGACCAACGCTTGCGAAAGGCTACTAACAGGATGGCCTGTCTGTATGAGAACGCACAAGCTTTGGGAAGTCCATATGTAATTTTGAAAAGAGAAGAACCTTGTGGCCATTTCTCTCTCTCTCTCTGTCTCTCTCTCTCACACACACACACACACACACACACACACACACACACACACACTCTCTGTCCCCAGTCCCCTGCCTGCCCCCTCTCCTGAAAAGAAAAGAAAGAAAAGACTTTGAGGGTTGGAGATCAGCACTCAACCATTCACAAGTTCAGCGCTCCCCCGGGGGCCATGGTTAAGTCCCTGGATTTGTATAAAGGGAAATCACCTAATCCGCTTGTGAGAGGGCCCCCTCTGTCCTAACCCCCCCTCTGGTGTCCCATCCAGGGGCATGCAGCCAGGCGTGAGGTTGGATAGCCGCACACACTCAGGCCAATGCAAGCCCCCAATAGCCAGCAGATGCCTGGCTTTGCGTTTTCTCTATGTCTCAAGAGCCCTTATCTATACCAAGCCGCTGAACCACACAGAAAATACGTTTTCAACTTGCTTTTCGTGAAACAACCAAACGGTTAAAATGTTATCATGATGAAATGGTTCGGGGTACGAATTCAAGCTTTTAGATTTTAAGAGAACACTGACCTGAGATAGACTGTGATCTTATATCATCAAAGAAAAAGCCAAATATGTCTTTACACAAGCTGGTATCTGGGGACTCAATGGACATCCAGTTTGTCTAGACAAATTACATACAATTTTAATGTCACTCAGGATATAGCACAGCACCACTACCCACAAAATCCCAAAAAGATGGTCCAAAAAAGCCCTTCATAGAGAAAAAAAAACAAACATGCCTAACAGGCCAGAACAGGTGGTGGCATTTATTTTTCCATACTAAGTGAGCTACTGACAAACAAAACAGAACACACTACAAGAAGGCACTACAAACTACAGGTAAACAGGAACTTGTCTTTGCATTAGCAAGAGTTTGCATTTTACTACATTTTCAAACTGCATACTTTTTTTTCCAAGCAGCAAAAATGCCAATTCTCGGACCTCCCTGACAGCCGAAAGTGCCAGTCGTTTGTGCAGTGGCATACCACCTGGTTCAGAATCAAACCCTGTCAGTGCCATTGACAACAATTGGCCATAGCTTCACCATGGGATTGGTGGGCTTCAGGTGTAACAGGGACTCTTGCTGATTGGATGACAGCAGCTGCATACATGATGAGTCATCCGAGGACTGAACAGCTCTGCTGATGGACAACAGACTGAAAAAAGGGAATAAAATGAAAATATTATTGCCGCGCAAGAAGTTGCCTTTTCAGTAGTTTCCAATTTCTGAGATTCTAACTAATAAAGTAGATGCTAAATACTAAAGTAATAACTGAGCAGCTGTTGAGTTGAATGTAATGAAATGTTAAATGCTTCGCAGGGCTCTGTATAACGTGGGTTTTTCAAATAGCAGTGAAATGTACATTCATGTAAAACAATTAAATTTCAAAGCCACATTGCATTCCTAATTTCCTACCTATAGTGTGGCACTGGCTCGGTGGTTAGTGAACTTGCCTTGTAACCATAGGAAGCCATTCACTAGTGAGGAACCTTTCTGGTAACCGCACTGCTACTTCTACAAAATAGCAAGAAGAAAAAGAAGAACATTAACAAACAAAAACCAAGAACACGTAGAAGATGATGATTACTGCAAGTGGCCTAACAGCAGCAACACAGATGCGCCCAGATATTGAGAATTAAATATGCCTAGATATATCGGTTCACTCCAGTTAAACAAAAGGAATAATGTTTTTTTTTTTTTTTACATAAACCTGCAATATAATACTGAAATACATGCTACAGCTCTGCAGGTCCCTCCCTTGTGAACATATTAGCAGTGAACCATGACCTGACCGTGGATCCACCCTCTTACTTGTTTTATTATTTTCAAGTGCTAATTTTCAAAAACAAATTCTGACCTGCTGCTAAAATTAGATGACCGACAGCTGACTGCTCCGGTACAGGAGACAACGATCCCCCAGAGAGGTAAATACATAAATAAAATTAGTTCTAAATTCAGGGCCATTTCTCCTGAGGCCATTCAGGGGTTGAGGCGCATAAATGCTTAGCGAGACCTTTGACCTGTGAGAGGAGTCTTTACTTTTCCCGGTGGAATCTCTGCCATTCCTGTGGGGATGGGGGAGGGGGGGGGGGGCGTAAGGCTGCTGCGACCGCCGCTCCCGAAACCGGAGCCCCCCCCGGTTGAAAAGTGAAACCCCCGGCCTCAGAAATGCGTTCCGCAGACAGGTGACACCGCGCCGCGCCAGTGCGCCAGCGCGCCACGCCCTCGGTGAGACATCGGATCGCGGCCGACGCACCGACCCCCGCGTCTGCCCACACGCCCCCCCCCGCCCACCTCACACGCTGCTGCTCCACGGCCTGAGCGACGCACCGCTATAAATACCAGGAAAGAGGGGCGTCTCGTAATTCACTACTTGTGGAGGAGGAGGAAGGGGGGGGGGGGGGGATTTCCAAGCTGCTCCTTTCCGATTGAAACCCATTAGTGTTGTCACCGCGCTGCAAACGTGTGCGAGTGCTGTCACCACCGCCCTCGAAAACAAGCGGGGGGGACGCAGCGCACCGGCGGGGGCGCTCCGAGCGCCTCTCTGCAGCACAGTGAGGAAGGAAGAAAAACCCCTTAAAGCTCCAGAGCTCGCAAAAGCAGCCCCATGCGACTTTCGCCAAGTTGAACTGAGAGTCACACACAGGAGGCGGACACTGATTAGTCAGGTGAGTAATAACAGGACAGGCAACAAAATCAGTGAAAAACATAAGCTACCACTGTGGGTCAGCGCGGCTTGAGTTTTCTAAAATGCTTTTATAAATTATAGCGTTCAGTAATATTACCCTGTACCTAAATGATCTTTGTTTTTTTAATTCTGCTTAGAAAAACATTTATATTTTATTCTGTTTATGTGTTGCCTGTTTAAATGTCATAAAGTAAGGACTTCCTGTATAAAATGCACCCCCTCCCCCCCCACCCACCCACACACACACACACACACCCCACCCCCCTCTGTGTGGAAACAGGTGCAGTGGGAGGTGGTGTCTCTCTGTTTCTTCTCTGAAATTCCCTCACCCCACCTCTCCCATCGCCCCCCCAACCCTCTTCCACGTCTCAACTCAGACATGCTGGGAATTTCCTTGGACCCTTGTGAATGGAGCCCTTGACCACAGCTAATTTAGAACTACGTCAGTGAGGATGTGTCTCAAATCATAGATGATCAACACTAATGTGAAAATACCAGTAACTATTTGTCATGCTGTTATACTGCTGTGAATACTTTTATTTCTGCAGCCAAGAATAAACCAATATCTTGGCTCCCTTAAAAAGGCAGCTTAGTTCATGTCTTCATCTGATATATTGCAATGTCCTTCGCAGAGCAACAATTTCGCATGAATTGTCGTATCTCCTGAAGCTGAGTTCGGGAATCTCCAATCTAACATTCATAAAGCTTTGAGGTACTGGGGTGCAATACCTCCTTGTGGTCAAAACAGAGAATGCTCATCTTAGTGCCTCAAGAGAGCTTTGAAAATAGACTTCTCAAGCACAATCAAAGCTGAGGGTGTCCAAACACTCATGCTTTGAACCATACTTCTCATTGACCTCAGTTGTAAAAATTCATATTTTAATACTGTTTTTTATATTTGAGAAATTGTAAAAAGATATAAGATTTTTCCCCCTCTTTTATGATACATGCAAAAAGAGACATATTAAAACTCTTGTCACTAATAACTCAGTGTCTGTTTTAGAGAAAAAGTACATTGTTGGCTAAGGATTAAGATTAAAGGTGGGCAAGAGTTCTTGAACAGTTTTGGGAAGGGAGGAATTGGATAAATAACCCCTGTATGTGAATTTGCAGGTGAGTTTTGAGAAAAATGGTTTTTCCCATTGCCCAGACTTCTGCGGAACTCCAACCTTTTCCAGGATGGATTCTAAATCATTTTGGGGGAGCAGTTATACACATATATCGTAAAACACAACCAATGAGAATAGCCTTTTAAAAACATGCAACAGGTATCGGTCATTTAGAGCAAGACTATGTGTATCAACATAACATTTAAAATATTCCAGGATAACAAAACATGACATTGAACAGCATAAATAGGTTGTTGAATAAATATATGGTTAAGATGATTTTAATGGCGAGTCAAAACAACTAATCAAATAACTGATTCACAACAATGGCGAGCACTGTTGTGCTGAATGGCCTGTTCTCGTCATTATGTTATGTTATTTATTATATGCTGACTGTTAAGACTACAAATTAATAATTACAATATATGTCTTTATTTGCAGAGACATAGCACACCTATTAATGCATTCAACAATAAATTATACACTTCTGTCGTATTTGGTGAATTTTACAATTGATGAGAATCATATCAGCTAAAATTATTCAGACAATTTCCTACTGCTGAACACTATACCCGTCGAAACTATGTCGAAACTTTACAAGCAATCCAAACGACAGAATGCTGATGGTATGTTTTGGTTTTGCCTCCGCCTCTAAGTTTCACGCCTGTATTGCCCGCTTGTTGAGTGCTTGGGAATGAAAGCACGAGATCTAATTAGCCAGCTCAGAGCTCGCGACCCTGACCCGCACAAGAACCGACTACCATCTCAAATAAATGGACCTCATTGAACTCTTGCTAATGAGAAAAACGCCCGCGGCCATATGGCTCCATTTCCCCGCAAACGAGTTAGCTGCTTGAGTGCAAGACCTGTGTGCACAGCGAATGAATGATGAAAAGTGAACGTCTTGCCTATGAAACTGACCGACCCTGACTGTGGTAGATTAACAGACGTGGATTAAATTTAGGTTATCTGACTGAACCTGTTAACGTTTGGTTACATGTACACCAACGACGCCGTTGCCACAGAACATGGAAAACAAAGTACACGCAAACTGATGCCGTGGTAAAAATATAAGAAAATAATGGTTAAATACGAAAAAGGTTATTTCCTAACCACTTTCTTTGCTTGAAATAGCTTATTTGTCTCGTAGCCTGGCGTCGCTTTAACATTGGCGAAAACGTTTCACTTTCAGATGGAGAAAAATAATCTATTTAAGCATAGTTTTTATACCGCCGTTGTTTCTACTAGTCTTAATAGGTCTGCTAGTGGTCGTTCCTAAAGTAGCTGGAGTGTGTTAGTCATGAAGTTCAGTGCGGTGGCTGCTGTAATTAGACTCCAGGCTGACGCCTTGCCGGCCGCGCGCGTGCGCCTCCTCACCTCCTGAGAGCACTGCTGCGGCCAATGCGCGACCCGTGCTGCCAGCGGGGATTTACTGACTGGCTTAGTGCCCGACCGCAAGCAGTCTGGTTCGCTCGGTTCTCACGACCTCAGCACTACGCAGGCGTCTCTGAAATATTAACATAGACGCGCCGCGCGGAGGGAACAGCCACGGGGCCCACACACTGCCAACTAGCGTTCCAGTGACGCCTGTGCAAATGGAAGCTTTTTACGATTTTCAGGCTCGTGCCATCTATCAGCCTACAGAACGTTTTCACAGGAAAGAGGGATTCCTCAAAAACCCAGCAACTGAAGTAGTTTAGGCTACACGACATGCACACACAGTTATGTGATTGTCTTTTTGCTTTTCTTGCGTTTTGTATCGGCATAAACATGACCATAAACTATAAGTAACCAAGCGTTTAGATGAAAATATTATCAATTTGCCTTGTTCAAGCGAACCCATTCAACGCAATAGGCCTATTGAAATCAAACTAAATGTAACAATAAGCGTTGGGTATACGCAGTCAAGCGAAATTCAACAGAATGACCTGAACTGACATATAATGTTAGTCTGCTCGTGGGCGACAGAATGTAATTAACTCAAAGTGCATATAGGCAGTAGCCTATATGCACCAAAAGATGTAACAATTTGGCCGAACGATTACAATTTGCTTCTAATGTAATTTTACACCTTGGACGTAAATGTCAAAATAATGTTTTTGTATTTAGTAAAGTTTTACGTCCGAATAAAATAACTAATTCACAACTCGCCTATAAATATCTTTCCATGATAGGCTATTGGATATTGCTGTTAAACGGTTTAGTTAAATATAGAATGTGCAGTCAATATGGAGGGATGCACATTTTGGTCATCTTGAAGGATTGAGTTCGACAGGTAGTTGAGCGCGCCCTGTCTGTGGAATGCATCGCGCAGTGAGAAGCTTTGATACCCTAGACCTCCAGTTGACTGAATGTAACCCAACCCCGGAGACGGTGAGGCCCGCCGACTGCAAGTGGCTGGCACACGGCGAGCGTCATGCCGACAGCCCCGGCAACACGACCCCCGGTTCCGGACGCAAGGGAAAGATAAGCTTACATCCCAGGGATAAATATACAGGAAAATGGAAGAGGCGGATAAAGGGAGGAAGGGGGTTTGTACTAAAGGGAATACGCGTGCTGTAAATAAAAAAAGTCTAAATCCAGCCAACTTTACCAGCTGAGTTCCAAGCTTTACATCTGGTTATTCTAGTATTATAAGATAGTAGCCTAGCCTGTAAAATTCAGCTTGCCTGACATTTGAATATATCTAGTCTAACCTATACTGGGTGCAAATATTTTTTTAAATATGAACCGAGAAATCTTTTTAACAAGCAAAACTTTATTCTAAAAAATATTTTATTTCTTTATTCTGGTACTGGAACTCAGGAATTGCACATATGAGCGGGGGTAGCAGCTAAATTATTTTAATTACCAATGGCTGCAAATAGTCTTAAAGATACCCTGCGCAGTAAATAACAGGCATTTAATCTTTTTGAAAAATATAGCCTAATTTCCTTGTTTGTCACCAAAATCCGTAGAACACTTTTAAGTAACTTTTAAACAAAATTGGTAGATATGGGTATACTTATAAATTAATTCCACTTTCGTTTCCCTGTTATGATTATGGCCTAATACACATGCAATCTTTAAAATGTACACTCCGCAGTATAATATTAAATATTTTTATCTTGAACTAAAACTTTTAAATAAGTGCTGATTGAATATTACAGTAATATCAATAACAGTCCAATGTGATTACATCGGAATGCTAACAATACTAATACTAAATAGCCAAGATAACGTCAGAGGGGAGTTCGTAGAACCTACATCATTAACAATAAACTAAAGCAAACTCGTGGGTACATTAGAATTAAGACTATAGGCCTGGACATTATAATATACATCTTATAAAACGGTCTGCACATATGTTTAAGCTGAGCTTAAGTTGGCCATTACAAACAGTTAATTTGCCTTATTTTGTACATCGCATTATAATTTGAAGGACAAACCATTTCAGAGTTGATTCCAAAATTTTATTATTTCCAAACCAAAACCTCACAAGTTGAAGTTTCGTGAACAGGAACTAACAAGCAATATAAAACAGCTTTGGCATTGAGCAATGATCGATAATTCTTATATAAAACCATATTTAAAAACGATATAAATGAAATCAATGGGCTATAAACATTTTTCCACACAAAAAATGAACATATTTATTACCAACATCCAAAAATCTGGAATCAGCCAATAAATATTCGAATAAGGGTCAGTAACGTTCCTTAAAACGGAACTAATTTCTCCTTTATAAAAAGTCACTAAATTATTTCCTTTTTTTCTTTCAAGCCTTTACCATTTGCCCAAAATCCGTTCACCACGGCCTCCAGACAGACTCATTACTGTCCGCGCCAACACTGACGCTCATCGGGCTTACAGCCTTTGAAACGCCAGCGAAAGAAGTCATGCCCTGAACCGGGGAAATCATGGTCGTTCCCGATGTGGTGTGGATGGAGTTTGAGCTGAGCGTGACTGGTACGTTTGTGTTGGCGTAGAGGGGGATAACAGGAGTAGTCGCAGAAGCGAAAGCCGGGCTGGGGATGATAAAGGCGAATTGTCCGTCGGTGGCTGGCACGAGCTGAAAACCACCGTACACCTTCGGTGACACTGCCTCGGAGGGACTGAGTTTGCAAGGCATGGAGACGCCGTTTACTGGCACAGTGGCAGCAGATGGTAACTGCACGTGCAAAGGCTGAGCAAGGTGCGCTTGCTGCTGGGCCGAGGATGGCGGTGGGTAATTCATCGCAATCATCTGTCCCATGCAGCCGGACAGGTGGTTGAGGAGCCGAGACTTGACCTCCGTGTTCACCCCATCACAAGTAGTCAAGAAGCGGGTCACCTCATTCATGCACTCGTTGAATCCTGCTCGGTATTTGCTGAGGACTGTTGTGTCGGCTGTCAGAGCTCCTGGAGAAAAGGAAAGACAATATTAGCCACAGTGTAACTTTCGACCTGAACCAGCAGACATTAAGGTTAGTTAATCGGCTATTAGCCTCAAAACCGATAAAGGCTAAAACTGAAATACAAAGTTCCAATTTGGGGACCAATTATTCTATTTATTAATTAATATATTTGCAACCAAATCAGGGAATGATTAAGACATAGACTCACAACTACAAGTTGTTATAGGCCAGAGGCAGGAGAGGCGCGTGGTGCTGGGTACCTACCAGTCATCTGCACGCGCTGCAAGTTCCGCAGGTGCTTTACTGTCATCTCCAAGATATCTGCTTTCTCCAGCTTTGAATGTCTGGAACTCTGGAAACAAGCAAAATCACAAGTAAGTGATCATGACCTATATAGCCGCGATGTCTTCAATGCCATTGATAGATTAATTGTTGTTTTCGTTATTGAAATATGACTTACATCTTTCTTAAGTGCATCCAGGATGAGAGTCTTCAGCTGCCCAAGGCTTTCATTTATTCTCGCTCTACGCCGTTTCTCCATGATTGGCTTCGAAGACTGCAAAACAAATTCAAATTCGACAGTGAATTTATTAGCAATTTTCAAAAACAAATTTTGTTGACAACGTTTGGGCACACAAAACAATGATGTTAAACATTGAATGTTACAAAAAATTGGTCACAGTTAGCCAGTTTTTGAAAGTTTGTTACCTTTCTGTGTTCACTGGCACTTTTTGGTTTGTCCGGTGTGTGAGCTCCACTAGCCGGGGCACCAGCTACCGGAGATGCGGTGGTTTTCTCCATGATATCAGCTGGCATTTTAGTTGTATTCTCTCTTAATGTACAAACTGGTGCAAAAAGATCCTTCGGATTTGCGGCGAAACGATGTCAAATCTCAGGACAGTAGTACGCTGCCTATGAATCTCGTTTGACAGCAGATGAGGAAAGACTTTGGCTAGGATCCTATGATGACAACTACGGAGCGGCGCGCAAGTCACTCTGATCAGCTATATCACATCTATTCGCTTATTTAAACTCGTGTGTTGCTAGGACGCCGTGCGCAAGTCGACTCAAAGTGCCACACGCCCGTGATATTTATAGCTGGTCCGCCTGCTCCCAGTTCGTGTGAAACCTTCTCTGCATTCTTTCCCACACTCGCTGCAGCCAATAGGCGTGCAGACTCACCCTTTGGGCGCGGGGCAGACCGATGATTGGACAACACCCCCGCGGGCTGTCAGTCACGCGCTGCTCAATCAGCCCTGGAGGTACAAACAACAAAGCGGTGAGCGCGGCCCGGCAGGTTGTGGAGCGATAAGGACTATTGGGGGAATGTAGTGGCTGTTTGTTACTAACTTTTTTTTGCCCGCAAGAATTTACCCCTTAGACAGTGGTCTTAGATGTCTTCATACCCAAATTTAAGCCCGTGTGTGAATGTAGTCCGCATGTAATTAACATGCAAATAAATCTAATTGCATTACGCTGATGAAACTGTATGTTGGGGAATTTTCACTGGTGAGTTTGGGAATAATTCTACAGTTACGCTGAAATAGAGCTTTATATTTATAAAGGACTATATAAATGAGTTCTTTCCCGAAGCCACTTATGTTTGTTACAAAAAGAAAACTTTGGAGTGAAATTGTTTAAACCTAAGGTAAAACAATTAACAAGCAAATTCTGCCAGTCTGAAAATTCTAATGTGTGCTTCTGTTGTACTTCAAAGATTAAAAAGCAGCTGTTTCTCCACGCGAGGCGGTGCGCAGCGGCATGCAGGAAACCAATGACAGCCGGGAATTGTAAGCTAATTCATCTTCTTACACTCTGATTGGCCGGGTAAACCTCCAGTTGTCAATCATCACAGCAAGGGAGGGATGCATAGATGGGTGGGGGAAGTTCGACTAACATCTGTCCGCGTGCCAGCCCCACTGTGAGCGCTCGTTCAGTGCACTCCTGCCTCCGCATAGCACGTGCCAGAGCAGTGCTCCCTGATTGCAGAGGAATGGGAGACCGCGCTCATTGCAGGAATACACCCTCTCCCGCTCCGGAGCCTGGGAAAACCACTCCTCCATCTAACAGGAGCACCTCATAATTTCGTTGTGTAAACAACGAGTCTTCGTGCTAGCCTGATTTTTGTAAACAGTCGGGTAGATTGCATTGATCATGCAAACAGGAAAACGTTAGTTTTCAAAAAGTTTACGGAAGATAACTTTCGATAGTTTACGCACGGACGCTTGTGTCGAGCCTCAGGTCGACCGTGGATCGCCTAGCCAAATGGAAATAATGCTGTTTTAAAGATAAGTGAGTTGTCATAACTCATTGATTATTAGGAGACACGCTGGTAATTTTAAGCGATATACATTTTTGTCCATAACAATGTTTTTGTCATGAACCGGAGTCCAGGTTAGATTGGTATCTATAAACGTTATAGCCCTTAAGTTATGCATTTACATTCCTGTGCTTAAAACGGGAATATAAAAGTACACACAGTCTCGGCATTTGTGAGTTGTACTACCTGGATATGTGCATTACTTACTAAAATATTTAAGTGGCCAAAGTATCTAATTTATCTCATAAAAACAAATTTTTAGCACCATAATGTAAAGTTGTCTTGGAAAACGGTCAGGTTCGGTAAAAAAAATAAATAAATAAAATTAAGCCAGTTAGAACCTATTCACAAATTACGTTGAATGACAAAAAAAAAAAAATCATTATATTATGTGGTATCATCCATACGATTTATCATGTTATCTGAAAATCACTCTTGGCAGTTGAATCGCACGGACGAGTTGTGTTTTGTAGTGAGAGGCTGCCGCCTACCGGGGTTTCCATGCATTCCAAGTTTACTTGATTACATTTTTTAAAAATCGCTTTACCTGATTTTATTGCGGAGCATTTTAATGATCAGTTTAATTAGAGCAGCTACTCACGACGATGGAAAGCAGAGATGTTGCTCTGGTTTCATGATCACGCATCACGGTAGCTTATTGATAATAATAAGATATTTTCATCAAAACTAGCCAATAAAAACACCAATCTTCATCATGCTTAGAAATATTTGGATAATTTATCTTAAGATTTGAGCTTTTGTTGGCGGGAATATGCACTTAATCTTTTATTGCTTTTTAAAAATGTATTGTCTGGCATGATGAATGAATGCGAAAATATTGCGCGGAGTGCATTAAACCAGAAAGTAGGGAGACCTTTATAAGAGTAATTACCGAATCGTTCTGATAATTATTGCATTGGCTTTTCCTCTAGGTGGCGCAAGAAAAGGACCTGTGCCAACGACTCGGGTGTGTGGAGTTAGTATGTGCTTTGCAAGGTTAAAGACTCGTATGAAAGATGATGCTGACGTATGTACGGTTTTGAGTAAAGCAACAACTTGTTGCATGGTAAAGTGTAATAACGAAATACAATTAATAAAGTAATCTAGTCGTTCAATCTGAAATAACCAAACCAACAAACAAAAAATAATAATATTGTACAACCGGAAGAAATAAGGCAACCAGTATCGGACATTGAACATTTGAAATCGATGAACTGGCAGTATCTCAAATTAAACATGTGAAATGAAATAGATTTTATTGTATGGATTGTACAAATTTTGGGAATGTTCTCATATGAACGCTTGCAGAGACAAAAAAACTGCCAATGGCAGATCAATCAAAGGTAATACATTTGCACTCCTATTTACCAAATTCTGAGTGGGGTACAGTTAATACAAACTTTATTGCTAGACCTGAGGATTTTATGCTTTGGTAGGATGGCATTATGGCACGTCTCTTAAAGGACCACACTACCTTCTGATGTGTTTCAGTGCTACATTTGCTCTGTAGTACATGAACCCAGTGACCGGACGTTTATTTAACCTAAAATGTACTTTGGATAATAGCGCTCCTCAGTTTCACAGATACTGAAGTGACCCTATGAGAAAATTCTTTGTTGCTTGAAAGGGGCAGATCTCTGCAAATTAAAACAATTTAATGCATTTCACGTATTCAATGTGGTCTTCTTTAGTATGGTTCACACATATTCCAC
The DNA here is from genome assembly GCF_018555375.3 of Anguilla rostrata. Taxonomy (NCBI): domain Eukaryota; kingdom Metazoa; phylum Chordata; class Actinopteri; order Anguilliformes; family Anguillidae; genus Anguilla; species Anguilla rostrata. The sequence continues at coordinate 32,094,494 of NC_057945.1, forward strand.
ATGACACGCTTAATAAACATGGGTTTAGGACAATGAATCCCTTACTGTTTAAACTAAAAAAAATCCCAGTGTGCCCTACTGTTTGGAGCGCATTACAATGGAATTGTTCAGAAAGTGGAAAATATTGCTTAACATTTCTCACATTAGTTACAGATCATTTTACATGTCAATTACATGTACTCTTTGTGATATATAAACAGTGAATCAGTCAGTGAACGAAAGCATTTGCTAAGAGATAATACTGAAAATAAAAATAATATTCTTAAACAACCGTTCACCACACCAGCTTTGGATTTGGAAACGAAATAAAGGAACTTTTGCTGCACTCTACCGGTGTGTAACCCTTGGCTGAGTGGAGGCGTGTTAAATAAAGTGTCATTTCGGGCTGTTTTGTGGCGACTCGCGGGCCATTGTTGGCGGGTTAGGGAGAGCCGTGCTGGGGCACGCGGGGCACTTGTTTGCTGAAGGCCCACCGGCCTCAGGGGCCAGCTGTGTACATGGCTCTTCACCTTTAGCCTGTTTGCTTTGGGATTGGAAGGTAATGATGCAAACCTAACCCCTGGATCCTGGCCATGCTTCTGCTAAGTCCCTCTCTTCAGAAACCCAAGCCCCTACCTCTTGGAGTTTTAGGAGAATTTCTTTTTTTAATTATTTTATTTTAAATGCAGGAATGCATCTGACTGGTGTCTTGAGGTAATACTGTGGCTTCTGCCTGGCATGTTATTTATTCAGCTTCATACAAGGTAATATTAAGTTATTCAATTTAAAGGACTTTATTCACAATCTTTAACTGAAACTTACAGGGTGTGACCATTGTCTTCAATAATTTGTTGGGTTGGGTATGTTCAACAGAATAAGGGTTGTGCTGTCAAATGTCTGCTGACTGGCTAAAATTCAGTTATGAAGGAATGTTCCACAGAATTGCATGCTGTTTGACGTCAAAAATGATAAACAAGAAACGCTCTTACCATTCCAGGAAAACTGCTCTGTAAATTAAATCACCTTTTAAAAGCCCTCTGAGTTGCTTCTGCATAATGTCTGCCAAATAAGTAGAAAATAAACTCATTTCAAAATCTGTATATTAATAATGACATGTTCTAAAATAGTTTAATGTTAGATTATAATTAGTATTAGTTTCGTTAATACTTTAATTGAACCCAGCTTCATTTTCTTCTTTATCAGTGGTCACTGTCTAGTTTTATGTATTTTCAAGTTTCCACTTGAAAATAATTCTTGGGTGACAAACTTTTAGAGCAGAGAAATGAATAGTTTAGAACTTGTGGCTTTAGATCACATCAGCACGACATCTTACAAATGAGAAAACAGGCGTACACATTTACTCTCTCTCTCGCTCTCTCTCTCTCTCTCACACAAACACACACAAACAAACACACACAGACCGAATTATATGGACTGAAAATATCCTATTCTTTTCATGAAACCTTGTTATGTTTCTTGTACACATGTGTAGATGGACTGTGGATATATGTGCATGAACCAGTGTAGGTGCTGGTTCTTTGTTTGCCAGCTGCCATTAAAAAGCAGAAAGATTAAACGCATCACCCTAATCCATCTCATGGCCTGTAATAAGCATTACCGGCTATGCTGGGCCCTCACAGTAGAGGAACACAATGAATAGTTAAATATTAAGAGGCTCGCTGATCTCCCCAGATTACAGGGGACAGGCGGTGAAATGGGATTGGTCTGAGAATAAACTCTCTGATGGCAGCTCAGGTAAGAGTGAACCTGAGGCACTGGCTTTGCACTGAAATCTCTCTCAAAACTATTTAGGCCAGAATTTAAACTGACTTCGCTTTCTGGAGTTTTGTTTGATACTATTTGAGTTTTGGTGTATGTCTTTAAATGACCCAGGCAGTTTTTGTGTGCATTGAAATGCAGTGAAATATTTGAGATACTTACAGACGTTTCTGCAGACCTGAAGGTTATACAGTGACCTGAATTGGGGCATTCTATGTTTGTGGTCTAATCTGCAAGAAAAAAAAACATAAAGTAATGTCAAAGCAGCTTTTACACTGACATACCTCCAGAGGGTGTACATATGTATAATACTTTTATTATTAGTCAATAATCTTATTTTTAGTTGTATCTATTTCCTGTGGAGCATGCAACATGAGAAAGAACTATTGACACGGATGTAGAAACTGACAAAAATGTGTTCCCTTCCCTCTGCATGTGCAGACCCATGCAGTAATTTTATCAGTGTCCCTGTAGCTCACTGAATGACCAGAAATAAACACAAATGATCCAAGAGATCATTTATTGACTAAAAGAGTGCTGCTGTGGTCTCAAGTGCTGGTTGTGGAAGAGGGTGCCTGTGCTACCTTTTTAAAGAATAATATCTGTACAAAGTATTGACCTGGGGTCAATCTGCCCATCAACGGAATCAGTCTTATAAACACGTGGGATCTCTTAAAATATACTGCATGTATCACATCTTAAAATGAATACCCTTAGACTTTGTGGCCTGTCATTTTTTGTGCCTTTTATCTATTGAAATTTCGTTTTTTTTTTCTTCAGAATGATGATTTATGAGAGGTAATTCAATTTCTGGAGCCTGAATTATGGAAATATTTTTCTTTTGTCGCGTTTGTGAATATCCTGCGTTTCTTCAAAGCGCAACGTTAGCACAACCAGCGGCGTAAGACTGAAAGCCATTTCATGGACCTTCACTTTATTCTTTCTTAATCTTATTACTCATTTTTTTGTTCTCATACCTGCAAAAAAAAAAAAGAAAAAAAGAAAAGCCGGGATCAATTATATTTGCTTTGCTTTTCAAACAGTTTGTTTTCATTTTGCCATCTGTGGACCAGCATGTCCCTCACAATACGCTGGCATTCACCGAAACTCCCTGCCTCTGTCCTCAGAAAGAGACCCCTTTCTCTTGTTTTTTTGGCCCAATTCATGGCTTTCTTCCCTTTTTTAAGTGGCCCGTTGATGAGGTTGGCCTAATCAGATTAAGTCAACTCAAGTCGGCTGCTGCAGTTTGTTTTCGTCCTGAAGGCCCCCCCCACCCCCCCGCCCCCCCCACCCCCCCCGACATCCCCAAATTCTTTCTTTCTTTTCTTCACACTCTCCATCGAGGCTTCCCCTCAGAAAACCTTTTGTCAGCAGATTCAAATGGACTCTATTATGGACCTCAGTTCCCAAATGATACTGGTTATTTCGAATGGGTCACTTCACCGAAATGCACAGGACCGCTTTAATGCCACACAATGAAGCATTTGGACGTTCCGCCTGGTGTCTGTTTTTTTTAAAAAAGAAACCGAAAACATGCATACCAAGTTTAAGAAAAAACTAAATTCAATTCGGCAAATTGCTGGAACCCTTAATGAACCAACATTTGGAGAAAATGTGTGTTGACTACAACTCTAATGCAATCAGGCTTTATCACTGGATCACTATTAGAACTTCACTTTCATGGTTGTTTGCAAAGCATGTCTTTTACTGGAGGCTCCATTGTTTTGATGTCTTTTATTTATTCTTGTAGATAGCATGCCCAATTTAACTCTTGTTTTTAAAGTGTACCATTGTTTCCTCTCTCTTTTTTTTTTTGGAAATCTAAACAATACTTACAATCTTATATAAAAAAATCCCATAAGATCACCACTGGAAAATTAGCAAGGAAGTATTAAGTTCCATTCACTGTGAGCAACTAGTAACAGTGCTATAAATATACGGAAAGCAAATTAATTAAAAAAAAATACTGTGTGAGGTATTCAATCCAAATGTTGTCCTTAGCTTAGGGTATGGTCACATCTTATTGAAAGTCTAAAAAATTAAGATGAGATTCCAAAAAAATGAAAAGTAATCCTTCCCTAATTGTTACTCAAAGTATTACAGTGCCCTAGTGTTTATGCCTATACCTTTATGAATTAAGGATATATTCCAAAAAAAAAAAACTTCAAAAAAATAATTATTGAACTTTTAAAATAATAATTTGTTCTCAAATCTTGTCACTTTGATATGACTTGATCAGCATTTTACACCATTCCATGTTCTATCACTGGAAACAATTTTTATGTTCTGTACTATTAGGCATTATACTGGCAATGTGACATGGACGCTTGTTCTGTAATTAATGATCTTTTCTTTCTCAGAATCGGGAATTGGAAGAACTTTGAGCAAAAGAACTTAAAATAGGAAGGGGGGTGAGGGGTGGGGGGTGGGGGGTGGGGGGGTGGTGGAGTTCTGTCTCACTTTAAGATGATGCTTTCTGATGTTGCCAGTGGAGGTCTTCAGTAATGCAATTTTCTGGCTAATGACGGGCTTACTGAGACAATGAGAACAATAGGTGCAGAAAGACTCTTTATTTCTAACGGTGACCACCCTCTGAAAAAAAGGCTTGACACTGTGGTGGATGAATGGGAGGCTGTGATGGAGAGATTTCCAGTTGGTGGAACTAAGACGGTGTCAACATAATTACATTAGAGGGTGTCCCCGTGCATGTACAGCTTCCCGTACGCTGCATTCATATCTCAGCCGCTAAAGGAAATCGAGCATGGCATGTATGTCCCATAGCCGTGTCGCATGTGAGAATACCCCCCCCCCCCAAAATAAGTTCCCTGAAACACAAATACAGGGAGAGAGAGAGAGAGAGAGAGAGAGAGAGACATGAGAGCATTATTACACGTCTCGCTTCTGTTATGGTTGGTATAGCACAGCAAAAGCACGAGGCAAATTATTCTCAGCCCAGGGTATTCTTTAAAGTAAAATCTGTTGGGGGGAGGGGGGGGGGGGCAGGGGGAGATCATAAACCATTTCACAAAAAGGTTGTTTAGCACGCTTTTGCCTTCCTGGTTCTCTGAAACCCTCACTGTGATTTATGGGCTTGCGTCTCACAGGTTAGCTAGGCAATGGTTGACTTGCTTAGCTAGCTAGCTAGCCACCCAGACAGTACTAGGTGTATGATAATGTGTATTATTATTTTTAAATGATTATTGATTTAATTGATTTAATATGATTATTCATTATGGTAATTCAATTTTAAAAAACCATCATCATGTTATAAAAAGAGTATTAATGTTTTCAGATTGAGCCTTCACTGAAACTATCCATGAAAATATTTCAGAGCAAACATGTTCCTATTTGCGGTCAAAGCCAGTTGAGTTCATTTTACTATCAACACCCAGCAAGCAATGAAATCATTTGTATGTCTTACTTCCTTTTCTTGGAACTTGAGAATTACCATTGAATGGAGTGGAATGAAGTAGCAAAATAAAACTATTTTGAAAATATTGTGGCCTGCATATACTAGTTTTTTATCAACCATATGTGTGTCCATGGCTGTAGGGCAGGGCTACGCTAACTCAGCCCTGAGGATGCCCTGTGTGCTGGCGTTCTTTCCAGCTGCAACTGCAACATCTCTATTTTATTACAACTCTCTCTGTGTACTATGCACTATGGTGTGTGTGTGTGAGTGTGTTCCCATGATAGTAACAAGATGAAGATAATTTATTCTTGAAATCTTAAGGGATCTAGAAATCTAAAGGAATGACACCAGCAGAAGATTTGTTTTGTTATTTTTGTGAAGTGTGCAGTCATTTTTAAATTTATGGAATACAATTTTAAGAATTGTAATTCTAAACACTATGTTCTGTTGGTGAAATTAATCTAAATGTACTTAACATACAGGTTATTCAAATGACTGAAGATCTGAAAATCTGGCTTCTGTGCCAATAATGAACATGTCAAAATTGCCAAACAGACCCTATGAAGGGGAGGCAGGATTTCCTTCATGCTGAAGGGCTGGTGTTTGGTGAAATAAAAAGATGAAAACCAAGTCAAAGAAAGGAGATCTATTGATGCTCTCTCCTTCCTGTGCTTTTCACTAATTCTGTTAGTCTATAAAGTCATCTTTTCAAGGTCATCTTCATTGTAGACATCAAAACTAAAATATTCAGAAGACCGACTCTGAAATTGAATTCCCACCATTGTCTTAAATGGGCACATCCATGTGAAAATCTATGGACAAAGAAGAAGAAAAATCTAAACAAATATCAAATAAAAGAAACAATTTGACAATTTCCTCCTATTTGGCATTGTAAAGGTGTCATTGATCTTTTTTTTTGGTTCCTTTTGGGTTTTTGGCAGTTGAATATTCACTGCTGTCTATTTCCGTATGACTAAAAAATGACTTCATTTGTGGCGGAGCAAAATCAATGCAAATTGCCCCTTTATGTTTTTTTCTTCCTTCTTGAATAAATAAATGTCTCCGTACTTTTGTTTGGATTCACAAATAAAACAACAGAAGTATATAACGTGAGCATTTATTGGCCGACTGAGGCCAGGAGCGACCCCATCGCTTTCAATACAAAGAGCTTTTTATAGCCAGGGAGCCTGAATGAGTGGCCTTCTCTCCCAAGCCGACTGACCATCACCACAGGAGACCAACACTGTCAGCGCTCAAAAAAAAAAAAAAACAAGGGCCATTTTCATGCACAAAAGACGCACAAAAACAAACCGGAAAATCCACGGTTCTTGGGAAGCACTACCCTGAACCCATCTGGCCAGACTGATGATGTCTGAAGCTGATTTGTTTGGAGACAGTCGCCACTGGCGATGCACTGGAGAATCAGCGGTGAAAGGTCCTCTGCTGCAGAATGGGATTGCCTAGTGACACACACTGATGATGGGAACTTTAGCCCATTCTCAGACATTGTGACATCACAGAGTGCATTCCCTGAGTATGTTCAGAACACTGTCTGTCTCCAGTGCAGTTAGCGTGACTGTATGGTTGCAAATTGCGTTGCCTGCACCAAGGAGTTGTAACATTGAGTTTTCATTTACCAATGAATTTAATGGGTAGTTTTGTTTTTGCGTAACTTAGTTTAATGTTCGATAGGTAAAGTTTACGAGTTGCTGTTTCTCTTGGGACTATACTTTCCCCCTCTATGGTAATTGCTGCACTGCAACTCCTGATCTTATCACTAGTGTTTGCATTGCTAAAGGTAATGCCTAAATGGCAGTAAAGTAAGGAAACCACTCCTTGCCCATGGTGGTTCTAACAGTCATTCACAAAACAGTGCAATGAAAAAAATTCACACATTTTACAAAATCACTTCTCCCTTAACAGGTACAATATAAAGCACATTCCCAGAAACACAGTGCATGGGCTATAACCTTAGGATGCTACTTAACATTTTGACGAAATTCTGAAAGACTGAAGAAAGTAACCTTTTTGTTTCAAAGAACATTAGCACAGCACACATCACTTATCCTATGGATGTGATTCACATATACTGTTATTGTGGAAACAGTGTTCTTTTCACATTTCAGTGGAAACCACAACATTTCAGATGGAAACATTTTCACCTGTTAATCACTCTGTTTTAGACAGACACCTCTGAATCAATACAAATAAATATATAATAACATACTACCCATAAATAAAGTGTTGTTGCCGTTTTCACTTTGTCACTGTAGTCTATTCAGTGACAAAGATGAAATACTCTTTCAATGTTAGTTGTTTTCAAATTTTCAGTGTTGCCATTATTTGGTCATTCCTAAGTGAAAGTAGCATGGATGTTCTTAATTGCAATTGCACCTGGTCAGTGTCATCACAGTTTCACAAGAGAAGATCATGACATGAGAATTACTGGGCTCTTAGTGTCATTTTTTTATCCAAATTAGTCATTTACAAATAAATGCTGTACTTATCATTCTTTGCATGTGTGCGGGGTTAAAAAGTTTAAAGTCTGGGTGTAATTACAGTCTTTAAGCAAGTTCTAAAAGCTCAGTTTTTAAGCAAGTTTTGAAAGCAATGAACTGATAAGAATTTTAAAGCTCAGAACTGCAGGACTGGCAGATAGAACCCTGTAATTCTCAGATTCTCAGGTCTCCAGATGGCAGTGGAGATGCCGCTTGTAGCCAATGAGGACATCTCTTCTCCCCTTTCTTTCTCCACTCTTAGGCCTTTGCACAGATCACTCCAATGTCTACGGCTCAGCATTGATTTAAGTATTGAAACGATGGCTTGCCACTAAAGAGGAAATGTTCATGTAGGTTTGACCCATAGTTTAACCCAGCTGCATCCAATCTTATTTGAAAAGGGGCCAGTGTGGGTGCAGGTTTAATGTTGTAGCCCAGCACTACAGCACTAATTCAACTAATCACCTAACCACGGACCTTCGAGAACCTTGATAAGTAGAATCTGGTGGCTTAGTGCTTCATTACAAGCAGAGGTGTCCAATCTCAGCCCTTTTTCGGATAAGATCGGACACCTCTGGGTAAAGTGAAGGCCGTGATGTGGATCTTCAGGCGCTCAAGTGAAGCAGAGAAGAATGTGTCCCTTGTTCGTGTCGCCAGCCCAGCCCTCGGGGGCCCGGCGAGGCAGCGACTCCTGGAGCACCTCGGCTCTTTGAAGTTTGGTTTCAACGTCGCACTAACGACGGGCACCTGCGCGGCTCTGATGGCGGGTCGCGGCTCAGCGCTTCCTCCTCTTTTTTTTTACGCGGCCGCCCCTCTTCTGAGGAGAGCGGGGGGCATCAGAGGTTCTCCCCCCCGTCACCTCGCTGTGTTTTGGGTCAAAACAGACTCAGAGGAGACGACTTGTTTTCCGGAAAACACGGCGTACCCCACCGGATCAATGAGCTCCTGAGAGCCGGGGGGAACAAAGGGCCACTGTGGTACGAATGCAAATGTTAGTCACCTCCTTCCCTTTTCCACACACGTCACTGCCGAAGACAAGAGCCCGGTGTTTACTGCGGAAATGGAAGCGTTTGAATTGCGAGATGGTTGAGACGGGGATGCCGTTTCCCTTCCGCTGAACATCCTTAGGACCTGGAATATGCAAAGCAGGCCTGAGAGCCTCGTCGTGGAGTATGCGTATGTGACGCGTTCCATCATGGCCAGTCGCTTTGGCAACGACCGACCACTTCCATCAGACTTCTCGAATGCTTCCACAAAACATCACGTTGAGCAACAGCTGTTCACATAAAATCCCCTTTGCAGCACGGCTCTTAGCAAATCGAAAATGAATTCGCAATCTTCTGAAGCCCCGCCCCCCTTTTACAACATTGTACGGACAGAAGCAGCAGTTAGACGTTGCATTCTTCGGAGGAGAGATCACGCTTGTGTGCACTCTCTCGAATCAGTGAGGACAAGAGCGTTGCTGCGTGACCGTGAGTGGACATTCCAAATTGCAGAGAAAAAGGTTGAAAAAGCAAAAAAAAATTAAATAAGTGTGAAATAAACAATTGAAATATTTCATATCTATTAATTGAGGTATTCACACTTAGCCTTGTAAAAAATAAAAATAAATAGTTAAATAAAAATGCAACTTAGCTGCACTTAATGACATCAGTGCCAGCCATGCTGTTTTTTTAAGGGGCCATTTAATTATGTTTGCCATATACTAAATCACAGTTCATATTGTGTAGTGTGGATCCATCTGGGGAAATTGGAGTGTCACAATGCAGTGTGTGATCGACCGAGGTGCTTTCTCAGATCCAGCTGTGATCTCTGTCCCCCACCCCTGCCCTGGGTCCCTGACCCCCGACGCCCCAAACATGTGCCCAGGCCGGGCCCTGGGGAGGCTGGCGGGGGCTCATTAGTGTGCCGGGCCTGGGGCTGGGGCTGGGGCTGGGGCCTGGAGCCTGGGGCTGGGGGCCTGGGCGAGCCAGGCAGGGAACAGCCCTTGATCTGTGGAGTGATGTGACATGTTGGCGGCTGGAGCTGGCCTGCAAGATAAAGAGCCTCCCTGCACTCTGGCCAACTCAGCCCAGTCATTTTAATTACCCCCAACGCCACAACAAGACACCTTTTATAACTCCCTTAACTGCCCCCCCTCCCCCTCCCTCTTCCCCTGCGCACACACACACACACACGCGCGCACACACGCATGCACAAGCACACACACACACGCATGCATGCACGCACGCACAAGCACACACACACACACACACACACCAGAATCAGCTCTGCATTCAATTCCCATGTGCATGAATTTATAAATTATTTTTTATAAAGATGGACCAAAGAGAATAGAAGCCATGCGAAGTTCTTTGGCAAAAAAAGTTTGCAAATAGTTCTAACATCTTTTGTACTCTGTTTTGTCCCTGGCCCAGATACAATCCATCTGCTGTTGGCATACTTTTTGCAATGGCCCATTCCAAGCAGAAACCTCTCAGGATGGTTCAAGCCCCGTCTCTCCCAGAGCTGGCTGCGGGGCCAAAACCATCCGTGGGCCACTCAATTCAGCTTTTAAATGTGTTTTTTCTTTTTCTGAGAGACATTTTAATTGTGCAGTATCAACGTGGTGTGAGTAGCCTTTTTGAAGCTATTGTATCCCCCTCCCCGAAAAAAGTCCACTATCGGTTCCACTAACCTCCCCCCCCCCCCCCCAATCTGTAATCGGTTTCGTTTAGGGCCTATAGCCAGCTCTGCTCTCTCCAATTATGAATATTCAACATTTTGAAAACATTGAATATTCACGAACTATGGCCTCCAAATTCATAGCCGTCTACTTAGTTTCTTCCCCCGCTCCTGTAAGTGACCGTCACTCCGCAGAGATGAAGATCTGTGCGTTTGGCGTGTCAGGGGCGGGCTGAGCCAGACAAAGGCCTGCAGATGCCAGTGGTTAGGCTTTTCTGAAGCACTAATCCTGGCCCCTCTCCTGCAGAGACCTGGCGAGGGCCCTGCACTGATCTGGGCCCCTGTGGGAGAGCCCCGCGCTGATCTGGGCCCCAGTGGGAGGGCCCCGCGCTGACCTGGGCCCCAGTGGGAGAGCACCGCGCGTCCTGAGGGGAAGAAAAAGCCTCCCGTCTGACGGAGCGTAGCCTACGACCGGCCCCCTCTTCAAAAAAAAAAAAAAAGCCACCACCCCACTACCCCTCCCCCCATGCACCCGAGCGCTCCATCAACAGCAGCCCCCGGGGCTACCTGCCCCCTCCCCCTCTCCAGGTAAGGGATCCGCAGCGCTTAGCCAAACCGCTACACGCAGCACAGGAGACGCCCAGAAAACACGCGCGGTTACCACTAATCGTTATTAACGTGTCTTTTGTGAGGGGAAAAGATCACAGGCAGACAAAGTACATGAGGAGAAATGTGACATTGTGGAAACGTCTCTCAAAGCTCATCACCAGTACTGATCCCCCACAGTTCTGAAAAAGACTGGGGAACGCCCTGGGGGTGATTGGGGCTTCATGCACCCTTTACGGGATTAGGGCCACTAATCACCAAAAGATGAGACTTTAATTCATCCATTTAACACCTTACTTTATGACAGCCAGTGAGAGCTATCAGCCACTGTGGTCCTACCTACACTGGGGTTTACCACACTGCATTGCCCCTTCTCTTAAAAAGCCTTAAACTTTAGTTTTTTTAATCAATGAGTTTCTGATTTAATTAGTAATTATGAGATTTGTGTCAGACAGATTTATTTAATGTATTTGCCTTGGAACTGCAGAAACATCCTTTTCCTCTGTGATACCCAAATTCAAGGGAGATTGCTCAGGATTAGCTGCTACAATCCACCCGTCTTCTCAGAACTGACACACAGAACACAGCAGGCCTACTGGCCTTACTTTATGCAAACTCCTAACCCAATGACACCAAACTTAAGTGGCTGGCAACGGCTAGACTGCCATAAAAACACACACTTGTGTTTTCACTATAGCCTTCTTTAAGGACTACAATAACTACATAACCACCACACTATCATAGTAATCGCAAGCCACAAAAACGTAAAAAGTGCTCAGAGCTTATCCAATGAGATTTTCCATTAGTTTGTATCTTACAAACCACATACAGTATATAAATTTGTAATTTAATACAGATTTGTGGAGATGAAGCATATTCAACATTTTCTCATCCTCCGATTAATGAGGAAAGATTCCTGCCTTTCTTTTTTTTTTTTTTTACTTTCTAGACGGGAAAAAAAAATGCTCACCTCTGCCTGCATGGGGTATTTAATTAAAGAAATAAAGCAAAATAATGACGACTGTGGAATGTGTGGTTTCCCCGGCATATTGAGGTGCAGGGGTGGAAGCCCCTGGTTACCTTCCTGGGAAAGTGGGCAGCTGGGTAATAATGCAGGGGCCTCCCCTGCTGGAGGCGCTGATTACGGAGACAGTGGAGCCGGTGGAGCCGGTGGAGACGGTGGAGACGGTGGAGCCGAGCCGAGCGTCAGGGCCAGTCTCCAGCCCCGTGAGCGGCGAAAGGCATTCACTGTAACTCTCCCCGCCGCTCGCCGCTCAGTTAGCCATCGAGTCCAAAAAGCCGTAACAGGAAAGAAGCGGAAAGATGAAAGGGCCTGCCCCTGGTGAGGTGCGCTGGGTCTGGAGCTGGGAACGAGACGACAGAGCTGGAAACTGAACAATGGCACCGGGACCCTAATAGACCCGTGCACTCAGTTTGACCGATACTGGGCGCAGTGGTTTCGAGAAAAATATGAGCAAACAATACAAGTAGTTTCCCTGAGTACACCATCTTTCATTATTTAGTGATATTATGGTACATTAGTATGGACAATGCTTTTAAAATTACAGAAAAAACATTAATGGAATTGTTGTTTTCTATTGTCTCCCCTTCTTGCGTTTTATGAACCTAGATCATTTGTCATTTTAAACTAATAATCTATGTTACAAAATATGTAACATCTTACACACATCTAATGTAAACAAAGAGTGTCAATTTCCAGATTTAAATATTCCGATTGTACTCCTTGTTATATTATCATTGTTTTTGGAATTGTAAACTATTGACAATGTATTAGGAAAAATGTGTGTTCATCACTACTACTCTCAATCGAAAATATTCAGTTTTTTGGCCACTGGCAACTTCTCAGTACATTCATTCTTTGCTGTCCAAAAATATGGATATAAACAGCAATAGCACCTGTTGATTTAGGTTTCATCCTTACCCCTATTCAAAGAAATCTCTCAAAACAACATTGTTGCCACCGACCAAAACCACTGCCCCCAAATGTCACGAGGGACAGACGACTAGAAATGCCAGGAATGCTAGACCGACGCTCGATGGGAGACCATGTTGCACTTATTGGCTTCTGGTGTGCCGATCCTGGGGAACAATGGCCCAAAATGAGATCCCGAACAATAGAAACAAGACTTTTATGGCTCTCATGCTATGGAAAAATAGGCGAGATCCACTCAGCGGACACAGATATTATGCCGTGCCCCCCAACCGACGCTCCAGGAAGGGACTGCTGAGTCTGAAGACTGCCACTTTCTTTGGTGGACAGACGAGAGGAGATGACAGGGTGGATTAATTGGCCACTGAACCCCCAGCAAGCCTGTCGCATTTCGGCTGATTTAAACCACTTTTTGATTACTTTTCCCAGCCACCGTCCCCTCAGTCATCTTTGTCCTAAGTTAACATCTCAAATTATTACCCTCATAGCCATCCAGAGAGAAGGTACTGAGCCAACCCTATAGAATTCCTGCATGTCATTAGTTTTTCAATTTAGCAACAACAGCAGACACCAGGCCCTATTCCTAACACATCCCCCCCATGTAAATAAATAAATACAAATCTTTACTGTATACCAAACACTAATTCTGTATAAATAAAGAACACTGTATAAAACATATGCTTGTACAGTGTAGTACTATATATGCTAAACTAATGCATTAGAAATAAGCACACGTCCACCATTACCTATTTTGCAATCACATTTAGACAAACTTTTCGTTCACCTTTACAGTCGTATATAAAAGCAGTAACACTGGAGTCTGAAATATAGGATATTTTGTGTATAAAGCTGAAAGATCATAGCCTACGTTCCACTTTTGTTTTACCAACCGGGTCGTCATAGCCTACATGTATCTACATTACGCGTGGTAGGATATTGGTTGGAAGATCATTCATATTCTAGCTAGAGCACGTCACTGGGAATTTTACTATTACACTTTGAATGGCTTATCAGCAGCTTCTTGATTAAAGACCGCGGATGCCGGGAAGTCATGTAGTAACTTGCGCGATGCCTCAGAGCGACGCACCTGTGTTCGGTGGCTGATAATGCATAATGAGCGCGAGCGCTTGGAATAAGCTGCCACAAATCAGCTTTAATGAGCGAATTGTTTTGGAATGTTCGACAGCTGTGAGGGGCTGGAGTTTCTCTACTGCATTTTGGCGCTAGAAAAAACTTAAAACACACTCGTTTACATTTCGCAAGGCATGGTTAATTTGTTTTAAGGGAACCCAGTTCAGTTGCATCAATATAAGGCTTGTGTAAAGAGTTTGGAATGATAAAACCGCACAGACACAATTATCACTTTTATATATTGCACAGTATCACTATTGTATTCCTTTACTTTACGCCATTCCTCAGCACCACCACTACCCCCAGGTCTCCTGTCGGTACTATTTTGGGACGACCGACACTAGTGCACCATCTGCCGGTGAATATTTGCCTGGATTCATTTTCTTGGATGGCAACTGTTACATGTTTGTTTGAATTTAAAATACCCGAAATAAGCGTGCGGAAATGTTCTGCTATTATTAAATATATCAGGCTCCCCCACCAGCGCACAAGTTGTGTGAAAAGTAGCACATAGAGCGTGCATATGCGTACGTTTAGACTATAAATAACAGTTTTGCGAATATTTGAAAGGAGTTCGATTGCTGAGGGGGGCCATCTAGCGTTATTAGTCTCTGATTTATCCTGGAGGTATCGCCGCTTATAAAACTGGGGGTAGGCCTACAGCCAATGGCCAAAAGAAAAGTGACCAATAAACATTAAAAACACGCCACGAATTCAGTATTATCGTTAACCTCTGATAAGCGGAAAGGAAGAATTCCGTATACTTTAATTGGCTGGTAGCATAGGCTGGCAGTAGACCGGGTATACGCGGAAAAGATCTGCAGGGAAGACTGGTGGAACGTGAACAGATGACAATAGACGGCTTTAAGCACAAGTGGAAATGGCGTTAGCTATGCACCTCGTCTTTGCAGTGATGCAAAATAAGATGACTGTATGTAACAGTTTAGTTGCATATTGTTTGGACTGTTCCTCTGTGTTATGTTAAGCTCAATTTTTAAATGCATTTACAGTTTACTTTAGTTTTCTTTTAAATTATAATTTTGTTATTACCGCAGGCCGGCTCCTTTTCCCAGCCAGTATCCTTTCCCCTCATCACAGCTATGCTTTGTTTATCTGGTTTCCCTGTCTTGGAATCACACATTTTGAACTGGCCAATCAAAACCGCCACCCAGCTCTTTTTTGGACTTCACTTTGAGGGGTGAAAAAAGGAAAGAGGAAAAAACAGACCTGTTTAACAAGTGCGCCCCATTCACCGATTCACTAGAGGTTTATCCACTGCTGCCCTGGCCCCTAAACCCAAGAACAGAGAGGGTCACAAAAGAGGTCAGAGGTTGCCACTCTTCTCATTGTGCTGGGTGGCTGCCATGAACCCCCTTTCCAGCGCACTGATTGACAAGGAGGGGGAGACGGTTCAGGTTCAGGAACCGATAAGCCCAGAGCTTTCCCTCTGAATGCTCGGCTCAACAGAGGATCCAGGGTGCAAGCAGAACGCCTAATCAAGGGAGGAACAAATCAAAGGACAGTTCTGTTTCTCTATTATAAATGCATACACCAGCAATGGCCAAAGAGAGCATTGCAGGTACGAAACCCCAACTAAGAAACACTGAGATTGCTATGGGGTTTTAAAATAACGGACCTTTTTCTTTCTCTTTCTCTGCACCCATCTCCATTTCTCCCTCCCTCCATCTTCTCACCTCTTCCTTTCCCTCCTCTAATTATGGAATATCTTCCATACAAACTGTCCTGACAAAAAGCAGTGCTAATAGATTCTGAAAAAAGGGGAATATCATAATGAATGAGCTTTCCTCCCACGCTCCCCCCTACCTCACGGACCCCCTCCTTCTGAGCCTCCAAATCGTGATTAACGTCCTTTTCCTCTTCCCCCTTCCGTACACTCACACCCACACACACACACCCACACACATTCACACACCCACACAATGTGCCTTGAAGCCCCTGACAGATGGGGGGGGGGGGGAATGGAGCTCTTGGAAGGGCCTCTCTGTGCAAACGGCATCCCCATGCAGTGTGACCGTTGTCAGGAGCTCAATTGATCCTTGTGGCCGTGGAGGGGGAGGCCTCTTCTCCTCGGGCCTGTGTGTCACAATTGACACGGACCAGGCGCAAGGGAGCCCCAGATGAGCTCACACGAGGAGGGGACGCTCACACGCCAAGGAGACCCTTGCAAACGGCCTCTTCCCTTTCATTGTCTCCCACTGTCACCCGCCCCCCCCCCCTTTTTGCCCCCGCTTCCATTCATTTAAAGCAAAACTTCTTGGGTTTTGTCCTTTGATTTGTTTTCAAGGTTTTTTGAGTTGTGGGGTTTTTTTTGTGTGTGTGTGTGTGCGAGCAGGAAGGGTTTAGATGTTAGGGTAAATGGGGAAGACACATTGTGTTTCACGCTCGGGCCCATGCCACTGTGAAGAGGTATCTGTCATCTGAATGGAGCCGAACGGGTATCAAAACAAGCCGAGACGGTCTGGCTGGGAGGTCTCCGGCTGGGAGCCGTTTTCATCTCGCAAGAGGGACAGCTATTTTTTTGCGTTTTAGACCTCTTATGCACCCTACCCCCTGGAGGGTTAAAATCGAGGGGGGGGGGGTGTATGTGTTGGAATTTTTGCCCAGTCTAATGGTATGGCTGTAATCATGAAGGAATTCCAAAAACATTCTAAAAGAAGGTTATGCGTGGAGTTTTGCGAGTCTTTCAGAATGAAAGTGCCTTTACTGGATGTGCAAGTGTTGTTTACAGTTAAGCATACCTTGATCCCTCGGCATATGAAGCTCTGGGCCCTGTTTCACGAAGCAAGATCACTGAGTTAGCTGGATGAACTGCACTGAGTAAAACCCAGAGTCCGAACCTGGACTGAAGTAAAAAGAGCTGTTCTGAGTTTCAATCTGTGCAGTTACGCTGCTAACTCTGTGATCTTGCTTCGTGAAACATTCCGCTGGATGTGTGTCTCAATGATCGGTCAGTCCAAGTTGACCCAAAGAGGAGAGGATGTGCGATCACTAATAGCATGTTGTAAGCGTGCATTGCATCACATGACATTTTCCTGGCCTATTGGCTTATCCAAGATGAATAACATTGTGTGTGTTATCCCAAATGTGCGATACAGATATTTCACAGAAGTAGGTTTCACAGACGTTGAGCATGTCTTTTACTCTCTGGATTCACAGCATGTCTTTTACCCTTTGAATGCTGAAATGTTCTTGGAAACGTTCTTACACACAATTTACGATCAAATGTGATTGTACGCATTTCCTGAATGAGGCCCAATGTTTCAACCCCATGTAGAATCTTTGTTTGGTCAAACACCCCCATATATTCACCACAAAATAGTTTCTGTTGTTCTTGCCCAGCACCTGGTGTGATATGTGTATAATCAGTATTCTCTGAGCTTCACAAAAGTAGTCTGAGACTCACTTGAGGAGATGGTCTGCCATACTGACCCTTGCTTCGATCCACAGGACCCAGGACAATTGCTTCACTGGCCGGCAACACTGACATCACCATTCTCTGTCAATCACTACCTCATCCTTAATCACCCCGCCTCCTCCACCCCATTTCTCATCAGCTCCTGCTTCCCGATTGGTTTTCAAAAATCAGAAACGTGCTGAGGTAGCTTCTGATGCATTAAAGGGTTGCTCTTGTGCACCTGACAGCTTATATCTGTCCTGCTTATATCCTACTGATTCCATGCATTATTGAAGCCATTTCACCATGGCTTGTGCTGCTTTGAGCAAAAAAATGTGCATTTAAAATACAATTGGTGAAGCAAGTTTCCCAAACAACGACAGTTAAGGATTTTCCCACTTACGTGTTTTAAAATATTGTTGTAAAGTTAAGAGCTGAAGCCTTCCTAACATCGGGTTAACAGACATTTTTAATACGTGTGAAAGCCAGCCCGCATCACATGCAGGCATTCCTCTACTTGCCCGCTGTTGTTTTGGCATTTAAACGGGCATTGCTCCCCCAGCGTGGCGCTCTCGCCGATGGCGCGGAGGTGGCGCAAGTGACCGGGGTTCAGGGGGTTTACGGAGCGGGAGGGGAAAAACAACGCGGAGCCGAGATGCAGATGTCGCTCTCAGTGAAAGGCCCGTGATGATGAAAGAGGGGCTCTTTGGCCGTTTAGAGGAGGAGGGGGTGGCAGAATGCAGATATTTTTGTGTCAAGACCGATTGCTTTCTCCGGTTCTTATATTCCTTTGAGGTGAAAGCCATTCACCCCCCCCTCATGGCGAGTACACTTCCATGTGTGTTAGAATGCGTGTGATGTGTGTGTGAGTGTGTGTTGGAGGAGGGGGGGGGGGGTCTGCGGTGAGCATTGTCGAGAGGCCAGGTTTGAACTGAAAATGAATGAGAAGTGTGAAAAGGGGGAGCTGACAAGGGACCTGAATGAAAATCAATTAATTGTCATTTGCCGGAACAATCAGAAATGCGTAATTTGCATCTGAGAGGCTTGTTTGACGCTGGCAGAAAGTTGGGGGCACACAGTGAGGGAGGGACACATTAAGGTAATGAGAGGCCCACCCGTCCCCCCTCTCATTAACACCCCCAGTGTCCTGCACTGTTTCCATGTCACCGTGCCACTGAGAGGGTTCGCTTAGGGACAACAGGGAATTTACAGTTCACTCTGGTGCAAGGCAGCTGCTGTGATCTGTGTTAGGAGACTGGGAGAGTAGTAATCTTATCTGCATCGCTGCCAGTCAAGTTTTTTTCAAAGTAGTGTCTTAAAATCTTCAGTTCTTCTGGAGTTTTGATCCTATTATCTATCAAATATTCATCAAAAACATTTGAATGTATTTGTTTTTTCACTAGGCAAAAAAAAAGTGTGAGGGTTTTCAGTAAGTGTGTTGCATTTCATACTGGCTGACAAACTGAAGGCACACCCCTCATTCTGGAATGTCTCAGAAAGTTTGCCTGTCTGTGTGGCTCACTGTGTACAGTATGTCTTTGTGTGTGTGTGCGTGTATCACTGTGTGCATGTAGTGTATGTCCTATGGGTGTGCCTCACTGTTTGTGTTTCACAGTCTGTGTCTGAATTTAACAGTTCAGCTTCCTGTTATGTCTGTGTTCACCATTAGTGTAAACCACTGACCACTGTTTTGTGATGCAACCACCTTAAGCTGTAGGAGTCTTCAGAATAGAGAGGGATGCTGAATGAGTTGCTGGACGGCAAGGGTACAGGAAGAGGAGGAGCTAGGAGCTGGGTGGGGTTTTTGTCAGAACTTATCCCAGACAGTTGGCCATGTTCTGCGTGTGTGTGTGTGGGGGGGGGGGGGATTGTTGGCCAGAAGGCAGGAGAAATGGGGCGGAAAAGGGAAGGAGAAAGGAATAATGGCACATATGAGTGGACAGGAAGTGGTGACGGGGTCACATCTGTGACACAGGAGACACAAAAAGAAACAAAGTCGAAAGCATGTCGACAGCACATCTAGGGCTCACAGCTGTCAGATTGAGCTGTCTATTAAAGGGGATGTATTTCACTTTGCTCATAGCAGAAGACAGGTTTATGGGGATACAAGTCTGCTGCTTTTTAAAGCATGGATTACACCTTGTGGGCCACAAATCACACTTTCTCAAGCCATAGACTCCATTCAGTTTGATTCAATCAAGGGGGTCGAAGTGTCATTTCACACACAGATATATTTGACAGTATCATTTGACCACTTATTTTTACTGTGTGTAGGGGGCTACACATTCTAAACTTCATTAGGAAGCAAAGTGTAACAGTAATTGAGATGCAATTTCATAGTACATATATGCGAATATCTCATGGTATTGTGCAATAATTTGACATTTTTTATGGTTTAGGGGGCTAATGTCTGCTCTGAATCGTAGGAATAATACTGTTGATAGAGAATATCCTGGGACACTCAATAGAAACAGGATGAACCCTTGACAGACAATTATCACTGGTTTACCTCAGACAAATATACAAATATACAGCTTTAAGCTAAGTGCTACTTGGTGTCAATTATATGCTTTCAGGAGAATGTCTATAACCATTTTAAAACTTGCGTACAGTACACCAACACCCTCCAAAAAAACACTTGTCTCGGGACACGTTTCCTGGGATTATGCTCTCACAGAAGCACCATGGGTGCAATTTAGGCCAATACAAAAACACTAAAAAACAGGACTGAAAGGGGCTAAGGCAGCTTAATTGTCCTCTCACAATTAGGCCGTCACCCAAAAGGACAGTTAAGAAAATGGCAAGAATTCAAAAAGGGAGGAAAACAAAACACAACAAAAAAAATGGAAAAGAACAGTGCTGAAATGAGCTTCTCACAGAGAAAGGGTTTGAGGTGGGGGAGCTGGGAGCCCTTCTTTTGTCACTTTTTTTTTAGAGGGGACAGAAGAGGGCAGAAGGGCTGCCGACAATACTGTACAATGCTGTCACGAGTCATTAAGGGGGCGTGGAGGGACTGGCCGGGACAATGCACATCTGCCCCCCAATATTGCACAGCAGCTCCAGGAGAGCTCCCCTCTTTCACCCCATATGGTAGAGCGCTGGGCACGGCCGGCTCCTCCAGCAGGACAGCATGGTCGGCATCTGGACCCCGCTAGGACATGTGGCCGCCGTCGCCATGGCTACAGGTTTTGCTGGTAGTGGTCCGTTATCTCTGGAAACATCAGAAGGGAAAAGTTGGGCGCAGTACAGATGCCAGTAAACTTTGTTGCCTTTGTACATCATACTCATGCTGGTAGATAAATATAGTGAAACACTGAATGATTTATGTCATAATCAATCAGTCAATCTATTATCCATCTACATTTCACCACTTTCTATCTCTAATTATAGTTACATATGATAATATGGTTCAAAGGACTGCATTTGAAAGAAAGTGTCTGTGGGCTTCTTTACACAGATTCCGATTGTTTACACAGAACAAATGAATAAATTTTATTTGAACAACTCAAGATGAAAATGCTTCTGGGCCTTTCAATTTTATTTATTCATTTTCTCTGTTCCAAAAAAAGGTTAGCAGCAGTGTGCAAATGCTGCATTAGCGACCTGTGCGCACCACCCCTGCCTTTGATTCATTTCCTGTTGCCGTGTATCTCATTCTTCATAGGGTGTCCAGACTGTCAGCACAGAGCCATCCCTGCGGCAGGCTGCTGCTCCCATCCCGTCCCACGTTAACACGCACATAAATAAAACAGATCAGGAGGACGGACAGCCAGAAGAGGAATCACCCTTCAACAAGTGTTTTACCCCCCATTCTACGGTGTGTCTGGAGCCATAACCAGCCACAGGAGAGGGCTGCAGCCAACCCTGGAATAAAACCCAGAGCCTGGGGGTGTGGGGGGGGGGGGGGTCACTAACCCCAGCTTTGTGGACCAAGACCAGCACACTCCAGCTTTTCTCCAGCTTCCAAAGGCCTGGTTGTGGGGGTGGGGTGGGTGGGTGGGCGGGGTGGAGGGATAGCCCAGGAACAACTGGGTCAGGCCCAGGGCCATTGTGACGGTGGGAGGAAGAAAGGAGACTGCCAGAAAGGGTTAAATGAAGAGCGAAAGGGCCCCTTCTGTCCAATTACCACGGGACAAATGTTACCCCACGACCTTTCGGGGTCAGAGTTCAGCGCAGGAATAGGCTGTGGCACACTCAGGCCCTTTGTGACTTAGAGGAGATGAACCTCCTTAGAGTTTGTCCAAGTGACTCCCACCTTTGGTTGTGAGGGTATAAATATTTTTGGGATGAATGCTGCCACTTAAGAATGAATTTATAGGCACATTATTTGGCCAGCCCAACTCAGATATCACTAAAGATTCACTCTAACAACAGCAAACACGTTTTGTTCGGGAGTTGGGGCTAAAATATTTTTGCTGTGTCAGTATGGAAAACAGCTAACATCTTCACGATGGAAGGAGTTTGTGTTAACTTTGTATTTGACCTCCCTCATAATGGCTTTCCTGGTGTAGTTTTGGACTATATTCTCATCCTAATCCTACAGAAAAAGACATCAGTCACGGCTGGGCTCTCGCAGCCCTGTACTTGCTGTATATTAATAGATAGAGATGGTTTCAGTTGGTGGGGTTACCCCATATTACCATGCAAGAATGACACCTCTAGTTGATTGTGTGCCTGTAGTCTGCCTGCAACAGCTGTGCATGGAGAGTAGTCCTCCAACATAAGGATTTTACAGCTCAACTGGTGAACTAGGGTGAAAAGAAGTGGCATTTTAGCTATGCTATGTAGCAGTATGCAATTCAGTGAGAGTGGATAATTGATAAAAGATATTGTAATGATGAGATTGGCCTATGTACAGTATATAAAGAAAAAGATAAAGTATACAAACTAAACAAACAAGCCTGATGATTATGCTTTTCAGGAGCACAGCAAGAAATCAAAGTAAAAAGACCCTGGATGTTACCTGAAAAGGGATGTTTTCTGAAGATGGCAAGTATCTCAGCCTTGTGTATATTAAGTGGAAAATCTAGTAACTCAAGACTAAATTTTATTTTTAAGCTGTGACAGTTTTGGGGTTCCCTCCCTTTCTCTCCTATAAGTGGTTTGCTGTCTCTCCTAAGCTGAGTCAAACCTGTCGGACGGGTCTTCCAAAGGGGCTTAGCTGGGGTGGGCCAGAGGATGGGGGTCTGTCAGACCCTTATGGAGAGAGGGATGACCTTTAATCTGTGATCAGGACCAGTCCCAGCAGCTGGACCGACCCGGGAGTCCAATTGTACTTCACCCAGAGGCCATACCCTGAGTGAGATCACTAATGTTACTGCATCTCCCAAACTCTCAATGGGTAATCAGACATATACCCCTGTTCCTCTGAGACGGAAGGATGTTTACAATCACGGATTACTATGCGGAAAATACACGTTTACGCAATTAAAACTTTCACCTGTTCTCCAAGCTCGTGCACAATTTGCCTATTGCAACATGCCCTGGAATGCTTGTTGGTGCAAATGAAATAGAACCCAATTTTCCATTTTCATTTTGAAAGTCACATAGGGGAACACAGGGACAGCCATTCTGGTGGCTGGCTTAGCCTCACCGGCGCTGGGCTCCGCCCGGGCCTCACGCAACTCCACCACTCCTCCGCTATTATCTCTCATCCCCTTCCTCCCCGGTGAGACACAGCCCCCTTTTCTCCTCTCTCTCTCCCCAGGAGAAGAAGAGGATGAAGAGGCCAGGGGGCTTTCATGGAGAGAACAATCCGCCAGGGTGGAAGAAAGAGCGGGCACTCAATTAAGGCCCTTCCCATTGAGCCGGCCGAGTGGGCCTGAATGCAGGCCCCTCTGCAGGAATGCAGTCCCATGAATAGATTGGGGGGGCCTCATGAAATATTAAAGGGTGGACGGATTTCCCACAATATTTGCACACCTCCCTTTGTGAGGATTTCTCCCTCCATTGAGCCTGAAACTGTTAACACATCCGCTGCGATACACCGGCCCCTACCAAAGTGCCATGGGTTCAGCAACACACTGCCCTGCCTCCTGCTCCCCTTCCTCTTGCTCCATCTTTTCCCCCTCTCTCGGTTTCCTCTTCCAACTCTCCTTCCCTTCGCAGACTTACCCTCTCCCTCTCTTTAACGTCCCATTTAAAGAGAAGCCCTGGTCGATTACTGGCAGGAATTACATATGTTTCAATGGCCTCCTCTTAAACTAAACACACTCCTGCTTGTGCTTTGCATCACACATAAGAGCCAGCCTGGCGGCTCCCTCCACATACTTATAAGCTGACAGGATTAAATGTGATCGCTACATTATCATTTTTAGCGCCACCAAGACCAGTTTTGTTCTGCAGCAGCTATATAAAAAAAAAAACCTCCTTTACTGATGCATTTCAAGTGCCAAAATGTAGTGCTTTTAATTCACAAAAGCCATTATGAAATTTCCGAGTATAGCCTATATCAAGGGGGCTTTAAAGACAGGTTCTATTATATGCTTCAGCTTCAGTATTTTTTCGAAAGCAGTGGGCATGAAGCACAAGTGCACGTGTGATCGGGTTGAGGATGAGGCCCGTGAGCTCTGTGACCTAATCTCTTCACCTCACTGCACATGCCACTCAGGGCATCCCATCTGGAGACCGGCCCTGTTACATACTCAGCGTCAATCCAACTAAGAGTTGGAGTCCACACTAGCTAAAAGGTACTCTCAGTGTAAAATGTCATCCACCAGAGTTGATTTTACACAGCAATTGTGCTGTGCGATTAAAAATGAGTTTGGCTGTCATATTTCCTTGAAATTTTTACATTCTGTAGAAATGAACAGCCAGGATGAACAGGGTCAGCTGTGCCATACGGAATAGATGCTTGGCAGCTGTTCATCTTTTGGGGTGAATTCCCTTCTAAATCTGGGAATTATTTGAAATTCAATTCATACACATAAATTAAAAAATTCCCATAATGTTGTACAGTCATTTGTCAATTAATGAATTCAATTTCCATTCATTTACTGAATCCTGGACTGAAATTAACCCCATCTCTCCTATTCATTGTCTCAACCTTCGAAGCATAAAGACTGATCCTGGTAACTAGGGTCAGGGTGTGGATGTGTGTGCAGCAAGACATTAAAAACTGGATGAATTCCAAGAGGTTAGCTGAGGACCTATTTTGCAAATGGAAAGTTAACATGATTTTAAATTAAACAGCCAATTTCAGGCTTTTTAAAAGGTAGCCTTATGCATAAGGTGTATGTAGCCTACAGTACACACATTTTAACGAATGGTATGAAAGCAATCAAATGTGTAATATGTTGTATATCTTGAATTTATTAAAGGCATTGCTGAAATAATAAAAGTTACTTAGACAAACAAAATTTTGTCAAAATAGTGGTTCCGAAGTCTATGGAATGATTTTACAGTTGACTTTTTCCCTCTAGGCCCTAGAGCCTCGGGCTACCTAAATAGACCAGAATGCATACCTATTGGACTCGTTAAGAGTTGAATTAACGTCATTAAGTGGTGATGTGCAACTTTATCCTGTTAAACGTTGTTCTAGAATCACCGGTTAAGCTCGCGAGGGATTTTTTAAGAAGCAAACGGCACTTTTTTAAACGTCAACAAAGTACCGGATTCAAAGCAGGTGGCAATCTCCCTTTAACTAATTATAAAGATGTTTACTTTGTTAATACGTCAGTATTGAACTTTGTGCTGCTAGTTCCGACAGCTAAGACATAATTGTAATTTCAACCTTTTTATTTGTATGTATTTTAATATATTTGTATATTATGTGTTGTTATTTTGCTGCTGAGAAAAATTAGCTTACCTACCCCGCTAGCTTTAGCCTTAGATAGCTAAAGTCTACCTGTTTTAACGCAACGTTAGATAGCCAACGGTAAAGATGTCAATGAGTTGGCTAGCTAACGTTTCCATCAGTTTTGTTTCAGCTTAGCTATAAAATGAATTTCATGCCATTCAATTGCGATTTTTTTTTTTTTGCCAAAGAGCGGGGTATAGTTTGTCCATCCAACAAGTAGCTAAACTGATTTCTAGCTTGCTGGAAATCAATCGTTTCGGTAACGTTAAGTTATCTAACCTCTAAATATACACAGCCTAATGCTAATAGCTAGTTTTAAAAGTAATATCGACGTTAGATTAACATTGGAAGTCGTGGCAGCTGCATTGTATTCGCTATTCCAGTCTAGACTAACATTTTAAAATTTAGTATACAGGGATAAGTATGCCTTTGTTGAAAGTATAACGTTGTAAAAGTATGGAAAAGTAATTTTGACATGAAAAAGATAAAATACATTCAGTGATTCTGAAAACATTTAGTATGTTGGATCTAGTAGTACACAATATATGATATCCTACAGAACTGTATCCCTATAATAAAACTACAGCTAAGTGTATAGGCCTACATCCAATGTGGCTGTTATAATGAACATGGTAACTTTTTACCATGGTAACATTTTATTTATGGCATGTAGTGCAATATTTATATTTACCCTATATTTCATACACTGTCATATGACTTTCATAAGAGTGCATTAACCTCATTTAACACTGCCATTTGTCAGGTGGTGGCAGCAAGTTTTTGAGCGCAAGAGCATGATGTTTGCATTCCGGGAGGTCCTGACCAAGCGTTTCCTGAGGGCGATTGCTGGAGAGTTTGTGGCAACTCTAATCTTCGTGCTGCTCGGTCTGAGTTCGACGAAGTGGGCAAAGCCAGAAGAGGAGCCTCAGTCGTCCACCCTGCTCCTGATCTCGCTCTGCTTCGGCCTGAGCGTCACCACCATGGTCTACTGCTTCAGCCACATCAGCGGAGCTCACATCAACCCCGCGGTGACCGTGGCCATGGTCTTCTCCCGCAAAATGAACGTGGACAAAGCCTTCTTCTACATGGCTGCTCAGTGCCTCGGAGCCACCGCGGGCACCGCCATCTTGTACGTGGTGACGCCCAAAGCTGCGGGAGGGCCCTTTGGAGCTACTGAGGTAAGATAAGGGGATAATTGCTCCATCTTAATGTTCAATTAACAACACATGAATGCTTGGACTGAACAATGTGTTTGTGGAGATATATGTTAAGGTTTTGATCAGTCTGTCACTAGATACTGCATGTTCATGAAGTTTCTTTTTATTACCAACTCATTTTTTGTCGATTCATTTTTCTGTAACAGCCTTTGAGGAATTTAATTTCAGATATTTTTTGGACATGCCTCAACCGGATCCAGTCCTCAGGAGGTTATGGTGTTGCTGTTCCATAACTTGTGAGTAACGCCAGTGTGTTTTTCCACAGCTCAGCACCAGCATATCACTGCTGCAGGGCATTGCAGTGGAGCTGCTGATCACGTTCCAGCTGGTCTTTACCGTGTTCGCCACCTGTGACCCCCGGCACAGCGAGCTCCAGGGCTGTGCCGCTCTGGCCATTGGCTTTGCAGTGGCCATCGGGCACCTGTTTGCAGTGAGTCCCGTATTCACTGACTGTCAGTTTCTTTCAGTTCTATCTTGCTATTTAAAGGAAAACAGTGTAACAGGGTATCTTTGCTTTTGTATGAAAGTACGTAGATGTAAGCCCTGACCACTTCATCTGACTGCATTCCTGTGTCATGCCTCTTGTGTACCGTGTGCTGCATCAGGTGCCTTACACTGGAGCCAGTATGAACCCAGCTCGCTCTCTTGGGCCTGCGATTATGGCCTGGAACTGGGAATACCACTGGGTAAGACTACTGGCATTAAGTTTAGGCACTTAACCAGGCCTGTAACTTGTTTGCGTCCTAACCTCTGAGCAAGTGGGTTGAGTGGTGAAATGAATGGTAAAGATAATGGGCATTGTCCCTTTGTGCATCACTTTAATGACAAGAATATCAGAAGGAAGTATTTTGATTTGATCCATTTGATGTCAAAATGGCTTGCAAG
Organism: Anguilla rostrata; assembly: GCF_018555375.3. Taxonomy (NCBI): domain Eukaryota; kingdom Metazoa; phylum Chordata; class Actinopteri; order Anguilliformes; family Anguillidae; genus Anguilla; species Anguilla rostrata. The sequence goes on from NC_057945.1 coordinate 32,121,829, forward strand.
TCCTTATGCGTCGATGTACAACATGATCTGTGCTTCTGCCAGGTATTTTTATTTCCATTATTATAAACTTTAAAGTGTATAAGTATTAACCCCAGTGGGTTTTGTAAGGCCATAGAAAATAAGTTATGGATAAAATGAGTCATAGACTTGAATGCATTTGATCTCCCAGACTAAGGGACAGTAACATGTTCCATGTGCTGCAGGTGTACTGGGTGGGTCCCATCACAGGCGCACTCATCGCCGCCATCATGTACAAGTACCTGTGCCACCCCCACCTGGAGTTCAAGGAGTGTGTCCTGGGAGAGTTCTCCAAGGACGCCGCGGAGAAGCGGGAGGAGACGGAGTCTTTCCACATCCCCGACCTGGACAGTAGCCCGAGGGTCGGATGGCTGGAGTCTCTGAGGGCCTTCCACATGGACAAGGCAGAGATCGCCGAAGCCAAGCCCTTCAGCACTATCGACGAGAAGACCGAGCCCGCCGAGCCCGTGCGCGTCTGTCCCCCTGACACAGAGAAGGCGGAAAAAAAGACTGACCCGACCGACTACCCTCAGTATGACATGAAATTAAAATTCTGAACTAATGTCAATACAGATGAATGTCAATAGTTTGCTAAATAGTTTACTAAATGTTTGTCAATAGTTTGCAGTAGTTTAGTAAACTGCTTAATAGTTTGTTTTTCTATTATTTATTATTTCCTCACTGGCTGTATTGTGAAAGTGGATTTTGTACACAAACTTGCGTACTTACTTTCAATGCATTAGCTGCACATTGCTTGTTATGGCTTGATTACTAGAGAAACACCACCCATGTAGATGAGTACCACAGTAAAGCAGTAAATGATTCTTAAGTAGTTGTTTTTAAAATGGCATACATACTTAAAACTGTGAAATAATTTGTTACATTGATTTATTATGTAGCAACTTGACCACATTGACACCCTTTGGTTATATCATAGCAGCAATTTTGCTTTAGCATTATGTCAATGTTATGGCACATTCAACTGCATGTCCCCAACATTAATAATACTACAGTGTTCAATGTTATATCGTTACTTAGCTACTTCGAAAGTATCGCTAAAATGTGTCCATTAGATTTAATTGAAGACCTACTATTTTGCGTGGTTACACAAAACAGTAGTTTTTCAGTTTACTAGTTAATTTCAACAGACTCTTCCCATATTTGTCGGCTATGACACAGGTGAAATTAAATTATTCATTCTTGGTTGGGTGTTGCTGCAATAAATATGGCAAGCCATTATCAGTTGAATAGAAGCATCAGAAGCTAAATAACACTTCAATTTTGCATGTTAACCAGGAAATATGGTTTGGAGAGTCTGCTTGCCATAAATGGCAGCTAGAGGCTCTTGAGTGACTGCCAAAAGTTCACCAAACGTTTTGTTATCCTGTCTTGTGTTTGATGTTTATTTTTGTGTTTTTTGTCTTCTAAAACTCCAACTGGTCTGTGTATATATATTTGGTTTATCCTAATAAAAATTAGATCACAAAACAAGTTTGCCAAAAGTCAGATGTCGCTCACAAATGGACCGTACCGAGAAATCACACTTTGCACTTTGTGTCGAGAAATGCACATCATGGACATCATACTTGGAAGCATTGCTTATAAACATAACCTATTGAACATACTCTGAAGCAAACGCTGTTAAAAATATATTTAAACAGTTGTATTAAAGGCAGAGAAATGTTTCTTTGACCTGGGCTGTTTACCGAATACTTTCCCGTTCCCCTCCGCCTGGGCGAGGGGCCCTGTAAAGATGCTCTGCTGTGATCCTGGCTCTGTGCGCAGGGCTGTGTCCTCTCCCCACTGGGAGTGACGCGGGGACAGAATGTTCGCTGGGGCACAGCAGGAGCCGGGGCTGCCTTTTCTAAAGACCAGCTCTTTCTCATCCCGTCTTCACTGCCCTCCCTTCTGCGTCTCGCTCTCTTCCCCATTCATCCTCATCCTCCTGTACCCCCCCTCTCTCTCTCTCCACTGGCAGACTGGCATTCTGGACCAGGCACGTTTTTAACCCAAACTTGACTTTATTTTCTCAAAAAAAAGCGTCCCCACGTATTGGCTGAATGAAGTCCAGCAACAGTCCCCCGGTCATCATTTCCACATCAAAGTGCCAAGCAGGAGAGGGTGAAAAGCATGAAAGCAGCTGCTTTTTCAGGGGCTGGACAAACCTGCTTTTACAGCCATTTCGGTCTTGATTTCAGCTCCCTCTTTGTAGATGCCCGGCTGAATGGAGCCAGTGATTAAGTGTCACCCTTTTGTAAAGCACACGTGTGTTTCTCGGCAAAGGGAATTAATGTTCCCTTTTGTTTTTGACGCCGAGGTTGCCCCAGCAAAGTGCGAAGGAATGCCAGGGACTGTGGGCACCAGATCTCACATGTGCTTGCCACCCTTGCATAAAGGGTGTTTTTTTTTTTATTATTTCGCCGATGTACTCTATCTGCGGTGGATGTGTCAACTGGATGGCAGCCACGGCTAACAAAACCTGTCCTTTGATCAGTGGGGGCCTGGATTGATTGAGTGTTATCAAGAACACAAACACAGCAGAAGAAAATGTCTGATACCCGTGGGGGGTCTAGGGCCGTATATAACCTTTTCACATAACCACGGAGCTCGTGAGAAAACACTTCATTTATTAGGGCAGGGCATAAAAGCGGGTTCTTTGAGGACTTCCTATTAACTTCACCATTCCTCCGCTATTTCAATATTAACAGTGGAGAGTGCGTAAGTTATGTGATTCTGTGGCTCGTGAGTGGCATCTAGTGAAAATATCCTAGAATTACATTGTTTTTTCTGTACCCTTTTTGCGCATTCTCGCAGTTTTAAAGGTTTATGCACTCGCATAGACTTGTGTGGACGTAAAATAGCTATACCGATTGTATTTAAATGTATTCTTATTTTTAATGTCGTATTTACCATGATTTGGGTTAGTTCCAGGAAAAATTGAATTTCATGGCATATTTCCAACTCAATCGCATGACGTTTTATGAAGTGGACTTTCTAGAATCATTAACCAATGGAACTGGGATTGAATCGGAGCTTAGACTTTGTACATTGTAAATTAACTGCAACTTAACTGTAACTGTAACAATTGACAATAACTTTTAATGAATGTAGCTGGATTTCCTCACATTGTTATGTCGATGTAATGCATAGATATAAATTATGCTTGCACACACACACACACACACACACAATTCTAAAGAAGTAAAGCAAAATTCTAAAGAAGTAATACCCAATATTTAAATATTTATCATACAACCAAGACATAAGTACTAATATATATTAAATTTATGTTAATTTGTTAAATTTTAGTCCCTTAAATGTGCTGTAAATCTGTGGGATCAGCTGATTGCATTATGGAAATTAAGGAACGCCAATTAAATGAATTGCTATTGAGCTGGAACTGAATTTATTTATTTAATATTTAATTTAATAAACTGCTGTGGGTGTATACTGAATCGGAAATGGTTTCGTTTTATTTTTGTATTTTTTACTTAATTAAAATTGGAATTTGGAGGAACTGATGTGACTCAAAGCGAATGTATCTAGAAATGGAACTGGAAAATGATGGGATTTACAGTCAGAGGGAATTGCATTAGAATTGAATCTGAGGAATTGTGGACCTTAAGTTTGCACTCTAAAAGTTTAATTTACAACATCAAATATGAAAATGATGTGATGATGATTACAAGAGCCAGCCAAACCTTAATGGAGCTTAAGTATAATTTCATTATTCTGAGACACTGGCACTAGGGCAGTCATTTTAAGTAGCGATTGGATGAACTGCTTCTTGAACTCTGTAATGGACTTCAATTAACTATCATTCACAGAAATTTTTTGGTTCTCCGCTGAAAATCACAATGCCTTATTCACACCAATCAGTCTTTAATAGTTTTATATATTTTTCTTGGAATGTCAATTCAGAATGATACAACTTTCTTAATATGTTGTCATTTAAGTTATACGTTTTGTATAATGGTCCACTTGACTTACTCTTAATACCATACCATTCAGTATTTGAGCTTGATCCTCCATTGAATTGCCAAACAACATTGTACCTGCATCTTTAGACCACAAGAGGGGGGTAATGCCTTAGGAAGGGGTCACTCATTGCAATATACATTTTATGGGGGAAATTATTTAAATGCTACATTTTTTGACACAAAGAAAAATACTAGCACACAAAAATAGCTATATTTATTGATATTTGTTATTTTAGTTAATTAATTGCTTGATTGATAATCAAGAAATATATTATGGAAACAGGTCGATAGTAATCACCTGTTTAAAGGGAAGCTTACTGAAGGCCAGGTTCTATATCCCACAGTGCACCACTGGGATCAGTAATTGATTCTTGAAGCTGAGAGAAGGATTTAACTGCAGATAAAGAGCCCTGATTTAAGACAAAATGATATGAGGATATCCAATAAACATAATCCTAACATCTACCCTAGGGACCATTTACATTGTCTTGAATCCAGCTATGCTTCAGTGTCGCTGAAGTTTTCTTCAAGTTTAATGTTCAGGCATCAAAGCATACCTCAGCTTGGGTGGAGAGCAGTCTCTGCATTAAGATACAGTAGCTGAGCGGAAGTAAGTGCCGGATGTTGTGGAATGACCAATCAGGATGTTTTTGTTCACACATGCCTTGCGCATACAGGCAGTGCAGTTGGGTGAGGCCATTTTGCTTGTCAAAGGCTGTGTCCCAGTCCACCCCCTCTCTCTTCTCTCCTCAATGCAGGGCCCCCAGTCAGTAAAGTCCACCCCCCGTTCGCAAGCCTATGACATCACGCACAAGAACATCTGAGGAGACGGATAGTGATGGGGGGAGAGAGGGAGAGGCATTTGAAAGTTTTGCTTTGGGACATACTCTCTCACTCTCCCCAGTTTGCCTGTGTAGCTCCCCTTTGAAATCATGTGTATTGACTTGAAGCTGGTTAATTTATGTGCAATACATTTCAACGGGCCACAGGCCAACTCCACTCTCCGCTTTGTGATTCACCACCTACCGTATTGGGACAAACTCAACATGGCAGACGGCACACTCAGGGGTGAGGGTAGACGGTGAACAGGGGCATAAAGAGTGCAATGAGACGCAGCCAAAGTTTTCGTTTACTTTGAGGGAGTGAATAGATTGCCCTTTTCTTCCTCAGCTGTCAGATGCAAGCCCAGAACATGATGGGGAGGTGCATTGGCGTGATCGCGCTGCTACATCAGCTGCCACGATTTCCAAAGCACAGCACATCCTTAAGACAGGAGGTCATTGATCAGCTTGGCATTTTTGCATCTGTAGCCAGCATGGGCATTGAATTCACTGGTCAACATCACTCAAGGCTCAAAAGCACCATTAACCCACTGGGCTATTGGCTATTTGTATATCATCAGAAAGGGACGTGAGAGGGACGTCTCCACAAGCACCATGGTGGGTAGAGTTAGCATAGTGGGTGGAGCTACCGTAATGGGTGGAGCTACAATTGTGGGTGGAGCTAGCATGTTCAGTAAATCTCTGAACCACGTATCGGAAGAATTCTCTCTCGCCAGCCTAAAAGCTGTTCAAGACATTGGGGTAGTATAATAGTGTAATAGTGAGGTATGCGTGCTTGTAAAATGAAGGTTGCAGGTTCCGTTCCCAGCTAGAACACTGCCATCGTTCCCTTGAGACAGGTACTTAACCTGCATTGCTTCAGTATAAATGCATTTTATGTTCTTTAAAAAAAAAAAGAATTGGGGCTCTGAATGTTTCTCTGAATAAAGGTTCCTGCTAAATGCCTGTAATATAAAAGTCATTTACAGTATGGCACAGCCCCAGCCATTTTGAGGGGCATGACACTGAACACTAACATTGCCTAACCTCTTAAAGATTATTATATTCTCTTTCCATAATTATTAACATTATTTCTAAGGAAAGAGCTAAGATGGGGATTGGATACAAGAGCAAAGGTAAATAAAAAAAGGACTCATTCATGCACACCCAGGCTAGGCCAGACGTTCCCTCAGACGGTTTATGGGAAGCATTACTTGCCGCTCAGGGTATTCTGGAATCTTAAAAAGTTACTAGCCTGTTGAAGATCAGGCTCATATTCTCGCCCTCGCCCCTCTCCCTCTCTCTCTCCCGGCAGCTCTTCCTGGTCTTCCTCTATTTCTCTTTCTTGGCTAATGGCTCCAGCTGTCGGGGTGAGGCAGCGCACAGACATTCTGTAATTGGCAATTCTGAACAAGAGCGAACGGACTGTCTGGGCTTTTGGGAGAGGAGCCAGCCTGCCACAGATTTTCTGATGATTTATTAATTTTTCTCTTTGGTGCTTCTCTCTGGCAGACAGAGGCCGGGCGAGACTGAAATACCAAGGCTGTCCAGGAAGTCCTGCAGCACGCAGACTTGTGTCAGTCTGGCCAGCTGTGGGGCCAAACCCTTTCTATTTAACATGTAATCGAGTCAGCGTGGTACAGGTGTGGCAGTTTATTAAATGGAGGCCATTACTGTCACACTGTTCCAATAAGCAGAAGGGGGGGGGGGGGTGGGGGGGTGGTTGTCTTATCCAAATAAAAAACCAAAAAAACCTTTAACTACAGTTCTGTGGCCCAGGGATGTTTGTGGCCCTAAACAACTGCAAAAATACCACCAGCTATCTGCTCTGCACTCTCTGGAGATATCAGTGGACTCTGAGGAGGTAGACAGGAGAGGGCTGCAAGACATTTTGAGAAAGCTGACAATGGAAAGGCCAAGGAATACGTAAATCAACATGTAAAACGTGAAAAAACACAAAAACTCCGGGCAAAACTTACTAAAAAACATGATGCTGTCCATAAAATCTAATTTATTGTACTGGGCTTTCTGCTGAGAGGTTAGGATCAAATGAAACGCTACAGGGGGAAGCAGACAGTACATTTGACAGCAGGAAGAGGAAGACTGATTTAAGATGGTTGTTTATGTGCAGTGTGTTCGTTTCTGTTGGTACCCCAGTGCTTGGTGCTGCCAGCTTCATGCCTGTTTGTAGAGCTGTCATCTCTGTAGCTCTCAGCCTGCTATGCGCAGTTTGTATCAGCACAAAGTCAAAGAGGACATTAGCTGTACGGAGCGGAGGAACTGTCAGATGAAAGCATTACTTCTCTCTTTCTCTCTCTTTCTCTCTCTCTCACACACACACAGTCCACCTCCCTTTCCTAAAGCCCACTCAAACTATGATTAAACAAGATTTTTTTTTTATTGCCAGTCCTTCATAGATAATTAATTTTTTAAAATTTAGCAATCGTGTCTGCGCAAGGTAGTGGAAGGATGAAATGTGTATGCTTCTGAGGTTGTGTGTGCTCAGGGTACATGGCTATGTGTGCATGCAATGCAGTGTGTTTTAGATAAGGCAGATTCAAATGTCATTAACTTTGAGTCACAGTGGCCATCTCATCCCTACTGATAACAGTAGGGCACATACACAGTGAGTAAATACACAGTAAGTATGTACACAGTGAGTATATGTAGAGAGTATATACACCATGAGTAAATACACAGTGAGTAATTACACAGTGAATACATTCACAAAACTTTTCTTAAATTATTCTTACTTTTCTTCTCAAAAATGTTCCTATGAAAAACCAATATGGGATTCATGACACATGTGCAGACCTTTGTGTTTGTGCATACCCCAGGTGTATGAGATGATGATTGCTGACTGTTTGTAAATTTTATGCACAATCCTGTTCATGTGATAAGCATAAGGAAACAGCAATGAACAAATAGAGATAAGAAGAAAAAAATTATGAATGTTTACGATCAAATATAATCGTACGCGTGTTTTGTGAATGAGACTCAATGAGTAAACACACCGTATGTGGAGTCAATGTCAGATCCCTCTGCCTCATCATCTTATGGCTTTACTGCTACCTATGTTTTTTTTTTTTTTTTTAAAGGTAAATGGTAATGGTAAATGGACTGCATTTATATAGCGCTTTTATCCAAAGCGCTTTACAATTGATGCCTCTCATTCGCCAGAGCAGTTAGGGGTTAGGTGTCTTGCTCAAGGACACTTCGACATGCCCAGGGCGGGGTTTGAACCGGCAACCCTCCGACTGCCTGCCAATCGGTCTTACCTCCTGAGCTATGTCGCCTGTGGAATGCAGGAATGCAGTACCTGTAATTATTCAGCAAGTAAAAGTGGACATACTTCTTATTCAAAAATACACAGCCTGGTTGCTTTTGTTACAGTATATTTTTAGAAACATCTAAATGTCATTGTTCCCCTTCTGAGGCCTCTTAGACAGCTTTCTACTGGGGACAATCAGCGGGAATTAAATGGCAACCACGTCAGGGATTTATGCATGAGGCGAGCCCAGACCGAGCCAAACAATAGCAATTGGCACATACACAGTGGTGTAATTTCATACTGAAATAAGAATGTGGGACACTAACTCTTTACTTACGCAGACAAAGCTCTCAAAAAATAATCCATTCTGTACCAAAACAGGATTTTCAGGGCTTTTATGAGACAAATACTTGCTCTCTGTGTGAAGGCTACTTTGGGCAGACTTTCTGAAATTGAATTCTTTTAAGTCTAGCAAGCAGTGCTAGTGAAACTCCATATGCACTCACAGAGAGCCTTGTTATCTACTTATCCCCCAATAAAGCTGAAGATTTAAATAAGGTAGGAGCTTTCTGTCTTAATAAAATAAGATTGTCTTTGCCCACAGATAAACACCATTGTGTACAACTAGAGGATATAAGCCATAAGCTCATGCTCAAAGCCACTGCAGAAATTCCAGCAGAGCTTATGGTGAACATTCTGGTCCTTCGTCATTTAAAGCAATGTTTCTCACTTCTGGCCTGATGTACTCAGGTAACATATACAGGCTTTCACTGCAGCTGAGAAGGTTTCACAGAACTCGATCGAGCTGTTAATTGAATTGCTCATTTGAATTTAACACTGCATCTGAATTTTTTTACTTAGTGTTCACTCGAACAAAAGCATACAAGTCAAAGCATTCCTGTAATTTATTTTGATTTATCTGAGCCCCCTAGGCAAAGTCTTTTAATGAACGGGTGCTCCATTTTTAGTTTCCATTTTTAGTTCAATTCAAATTCAATTCAACGCGGCCCCGATCAAGCACGTTTGCTCATGTGATCAACAATTTGTGCGTCAGCTGCATGGCTGGGGAACAGTTTCTACCCACACGTCAGCGTGTCTCCGAGGCACGTCTGTACAATTACAGTGCCTCAAGTACACCTGAGCGCGAGCGACTGGAACCGACTTTCGTTCTGTTAACGGCTCGGTAAACACTCAACCACTGCCGCGTTTGCTGAATGAACACTTACGGAGTAAATGGAAATGGCCTTTCCTTCAGGGTGCTGAAGGAAATACCAGCCAAGCAGATGTGGCCTGGGAAATTATAAGGAAAGGTAAAAAAGAAAAAAAAAAAGAAAAAGAAATGCAACAACTGCTTTGCTTACAGCCCCAGGATGCTGCAGAGGCCCCCAGATCCAGCCAGGCATTTTTCTCTGATGAGACATGAACAGGGCTGCAGGCGACAGGTCTGTATCTCCGCGCGGCGAAGGTTTGTCATGGGAACCACTGCGAGGCCTTGGACAGAGAACCGCTCCTGACAAGCCCCGACCGGCCCGGGGGGGGGGGGTGGGGGGGGGACCTTCATCAAAACGCCAACGCTTCCCCATTCAGTCTGCTTTTACATGCAAACCTGGAGCCGTGCGTCATAGGCTCCGCCCACCCCCCCGCCCACACGCGCGCACACACGCACACGCTCCTGCTCTCTCTCTTCCGGACGGGAAGCGAGACCTTTCCCGGGAATAAGACGGAGTGAGGCGGGTGAAGAGGTGAAAGCTCCATCTGCTTGCTTGGCAGAGACGGAATGACATGAATCACGTCCTTCGAGCGAGATGTGTTCCGGCACCTGTTCTCCTGCGACAGGCGAGGTAATGAAATCCTACCTGGAGAAATCGGCAGCCCTGGCTCAAAACGATCCCTTGCTGGGAACAGAAGATCATTTTTAGGATAATTTCGGCTCACGTGATTCTGACTCCTGGATTGCCGTGGTTCTTTTTCCATTTTAACTATAAAATTCAGTCCTCACGACCCATTCAAATATAGACAAAATCCAGTAGATAAAATAGCAAACTCTCCTGCAATGATAAAATTACATAGCCTACAGTTTTTCTACCATATATACAGAGCTAGCTCTTCATTGTGATCATTCAGTTAAGGCATTCTTGCACAAGCGTAAAATCAGTGCCTTGCTTGGCATTCAAACCAGTAACCTCCCAGTAAAAAATAATCACCAGGCAAGACGGCCATTAATCAGTATCAGCAAATATATAAGGCAGGGCACGCAGTATTTCGTGTTTCTGGCTTAAGTCCCCTGTTCTTGTTACTGTACAATCACTACAAACGTGTATCTTTTCAAACTGAGCACTTAAACGCTTTGCCATCTTTTGAACTATCAAGGAAAGCTATGTATTAAAAAAAAGAAAATAATTAGTTAGGTCCATACATCTATTATATTTTCCTGTTCAGGGTTGCCGAGGGTGCTTGGGTGGACATTGTGTGAAAGGCGGGAATATAGCCTGGACAGGTCACCCATTCATCGCAGTTACACAAAAACACACAAAGCATAATAAGAGATAATAACAGATGAGGCCCTCAGCTTGGAGATGCAATCTTACAGTTATACCTCAGAGTGGCTTAAAAAGTCACAGCCTCCACAGCATCATCCGGCCCTCTGCACCTGTCTGCGAAACGCAATCTGTGAGGAGAGGTGTTTTCGATCGCAAATTAAAAAATTCGGTGATATGAAGGACTTGAGTGATCACCGTGGACTCGGACGCGTATTCTCATTTTCCACGCGCACCTGCTGCCACAGTTCCCTCTAAATTAATGTCCATCCATAAACATGATGGAAGTTTATGTCCTGGCTCCCCCAAACATTCCACCCTATTAAATTGTCCCTTGGGATGCTGGCAAAGATGCTCATGTGTGCGGGCAGCCACACCAAATGCAGTGATAGGGTGAAACACATGGGGCTATGTGTATCTTCTCCTCTACTCTTAATTTCCTTTCTGTTTCATCAGAAGTATAATATCTATGAGGTCTATTGTACTTTCAATAAGAAGCAAAGGCACATAAAAAAATCTGTGAATCGTAAGGAGTTAGGACATAGTAGCCTAAGCTAGCAATGATAAATTATTGCAATCTACTTACTGCAGGTTTGCTTAGGCCAGAATACATGGAATTTTATAAAGAGTTAATTAATAGCATGTATAATTATGAATCATCTATGTTGTTTTGACTTTGATTCTAGCTACTTGTCGTTTTAAACAAGACCTGTGGACTGTATGTAGAAGTATTCAAGTCATCTCGAGAGCTTCATTATTTATGTTGATATATAACAGAGTTCTGTTCGAACAAGCCTGTAGGTAAGCACAGTTTGCCGCCATGAAGGTCCACATGTCTACCCACTCCTGGCATGCATGAAACAAGCTTAACTTCTTAGATGAGATTTTAATTTGAGACTCAACCCTCTCACAGATCACAATGTACAGGCCAGACTTCCATAGTGCTGTTGTGCTTTGTCCTATCCGGGCAAGAACAACTTAGTATGAGGCTTCAGTCTGACAGCTGTGATGATTGTGAGCACTTTCACTGCCTCTTCAGCACAATCTGAATCGTTCTACAACCCTACGTTTCTATCCCATCTTCTGAGTTGGAGATAAGGGCCATATCTTTTTCACCCAATCCCCAGTCAGCACACGGCACAGGCGATATCTTGCCTGCTTTTTCCTCAATTCATCTCTGGCCAGAACATTTCAGAGCTCTGTGGTACTTAAACATGTCACTGCTTGCGTCAAATGAAGCAGTTAGAATCACGTCTGATTGCTTCACTTTATCTTGAAGTGACATAAAGGTGGCGGGTGACACCTGGAGATGAAAAATTGGGCATTCACTCACTGCACAAAAAACCATTTCACTCTTCTTCTCTGTTATTGGAGGCACACACACATCGGTAGGATTTTTGCTTCTTTGTCACATAACACCACAATTAAATAAAAGTGTCCCCCAAACATGCTCACCATTTGGCCAAGAGCCAATGTGAGTAGACAAGCATTCTGGTGACTGCACAGATGAAAACCAGGTGTAAAAGTTTTACTCTTGTTGGGGTTTGACAGCATAAAGCAGAAAAACATCTGGCATCTCCCAGCATTTAAAATCAAACTATGAGTGTATTGGTAGTAGTTATGGATGGGAGAGTCTTTTGGTCTGCGGATTGAGTTGATTTATCATCAGAAGCACATTTATTTGTGAGTCGCTGTGTTTGTAAATGTGAAATGGGTTCTTCTGTGCACAGGAACGCTACATGCATTATTGCTGTTGGCCCTGTGCAATGAGAGCCCTGTCCGAAGCTATCAGTTTGATTTAAACCTGGTCACCATGGCAATGACCCTTACTGGTGACTTATTTCCAGTCATTGCTGCCAGATATGAAGGCCCAGACTAGCTCGACTAGCTTGTCTGCTCCACAACAGCAGAACTGAGCAGAAGGACAGAAGTTTGTTTTAAATTTTTATTTGAATTTTTCCTAGTTTCTCACCCCGTGTTGGAATGCCTAATTACAACTTACAATGCATTGCGGTGAAAGAGTAATTACTTTTTTCGCCGTGGTTTTGGCCCTTTAGGTTGAGGAATCTTCATGAGGAATATGAGAAGCAAATGCACACACTGGGGACGTTTCACACGGCATGTGACCAGTGCTGTCACAGAGCTGAGCCCCTCACAATTGAGTCGTCAAAGACGTGTTACAAATTACTGCTACATCAAGAGGCCCTTTGTTTCCTTATCAAGCTTTTGCAGCAGCGCAAGGACACTGTGGAAACCAGTCAAGGGCTGTCTGAGAGCGAGGCACAGGGAGCCGAGAGAACTCCAACATGATCGATGCCCAAAATGGGCTTTAAACTGTTGAATGCTGGTTCGAACAAAGGCTTCTGCATTGTAATCATGCATAAAACCGCCCAAATCAGGTATGGGGGGACAGTGCCTATACCTCAGCAGCCATCAGTAGTGAGAAAAGAGGAAATATGCCTGGGCTAGACACACACATGGGGGGGAGGGGTGAGACAGAGATAGAGAGAGAGACAGAGAGAGAGAGAGAGAGTAAGCGAGAGAGAGTGAGTGAGTGAGTGAGAGAGAGAGAGAGAGTGAGTGAGAGAGTGAGAGAGAGTGAGAGAGAGAGAGAGAGAGAGAGAGAAAGAGAGAGAGACCAGAGATACCAGGTGGCACAGGGTGCTTTTGTGTTGTTGTTCTCCAGAGCTGATTCCTGATGGAGTGAAACACAAACGCTGCCAGGAAGCCCTCAAGAAAAGTGAAGTGCTGGGACAGATGAGATCATTTCAAGAGTCCCCCAAGGCTGGCTTTAGGGGGCAGAGGGGGCGAAGCAGTACGCCCTCCAAGGGTTTAAAGAAATACTCTACCGAGCAGTGATAGCTAAATATATAATTTAAAATTTTAAATGTAACTTTGCTACATTCAGCACTCATTATCAAATTCACTAAAGAAGCGAAGCTTTGAAATTTGTTTGGCTGTGTTTAGTTTCTAATGGGCCGTGGCTCTTAGCCAATAATAATAACCATAAAGAGTAGCTTCCACTTCCCCTTTTTGCCAAAAGCTCTGCCCTCTCTCTCTCTCTCCCTCCTAAACCAGGTGAATGTGCAGTGGAATAATATGAGAGTCTTCACGCAACAGGCAGGGATCTGGATTAGAAGATTACTGTAATAACAGGTCCCATTTACCGAGCGTAGTGTTGACATTCTACCGGTCACAGCATGCAAATGCATAACACGGTCTCTGAATGACATGTCTGATGACAGATCAGGTTCCTTTTGCTGCAATTGTTGTAGTTTGTTTCCAATTAAAGTGTCACGTTCCATTGACAGTTTATGATCTATGGATCTGATTCTTAACATGATGCACTCATAAACTGAACCAGTTACGTGTAAACTGCAGTGGCCTACTGTGACATTTGAGCAGAATATCTGCTTTTTGAGGGAATGTGATGCCCTTTGTGTTTTAAAAGCTCTTTGAGAGAAAGAAGGTTTCCTCCACTGGGTGATGTCCACATGACTTGTAAATAAAACATGAGCTCGGGCTGTTATTTTGTTTGCTCTGCATGTGAATATTATTAATATGGTAAACGTATCATTCTTGAGAGAACGCAGCATTCCCAGCAGCAATCTCACAACGGGGCCTCATGAGCTCAGAAGGACATACTAAAAGGTGTGTGTGTGTGTGTGTGTGTGTGTGCATGTGAGTGAGTGTGTGTGTGTGTGTGTGTGTGTGTGTGTGCATGCATGTGAGTGTGTGTGTGTGTGCGTGTGTGCGTATGTGTGTATGGGGGGGGGGGAGGTAATTCTGAAGGAGGTTGATTACAGTACTTTCAGCCAGCTTGTGAAGGCTTTGTGTTCCCTAAGCAGTGAAAAGTAAGCAAGAGACAGTGCATGAGCGTAGAAAGGAAGAAGTAGGTGTATGAAGATTTGGCCTTAATAGAGATAGGATGAGATCTACACTCCAAGGCCCAGCTCACATCTGTTTAAAGCATCTAGTCCCACCCCTCTGAACCAAAGCCTGGAGTTTTTAGCACCCGGCCCTCAAGCCCTACTCTGCCTGACACTCCCAGACGAAAGAGACCAAGCTTTTTGAATACCTTGAAACTGACAGTCTGTGAAACCCATTACCAGCAGAAATTAGCACAGCAACCTTTATATCCTCACACGACCTAGAGCAGCAGTGCTCCAGTCATCCAGTGCAGCAGCTGCTACTGTATACACAGCTGTACACATATAGCAGAGAGAATAGCATAAACACATTACATGCAAGCTAATATGGTTATGTCGAGAATCAATGTGATTGACCGGCTTCCAATGAAAGATAAATCTGCCGTGAGACAAATTATGGATGTCTTAAAGATAAAATTTGAAATAGTTTATTTTGAACACCTGAAACGCTTGTATTTGGTGTATACTGAGACATCAGTTATTGTTTTGGCTCCTCTATTTCAATCTGATCTGTTTCATTTTTCTAAACTAGAAATGAAGAAATGTTACTTGTTGCGGTTTTAATATTGAATGGCAAATATCCCTTGGCACACACCACACACACACGCACACACACACACACACACAAATAGATATATGAATGAATGTGATTTTCTGCTATTGATAGCAATTACTGCCGCTTAATGTCTGAATAACATATTGATGAAAGATGTTTTCAAAGTGAACCCCAAGTAAGCATAAAATATAACAAAGTTTTGTTATTATCATTGTCACTATTATTAACACATAAGTTATTAAAACAAAAGGAAGTGACCGTGATAGAACTCACTGCTTGTTAAGAAGATTGTAGCTTACCTATTTCTGAATGCTTTTCACCTTTGGAAGTGTAATGTTTATAATGACACACAACGCGGGCAAGGATTATGCTTTTCCTGAGAAATATTCAAATAAGTGCAGTCATTTCCTCTCACCTTCATACCCTGTAATCTAAGGCTGAGGGAAAGGGAGCATCATTATGCTCTGAACGCTGGCCCAGACTTCTCAAACAAACGCTCCAGAGGGTTGCTACTGCCGAGGACAACACAAAAGAAAAAATACCTGACGAAATACCGGACTTTTAATCACATTTTACCTGTGTGCAACAACAGCTAATCAAATATGCCTAATGCAGAGATAACAAAAAATAAATGATAAATTACAATATCGAAAACACACAATGTCGATAGTCACAATGCTCACAAAATTCACTAAATGAGAGTGACCACATCTTCTGTGTCTTCTATTCTAGCTATAAGCTGGTAAGGAGAGTGAAACCAGGGAAGCAACAATCCCATCCCTGTCTTCTTACTCTGTCTCTTCTACTCTATTATCCTTTAACCATTAATCATTAAATTGTGTTTCATATGTATTACCTCCAGAGCTAGAATCAATATAGTTGTTTTTGTTCTATATTATTGTTTTTGTCTCCCCCCCCCCCCCCCAGTCTGTGTGCTAACTTAGCATTAGCATTAGTTGATCTTGATCTCTCAACAATCTTCCCTCCTTGACCACAGTCTACTGGTAGCTCTGCTCTCTGACTCCAATATCCAGCTGTGTGACCTTTCGTGCTGTCACTCATTTTCTCCCACTTTCACACGCTTTTATTTTCACCTCACCTTTACCCCCCTCACTCAGGACAGGTGGGCAGCTGCGGTTTTTTGGGGAATTGCACCCCCGTCTCTGACCTTTGCTTGACTCTCGACCTTCGTCTCAGGCCTCTCTGCTCCTCTTACTCTGGGTCAGTTTCGTGCCTTCCCCCGCACCTGTGTGGATTCTCTGTCTCGGTCCTAGCTGTTATCCTGCCATAGGAAACTCTTGGTGGGGTCAAATGTTGCCGTCTCCACTCTGTATTTTTGTCTTCTAGCCGTAGCGCTTTGCTAACTACATTGTCTCTCTCTCTCTCTCTCCCACAGAGGGGAGCATGCTCTGAATGCCAAGCCATTCCTGAGCTGGCTGTCTGTGGGTGTCTGGGCCAGGGTAGACAGTGAAGTGTGTTGTGACAAGTCTGCTGGAAAATGCACTATATAAATAAAATATGACGTATGGATCGATTGATTGATCCTCCCTCCATGTTCACTGCCAGCTTCAACTGTGCCATGATTGTCAAACTATGGCTGCTGTTTTGCTCCCACCACTCCTACTACAGCTATTACTATGGCTGCCACTACTATTTCCACTATTGCTGCTGCTACAGTACTATTACTAGTGGTAGAACTACTGCTAATACTATTGGAAGAACTGTTAGTACTAACACTACTATTGCTGCTAATACTTGCCCTCTTGTATCTTGTAACTCTGTTACACCAACCCACTAATATTTATCTGACCCTGAGGATGACTTTTCTGATCTAGAATGCTACCTCTACTATATTTTCTCATTTATTACAAAGGGCTCTTGATTTTGTTCTCAAAGCCTCTCCTTCTACTCTTACTGCTGATACCTTTGCCTCTTTCTTCTTCTCCAGTGTTGCTGACATCTGTAGACCTCTTACATTTCTTCTGTTCTCCCACAAGCGATCCCACTTCACCAGGCCTTACCAGCAGACAGCTGCAAGACTCAGAGGACTGTAACACTTCACAATACTTCATCCTTGATTTAATCCAGACCCGCACTTTATCATGCAATCTCCTCAATGAAGAACATATCCACTCCAGTGCCTGGTTTCCTGGAGTGCTCTCCGAGCAGTGGCTGCCAGCACTCTCCCCTCCATCTCATCTCCATTCTTCTTTTCTAATTCTTTACCGTATGGTAAAGAAAGTGATATTGCAATGGCTGTTTAAATGCAATACATTGTGTTTATTGATGAATGAGGTTCGACTATGTGGCTGGTACATCTACAAGTACTTTTTAAAAACAAACATTATAATATCAACCAGACAAAAGCATTATAATAATAGCATTATAAGACGATTCAAGGAAGTGGGGTCATTAAAAATAAAACCGTCCACAGAAAATGACTATGTTGACTAGTTGACAATGGATTTTGGACACAATTCAAGTGTAATTTTAAAGAGCATCAATCATGCTGCTCAGCTACATAAATAAAGTTAAAATGTGCCCACTTGAACAGATTAAACTAAGCTGTTTTCTTCTGTAGCACAAAACTACAATCCTCATGTTTTCCTTAGCTGACCATTTATAAGAAACAATTCAGATAACCCATGTCTTTCAAGGATGCTGGAATTATTTCAGAAGCAGCGGTCCAAACAGGGAAAAACATGGAAAAGTTTAGAAAATCTCAATGCATGATATTTTCCAACATTTTATTGATAGCACTGAATTATCTACAAAAAAAAACCCCAATAGACTTGCTAACATTGAAACCAAGAGTGAGGTGGTGAAAAGTATCTGGCCACAACACATTTATCTCCAGAGATTCTAAAACATGCTACTCTGATTTACTGGCCTTTGGGGTAGTTAAATAGGCAACATCGGTTTTTATCCATCTAATAATTCAGCCTATATTAGAATAAAGTAACCTTTATTAATTACAGTATTTTACAATAAATGGTATAGAAAGGGTAATCGATAGCACATTTTATGTAACATTTAATATTTCAAAATAAATACTACCATTTATTTGCCAACTTTCCCACTAAAATGATCACGCCTCTTTGAAACCACTATGGATATAATACAGGAAACACATGGATATCATTACATGAACCAGACTGTCCGTGTAGGTCACTAAAGTTCGCACTGGAAGACGTACGCCAGGCTACAGCATTCATTCAATTTGTGAACCAGGGAAATAACTCACAATAGTTCGTGAAAGCATTTACGCCAAATGTAAAAAATATTTCCAGTGGCACAGGCAATGGTGAACACCAGTTGGAAACGGTCATTTTACCTGTAGATAGCCTATATACTTTGTATTATTAAAATCGCATCACCGATTTGATTGCAGTGCATTTAACGATTACCAAAAAATAGTTTGAACGGTAATCCTAAACGGCAAAGCAATAGTATAGGGGAAAGAAGATGGTTCACATTTTCAATTGCCAATCAGTCTGAATATTTCATCTGTATATCCAACTGAGCATCAACCGAGCCATTACCCAGGACCTGATCGACATACCGAGAATCTGCAGTTTGGGGGAAGAGAAAATAGCCCTTTACGCACTTGGCTTCTGCAACTAATGCGCACATGAGAGTACGTCTACAATGATATAACACTGAATAACACAAAAGAACGTATCGGTTTTTGACATATCGCACCAGTTCATCTTTAACACACAATTGCCGTGTTCCAATTTGGTATGAAAAATCTCGTTTAAGGGGAGATAAATGGTACAGGTATATGAGGGTTATTACTTGGCATGCTTATGATCATTTTCCACACCTGGTTTGAAAATCCCCAGGGTTCCGCGTACTGTGCTGTGGTGTTGAGGTTTCTCCAAGGGGTGGCGTTTCACACCAGTTTCGAGAGCTCCTTAGCCCTCTACCAGTCTTATCGGTAAATTCAGATTGCATGCAAATCAGCAGCGTCATTCTTGTGAGGGGGAAACGAGTGAAAGAGAGGGAGAGGTTTGGCAGTGCTGGACATTCTTTCTCTTTATGGGAAAGAATTTGTCGCTTTTCTTCCCTGGCCGGCTTGCAACAAAGTAGCCAGTTAGCTGCTCAGATGCGCACATTTTCGCTAGCTGCTGCCGAGGTTCAATGCTGTGTGCTGGGAAGTTGAGAAAGTCTACAAAGCGGGTCGTTTTTGCGTTCTAACTGTGCAGTATTGGGATTTTAAAAGGTATCGGAGGAAAAGCCGACGTATTGCTGCTTTTTCTTGACCATGGGCACCGGACAAAATCGGAACACAAACTTGTACGGGTGGGCAGTAGTGATGGTACTTGGGATATTGTACCAGCGTTGTTATGCACGTTGTCCCGAGGATGAGCTGAAGACACGAGAGCAATCGGCAAATGTAGTATTAACTGGGACTGTGGAAGAAATCATGAACATGGACCCCGTGCACAATACTTACTCCTGCAAGGTAAGTCCGCCGTGAGAAAATGTGTCTGTGGATTCACGGAGTTGACTGGCCGTACAAGATTTCTTATCCCTTAAATTAGGATGCAGAAGCACATGCGCTTAACTTGCGCGTGGCTTGAAAAATCTTGGTTAACCTTTTCGCCCAACATCATTTAATAAAGAACTATCTCTATACCGGGAAGGGGAGCTTTACACCTGTCTAAAAGTGGTTCCGACGATCTTCCTACCACTGCTGTATATCGGTGGGCTGTATCTGAGCTTATATGCGCATCACGAAATAATATTTATTGTTACACATTTTAAAAGATAAACATACATTCATTTAAAAATACACTGTTGAAAAGTTTTTCTATTACGTTTACGCTTCTGACCGAAGAAAGTAAACGTAAAACCACAAACAATAATAAAGATTGGGTAACCGAATGGGCTAACGTGTTAATCCAGCTAAATGTTGTAGCACATATCTTGTAGCACATTGACTTTTAAACAAGATTTTTTTTGTAGAATTATGTAGACTGCAGGTGGATTTTTAGTGTGCAATTTTGCATTGATTTCTGTTGCTAGCAGTTGCAGACGTGCTGCCCTGATGAATTGGGCTTCCAAATTTAAAAAAAAAAAACGACTAAATGCAGTGCACAGGAAATAATTTTTTTTTCAGAACCATTGATACTGGATACTGGTCATGAATGTTGTCCACACATTTTATTTTACTTCACATTACGACCCCTGCCAGACATTATAAATGCCACGTATCTCAATTCACTTGTTGCTATGGTACCTTTGGTTAGGTCATATTCTCAATCATCAATGCTGGATAGTGTGCAAACCATACAGCAATTATAGTAGGCCTACTGAATTGACATTTCTCTGCTTCAGTCAACCACTCCTTTTCCACTGAGGAGCTTGAAAGTACCAGGCGAGCATGAGATGGGGTTAAAGCTGGTTTACCGGGTGCAGCACGAAATTACACTGAAATGGTGCTGCTTGCCCAGATCAAAGCCAGCGGCAGGACGCTCTTCCCTAACCCTGACAAAAAAATAAGAGCCCAAACAAGTTTCCACGGTATTTCCGTCCAACCCTTGACACAGGTCGGCGTGTCAAGAGCTGGGAGAAATCCAGCCCGAACCTGACCCGAGCAAGCAGCCTGGTTCTGGCTTTACCGGGGAAAAGCGGACCGGAGGTCTGTGTGCGCTGTTTATCAGACACCCATCCTTTCTCCAGGAAGGGATTTCATTTCCACAGAGACTGACCCCGCCCCAGCCTCGCTTCGTGCGTTCTCAGGTCATGCAAATCAGACACCTCGTCCAAATGTAACCCTACTCTGCGGCACTCTGCAAAAATAAACAGCTGACACCGGAGGGTGGTTCTGCTCTCCAGTTCGATAATCGCACCCCTATTTAGAAATTCGGTCGGTGTTATTCCCTTGCTTTTGTCACAGCCGAGGCAACGCCGACAGTGCACACTTGCCTCTTTGTTACTTTTTGGGATCTGGGCTTTCTGTGTTTATACTCAAGGCTGATCCCTGGGATTGTGAAAGTGTGCTTGTCAATTACAGGCCCCGTGTACTTGGTTGGGCATAAACGCATTCTGCGTAAGACTGCTTGCCTGAGGGACAGTGACAGTGACAGTGTAAGGATGCCCCAGTCTTGAGACAGTGAATGCGCAGCCATCAAGGAAATGTGCACCAGAGCTCAGATCTGTCCTGCAGCTACATTTCTGTTCTGAAGAGCAAGGAGCAGCTCGTGTCCCTTGGGGCTGACAGGTCCTAACAGGTTTTCTGTTTCATTTTTTTTTTCACCCTATTGCTGTCAGTTACTAGCCGAGCATGAGCGGAGAAATAGCAGGCATTTTGACCCATCCAAATTGAAAGACTTAAGAATTATACTGGAATGCATGGAAAAGACCAGCAGCCCTCAAAGGCTGTTATGGTAGTGTGGTCTAACTTGCTCTTTTTCCCCCGGTCTCCTGAAAGGTGAGGGTGTGGCGCTACCTCAAGGGCAAAACCACGGTGAACGGCAACGCTCTGCTGGACGGTGGCAACAAGGTGATGATCGGAGGTTTTGGGGAACCGGGGATCTGCGACAACCAGGTGTCCACGGGGGACACGCGGATCTTCTTCGTCAACCTGGCGCCAGAGTACACGTGGCCGGCCCACAAGAACGAGCTGCTGCTGAACTCGAGCCTGATGCGAATCACCCTGAGAAACCTGGAGAAGGTGGAGCACTGTATGGAAGGTAGGCTTCCCTCGCTCTCTGGTGTGCTGTGACCTTGTTTGGAATTTGGAATATCGCAGAATATTCTGGCTCTTCCTTGCTGCTTCACCCGCTGGCTTGTCACAGACATTTTATTGTCTCGCCACAAATCTTTACGGTTTTGTGTCATTGGAGTCAAACTTTTATGTTCATAGATTTTTTTTGTTGGTTTATGTGTCATAAACCAACAAAATGTGTGTAGGATGCTGGAAGATATATACTGGGCCAATCTGTAATGGGCTTTTATTTGAAATGGGGTGTCTGAACACCATTTTTATTACTTCAGACACTGCGTACATTCTTGAAATTTGGTTTCTAGAGATAAGCAGTGTGTAGGCTACAGTTATTGGTCAGATTGAGTTTAGTTTGGGGGGCGACATAGCTCAGGAGGTAAGACCGATTGTCTGGCAGTTGGAGGGTTGCTGGTTCAAACCCCGCCCTGGGCGTGTTGAAGTGTCCTTGAGCAAGACACCTAACCCCCAACTGCTCTGGCGAATGAGAGGCATCAATTGTAAAGCGCTTTGGATAAAAGCGCTATATAAATGCAGTCCATTTACATTTTTCATCACTATTGATATGTGCCATTGGTGTTCATAGGCCTTGACTTAGACTCTGTGCTAGAGTCTAAGGAAAGCAGGTGGAAGTATGTCAAGGCTTATCTTCAAGCTAGGTTTACATGAAGCCCACACTTAGCACAGAGTAGAGCTCATTGTGTTGGCAGTGGCCGGTGGATGGGCATCTGAACATTGTCATGCATTCTGATGCATTATTTTTAGTCGAAGCATCAATGTCTGAAGAAGCGTAACTCAATACGGAAAGTGACACAAATCAGAGCGGTCATAGATCTGATTGGCTTATGGATAATTACATCACCAGCACCAACCAAACTTGGTATTGATCTTCACTGCTCTCTTTTAGTTAATGCAGATAACAATTCCAGTCACTTTTTAAGTTTCAATAGCAGCTGAAGTTTTGACCTGAGGCTTGAAAATATGATCATTCCGCTTGATCTTGGCAGTGAACATTTCACATTGAATCAAAGGATATGAAGTCGGGAAGGTCAGGTCAGGAAATCAATCGATTTCCCCGGTCCAGAAGTAATGGAATGGAATTGTTCCCGGCTTGCTGGCTACTCGGTGTGTGGAGGTGTTTGTGTTTCTGTGTCTGCCTCTACGTCTGCTGTTTGAAAGCTGTGAATTGAGCCGCTGATATCAATTGTGGCGCACCAGGTTTATTTGATCGAAAAGCCGGTTCTGTTTGTCAAGTTTTTTTTCCAATCGCTACAAAATTGAGCTCCATGCCGGGCCAATTCTGTATCAGACATACACTATATGACCTAAAGTATCTTGACACCCCTTGGTCTGGGGCTTTTTTCATGGTTTGGGCTAGGCCCCTTCATTCCAGTGAATGCAAATTTTAATGCTACAGCATATAATCACATTCTAGACAGTTTGGGGGAGGCCCTTTCCTGTTTCAGCATGACAGTGCCCCCAGGCACACATCGAGGTCCATACAGAAATGGGTTTGTCACTGAATAGCGTGGAATAATTTGACGGGCCTGCACAGAGCCCTGACCTCAACCCCATCCAACACCTTTGTGATCAATTGGAAAGCAATCCGCGAGCCAGGCCTAATTGCCTAGTCAGTGCTCGACCTCACTAATGCTTTTCTGGGTGAATTGAAGCAAATCCCTGCAGTAATGCTCCAACATCTAGTATAAAGCCTTCCCGGAAGAGAGGAGGCTCATATAGCAGCAAAGGGTGGACCAAGTCCATATTAATGTCCATAATTTTGGATGAGATGTTAGATGTCAGGTGTCCACATACTTTTGGCTATGTAGTGTACCAAGCAGGTATTAGCCATCTTTACCCTTGCCATTAGTAATGCTTGATAAAGTGAGGCAGGTCAGCTTCTGTTTACTACTCAAGCAGTTATTCATGTGCTGGTGTAGGTGTGACTGGGCACCAAGCCAAGACAAGGGAAATTGATGAAGGACTTGATCATACGTTTGCACAAACAGAAAGATGTGTTTATGTATATAAGAATATGTATATGTAAATCACTGAAATGTGCTGCATAATTCCATTTATTTTTATATTCATATCTAGTACTTAGACAGCTAGAAAAGAAGCCTTTTTGGCTGCCTTGCCATCATAGAAATGTAAAAATGGATGCCATCCCTGGCAGTGGCGCAGTGTGTGGAACGTGGGTATGGTTCAGCCTCTCTTTGTGGTCTGTGGCACCCCTGTGCTCTCTTAAAGACTGCTTGGTGCCTGGGAGGAACCTTGCTCGCAGTCATTTCTCATCTGAATGGCTTCCAGTCTCCGAATATCTGAATCAGTTTCCGTGAAATCTTGCGATGTGTGTGGTGGGGGGGGGGAGGAATGTCACACGCACAGCTGGGGTGCTCAGTCTTATCCGAAACGGGCCGGTGTGGGTGCAGGTTTTCCTTCTAGCCCTGCACTAAGACACCTGATTCTACTTATCAAGGTCTTGACTGAAGACCGTGATTAGTTAAATAGTTACTAATTAGGTGTTGTAATGCTGGGATTAAACCTTGCACTCGCACTGGCCCTTTATGGATACGTTTGGACACCCCTGACATACAGTAACCTCAGGCCTTGAGGCCTTAGCTGATCAGTGATGTCTCTCTCATCCCTGCTGCTATTCTTCATTTGTATGCCTGTGAGGCACGGTGCGGGGGGGGGGGGGGGGGGCAGGGGGGGGGCATGGCGTGTCACGTACCCCCTCTCATTTTTATCTGAGTCACAGAGCCGAAGCCAGCGGGAGGAGGCGGAAGCGGCTGTTCAGATGAATACCGAAGAAGAAGAAGGCACAGCCTTGTCTGTCTGAAAACCATGAAAAGTCTTAAAATAGTTTTAAAAATTGCTTCCTGAAGCAGGACAAGGAGTCCTATTTAATGCAACATCTGCAACAAAACGTGAATATCTCAAAAGGCTGTTTTAACAGCGATTCAGAAATTTAAAAAAAAAAAGCTAGCTGCTGGTAAGAGTTAACATTTATTAAATTATGTTTTTTAAAGAATATAAAATCCCTGCTGGAAACTTTTCATCAATGATGGCTCGGTAGGATTTTCCGATAAAAGCTCTAATTGTACTGTTGGCACAGTGATTTCCTCGCCATGGTGCTAATGTCCTCTTTCCCCGAATATTCAAACACCTGTGGGATGGTATTCAAAATGCAGGGCCCCCTTTGTAAGATCCGGGCCCGGTTAAGCTCTTCCGCCCTGGGTATGGTCTTTCTGACACATGCCGCTGTCTTTGGGTAGCGATTATAATGTCTGTTGCGTCTTTGGGTAGCGTTGCTTGTGCACTGCATCAAGCGAATCAAGCGTGAAGTACTTACTGTCAAACTTTTATGTTTTTCTCTCTCATTTTTAGGTTTTTTTTTGGTTTGGTTTTTGGCTTAGATGAATGCTGTCATAAATATGTGCTTTCTGCCACCATCTCTTATTGTAGAATTCATTAGTTGAGCTGTACAGTCATTGCGCTGAAGGACTACCCTTCAGACTCAGTTAGTGCTGGTGAACTGGAGTTACTGAGCCGTTGATGAGATGGGGTGGAATCCTTCCGCATTAAAAAAAAAATCCCTTCCTGGCTGACACTGTATGGCCAGTATGAGCTGCACTGTGGAACTCCTGGCTGTAGTCAGCGTGGACGTGGTCAATGTTTATTTCCAGACCAGGAGGTATGTTTGCTGGTCTTGGTACTGGTGTTTGAGACAACAGGCTGCCTCTCTTCTTGTGCACTGTGAGAACCTAAAATCATCAACTACAAAACCCCAAAACCCAGTTTTGGGCATGTTTGACCAATTTATGCCCTTGTTGGAACATTCAAATTAATTGGAATAGAAAGCGGATTTTGATTGGTAGCTCTTTGTTGACCATAGACCGCAGTCCGCTTTGGTTTTTCTTTATCTTTTGTGAAGGAGCTGTGGCTGAGTCCTGTGTATCCTGTGAAATTTATACTGTGCCTGAAATTCAGTGACTAAAATGCAATTTGGAGCGAATCCTCCAGTGAAGTTTTATTTAATGTTCTTAAACAGAGCTTGGAAAGATGCACAGCTCATAGTTTGATCGCCAGTTGCCTGACAAACGCGCATACGCGGATGTCCACTAATGGAGGTAGCTCAGTGAAGTGAAAAATGAGGCTGGAAAATAAAAATATAGTGGTTTTTTTCTTCCTATTATGAATAATGCTGCATTGAGTACCCGTGGGAGTCATTGGCCAGCTCTCTGTCTGTAATCTCTAAACTCAATGACTGTTTTATTTCATGTACTAGTGGGGAAGAAACTGCTGTACTTCTCATTAAGTATAAAGTGCAGTACACAGTACAGTTACTGTTTGTCCATTAGCTGAGTGCCGTTGGATTGTTGGGAGCCAATTAGGGAGTTGCTCTGTAGCTCCGAGTTTGCACTAGGATTTATTCATCTATTTATTTGCCTGCAGATTTGTCCAGAAGGATTTCAGTTTGTAAGACAAATGATTAAAATTCCGGCCATATTTATTATTAATGTGTGCAGGATAGGGGAGAGGAGTTTAACAGTGCGTAGCGACATAATCTTGAATTTTTGAACTTTGGAAAAACAAAAATTATCATGAAGAAAAGATACATACACTTTGCACAGCAGGGTGAATTGGGTAAAAAAAAAAAAAAAAAAAAAAGCATCTGTGTGCGCGGAAAACCATCCTGGCACGATCTTGCATCATTAGTTGTTTATTGAAAGCCGTTTTTCTTCCGAATAAAGAAAAGGGGAATCATCCCTTACTGAATAAAGATCTATCGTACTGAATGAAAAAAACCCCACTTTAGGCTTATTAAAGCAATTTCCGCTGTTCATCATGGCGAATAGGCCTACGCAGATTATGGAAGACGCAGTAATTGGCTGTAGCCTGTGGTGCAGAATAATGCACTTAACAACAAGACAATAAAACAACAATTTGCTAATATTATCAGGCTCATCTCCAGGCCCATTCAAGTTCATCAAGTTTTGACTGAGTTAAAAACAACCTGTTTTTTATAAAACAGGCAGAAAATGCCATTAGGGCAACGATAGCCAACGACCAGCGTATTTAGGCTACATCCTCTCCACTCCAGACTGGTCTGTAGCAGGTTCTGCGGGGAGGGAAAAGGTTTTGCAGCTCACAAAACCCCCCGATTAAGCTTGCAACTTCCTCCGACTCTCCATTTTTTGTGTCCACGAGATCACTCTTCGGATGAGACAAATAGTAAACCCGAAACATAAACCGAGAAATAAATGACCTCCTTTGATTTGGACACATTTGTAGTACTGCGTCTAGCTTGAAAACGCACGCGTCTTGAAAATAAATATTGCATGAGTCTCTCCGAGGATTGGTTCTGTGAGAGAAGGCTCCTTTTGGCGAATTTTTCCTTTTTGTGCTGATGAGTGTATCGACCTTCTGTGCTTTAAGCAATAAACCTCATTCCTGGAGCGTATTTGGCTAGACCCGGCGAGCTCACACCAGGTTACCCTCAAAAAGCCGACTTGGAAAGCCTTGGTGCATCCCCCCCCCCCCCCCCTCCGCCTCGTTCGTTCCTCCCCTGGAGTCTTTCCTGCTGTGTAGTGTGGCCTTGGGTGCCTTTTAATAATGCGTTCTGTGAGAAACTGCGGAGATGTTTCAGATTAGGGCTTAGGGCAATATCCTCTCTTCTGTTTACACAACGCCGTTGGCAGCGACGGCTGAGGGAGACTGCGTTGGGTGCTTGGTTTAGCGTGGTGGCGGCGGCGGCGTAGGAGGAGGACTCCATGGGCGGTCGCCCCGGGGGAAACATGACCGTACCTGCGCCACGCCGTCCAGTCCTCTCTCCTCCCTGCTCTGTCCTCTCGGCTCTGACAGGGAGATGAGGAGGAGGAGGAAAAGTGCAGGAATGCCTGGCGGAGGACGAGAGCCTCGTCGTCCGGTGAAGATGGGGGTGCGAGGAGGCGGGAACAAAAAGGCTTCTTTTGTGCTCTTGCTGTCAGCGACAAGTTCGGGGGGGGGGGGGGGAGAAAAAAAAGTGGGCGGCTGGAAGAGAGGCGGCAGGGGAGGTTCTCTGTACAGGTGTGCACCGGAATGCCGAGGATGTTTTGTTTGGCACCGTGTCCCGGGAGCGCGACCAAGGCGCTGGTGGAAGGCTGGCCCCGGGGGCGAGGAACACATTCCTGCTGTCACCGCTCTTTGGATTACAGCGAATACGCCTGTAGCTGCTGATATCCCCATACAAGATCATTCAGATAATGCGCTGGTTTTAGGCAAAACAGGGTATCTGGTCTTCGAGGGGCGGAGGGGGGACTCATCTTGTACAAACTCATCCTGTATTTTCTCTTTATTTCTTCTCTTTGTACATCATCGAGGAGGTAAATTTGTCTCTGACTCTCGTGCTCAGGCTCTAAATGGAGAACAAAGCTGTGTGATTAAAATGTTCTGGAGGGGCTGCTGGGTGGCACATCCTGTTAAAGCCCTGCTCTAGCGTGTGGATGGGCCCCGCTGTCTGGTTCTGAATCTGGACCATGCTAGTGCCGCCTGTGGCCAGCAGCCCTGCAGGGCGTGGCGCAGTCAGCTCCAGCGTCGCCGTGGGAGACAGTGGGTTTCAGTTGACCAGGATGACGACCCCTCCTGGCTAATCAGGGACTTGTTAAGCCTCTGTTTCATAACTGTGTGAGCGTGACTCGCAAACTAGTCTCAAGCTACTCTTGTCTCACATGCGTCACTTTTCAAAGCAATTTAAATCCAGAATTGCGTTTGTCCACTAGCACCTTGGTTCAGTGCAGATTTGCCATGCACTTCCTCCTGAGCTCCCTGTGGCCACTTCTTTTCACTCTGTGGCACAGCAGCTAAGCCTCCCTCTCTGGACAGTGCTGCGTTCACCGCTGCATGACACCCTGAGAGGCTAGCAGCTGCTGCTAGTGCTGACTGACTGACACTCTGGGGTGTGAGAACCACACTGAGCGTGTTCCTTTTAGCAGGGCGTGTCACCGTGCGCCTTGTGCACAGGCACCAGGCAGAACAGAGCCCCGTTAAACATACCATTCCATCATTGCTCTGAACTAATGCATTTGATGGTAATTCCTGTTGATGCCTAGTACTGTTCCTTCAGGTTTTTTTTTTTCTTCATGTTTGTCAGTCAGCTGTCGTGTGCAGTAGATCCCATCACGTTTTTTTTTTTTCACCTTTTCTTTTTTTCTCTGTAGGCCGTTGTGTCAGACTCTGTAAGAGCAGAGTCGTGATTCACCTTTACTTATCTCCTGCATGAAAAGGCTATGGAATGAAGGTGTAGCCCACAGCTTCAGCGCTGGCTGCAGGTGATCAAGTCTGAGCAGCTTACAGAGGCAGGACATTCACTGATGCCTGCTTCATTGTTAGTGTGGCTTTGAGGGCGGGGGGCGCTGGGGGGGGCCCATCTTACGGAAAGGTGCGATGAGGCAAGAGGACGGGAAAAGGAGCTGATTGGAGGAGGAGATGCTATCGCTTCTTGGCCTGTAACTGTCTCCTCGGAGGATTTTATCAGCGCCGTTTGTTGTCGTCCCCCCATTTCGCAGCCGTCACCGCCGCCCCGCGCTCGTTCCTGTTAGCGAGAGGCTGGAAGAAGGACGTTGGCCCGCTCTTTAACGCTTTGAAAAGGTTTTATGTGGCAGCTTTTGTTTCCGTCGTCTGCAAACGCACATCCTCCCCCCCTCCCCCCTCCCCCCAGCCATTGCGCTCTGTGTCTGGTGCAGGGGGGTAAAGATAACATTGATCTTCAGTGTTTGGGTTCCTACTCTAGCAGAGGGTGATGGGAGGTGCTCCCTTGTCAATGGGCGCTTTTTTTATAGTCCTAACGGGATTTGTGGGTAATGCTGGCTGTGATGATACCCTGGAGCGGGTCTCTGTAGGCCCTTGTGGGCTGCCTTGCTCCTGCTTCATTTTACTATTTGTTGACTCCAAGCACCTCAGAACTTCCGTCACGGAGCCCTCTTCTGTAACGCGGCCCTTCATCCCGTCAGGAAAAGGATTGGGATGACCGTTATGGGAACGTCGGAAGGTCAGACTTCCGGAGCGACCCTCCGTATATGACTGCATGTGAGGGATGCTTTCCAGTTTGTGAGAATTGAAAGGTGACACAAGCTGAGGGGTTGCGAGAAAGCATGTGATATGCGGAGTGCCCCTGCCTGCCATGTGGGCGTGCGGGTCATTGACACCGCTTAGTCATCCCAACGATCTGGATTCTAATACAGCGATCTGAAAAATCATAATTTGGCACGTTTGGATACGTACTCATTCCCACAGGCCTATGAATCGGCCCTTGTGTGGCTGGTAGACCGCCAGCACTTGAGGATTCCTTAATGAAAGCCGCTGTCTGGGCAGCTGAAGGGAGTGATTTGTTCAGTACCATGGGAACCCAATCCCAGCATGCTCTCTGATACAGTGGCTACTGTGGTTCATTCAGAGGCCTCTCAGAAGATAGTTTTATGTTTTTACATTTTGGCATTTCCTCATAGCAGCAGAGTCACGGGGATATTAACTTTTTTTTTGGCGGGCTGAGAAATTCATTGCTCCAACAAATGTGACAGAGCTTAGAAGTACTGCATATCTTTGCAGAATTATCCAGTGCTTCTTTTCATACAGACAGAGACACAAGTCAAGTGGACTCTTGGGCCCCAGTGGCCTGTTGCTTCTAAGGACAGCGCCACCTAGAGGAGTGGAATGAAGACGGATGGGAAAAATGAATGGAAGAAGGTTTTAAGAGAGAGGAAGGCTTCATAGATGATGACACATATATGCTTCCTAAAATACAGTATTTGTATCAAGTAAATGATAATACAAGGCTAGAAAGCTAGGCTGCTGTTTTGGATTATTCTGAGGTAATGGCAGTGAATGTGTGCAAATGAATGTGTCACCTTTGGTCTGGGACTGTATGTACACCAGCACAGCCGAAGTACATTTGTGGATGAAATATGTATCCGGCTATCAGTCTCACCAATCCGTATCACAGCGGGATGGGGCAGCACTAGTTTATAGCTTCCAGGTCCTGTTGTGATAGCATTCTGTGGGCTCAGATCTGAAGTAGCCGAAGATCAGATCTGGCTATAGGAGATGTGGCTTAAGAAGGAATGTTTCTCTGGTCAAAGGAAATGATCCTTTCTGCAAATTCTGAATCCTTTTAGCAAATACAAGATCAGATTAATGACCATATAATCAAAGCTTTGGCAGGACATTTTCTTATAGAAATGCCTTCCATAAACCCTGAGACCTGAGGATAAAGTGTAATGTAGTTTTTTGTTTAGACCCCACCTGCGCCTGTGTGTATCGCTGTCTCTTCCCATTCGGCCTGACTGCTGTGTGACTTCCACAGTTTGAAAGAGTCCCAAACTTTCTGAGCCTCAAACTTACGGGCGTCATACAGAGATACTGAGAATTCTATTTTGCCAGCTACCTAGAGTACGTGGAGTTCTCACTTTTTAAATTAAACTAATTTTAGTGTTTTAAATTAAATAAAAATAGTTTAAATGTGTTTTAAATTAAACTAACAATTGCCCTCATCTTGCCCGTTTTTTTTCCCACTGTGGTTCCCAGCTGCATGGCCCCTTCATTGGGACCCGGAGTTGGGGGGGGGGGGGTGGTGGGGGGGGGGGGGGGGAGGGTTGGTTGGTGGGATTAAGAAACACTGACTGTTGATGGATGAGATCCACCGCTGTGACTCACTGAGTCAGTGACATATTTGTGTGGTGTGTTGGCCGTATGCAAGCGGGTGGAGAATGCTGGGATGCTTGCATCTGGCCCAACTGTAAAAGGGCAGGACGGGAGTGGGTGTTGAACGCTGTGCATTGGTGCCTGAGGGCCAGGTATGATGAAAAGGCTGTAATGGGGGGGGGGGGGGGAGCTCTTGCGCAGCAATGGAGAGCTGCTTTCTGATAACCATGATACCCCCCCGTCCCGCACTCCTGCCCCCCTCCTCGCCCCACTTTCATTTCTCAGACCACCTCGCACGCACTTGGAAGGAGAGCCGTGACCGTAAGCGGGCTCGAATATTTGACACGTTCGAGACGTTTGGTGGGGGAATGGCTTAAGCATTCGAGACAGGATCAAGGACTTGTTTTTTTGGGAGGGGGGAGGGGTCCCCTTGTTCTCCGACCCGGGGCGAGAGGTCTCGGCAGCGAACCGGAAAGCTGCGTGGAATCTCTGGGATTCCAGACACAAAGGCCAGGGGGGGGAGCGGAGATGAAAGCACGGGGGCCTTTGCGGTATAAAATGGAGGATGCGGGTGGTGCGGCTTTTAGGAATGGGACGGAGGTCAAGTTCTAGAAAACTCCGCCATTCTCTCTGTGGCGATGGCTCCGTCTCGTCAGGGCTAAGCTGGAGGACGCAGCTGCTGTGGTCGCCTAAGCCACTGGCTGGATTTAAAGGGAACCGAGTGTGTTTCTATGATGAAATACAACCCAAGGAAAGCTTTTGTGGGACATAAACTAGCATTAAAGTGCTGACTGTAAGGATTGCAAGTAGTATGAGTCAGGTCTGGGGTCTGGCGGGGGTAAATTTGGTGGAGGTGTGCTTAGTTTGGTTGAATGTATAAGCCCCCCCCCCCGGTGCTGCGGTAGAAGACCAAATGGTCCTTTTCAACAATAGCAACAAGCTATGTTTGGTCATGGCTTGGCTCACTATGATTGCCCCACAGGGAAATTGCTGTTAGTGGTTACTTTTGAGCAATTCAGTTGTCTAGTAGTTGGTGTTTGTTTTAAGTTATATAGCCTATTACCCTACAGGTTTTTGTTTTATTCACTACCTGAGTGACATGAGAATTAAAAAAAAAAAGATATTGTACTTTTAACCTGTCTGATTGGTCCTGAATTTTTGGATGTATTTTTGGGGTTAGGGGTGTTGCCAATATGTGCAGAAAAAAACCTGTTCTTTCACAGCAGGTATTTTAAGAAAAAACTGTGAACGGTGCCATTTTCACATACACTTAAGACAAGACTGTGTCTATAATTGGCATAATTAATTGGCAGAGTAGGGTGTTAAAATGGCGTTCACCTGAAATAGTGATTGAGGCACCGAAAGAGAGAGTGTCTTCTCACTAGGATCTGACGTTTCCCTCCGGTCAAGGGGTCATCCAGGGGCCTTCACAAGGGGTCTCTTAGTGCTCCAACTGCTGCCCATGCCTGGGGGCCGAGGACCCCCCCCCCAGTTTGGTGAGCAGTAAAATCAGAGTTTAAAAAGGCAAGTTCTCTTTAATTGGGGTGTACTCCCTTCCCCCAGCTCCCGCTCATGCTGTGACAGGGGAGAGTCACATTCTGTAGCCACATGCGCCCCACAGTCCTCCCCCAACCCCAGTGTCGGGGTGCACTTAGCTGCTGGTAAATATTTAAGTGGAGCCTGCTGTGCCACTTTCCTGTGCCTGGTCTCTCATCCATCCCCCACCTCCCCTCGCTCTCTCGCTCTCTCTCTCTCTCTCTCTCTCTCTCTCTCTCTCTCTCTGTCTCTCTCGCTCTCTCTCTCTCTCCTCCTCTCCCTCTGTCTCTCTCCCAAACTCACTCACTCACTCACTCACACACACACACACACATACACACAGACACACACACTCACACACACACACACACACGGACTGTGGCCATGTGCAGGTGTTACTCGTGTTACTCTGGCTGGATGTCAGTGCGACTGGCTTTTATTTTTTCCTTGACCAGATTATTCAGGGAAGTTTTTTCTTGGGCCAGCGCGGCGGGGGAATGGAGCCAGGATGTGCGCGCACACGTACCGAACGTCCAGCCCCGTTTCCACACGCGGCCATCCTGTTTGCGGGTCGATCCTGTGCCTCTGGGTGGCCTGCCCGTGCCTGTGCGCCGGAGATAGCGGAGGAATAAGCACACCGGCCTCTAAGCTGCATTCTTTCCACTTCATAACCCTCGTGTTTGTCGTCACCTTTCCGTCTTCCTTCATCACCGATTCCCAGGGTCAGGGAATGCGTTTTCCGCTGTTTTCCCAACTTGCTCGGGGTCTTGTTGTTTTTCGTTCTCCTCTGGAATGCGCACCTTGTTCAGTGATCTGTGAGTCTTGACTGGTGAACCGCATATATTACGCATTTTGATTGGCCCTCCCACGGCGGCTGTTTGATTGATTGGTTGGTTGATGGTGGCGGTGGCTGGGTGGGTGTTCTTGCGCCGAGGCAACGCTTCCTAATTTGCAGGCGCTCCTCGCGGGTAGCCGTGGTCCCCCTCGGCCCAGCACACGTGTAATCAGACAAGACACTGTGGCAGCAAACATGCGGGCGCAATGACAAGGTGCAGTCAGCCGCCTCGGCCTGCGCGGAGGTGCTGACGGGCGCTCCGCGAAACGCCGTTCCCTCGCGCGGAAAGAGCCGGAACTCGGGCCCCTGGAAGCACACCGGTGCACCCCCTAAACGCCCCCCCCCCTCCCCCCGAGCGCGCGTTCGATTCACCCGCGCGGAGGTAAGCGTGTAGGTGCAAGGCACGCTCGTGCCCTGTGTTTAGACTGCCTACATCATTAACGCCGCTCTTCGGTCAGGGGTGCAGGCATCGCCGCCCGAGAAGCTGGCAGTCTGGAGCTTTCTCTGGGGCAGCTCTTGGCACTTCAGGAAGGCTGTGATTGAAGATCCGTTGAGCAGTGCCGACGCTAAGAGACAGGGCTGTGGGGGATGCTGGGATTATTTGGCCTTCCAAGCACATGTAATGGAGGCTCACTCTGCATCATGCTTTATCGTTGTATGTGTTAGGATCCATGTGCTGTTTCTGTATACCCCCCCTTCCACCCA
Organism: Anguilla rostrata; assembly: GCF_018555375.3. Classification (NCBI taxonomy): domain Eukaryota; kingdom Metazoa; phylum Chordata; class Actinopteri; order Anguilliformes; family Anguillidae; genus Anguilla; species Anguilla rostrata. The sequence goes on from NC_057945.1 coordinate 32,156,428, forward strand.
TGTTGTTTTCCATTCTTATCTTCTGTTTCATATATGTATATTTATACTATTTTGCTATTTTTTGTGCCTCATTATGCTTATGGCACTGGGAGGCACTTTGAGCTGCCTTGAGCTGTGTATGAAAGGAGCTCTCCGAATAAAGTTTGAGTTTGAGACGTGTTGCGTTTGAAGTGGGAGCTTACGCCGTCTATAAAAACACAAACCTCCATTGAAATTTAATGTGTTCTCTGCCTTTAGGTGCGTAGTCCAGAACCCGCGTAGCCTGAGCTGGGGCTTTAATGCTGTGGTCTCTCCGGTCCTCTTACAGAGACCCAGGTTCAGCGAAAACCCTTCTGCTCGGGGGTCCCAGAGGTCCACTCTGTGGTCACATGAGAGGGCATCCAGGCGCACGGGGGCTGGATTTGGGAGGGATCATGTGTCCGTTGGGCTGCTGGTCACTTGCCGTCGGACTGAGGAATGCAGCACAGCCCCCCTGACCCCCCCTCGCCCCCCCCCGCGCTCGGCCACTTGAGCCCAGCCCGGGTAAAGGCCATCACTCGCAATGGTGTTGTTTCAGCAAACAATGGCGGGGAAGCGATAGCTTTCAGAGTCAAGCGAGAGGGCGCTCTGGCAACGAGCACCACATCGACAGGCCACACGCACCTGCTCGCGCACAGGCACGCACACACAGACACACACACTTACACATACACATGCACACATACTCACACACACACACACATACACACTCACACACACACATACACATGCACACACACTCTCACATGCACATGCTCGCACACAGGCACACACACTCACACACACATACACACACACGCTCTCTCACACACACAGGCACACACACTCACACAGACATACACACACACTCTCACACACATCACACACACACACACACACTCCACACACACATCACATGCACACACACCTACATCACATGCCACACAACACACACACCACACACATGCACACATACTCACACACACACACATACACACTCACACACACACATACACATGCACACACACTCTCACACGCACCTGCTCGCACACAGGCACGCACACTCACACACACATACACACAGACACACACACTTACACATACACACACACACACACACACACACACACACACACACAGGCACACACACTCACACACACAAACACACACACACACACACACAAACACACACACTCACACACACACACACTCACACACACACACTCTCTCAGGTGTAAAGCTGTGGGCTTAGTCAAAGAATACATCCATTCATTTATCAGAGGAGAGAACAGCTCATCCTCTTATTTCTACACGATGCGCCCATTATGTTCAGTTAGGACGGTTATGTGAGCTGCGTTGTCATTCTGTCCCTGCTGGTAATGCGTTTGCCTGCTCTGCCTTCTCCCTTTTTTGGCAGCGCTTGCCTCGAGATGCAGATAAACTGGGCCGAGACAGAGAAATCCATTCAAGGATGACACATTTTCACTTCGCTTACTAACCTCCTCGTTACCGAACCCCCCCGCAGCGCTGTCGCGAAAGGGCCAGAGTAACCTCGGCAGTAGCTGCTCAGCGCTGTCGCTGATGAAAATAAGCGCAGCGGCGTGAATTACGGGCGGGTGGGCTGTCAGAGACCTCGCAGAGCTTTTCACACGTAGCCGCCATCTTATTTTCAAAGAGGTGTGCAGCACAAGGAGGCCTCAAGCCGCTCTTTGTTGTTTGGGGCAGACTGGAAGGCCTGCCAGGCCTGCGTGCTGGATGCTGCTTAATGGCGTGGCGTGGCGCTACGCTCGCAGGCTGGGCCGCTAACCTGCGGCCTTCCCACTTTCCCCGGCTCGTGTCCTCGGTTTTATTGTCCCTTTGAGAGGGAAGCATTTCACGGTCGGACCCGAAGGGGGGGATGTGGGGCAATGGTTGCGCCCCCGTTGGGCCTGCTCCGCGGGGACTTGACCTGCGGCTCTCCCCAAAGGGGGTCAGAGGTCGCCCTTTAAAGGGTTCCTGTGTTTTCTTTTCCACGCTTGCTCGGCCTCCGCGCGCGTTTCCTCCTGCGTATCATAGCAGCCGCGCTCGGGGGCAAGGGGCAAGGGGCGGGGGGTGGGGGGGGGCAAGGAGGGTCTACAGGTGGAATTTAAGCCCTCCTAACTCAAAAACTTCAACTTCAGCTGGCAGGTTTACGAGCAGCTTCAATGGAACCGTGTGTAGAGCCCTGGATTTTTGATTGGGCGAAAATGTGCCTGGGGGGGGCCGACGGACACTCAAAGTCCCAGCCTGTAGCATTAGCAGCCTTGCACTGGTGTGGCTCCTCACGTCAGCCAATCATATTCATTCATTCGCAGTACAGTCTGGCCCATTACCTCACAAAGCAAGACAGAAGCAGAAACAGTGGCAAGGAAAACCTTGCTGGACAGAATGTAAGGGATAGTGAGTAAGGGATCATCGGGGAAGACGTGGTGAAGTCTGTGAGCAATCTGACTGATCAGGACAGGCTGGAGGAAGCAACTCGGCAGGCTCTAGTGGAGTACGCTGGGGTGGATGTGTGTGTGGGGGGGGACAACAGTTGTTAATATATAACATTGCAGTGTATGTCTACGTGCATGCATGCATGCCCATTATGGGTAATATCAAAGTGTATATTGAATATATTATGACACGTTAAAGTGAGAATGCGATATTAAGGTAAAGAATACAATATACTTTTATGATACTTTTATGTTGGTAAGTATCAAATTTTCACTATTTGTATAATTGTGTCTTTTTTGCCTGAGGGGAGTTCATTGTGTTCGGAAGTTCCGGGCAACTCTCGACTGAAATTGATCGCTTGGAATCAGAACAATTAAGTCTCTGATTAATCTGGAGCCAGCGGGTCTCAGTGGCCAGTCTCCGAATCTGAGGTTAGACACGCCCTTCGCACCTGATTGGGCCCGCTCCCCTGTGTCTGGGCTCCACTGCTTTGTTTCTGCGTCTGTCGAATACCTGCCATACTTCAGCGAGGGCAGGAATTTGGGAGCCGCAGCCCTGCGACGGGGGAACAAGTCGAAACACGGGGCCGCTCTGATTCGCTGGGTCAGAAGAAGAAAGGAGAGAGAAGAGGAGAGGATGGGGAGAAAGAGAGGGAGGACAAAGATCCTGTGTTTTGCCTCTCGTCCCGGTTTCACGCCCCTGCCTTTTGTGTTTGTTTGACGGTCGGTGGTGGTCATCGGTGTTGCAGAAATATTGCACTTCGTTGAACCGTAAAAAGGGTTCCGATCATGCAACGTCTGTAGAATGGAACTCGGAGGCTTCTCCCTGAAAGCTTGCAGTAGATTTTCTGCATTAGATTATTCCCTCTAATTCAATCCCGTATTGATTTGAGAATATACAGCGGGGAGATACTGTTTTCAATTTAAAAACAAACCAAGACTGAGAGCTGGAATTAGTTACAGCTGATGGCTGAGTACAGATTTACATATTGGGCGTACAAAAATAGTTTGAGGACTTCAGTGAAAAGTAGGACCGTTTAAAATGTCCCGGGTGTCAGTTGAGCTGCAGCTGTGGAGGGAAGCAGACCTGTCGTTTTGCTGTGGGGGGAGATTCTCCTCAGTTTTCCACAATTATCGCTCCGACCTGAAAGCGTAAAAATGCTTTAGTGTCGTCTCATGTGGCCGTTCTGCTCCACCTCAACAAATGGCCCTGGGCACGGCGTGCGTGTGGGGAGGGGTGGGTGGGGGGATTGGCTACCGTCGGACCCACGCCGGCTGCCGCTACCTGCCGAACCGGCCTTTAAATCAGCGTGGGCCCGCCAGCGCTCTGCTCTCTTAATGTTATCTTTTCCGAACAGCGCTCTCCCCAGGGGCCCGTGAGGGAGGGAGGGCGGGCGGGCGGGCGGTGGAGGTCGCGTGAGGGCCAGGGCGCTCCCGCTCCTGTCCACGGGGTCCTCCCTTCCAAAGCGTGAGCCCTCCTGCGGGAAGCACCCCGCCTTTTCCCGCCAAATCAGCGCACTCCTGAGAACGCAAAGTGAAAACCATGGTAACGCTCACTGCGCGTGGCGTGTAAAATAAGACCTGAGTCGCCCCATCAGGGAAGATCTTACTAGCGCTGAACCGGATAGCATGGCTTTCTCTTGCATGGCAAGATATATTTGTTTATTTATTTATTTTTTGGGTGGTGTTTAAAACAATAATGAATAAATCTTTCATCTGAATTGCAGACAGTTCAGCAGGTGGCTGGCACTCGCAGTGTGCAGAATATTGTGCGTGTTCATATTTGTGCGCGTGTTTGTCCGCGTTTCCATGTGCGTGTGTGTGTGTGCGCGCATGTCAGCTTGTGTGTGTTTTAACATGTGCTTGTGCATGCATGCGCGTGTGTAGGTGTGTGTGTGTGTGCGTGTGTTTATGTTTGTGTGCGTGTGCGTGCATGTCAGCGTGTGAGTGTGTGCACGTGTGTGTGTACGTGCGTGCGTGTGTGTTTGTGCGCGCGCGTGCATGCCAGCATGTGAGTGAGTGCGTGCCTGCCTGCATGTCCAGTTTCCACTGCTCTGCTCAGGTTGACACTACCTGAGGGGAGCCAGGTTTCCACAGTCAACATGCCCGGGCCAGACTTGCCCGCTGTGTTTGCCAGCCCCAGATTCTACTGGAGGGCTGCCCAGAGTCCTGGCAAGTCGAATAAGAGCAGGCACGTCGAGCATGTTTTAAAATAATGTAACCAAAAAGTCTCTTTGATAATGCCCACTGCTGTGTTCAAGTGGCTGGGCATTTATTTTTTAACAGGCCAGACCATTTAATTGCTGGTCCATTTGTTTAAAATCAGCCTCCTGCTCGTCTTGAGAAGGACACCAGCAGAATCTCAACAGTATGAAACACATTTTCGGCAGATGTGTAAAAAAAAAAAAAAAAAACGCCCTTTTTTCCCAAACCCACCCAAACGCTCAAAGAAGTCTCTTTTCCTTTTTCCGCACAGAGCGAGAAGCAGCTTTTAGATTTAGGGCAGATAGGTTCTTGATGTGATCTTTTAATAGCGAATATTTCTTATGTGTAAATGAGACCCAGGCTTTTGGTTGGAGAGGGTTTGTGCACAGCCATCAGAGAGCGATTGCGCTGAGCAAAGCCTGCCTTCCTTAAATAAACCTATGGGAGTATGCTTTTTTGAGAAGGTTTATAGAAGGTGCTTCAGTCAGTGCGAACCTGCTTTTTTCACATAGCCTGGGGAGATGATCGTTTTATTTAAAGACTCCCTTTACACCAGGCAGTATATGCTACTGCTTTTAACAACGCAAAAACGTGTAATTTTTTTTTTCCTGCTAAAAACTTTTTTTTTGTATAGGTATTCTTTCATGTGATCGGTGTTTGTCTTCTTTCATTAAAAAGTACAGCGTTGGCTGGCTAGTGCGAAAGTGATCTCCGCTGGTGAACTGTGTCTGAGCCTCGGAGAGCTTTGCCAGGACACGAAAGCTGTGTGTACATCCGCACGCTGCCGGGAACTTCCCTCCGGCCTTCTGGCACCCCGTGGCCGCCATTTTGCCAGTTTTACCCCTGATTCCCCAGCATTTGTCCTCGTAGCGAAGGTGAAAGAAATGCCGGCAGTTCATTAGACATAAACGATGGCCGTAAAACTGCATGCAACTTTCTCCCAACACCTCGTTCGGTGGTTTGTGGCAGCCACACAGCACAAATGGCAGATCAGATTGGCCAATCGCAGAGTGGCAAACAAGGGTTCTGAAACGCTCTCTCTCTCTCTCTCTCTCTCTCTCTCTCTCTCTCTCTCTCTCTCTCTCTCTCTCCTCTCTTTATCTTTCTCTGTCTCTCTCTCTGTCTCTGTCTCTCTCTCTCTCTCTGTCTCTCTCTCTCCCTCCCTCTCTTTCTCTTTCTCTTTCATTGTGGATCCTTGCGTTTTGTAGCTGGGAGAGTGGGGAACTCTGCTGTCCTAGGTTAAAGACGTGGAGGAGTTGACACAGCCTGGGCAGTTTACAGCTGAAGAGGGAGGGGCTGCCCCCCCCCCCCTCTCTCAGGCCACTCTGGGCCCACAGACTCAAGGTCCCTGTGGGTCACTGTGGTCAAGTCCCGTTTTTCCCTCCCCTCCTTACAAAGTGAAAATAAATTTGACGTCAGTCCCTGGCCATTGCATGTCTGTCAGATGATCAAAGGTGCACAGAACTGTCTCTGGACAGCATGTCTGATTTAGGCTCTCCCTCTGTAGTACAGACTAAACTTGTAAAATGGACTAATTTAAGAGAAATTACAACTGTAAAGCGTCTGGTGTGCCCACTGCTGTTTAGAGTGAACACAGTGCTTTATATTGTGTTTCCATATTCCCCCCCCCCTTACTTTAGGCATTGGCTAGTTTTGTCTCTTCTGTCATTTTTACCAGGGAGGTGTATGTGAATGCTGGAACATGCAAGTTCATTACAAAATAGAACTGAAGTATAAAAACTTTTATGCATTTTGGATATGTTGATGCATAAAAACACCCCTTCACAGCCTGCCCATCCTGCCTGAAATCTGTGAAAATGGCAGCATTGCCTTAGATTTTCTCTCCTCCACAGCACCGTCCCCTCCAGTTCCTGCGTCTGTCACGGTTTCACACACAGGCTGAACGCAGAGGGGAGTTTGATTATGCATTAACATTGAGACTATTGATTGGCTATTGAACAGCTCTCTCTCTCTCACGCTCCCTTTTCCTGTCTCTGTTTGCTGCTGTTCTCATTCACTGCTGATCAGTGACTTTCCTCGCGGAATAATTACCTGACCCAGAGACCTCAGCAGCTTTCTGAAAAGATGAGGGCTTCATCTGCACTGTAACGGACATCTTACCTGCGCACAATTAGAAAGCTCAAACCTTGAACCTTGGCCTTCTGTTAAACACCGCTTTGCCCTCCTGGTCTTCCGCAATCAGTTCTCATCCCGGCCGTGTGCTTCACCTTGGCTGGATTCAGATGATCAAAGACACAATGCTAAAGCCTGGTTTCAATTAAAACCACAGAATTCTCCTTAAAAAATGTGCTTTGTTCAAAACAGAATACATCTTGCACGTAAATCTGGTTCCATAATTAGAATCAAAGGCTCCTTAAGGAAGAGATTGACTATCTTGCAGTACAGGGCCAAATAAATCTAGGTGCTGACCCGTTTCAGATACTGGAACTGAAAAGAAAAAAATGTTAAGATACAGAATTTGTATTCCTCTCACAATAGATGAATCTTGCACCAAAAAACATCTCTTTCATCCAAAAAAAAAAAAAAAAAAAAAAAAAGACGAATGCAATGCCTAAATGAAAGGGGTATGCGGATATTTCAGTGCAACCAATATTTTCGAAGGAATGGAATTTCAGCACAAACGGTTGTGACTTTTTTTTCTTTTTTTTTCTTTTCTGCAATCAGGATGGAGCGCGGCCGCGAATAAGCAATCAAACCGCCGAGAGCATGCTCACCTAGTTTGCATGAGTAACACAACGGCGCTGGAGAAATGATGACGAAACGGAACAATGCACAAGGGAAATGGCTGTGTCGGCACAAACGGGCACGCGGTGCGTTTCGACGTGTCCCCCCCCCTGCCTCTGAATGGGTTTTGCGCTGTTGGCCGCGGTTCGTTTAGCTCGCTCCAATAAGCGCCTGGTTGCTTATTCACGGCTGCTTGGTCGTGTGTTTGCGTTGGCCCTTTTTGCTGGGTCCCTCTGCTCGCCTGTGTTCCCCTTCCGCTGAACCGTGTTCAGGATTACGTGCACAACTGAGGTACGGTGTGTGTACAGTATCCATGTACAAATGCACCTGATCAGGCATTAATAAACTTGATATATGAGTGTGTATGCATGCGCACACACACACCTACACACACACACACACACACACACAGACACATACACACACACACACACACAGCTGCACATGCACACACGCATACACACACACACCTGCACACACGACACACACGCATACACACACACACCTGCACACACACACACAGACACGTGCACACACACACACACCTGCACGCACACATGCATACACACACACACAGCTGCACATGCACACACACGCATACACACACACACCTGCACACCAGCTGCACACACACACACACGCATACACACACACCTGCACACATGCACACACCTGCACACACGCACACACACGCATACACATACACAGCTTGCACACATGCACACACCTGCACACACGCATGCACGCATACACACACACACGCAGGGCCTGCTGCAGTGTGTCCTGATCGCAGTGGGAGGGAGGTGTAACAGGGGCACGGAGGTTGCTGGTTTGAAGAATGTGTGGAGCTTAGCTGAAGAGCCTGCGGTCGGCCGCTGGGAGAGAGGGGTGGAGAGAGGGGACGGAGGTCACGGTTAAGCAGAAGGACCGCGCTGGCCCTGAAGAATTGGCGTATTGTTGAGGCCCGCTAACCAAGGCAGGAGGAGAGGTGGGAGACAGGAGGAGAGGGGCTGCAGGCACAGAGCTCCCCTGTTCTACAGGCTCACTGCTGGGGTCCTGCTTTGTCCCGGACTGGGAAACCCCAGTCCCATTCACTGCTTTCTCTTTCGCTTTCTCTCTCTCTCTCTCACACACACATACACGCACACACACACACACACACACACACACACATGCATATACGCACACACCCACACAAAGGACTCACTCTGATGTGTGCTACCACAGTGTATTTGTGGCCTTTGATGAGCTGCTTGGCTGGCTGGTTTCCTTACAGAAGTGGGATAGAGAGATTCAGCACTATCTGGTGGGAGGGACCCAGGATCAGCCATGGCTTCTAATGGCACGGTTAGAACTGCTGGCTCTGATCTCCCGCTTGGATGTAGATGGGACTAGGGTTTGCCAGATTCCCGGTGCTGGACCGGAATGTCCGGGTTTTCAAACTGTTTGTACAGGTCTGGTTTCTGGTCACGACCGACCAAACAATATGAATGTCCGTTAGGCTGCTGGAGGGTTTTTAAAACAGCTGAGACTCAGTTCAGGAGCACCAGTGGTTTATTTACAGCAGGTGAAAAAATGATCTGCATACATGCAGGTAGCGTGTCCCACGCACTCCTTCCCCAGACACAGTTACGCAAACACATTTTACAATCGGCAAGATGTTAATAAGATTGCTGAACACATTTGTGACTCAAGTGTTTGAGTCCAGGCGTGTCTTCCGGCTCAGCTTAGTCCGTGACTCCCTGATCTGGAGTGAAATTTGACCGCTAGTTTGCAATGAAGTTCTTCTGTCTCTCCTGTTAAAGGGGACAAAAACTTTGTGCATCTGATCATTGCAATAAAGAGCAAAGAGGCACCTGTAAACATTGGTATGCGCAAACGGACAGGCATTTGAGCTGGACCTGCGTGCTTGCTTTCTTTTTTGCAATGTTTGCCAAACTGTGTGTGGGGAGTTCGGTGGCGGGCATCCATGCCAGCAAGGTCACAGCCACCAGCGTTATACAAATGCCTGCAGGGCGGTGGAGAGGGATTCCCTTGTTTTGATTGACACTCTAGTGAGCTTGGCTTTATCGGCAAACATTGTAACTTGTCACCACTGAGATTTAGTTCTGATATCTAAGCCCTAGGTCTGTTGTGAGCAACCAGCATAACTTAAAGGGCCAAAGCTATTTGATTAGAACCCCCCCCTTTATTGTGAGGGAATATTCAAAAAATTAGAATTCTGCTTTGGTAACTTTGGTGCTCATTTGGCTTTCTCCTCCCAACATTAGCCATTAATCAATACATTAAAACGGTATTCTTTATTAATGTTGTTAATATATTTAAATTGCATACTGTGGACTCCCTCCAATGAGCTGTAATGCATTATGTGCACTATACAGTGGAGTACCTGTCCCTAAGTCATCTTTAAGGGGTGCGTGTTGTTTAAATTATCACTTGCACAGCAATAAATGTTAATGGGTTCATCAATATAATAATTCAATGGTGCTTAATGTGGGTTTACATATTTATTTTTATTACTCTGAATTTTTACTGCTTTACTTTGTTTCCCTCTTTGGCACTGGGCTGGAGTAGTAGCCTGAAGCTTTTTAGTGCAGGTGGCTTGGAGATGTAACTGACTGGGGTCAGAAGGGCAGGGGGGGTGAGGTAATCTGGGCTCAGCCTGTTGTGTAATGGATCAGGAACCCCCCCCCCCCCCCCCCCCACCCCCCCCCCAAGGAGTAGAGTAGATTTTGGAAGCTTAGTGGAATTTGTGAGGGGGGGGGGGTGTGATGGAAACCTCTTTCAGGTAATAACCCCACAGATGCTGCTGTCCTTGTGTCGGTCTGACCTGCAGGTTAATGTGGAGACTTTATGTGCAAAGAGTTTTTATTGGAAGGCAGAACAGGAAGAGTCTCTCAGAGAGTTATCTTCATTGCCCCACCTCCCTCCTTGTCTGCCTCCTCCTCTCCTAACTGAAAAGCCACACCCAGGTCTGTGTGGATTAGGAAGTGACCCTTCTGAAGTGACCTCTGAGTGATGTCTGTATTGTGTCTGTTCCTGCTCCCTCTTTCTGAACTTTCTGAACGTCCGACCCACTCCACCCCACCAATCCCCCCCCCCAATCAAAATAAAAGCTTTTCCACATTAGAATACAGAATAAAAGTGTCCAAATTTACTGTGAGGCTGTGTAAAAAAAGAAAAGAAAATCTCAGGTCTGTGTGAGCAGGTCATGGGGAGGGGGAGGGGGGGGTGTTTGGGGTGGTGGTTGCTTGCTGGGCTTCCCGGCAAAATGGGGCAGCCGGTTAATCATTTATGGGGTGGCAGAGTCCCCAATGTCAGCCGTCGGCCTCACGCACTCCTGTTTGGAGGGAGAGGATCCATTTTCCTTTTAGTCCCCTCACTTTTAATTAGAGAGTGTGCGCTCTAACCCAGTGACTGGGTCCCCGTGGGCCAGTACCCTCATCACTTTACGGTAATCTCGTTACCGTGACGTCCGAGGAGCGAAGGGAATGTCACTGCTGCAAACCTAAATCTGAGTACAACTGCTTGATGGCACTCCAGAGTACCTGGCCCTTTTCCTTCTGGACGTTAATTGATAGCTGTACTTGGCCATGTAGCGGTAAGATGAATGCACACAGGCAAACGAACGCGGCTGTCTGACGCTGCGGTTTCAAGGCCTGCCTGATAAAATGGCCACTGGTTATCCTGACAGGTTTTCCTCACAGTTAAGTACCGCCTGCATGTAAGGGTGAAGCAGGCCCTCGGATAATGAAATGCTCAGAGCTGACAAGGCCACTTGATAGTGCTTAAATGGACAGAGGGAGACAGAAGAGAGATGGAGATGGAGAGAAACTGTAAGGTAAATAATGCTCTGTAGAGCTCCTTTTTTTAACCGGCTTCTCACATGCTCGTTTGCACTGTCTTCCCCCCCCCCATCAGCATGGCCTCCCCAGCTGCCCAGGTCTCCAGGTTAGCCGATCATTAGATCGCAGAGACAGAGCTGTCAATCAAAAGGTTGCTCGGGGAGGCTGATGATGTCTTTCTAACCAGCTCATCTCCTGGCCACTTGGCTGTCCTGTTTAACCCTTTCCTGTTAATCGCATGTGCTTTTGGCCTCCAGCGCGCTTAACCAGTGCGTGTGCACCCAATGAGGGGAAGTGAACCCCAAGCTGAAAGGGGACCAGTTGTTTACAGTGCAGTCAAACAGTCCACATGAATATCTCTGATAAATAGACGGTTGAGTGTACGTTTGCGTAGGGGCCGCCACCTCCGTTCGGACTGGCTCCTTGACCTCTCCACGAACATTCTTTGAATTCTTTCGGTATTCTTCAAACCTTCTTTGTTGGATTCTGCCGTGCTATTTCCCCCCCCCCCCCCCTAGATTGCCACAGTCTAAGGAACCATGCTGCTGCCTCTCCTTCTCTGCGATAACATCTTTTGGAATAAAAGCATTGCTCTTTCTCCAGCAATTACCCAAGATTAATCCTGTGCCCTTCGAAGAATGTGTTTTTGTAAAAAAAAAAATTTAAAAAAATACATAATGGTTTCTAGTGCACCAGCATTAGCCGAGCTTCATTTCAGCGATTGGCTGAGGCCGGCTGCCGTTTCTCTGGCGACGGCGCGCTGGCTGGGAAGCGGCTGTGCGACTGTCCTCCCGTTACCCCCCGTCCCGCCGAGAGGAAGCGAGCCGCGTCCCGCGCGCGGCTGAGGGGTTTCGGAAGCTCTCCCCCTCTCCTGCCCGCTCCTGCGCGCGCGTGCCCACGAGCCGCTGCGCTGATGGCAGTCTTGGAGCCGTTCCGCCAGCCTTACCCACGTGCCCTGTCTCGTGCAGGTCTGGGCGCCCGCTGCAGCCAAGCTCAGCTGAAGAACAGGTGTTTAATGAATATCATTATGGATTGTTGGAGGTCCTCCAGCCCTGTTCTTAGCTGCCAGCTTCACTTGCTCTGGTAACACACACACACACATATGCACACACACGCACACACACACAAATGCACAGGCTCACGCATGCATACATACTGATAAAGAGCACCTCAACTTCATGAGTTAGATGAATAAAAAATATTTTGTTGATGTTCCAAAATTTATAATTACGGCATTTGATTATGTTCAAAACTGCCAAAGGTACTGTTGGAAAGAAAGTTTGCATTTGAATAATAAACAACTGAGAGAGACACAATGTTTTAATACTGAAATGTAGGGTGGGCTAAATAGCACCAAAGAAGCTTCACCCGATATGTTTAAATAGTAACACTGAATGGCATGTTGAGAGGCATTACATTGATTTAATTTTAGTTTGCTTTAAAGGAATACTGATAACCAGTATTCCAGTGTGTGTTTGGTTTTGACCTTGGGTGATCTCCACCCCCCCCCCCCCCCTTGGTTAGATTGTGTGAGAACAGAGACGGGCGATGGTTAGACCGTGACGGATGATCTCGTGAGCTCTCACACTGAACTGGATGACCGCGCGCCTCGTAGTGAAACAGAGTTCCTCATCGCTTTCAATGGAGGGAAGTCTGTTTTTCCGAAGGACTTTGGAATGAGGGAAGTCCATTTATCCAGTGGATTTCTGAATGAGGGAAGTCTATTTTCCACTTTTAGCTCTGCCAAGGGAGCCGCACGACATGAATGGGTCTGTGAAAAGGAGGGAGCAGCCCGATGAATTATTCATTTTCGCGACGGAGAGCGCTCCACGTCGCCGGCCTGTCCCGTGAGCCTCGCCAAACGGTGGGGAAGCGCACCGCGCCTCTGCGACTCGGTTCCCACCGGCCCGGGGAACCCCTCTCCGAGATCTTTAGGGCTTAGCCGTTAGCGTTTTTAAGACGGTTTTCTTGCATCGCTCCGTCTTCTTGTGTCAACAAGTATTAAACCCTGTTGCTTTAGATGAAAAGAGCGCAGGCCACGGATTTGCTGTGAAGTTGTGTCAGAAAACCTGAGTCAAGTCCCAGGCATGGCTTGAGACGGGCTCACGAAGAAAGGGCCCTCCGTTTCACCTCTTTATTTACAAACGCTCGCCCTAAGCCCCCCGGCTCAGATGATGGCGTTGGAGCCGGGGTTATTTTTTGCCTAACTTCAAACGTGACGGCGGCCGCTTCGGCTCGTCACGTCTCTGCTTAAATGGGTGCCTGCATCGCGGAGGGCTTAGGGATATGTCAAGGTGTGGACACAGGTGCGCACTGCCGAATGAAAGGAGAGAGGAGGAGGAGGGAGACAAAGGAAAGGAGTTCTGCTTTGTCTTCTGAAAGCAGGAAGATGGGATATTTGTGTGTGTGCGCGCGTGCGCGCGTGTGTGTGTCCACTGCTTCCCATTGGACACACAAAGCTTCTGTGTGCCGACTAAAACAAAGGGGGGTGTGCATTTGATTAAAGATGGAAACGGTGATACGAAGAGGAAGATCGAATGAGAGGAGATAAAACACCAGGACGCCAGTCGAACTAATGCGAAATGTGCCAGTTCTTTTTTTAATGTTAAAAAACATTTCGCTTTGCTTAGTTTTTAAAAAAAATCTTTATTATATTCAGTACAAAGAGAGCCTGTTTAGTCTGTCTTCACCGTCGTGACTCTAATGTATGGTTTGCACATTTATTAAACATTAGTCTATTATGGGAGGAAAGTGGTTTTGCTGTTGACCCCATTGAGCCAGGCATGTTTTAACTCATGTCGGCTTTGCCTCCTTTAAAAAAGAAAAAAGAAAGGAAGGGAAAAAAGAAAGTAAGGAAAGAAAAACGCAAGCGCTGGCGTGGGGCCACGTGCTCAGAGCTCTTGGGATGAGGAGGACAGAGACGGTGATGTCTGGCAGATCACCACACGTACAGTATCTGCGTGGGGCTTTTTTTTTTTTTCCAGGGCACTGCACTCTGACACTGTGAAGCTGCTCGCCTGGCCAGCAGTGTTTGTGACCATATTGGGTCTTTCATGACCCCTGTGATATGTAAGCAGCTCCATACATTTCTTTCTTTATCTTTCTTTCACCTTCATCTTTCTATCATATTGGGTCTTTTTTTTTTAATTTATTTATTTTTTATTTCCCCCAACATAGGAGGACCAAAAACTTTACAGACTGTACATAAAATATATATACATTAAACAAATTTGCACCCATACATATATTCGTATTCTCTCACTTGCTTTAGAGTCACAAATAAAAATAAAAAGTTAAGAAAATGCAAAACATAAAGAACTAAGACCAACCCTCCTGTGCTACAATTTTTCTCCCATCTGGCCGTATGCTGTGCAAGTTTGCCAGCATTCATGGCAATCACCCCCTCCATCATACAATGATGTTTGACCCTGTTCTTAAATCTGTGCAATCTCAAATCCTCTACGATCATATTGGGTCTTTCCTGACCCCTATCATATGTAAGCAGCTCCATACATTTCTTTCTTCATCTTTCTTTCACCTTCATCTTCCTTTCTGTCTGTCTTCTGTGTGCTTTGATATCTCTGAAGAGCTCTTGTTTGTGAAATGTTGTTCACGGCGTTCATACGATTGCCGCGGACATTTCATATATATTCAACCGTATTTTGGGAAGGTTTAATTTATCCCGCCTTTGATTTGGTAACAGTTTCGCTGCAACACACCTGTTGGGTTTTGTAAATGAGACTGTGTTATAGATGTAGTTACTCTATAGATGTGTCTCTAGTTTAAAACAAGTAAATTATTTTTTATTATTTATTCATTAAGAAAATCAATGAAGATTTCTTCAGGAATAATTAGTGTACTCTGATTTTTAAAATCTTCAACTGAGCATTTTTCATGCCTGGTAATATTTCCCAGGCTTGCATACCATTCCCTTATGGAAGGCGGAAGTAAACTTTGCGGACGTGAGGAAGCTTTAAATAAGCTTGCTGCTGATAGGCCTGGCTGATCATGGGTTGGAAAAGCAGACAGAGAGTGACTCACTGTTTACCGTTCATTTAGTCACTTTGAGTCGTCTTGATGAACTTTGACATGGGAAGCCGGCACTGAGGAAGTCAGCTCATTCTCTGCTAATGATTTACAGCGACCAGTGACGGCAAACTGTGAGCAGAACAAAGAAGGAGAGGGGAAACTACCTCACCTGCTCCCTGCAATGCACTGCTATCATCTGCTCAATTATTAACCAAGCAACGTTTACAGGAAATAGAATAGAATAGAATAGAACTTCAGGAGATAATAATAATTAATAATAATAATGTTGACCTGTGTCATCAGGTCCTCAATTAAGTTAAACATTTTAAATATATATTATTAATACTACATATTAATCTATGAATAATAATAATAATTATGTATGTATTAATTATGTATGTGTTTTTGTCTGATTCTGATTAGGCAAATGTGATTTCAGTGCTAGTTTGTACTTGGCAGGATTGTTGTTTGCTGAACAGGTTACTATACAGGGTTGGAGTCCTGATCTATGTGGTCACTTCTGGCACTACGATCTTTACTTCACTCTAGTGTGTTTCTTTTGCACCTCTGCACTTCGAACTAATGCACTTGTTGTACGTCGCTCTGGATAAGAGCGTCTGCTAAATGCCTGTAATGTAATGTAATGTAATTAACTATATATATAATTATAATGAAGGCCACAAAATTGGACCTGTATGTGTCTTGTTCACCAGTTTACGATCTGATTCCTCTCTGGAAGGCTTTGGGCACTTGTATTAAACCTCCGTGAACAATTATTGGCAGAATAAGCGTTTTTTTTAAGGCAACTCAGACAGAGCAACTAAGACATCCAGCGTGCACGTTCCTGAAAACACTTAGACTGCCCATCTTATTGCGAAGCAGGCTGGTGTCAACAGGTCCCCCACTCGCCTGATATTTCGAACTGAACATTGTGAATGAAACCTTCTCTCAGAGAAATATTATTTCGCCTCAGGGCTGCATCTTTAACAACCCTCCTCTGATGGAATTCATCATTTCTTTCAAATGCTGCTATTGCTGTCGGTGCTCTGGTGGACCGGCACAGCTGGCTGTCAATCAAAGTAATGGGAAGGCCTATTTTTTACAATAAAAGTCCTACAAAATATTTTTCCTTTCAGTTTTAAGATTTCTTTCCTGATTTCATATGTCTTATTTACATTTTATTCTTTTTTTCTCTTATCTCATATCATGTAGATATTCCAACAGAAATAAGAAACCAGATCAACATTTCTGCATGATTTTAATCTGCTTTGAGCATTTTTGAGTGGCTACAACAAAATATAATGCCAGTGAGCATTGCATCTGAAAATAATGACCTGCCAGTAGACTGAATTATGAGAATGTTCTCATTAAAAATTTTAAAAGGGAAAAGCTGTTTGCACACATCATTTTACAAGACAAAAAAATGCCCAGTTCATAAAAGCTGTTTGGAAAAACTGCTTTGTTTCTCAACTGACATTTTTCAATATTTGAATTTCTCGTTTATTTTTTGTTTTTTGGCTGTTCTCACTGCAGCACCGATAAGCCTTTCAGTAGTGGGCTGATTTACGGTGCGCTCTGCGCCTCTACGGTAAGCTGCGGCGCTCGGCTAGGCTACGGCAGCAGGGCTCCCGCTGGTCTCGCCATCGCGGGGCTCTAGCTGCGCGGAGGCGCACCTGCGTCACATGACGCCTCCCGAGCCCGGGGAGGCCCTGTCATCCGGGTTGCCTTCGGTTACGGCTGTTGAGCCGACGCTCTCTGAAGCGCTTAATATCCCTGTCGGGCGGCCCGACTCCCGCTCTTTATCTGTCCGTCTCCGGGGCCTCCCCGCGGAGGCCCGCCGCCCGCCCACCCGCCCGCCCGCCAGCCGCCGCCCGCAGCCGCGATGCAGTTATGAAACGTGCACTCAGACCGTGTCGTTGGGGGCCCTGTTCCTACGCGCGCCGTGCCAGCAGGGAAATTAATCGAGTGTATGTTTTACAGAATGTGGCATAAGAACCGCCCCCCCGCCATCCCCCCCTCCTGAAGTGTCCTTTAACGGGTGCCTGGTAGCCGAGTGACACAGTAACCGTAACACCCCCCCCCTCCCCTCCCCGAACGGCCCTGCCATGTGTTTAAGGCCTGCGGCTGCATGCTACTGCTGAGGGGGGATGACTGCATTTTACCCCCCCGCTCCCCCCGTGGGAGTTTGCTACTGCCGATTTCCCTCCCTACAGGCTTTGAGACTTGATCTGTTGCCCTGAGCCCAGTTCAGTATCAGTGCTTGCTGGAAGCTGTTCTTGGCCTAATGATCTTGTCTTGGAGTGGCTGTTGCTAATGGCACCCAGGCTCCATATGGGCCTAATCTTTAAAGGATGTTGCATGTTGGAGTTTTTATGTTCCGCCTAATAAAACTGTCCAGGACAGCTGTTGGCTTGTGTCTGTGTCTGTGTCTGTGTCACTGCGTGCGTGTGTTTGCACGCGCACGTGTGTGTGTGCATGCGTGCATGCGTGTGTGTGTGTGTGCATGCATGCGTGTGTGTGTGTGCATGTGTTTTGTTTTGTTCGGTTTTTTTTTTGCTTAGGGGCAATTCAGTTATCAACTAGTTCCAAGCTTTGGCTCTCAAACTTCATGGACAAAATGGTAAGATCATGTCGGTCATTGTTTGAATGGCAAAGTTTCTAATGTTCTAAAAACCATTTGGGGCGGGGGCGGGGGGGTGTGGGGGCTGCGTCGCTCTCTCTCCAGGGCCTCTCTCTCTCTCGCACGTTTGAACTCGCCTTAATCTTCAAATAGTTTTGAGTGCAGAGGAGATAAGAGAGGGACGGGATGCATAGCATCAGTGAGAATGCTGATTAGATTCTCTGGCCCCGCCTCCCCCTCTGTCGCATGCACTTCTACCCTCCTGACTGGATCAGAGACCAGCGTCCCGCGTCCTCCTCTCGCTGTGGGAAGCCATTAGAGAGCCTTCCCATGAGCCTCTCTGTTAGTTTGACCCTCCATTCCTTTCTGTCCTGTTGTTTTCAAAATAATAAAGGCCTCCAGCAGTAGGAATGCAGAATCTGCGGTTTGTGTCGTCCGTGCGTACAAGGCTCATCTGCGACTCTTTCCCTCCCAGGTTTTTCAAAATGGAAACTTTGGCTCACTCGCATACCACATAAATAGCACCATTATTTTGGATGTTGTGTCAAGTTTTTTCCCTGAAAATGTTACCTGGAAAAATATGTAACCTGTTTCAGTCCATATCCTCAAGGCATCAATGGACAGTCTAAATGTAATACCCAGTGGTTAGTTGGTTCGGACGTGTGCAAGTCTAAAGCCTTTTCAAAAGACACATCAATTTTGGTGTCAATCTTACTGAGTCAAAGAAACATCTGTTAGGTCTTTGAGGACATAATGATAAACTTGGAAGCTTGGATCCTTACCTCTCACATTTGGTTGGACACTGAATGAATTAACATGGATATAGCCTAGAAGTCCTTTCACATGTTTTTACTTTATTAAGTATTTATGATCTCAACCACTTGTATATGTTGTGGAAACCGTATGTTATGTGGAGATATTGTAACATTTTGTCATGCCAGCTGAGAGGATAACAGATAATTGGGGCTGTCCAAGAGTCTGTTGTACTCAACGTGATGCTTTAAATGTGTCTTGGTGCTTTTTGGTTTTTGCTCTTTTATTGTTTTTATGCTGCTAATGGCCTAATTAATTACCTCATTGTTGGTAATGAAGTCAAATTCAGTTCATTAAAGGAAGCTGCTCAAAATGAGGGCTGCACAAGCCACATGTGTTTTTCTTTTGATGTCATTACTAATAAAAGTGCATTTCATTATTTTGTAAAAGTGATGAGAACGGGAGTCTCAGTACCCCTCTGGCACCAAGTCAAAGAAAGTACAAAAATACTTTCTGGTGCGAGGCCACTTATCTTTTGTTGTTGTGTTTGCTGTTATCTCGTGTAGCCTTGAGCGCATGCCTAGACTTGGCTTTGTGTCCCCAAGCTTGCCTTTGCCAAATATTCTCTCTGATATGAAAAAATTCTCCTTGTAGAAATTAATCCCTGCTCAGACAGTAACGCAGACAAAAAAGGGTCCTTGGAAAAAAGAAAAGGAGCTTGCCTCTGATCACAGCTTATTCGATGCCTGAAACATTTTCTCTGCGTTTGGAAACAAAACCTTTGAGTTCCTCGCCCCACCTGCTCTCCCTTGTTTATGGCCATGTAGTTTAAAACAAATTAAAAATTTTGTCAGCCAACCAATTAAAAAGCCTAATTGTTATCTTACGGAAGTAGCTAATGATAAACACATCTGCAGCAGTCTAAGCGTTTGGGAAATGCAGACTGCAATGCGCTTTTTTATTTCTCTTATATTTTAATATTTATCTTTATTTTGCTTTGTACTTTAAGTATAAAAAGTGCTATAGAAAGTTTATTATTATTATTATTCATCAAAAAGGGATGAGGGGTAGACAGAGTACTTCTGCTTTGGGTTTCTGGGCACAAAAATGTACTTCTGATCCACCTGAACCCATGTCAAAGAAACAGGAGCCTGTAGGTGTGGACATCCAAGGTATAGCCTCTCTTGTGTGCACACACGGACACGCATCCAAGTGCCTAAGAGCTGGTTTTCCGAAGGCTCTAACCAAATACACAAGTACAAAAACTTGTCTCTCTCTCTAACTGTTGTACACTCTGTTGTACAGCACTCAGTTCCCATGCGTACATTCCAGCAAAAAAAAACAAAAAAACACAGCATTTCAAGCGGCACCTCCTTCGTATCTCACCACCTGATACTGTCGCTCACATTCGGGCCACAGCTCTAATTGCTCCTGCTCAGCTGTAATCGCGTCGGGGCCCAATCTGTCCGAAATGCTGGCGGCAGGTGTTGGCTGAAATTAAATTCCGTCACCCCGACACAACATCATTAAAAAAAGAAAATAGAGAAATGATGGGAAGAGATTAGCAAAAAGCCTGCACAGGCTTTGTGTCCTCGCCTCCTCTCCTCTCCTCTCCTCTCCTCTCCTCTCCTCTCGTTCTTCGCAGTTGTGATGGGGAAGAGGCTCTTCGATTCAGAGGGACAGCTCTGGCCCCTGTTCAATCTGTAAATCTCATTATCTCCGGGCAGAATCATTACTTGGCTGTCAGGCCGGTGGCCCACTAAACCTGCTAAGTGTGATGTACCTCGATAGAGTTTCTGCTCATTTTCCCCACCGCGTTCAATGGGTGGACACCGTGGGTCGGGCTCAACCAGGTTTTACTCAGACCTGAGTCAGGGTTCGGTTCTGGGATTCCTCGGGACCGACAGGGAATGTGTTTCTCAGTATTTATGCACTCCTCCTATGTATCTTTGTGGCTGTGCTGTTTATATGAAAGTCTTCCCCTTCTTCTGTGAAGTGTAAGATGAATCATGCTGTAGTCATGGGAGACCGCGGAATGGGGTTTATGGCGCAGAGAATATTACTCCATCTGTCTGATGGGGCTGCACAGATATGCAGACTCATTTAATGCTGAGGGCAACGGTGTTTTGGCATGAGCTTTGGGCCTCATTGTGATGGCTGATGGGACTGTTATTGAGGTCTGGTTTTTAAAATGGGGCTTTTGGTAAGGGAGATGACGGGACCTGTCTGCTAAGATTGAACACGTACAGTCCTGAGGATTTGGGTGTCCTTGAGCCAACTGGAGACAGAGTCTGATGGAGGCTGTGCTTATTCACACTGTTTTGCTGATTGTTGGTCTGGTTTGAAGGCAGAGGACAGTATAGCTGATATGAAAGTTGTATAGTAAGGGACAGTGTCATTCACCTTCAGTGATTTGCCTTCGTTTTGGTCGGAACAATAGGGTTTGGGCAATTAGTTTGTATGACATTGGACAGTGATGTATAGATTATGAGTAAAGGATATAATTTGAACATTTGGCTAATACATCAGTGGTTATTAGCCTAGTACCTTTACAATAGAGTTTGAGTGAATTTCTGAGTGCAGTACAGTTATAATGATTTAGCTCTATATCAGTGCAGTGCAGTTCAGTATAGTTTGAGTGATGGATCCTTTTTAAATCCCATGTTAGGCTCTGTGACAGAGAGAGCCAAAATAAAGTGAAAAATACACTGTCAGTGCTCTGAAAGGGGACAATTTAATCTTCCTGCAGGAAGACTGCAGGTGTGGAAGGGGGGTCAGTCAGCCTATGACACGCAGCTGTGCGGTCAATGGCAGATGAGAGAAGCTCCATTTCTCTTAGTTGTCATGGGGGGGAAGGGTCATGAGGTTGAAATTGAAACGTCCAGTGAACCCACGGGCAAGGTAAGAGTTGATGACTCAGAATGACCCTCTCATGACCAACCCTCCCTCTGTTAAATAACAATCTTTGGTCAGCTTCACTCTTACTTCTTTTGTTTTGAGGGCGAAAATAATTTGCTTTTCCATCAGTCTAGCGTGACGGAGTGTGGAGAGTTGATGCAATTAGCCCCCCCACCGCCAACCAATCCTTTTGTTTATGTAACCATGGAAACTTGAACTGTGACAAACTAGACAAGTTACTTAAGGAAAAAAGAACAGGAAACTAAAGGATCTTGGCTCATAGCTCACTGAGCCCTTTTGCCGTAAGAGTCAAATAAAGTTGAGGAACTCTGTGTGTAACCGAGATGATCCTCCTGCTCTTAGTGCTCAGGTTGTGTGACACGTGAGTTTTGAGAGAAGAACGCTGCATTTTTTGTGGCCTGCCCCTTTGTCAGCCTTGACAGGTCTCTTAGTCAAGCTGTTATTTATGTTTTCCTGTGCAATAGCAGCCTTATTTCTAGAATACCTGTGGAAGAGGTATTCCGTCATCCCTGAATTCCTTTTGAACAATGCCCTTTTTCATTTTTATCCTAGTGTATTTGTAATCTTTCCTTTCTTCTATCTTTCAATTTTGAAAGTTAAAACTGCCAGTTAGGATTCATTCACATTGAAAGGTCCAGGTGACTGGATTCAAGTTGTGGTTTTATTCCCCATAAGTGACAATTTATTAAATTGTAATAAACATTACAACAATTTTAGATCAGTGTGACCTGTTCAGCCACCAAGGACAGTGTGGGTGTGTATCCTGCGCTTATTTACGTTCTTATCCGCGAGACAAATCGTGTGTAAACCATTCCTCATCGCTAGCTTGGTTAGCTTGGGGAAGCACAGAAGTTAATTGGTTTAGTTTATCCACTGCTACCTAGGGGGAGCCTCATACCAGAACTGAAACAAAAAATGAAAGAAAAAAATGTGTGTTGCTGCTTGCCAGATTCAATTTACTGGAGACTGCTTTTCCCGGACATTCTGCATGGAACAGTATTTCTGACGGTCGGGGTCTCAGGCTTGTTCTGGTTTCTGGATAGAAATGGGAAAGCTGAAGGCTCAACTGAAGACCTCAGACTATCCATCGCGTTTTAAACCACACCAGCAGAACTTTCCCACTGACTGGAGTGAGAGTGTCATATTTATTTCATTTGATTTCATTATGGCATAGTTTAACTTTAACGTGAGTCTACTGTGTGTCAGTCTGCATAAATTATCTTGCTGAATTTGTGGAGTGTTTTTATCGTTGCTGCCGTAAGAGTTGCGATCCACACGCTCCGACCTTCTCAGCAATTTACCCGGACCAGGACCAGCCAGCGATATGCCATTTTTAACCAGCTGTCCATTCCGAAAAGACTTCCCCTGAGAAAGTGGGATAAAAACTGCCATCCTGCAAAAAGGACTGCTGTTTTTCAGCCTCCGGGGAGTGGAGAAATTGAGAGATCTGTTCCCTGCATTGTCGTAACCTGCAGTTGAAGGTTGACCTCAGACCACAGGAGTTGACTGAGGCTTGTTTCCATTGGGGTCAGTCTGGCCTTGCTGTGTGTATCTCCAAAGTAAATCTGGAGGTTTCTGAGGTCTGCTCGCTGTTTGTTTGTACTTATTCTATTCCCACGTTGACTATGTCTGCAGCTCTCCATTGTGCCAACTGTGCATTGAGGAAAGCATTAAAGGAAGGACATCAGCCTATTTTAATAGTATTTTTCATTCAGTGACCTCCCAAAAGAACATAAACAAAGCAAGTTTCTAAAAATGGAAATTTTAGTTTGTAAAATGGAAATTCATACTCCCGGTGTTGGAAAAGTACAGATTTGTCCTCTGAATATACAGGAGAGAAGGTACTTATACCAGATGGTCTGTCCTTACTGGGTCTAATTTGCATTGCTAAAGCTTAAGAATTCTCAGTCACTTCTCCCCACTTGTTCAGCTTCGAGATGCACTTTTTTCTCTTTCTTTTTTTAAATGTGCTAAGTGTTATGAGGGTTCTTGCGTGCCATAAATCCCATGGACCCAGCACTTTGTGATGAAGAGCACCTTGCGGCATCCAGACAGATCCACATTAAAGAGGAGTTCATCCAGGGAGTGTTCCTGGGAGAATGTTAATGGAAGCCATTGTCTCCGACTTGGCCTTGGTTCAGAAGGTTGGTTCGTCCTCTGTGAGGGATTCTTACCTTCACAGTGGAGGTCGGAATACCCCAGTGTTAGTGTTATGATGTTTATATCTAAACTGTATACAAGACTGTTGAGGGTGTTCATTTATGTCCTTAAGTTAGAACAATGACTGTAGTTTTGAGGCAGGAGGGGGAAACTGTTCCCATATGACCCCTGTTTTCTGATGGCCTTGTGAGTTGGGGCATCATCATCAGTAAAGATGCATAGTTCTCCACTTGGCCTGGTCTGTTTTTAAAAGGTCCCATTGGGTGTTAGGTGTTAAAGGGTGTCTACGAAGCATATTGTATATGCCTTTTGTGTGTCCTTGTGCAGGGTGACTTAGCCGACTTAGTCTACATTTTGTGCATGTGGTCATAATCCTTTCTTGGTGGAGAAATTGAGGTAAGCTCCCTTGCTTAATCAATCGTCCCTCCCTGGTTGTCAGCCTTTGACCTTCAGTGCTGGAGTCAGCATAAAGTATGGCCTTGCTGTCCATAATGGAGATTAATGCATTCTTCTCTGGAAATAATGCACTGTTATTGCTTGTCGTGGTGAAAAATATATTTGTCACATTTTTTTTATTGTTTTACAGTGAACGCTGAGAAGATGCAATATTGTTTTCGCAGCTTGGTTTTTGTTGAACTAATCCATGTGGTTTAGCTTGTTACCTTTTAACTTGAACTTTGAATACTTGCTGGTTTTGAATATTCAAATCATTAAACCCCATTTGTTCTCCCCCAAGCCCTGTATCACATCCTCTGTGAAGTCTTATCTATTTAAATAATGAATGCAGAAAAGATATGACTTAATTCATACAATCAGGCTCAAAAGTTAACATTGTATGAACAGACTTATTTTGTCTTTTATTGCAGGGTGTTCGTTATTTCTTCCTGGAAACGTGAAACTTTTTCTCTTCATAGTTTATTAACTGGCGAGCTCTTAAACTTGATCCAAGCAATGCACCCAAGATTGAACATTTGAATAATCAAGTAAATAAATTTAAGGTGTCATTTTGCACAGAAACGGTTTTTATTTTTTGTTGTCATTTTTAAACTCCCTTGTTTGCCGTCACAGATCACCAATCACTACTGTTGCCCTGGTCTGACTCAACTGTTCCTTTGACCTCCTGTGAGGTCCAAGTTCCCGTCTAGCTTAACTCTTTTAGTTTCCTCTTCCCCACTGATAAGAGTTGCTGAAAGATATGGGCTGTTTGGCCGTGAGACCATGTGATTGGGGTCAAAGTTCAAAGGTCTCCCTACTGCCAAGGAACACCTCAGGTGATCCAAGGGGTGGCTATGTCCCTGAATGGCTTAGTTATTAAGTCTCACTGTGCAACCAATCAAGCATTCAGTGTGCATACCAGAATCACATTAATATTCATGATTGTTTTCATTTTAACATTTTCATGTTATTATAGGCCAGTAAATTGTGTGATCATGTCATATTCCAATTTGGTGGCAATTAGGGGTTGGGAAGTAACAGTATAGATAGATATGTCATTTGAAATTTCAGAGACCTTTTTCCTCTGTGTGAAGACCTGGTTATGGGTAACTCCATATGAACTGATTTAGTTATTTTCTTAACTAAGTACTCTTCATCATGAAGCATGAGAGATTAAAAAAAAACCTTTCTCCCTCTCATTGTCACTTGTGAATTACTTCCTGTATTCAGGTTTTCCTTTTCCCTTCTGTATTTTCTCTCCATTTTATCTACTTACTCTGGATCTGCCTGCCTGTGCGAACAGGCAGAGTTTATTATTTTTTTTTGGCAAAGTTGTGCCTTGCCATGTAACCCTTGGAAGGGGGGCCCCTTCGTGGACCAGCACAATGCAGGCAAATCCGGTTCCCTTCCTTGACAGGGTCAGTAGGTCATTTGAGCCACGGTCTTTCTCAGACTCCCGTGTTTCTGTAACATTTGTGTTGTGGGCGGAGACCTAACTAACTCCATCTTGCAAACTCGTCTGGCTTCTGCTTCTGCTCTCAGAACATCAGTGTGTGTCGTGGTGCATTGCTGTTGGCATTATTTTTAAGACAAAGCACAAGAATCATTATGTTTTTCTCTTTACTTGCATAGATCTGCACAAATATCTCTGGCTCGATTCTTTGCCCCAAACCCAGAAATACATGGGTGAGTTTAAACAAGGCAACGTTCTGCATGGCTTCTCATCCAATGAATAATTTAGTACCAAAATAAAAACCAGCCATTGATGGGAATTGATTTTGACTTTCCTCATCATATGACTTGACTGAATTTCACACTGAGCTCATAGACACTACGTTTCCTGCACAAATGAGCCTTTGCACAATCCATGTTTCCTGAAAATAGTGTAGAGCCAAGTGTTTCAGGATACTATAAATTGGTGTTTCTCACCAAACTCTCAACGTCGTGTGTATGCAAGGTTTTTTTTTGTTTTTGTTGAAGCTATGCTATTTTAAATGGGTTTATTAATTGAATAACATTTGGAACTTTTCTCAACACCCTCGCAGTGAATGATTAGTGTAAGCTATGTGCTTTTGGAGGTGTCCAGGTGTCTGTGCTCATAAAAAGATAGAAGTACAGGTTTTTGTAGAAACACATTTTTGAAGAAGGTTGGCCCCTTGTAGAAATGTGATGAAGCTCTCACAATTGAGCATGATTGAGCATGTTCTGCTAATTATCCCAGCCCAATGGAACAGCTAATTGCTCTTAATAGCTAAATTCTGCGTTGCAGATATGTTCGGGAGCCAAAGATGAAAATAAATTATTTCATAAAATGCCTTTATTTGTACATGTAAATGTAACATTATTGTTACCTTTCTTTTATCACAAATATTTTACAGTTTTTCTTTTTATCAGTGGGGTCATGCACCAGGTGCCTTTGTCTGTTCTGAAAGTACTGCTTCCTTTAAGACTGACTCTCGCTGCCTTTTCTTGGCCGAGGAAGCAGGGTCTCCAAGGCAAAGTTTGTGAACCGTAAAAGATCTCAAAAGGATCATAAAGAACCTGAGTAAGTCTCTCCTGGCTTTGCTTAAGCAAGTGATGAGAGGCTGAAACTCCGCCCCTGAAAAGGGAGGAGCCAATCTGGCTTTTGTGTATTTTTGTGGCACGGCAACTGTTGCTGGTATTGTTGCTGGTTATCCTTAGGTTGTTGAAGAGTTTTTGGTGGTTCGGCGTGTGGTTTAAGGTGTCAGGTGTACGGATTGGGGCAGACTCAGTTGTGTGCATGTTCAGCTCACATCTGTTTTACAGAGCCGTCTGGGAGCTCCTGTCGTTCTCCTCTTTATTTCATTAGCCGTGCCGTTGAAAGCTAAACATTGGTCTGATTTAGAGCTTCCTGAGTGTGTAAGTTAATGCAGGGGGCATGAATCACACGGTCTCCCCATGTTTCAACCTTTGAATTAACCGCTCAAAGATAAATGGCCACCCGGCTACGCGTTCCGAAGAATGTTAGATTTTGTTATTACGCCATCTGTAAGATTGAATTTTACCGGCCGAACATTTAATTATTTTGTGGAAAAAAGATGAGAATATGTAGCTAGCCCAGCACATGACCAGCAGCAGGCCTGCTTATGTTTCAGCTCGGCTGGTAAACCTGTCATATTCCATTTGTCTTTTTGCCTTGTGGGTTGGGATCAGGACTCCTGCCGGCAGAGTTCCAGACTATGGTCGTGTGGTTTTTTTTTTTCCTTCCTTCTTTTCCTGAAGGTTTGGAAACATAAAACCAATAAAGAAAACGCCTTTAAAAAAAAAAAAAACCCAATTTAAACACTGTGTTGTAGTCCCCAAACACTAATATTAACATTGGTCTTGATTTCCATTTTGGACAAGATGGACGCTCAGTCTGGGCTGAAGTGGCAGCCCCATTAATAGTCATCTCACAGTCATAGAGAGCTGCGAGCTGTTCTGCTTCTCATACTGAGCTTATTGTGTGTCTGCAACCATTTTGGGCATCACTCCTTGACCTTTGACTCACTGAATGAAAACTGGGTATGGCATGACTACCAGTTAATGAGTGTGTTCTGCTTGTAGTGAGGCAATTACATTAAATGTCCACAAAGCTTAAGTTCTGTCATTCAGTTCTTTCCTCATTCTGGGATATGGTTTGCTTTTAGTGGTAAGGAAGGTGAATGTGGCCTATTATACTACACAATGAAGTATCCTCAATTGTTTCCTGAAAGGTGCATTTTTTGTGTCCTGAATTGTGTATTTAGTTTGGATTTGGATCCAGAAGATATGGACCGACTAGATTATAAAGCACCTTATGTTGAACTGTGACACAACAGAACTCAGGGAACATGTTTGGGTGGCTGGATTAACCAACCTTAGCATGTGCTTTCATTCTGTGTGTCCTTGGTATACCCAACTAAATAATTTCCCTGTGGTTCGTCTTCAAACACATTGACATTGTGCAAAATAAAAAAAGTACTGTTTCCTACATACTTGAAGCTACAATTAGGCATTGTTAAATAATGAGAACATGGAGAAGAGCCCCTGGGGCCCTTGAAATGCTGAGTTGGAAAGGGCAGGTTGGAACGTGACAGAAAAAGCGAAAGACATCTTTCCTGCTCACCACCTCCCAAAAAAAAAAACATGAGCTGCGTCGTTCTTTCCCCTCGACCTCTTCCGTGTGTGGACGCCGTTCTGATGAATCGCCCCACCTGCGTGTTAGAGGTACACCTTTCACTGGGGCCTGGGAATGAGCGATCTCCCATCTTCCTTCTCTCAGGGCCGCCGGACCCTTCGTGTGTATCGGTTGCGATGGCCGTACGAGTCCGGGTGGGTAAAGAGCTGGACTTCAAAACCCTTAAAAGGGCTGGGACTTGTCTTTTTGTTAGTAAAGAAACCCACTTTGAAGCCACTTCAAGGGCTGCTGTGTTTTGCGGAACCGTTAGCCCTGTCCCGTCCTGTCCTGTCCCATCCCGTCCCGTCCCGTCCCGTCCCGTCCGGTCATATTTCATCAGGAATTTTCCTCACTCGGGGAGTGTTTAATGTAGGCCTGCGTACACCAAAGCTCGCCCCCCCCCCCCCCTCCCGTCTGACAGACGGCAGCTGTATTCGGTTGAAAACAAATTAAATTGTTGCCGGGGATCCAGCGCACTTATTGCACTAAGTGCAATCAATAAATCCCTTTAGCGTGCTGGCAGAACTCTCCTCTGCTCAGAATCCCGATGAGGCAGAGTGCCCTTCTCCTAATGAAGATTGCTGTGGAACTTGATTACCTTTAGTCCTTTTCAAGTCAGGGGCTGAGGGCAGCTGCTCCTGCTGCCGCCGCTGCCGCTGCACAAGGCTGGCTTTCCGCCCGCCTTTTTAAAATGGCCCAGCTAGTGAAGTGAAGTTTGATTGACACCAGCTTCTGATGCAATGATGTAAGGGCAGGTACAGTATATTATCAGGAGTCGGAGCTGAGGGGCTGCAGCTGCGTGACTGGCAGCCAAGTGCGTGTCCACTGTACCCTTCTCATAGGACCTGGAAGGGTGTGTTTCTGAGTGTGTGTGTGTGTGTATGCGTGTGTGTGCTTTTGAGTGTGTGTGTGTGCATGAGCGTGTGTTTGTGAGTGTGCTTTTGAGTGTGTGTGTGTGTACGTGTGCGTGGGTGTGTGCTTTTGAGTGTGTGTGTGTGTGCGTGCGTGTGCGTGCGGGTGTGTGTGTGTGCTTGCATATGCGTGCATGTGACTCCGTTTGCTATAGGAATACACATGGTTCCCACTGTACCCTTCTTATAGGACCTGGAAGGGTGATATAGGCTTTGTAGCTTACACTTTTCATAGGAAGGAGACCTTGACCGCAGTGGTTGCCTGTCCTGCATTTGAAATGGAGAGCAATAAAAAGTTAAGGAGTGAGCCTTTGATGGAGCCTCTCTGTCCCCCCATGTCTCTGAACCTCTGAGTCCATGATTAACTCCACATAGACCACTGAACACATTCCTGGGGTCCTGCACAGCTGCTGATTTAAGTGCTTAAGGTGGCCCCCGTGGATATGAGTGGGGGGGGGGTGCTCTACTGTAATTCCTCTCTCACTGTTCTTTTCTAGGGTGCCCCGGGCTGTTTTTTTTTTTTTTTTTGTGTTGACAGGTTTAAGCGTGGGAGGTGAGGCATTTCATCTTTATAAATTGAGCACCCTGTTTGTAGTAAATGTACACATCTGAGTTATGAGTGCTAGGTCTGTCCACCCGAACACTTTCTTGGGTTTTATTTTACGCAAGAACTCTGGGTGCGGTGCAGTAGATGTAAAATGCTAACACCCACCCCAAGTGTTTTTTTTTTCTTGGATGGTAATCTGTAGTTAGCCAAAATGGTGCTGGATGGCTGTGGAGAACTGGAGGAAATTGACCTCTTAATTCCTGCAGGCCTGCGGTCCTGGATTGGGGATGGGTGGGAAAAATTGGGGGATGGTGTTTTGCTGGGAGATTCCAGCAGTTCTGTGGCACTGGATGGGGATGGGTGGGAAAATTTTTGGGGATGGTGTTTTGCAGAGAGCTCTGCCTCATACACGCTCCTCTCCTGTCTGCACAGACTCCCCTCAGCATGAGTAGAATTCAGATCAGTCACTTGCGTAGACGCACTACGTGGGTAAAACCTTGCGTGTATTCATGCTCAGATGACGTGAATATTATTGCAGTTGTGGCATTCCTGTAACATTTATGTATGTGTGATGGTAATATAGGCGACTCTCCTAAGCCTTGCACTTTTCTTTTTGGGAGGAAATGATCATTTTTTGGTGAAATGCTTTCTTTCTTTTTCTCAGATAATGTAACCATATTCGGCAGGTGGGCTGCTATGCCCCCCTCCACCACAAAAGGTGGAGGGGGGCATAGCAGTCCGAACTTAAAATGGAAAAGAAAATGAATAAAATGAGACAGATCTTTTACCTGTACACTGGTGTCTGCCTCTGAAGATTCTGAAGTTGACTCACTCTGTTTAGGAAGAGGTAGAATTTTAACTCAAGCTCCACCTCAGGGGATGGCAGAAACATTCTGATGGTGCTGGATCAGGTCAAGTGCACCCAGTCCAGGGTTTCCTAAGTAATGCAGACTAGATATTCATCTGAACCTAACACTGCACAGCCACTGAAGTGCAGTACTGTGAAGGCTATATGTATCACCAGGTTTTTGTGCTCCAGCGAAATGCATCTGCTCTGTTTAAAGGATTGCGACTGCTCTGTTGTTGGAGATTATTATTCCCTGCTACTGTGTTCTGAGTCAGTTCAGTGCTACCGGAGGATTGTGCAGATAATTCATTCATATAGAAAGTGACACGTCCTCTAATGCTTCTGTCTCTCTCTCTCTCTCTTTCTCTCTCTCTCCCCCTCTTCGATGTGCTGCACATGTCCTGCCATGAGAAAGGTCCTTCACAAGGTAAGAGGCTCATATTTAATACGGCAAGATGCTCTGGATCCCTGCTCTGAATGTCTGTGTCCTGTATGGAAAATTGTGACTATGTCAGCATAACCTCAGATTGTCATCGCTGTCTTTAGTGAATGAATACAGTACTGTACAACAAATAATGCATAGTGTGTGAATGTGTGTGTGCGCGCGTGTGTGTGTGCGTGCGTGTGTGTGTGTGTGTGTGTGTGCGTGCTTGTGTGTGCGCGTGCTTGTGGGTGCGTGTGCATATGTGTGTGTGTGTGCGTGTGTGTGCATGTATGTGTGTGCGTGTGCGTGTGCATGTGCGTGCGTGTGCATGTATGTGTGTGCGTGTGCATGTGCGTGCGTGTACGAGTATACGTGCCTTTGTGTGTTTGTTTTCAAATTGCATTTCCAAACACTTCGCACCGCGTCAGTGGCTTCCCCTCCCTTTACGGTCATACCCCTTTGGGCGACGCCCTTCCTGTGTTAGGAGACCAGCTTCAGGGAGACAGATGGCAGAAGACCAGGGCATTGCAGTGCCACATGGCTGCCCCACTGACTGGGGTGAAACTGAAGAGGGCTACTGTATTATTATTATTATTATTATTATTATTATGATTATCATCATTATTATTATTAATAGTAGGCTGTGGGTATGGATGACTAAAAAAAGGCTTCAGGTGTGTTTGTGCGTGCGTGTGCATGCGTGTACATGCGTGTTCTCAAAAATAGACTCATTTTGCTTACTCATCATTATGTACGGAAAAGAAGCATGGATACGGGGCTCTGATTGGTTGTAGTGATTCTGGTGAAGAACGCTTGCTGAGGCTCCATATCATAATTCCAGGTGTTTTCATACTTTGTTATTTTTTTAAAGTTAAATGTCAAATGTCAAAATTGCTAAACTAACAGATTGGATTTAAAAAATTACTTTATTCTCCTGGAATTTTCCATTGGCATATTGATTTTCTTGGCACCAACTGCTGTTTGTACTATTTTTTTTAAATATCATTATTCACTATAAGACATTTCCACTTGACAGCATGCTCATCAAACTGCTAGTGCCTCATGGAAAAAAACATCTCAAGTCAAATTCAGCAAGAGGACCTTCAGTCCATAGTCTCTGTACCAAGAGCAAACACATAAACAAGCCAGGCTAGTAAGATTGTGGCTTCATAATTGAAAATCCAGGGCAGTATCCATAGTGACGGCCTTTGTCATGTATATTGAAAGTGTACTAGTCAGACCAAACTCATTGCCCTCCTCCCATTTAAAGATGAACAACCAAAGGCCTTTCATCTCTTCCTAGGCCCTTTCCACCATTGAGCAGTTCACGCCACTCTAGACCCTGTAAAATGGACAGATGGTGTTTTTACTGGAGCACTCCCATTTCTCATGACGGCACCGGTTCTGGTCATCTTATCAACTCAAATCTAAACAATTTTATTAGTATTGTGCAGAGAACTGTCACAAAGACACTTTAGAGAGTAACAGAAGGAGAGTTGAGCAAGAACCTGGCCTGAGCCCCCCGAAATCAAGCAGTGGGAAATCTGGTGGGGGGATTCCATTCTCTGCTGGTCTTATGCGTTTCTGTTGTAAACCAGAATGGCTTTGGGTTCTTTTTTGCATGATGAGACACATCAGAGACAAACAACTCTGTGCCTTCTAATCCTTAAAAGTGATGGTTTAACAGGTCGGTGGAACGCTGGTGTCCTGACCAAGGGTCGGGCTTCCTCAGCCCCTTAGTGCAGCAGAAGTGGAGACAGGCTGCAACCCATTATACCACCGTGTTCGTACGCAGCTTCCGTGTCTGCACTAAAGTTGTGTTGAGACGCAAGTGTCATTAGATAGATTTTTTGCAATCAATTTCTCAGACTTGACTTCATAGTATCCGGTTGGAACCACAAACCAGACAATTGGAAATTATTTGAAAACCAGACATTGCGATCGAAAAATAGGCATCTGGCAACCGTAGTCAGTAGGATGTTTTTTTCTTGCCATTCTTTCAGATGCCAAATCTGACTGTTCTGAAAAAAGTTAGTTACAGGTTCATAATCAGTAATTGTGACCTTTTGACCTGCATTTTTTATTTCTCTTTTTTAAGTTTACTTTACCGTAGTTCCTATCACACTGCCAGTGTGAAGCCTCATTAAAGTGGAGTGATACCGTTTCACAGCCAAACCCTGCAGCTTTTGTGGGTGTAATGACATTTTTTATGCCTCCACTTCAAACTGTGGTCACAGAAAGGTTTCGTTTTTTCTCTCTCGCCGGTTGTATTGCATGCCACTCAGTTTGACCCGCTTCTGTTGCATCCCTGAAATTGTTGCCGAAAATGAAAGCATTTTTGTTGTAATTTACCACGGCGAAAACAAGTCAGAGAACTGATTTTGCCCCAGAGGTTTAAACTTGTGAAAAATGTTGTTTGATTATTTAGTTTTTTTTCATCTTCTATTTTTCCTTGTGCCTTGACACTTTACTCGGTACTTTTACTGAAAATTTCCCCTGGCTTCTGCCTAACTACTGTGAGATAAAAAAAAACACTGCAGTCTCAACTCAGGATCAGTGGTGTGTGTCGGCTGTAAAATCAGTTTATGTTTTGAGCACCTTTGGGATGAAAGTGTTGCAGGGTAGGATGTTGCAGTGAACGTGCACATACTGCTCCTCCAGCCGTCCAACAATGAGCTCATGAGGATGAAGTGAACACCCCCCGCCCCCCCCGCCCAAAAAGAAAAAAAAACAGCCGGAAATTAAATATCAACGCTAATAACTATATTCATGTTCCAAAATCAATGTTTGCATGATTTATATTGGGTAAATGGCAGGTTGTTTTCTGTGTTGGAATGTGCAGGGATTACAAGCACGCACAGGCCTGCTCACTAATTTTTGCACTCGCTGACTAAAGCAAAGTATCTGTTACTTGTTATTGTTGACGCACAAACGGATACAACGGGACTGAACAACGAAGGCGCATTGTTCTGCCATCCATAGAGAATGTGCACAGCTGATGAACTCTACCCTTCAGACAGGGGAACTTGTATTTTAAATAGGCCTGTATTGTGAAGGGATTTATCCCTTATTTGACTTCATTACATTTTCGCTTCATCCCAGTCAAGGAGCTGTGGATATGGGGTGGTGGTGGTGGGGGGGGGGGGGGGTGGTGGTGTGTCTCTGGTCCAGAGAGGTGCGTTCTGTGCAGAAGAGATGGACAGGTTACCTCTCGAATGTGACTTGCTGTCCCGTGGTCTTCACGAACGCCATTCTTACACCAGACACGGGGGTGGGGGGGCCTTGGAGGATGGGGGTGTGGGGGGGGGTGTGCTGGAATGCAGACTTTGTTCTCGCTCAGAAAATGAGATTAAGGACGTGCCATCCAGGGCAGGAATTTAAGCTATCCCATTTCCACCCACAGACTTCTGCGCGCACTGAACATTGTAAAGCACTGAAAGGTCAGTGGTTTCTTCTTGGGCTGAAAGGCATGTAGGTATATACGCTATATATGTGGCTGCTCTTTTGCAATTTGAATTAGTATTCAGCGTGTTCCTGTTTGCCTGAAATTCTGCATTCTGCAATTCTGTGTTGGACAATTTCCAGTTTTATCCTATGAAAGTTACATTTTTGAGAACCTGTAAAAAAAAAGAATTATAGAGGCAAGTGATGAATTGTCTAAAGCACAGCTATCTTAGCTCAATAGACCTTGAATGTCAGCATGCGTGTGATGTGAGGACAACTCCCAAGTTTGCTGTGGAGGTTGTGATTGGGTGAACACGAAAGGCAAACCTTTCTCCCTGGCACAGGAAGCTAATAACCATGAAGTCCAGCACCCAGCCCAAGCGCCAGAACAGAGCATGTCAGTCTGTGCGCTGGATGACCTCAGGACGCCACCGTAATCCCTCATCTTTGGGTCGACACCGACCCTTGGGGCTGACTGTAGAAAGGGGGGGGGGGGGGGGGCACTGTTCCGCCGTTTTCCCCGGGACACGCCGTAGATACGGAGGATCTGCGATCGGCAGACGGAGCGTGGCATCGCGCTTGTCTTTGGCTGAAGGACACGCGTTGCATACAGATGGTTTCGGGACTTGTCGTAGCTTGCCCCCCTCCTCCCCCTCCCCACCACCCCCGCCGTCCCCGCCCCCCCTGCCCCCACCCCCCCTTCCCCTGGGAGCCGGGAGAATAAGGCGCCCGCTCAGGGGGGACTTGTGGCGGCCTGCTCCGCATTCCTCCCTGGGTAGCGCGGCGCGGCGCGGTCCCTGACTGATGAGGGATGGAATGCTGTGCAGATGTCTGCAGGAGCTTCCTCTCTCTCTCTCTCTCGGCGGAGCGGGGGCCCTCTTTTCTGTGGGACGCCGCCGCGCGGGGGCCTTTTGACTCGCTACGGGTGGCCGGCCCGTGCCCGTCGTAAAACGTACACGCCCGGCGAGCGTCTGCCTGTCTCCGCGGACCGTCACGCTAGCGCTTCACTGACCGCTCTGATGGTTATGTCATGAGCTGTACCCGCCTGAAACAGAGATCAGGAATACATCTGTGTAACGGGAGGGAGTTCTCTCTCTCTCTCTCTCTCTCTCTCTCTCTCTCCCTCTCTCTTCCTCTCTCTCTTTCTCTCTCTCCCTCCCTTCCCCCCAGGGGTCTTTGAAAACCACATGTTCTGTTCCTCGGGTTTGTAACAACGGTGAAAATTAAACGTTTGCCTCTGAAATGGAGAAAACAGCTGTTTGAGTCTTTGCCCTGATTCTTTTTCCCCCTGGTGTTCTCTCATTACACTCATGCCCTGTAAGATGATCAAGGTGCTTTTCCTGGCGACATGTGTGTATTATTTTCAAATACTTGGGCAGTCTTTCTTCGCAAAATAGACGTGCCATGTGAAATCTTATTCTTTTTTATTTTCATTTTTTTGAGTATTTGTTTTTCAGTACAAGATGTATTCTCTGCGCGATGCGAGATACCGTACGTGTTGTTACAGTGTCGCAGTGTAACAGAAACTCCGCAGTCTGTTCTTTCGCGATCTCGACCCGAGTGATAAGCAGCGATGGCAGACGAGATACTGCGCCGCTGCGAGTGAACACTCTTCTTCTGTGGTGGAGCTCTTTGAAGCAGAGCAGATGCAGGTCACCGATTGTGCCCGTGGGACACGGGACGAGTGTGACGTGTTGGCGGGGGACGCGGCTGTGTGGCGCACGGAACGTCGGTGGTGCCGCGGTCCTCGCCGTGACGCAGACTGCGCTCAGACATCACGTGCCTTCGTGGAAAGCTTTGGCTACCGTTGTTTTCCCACGGGTGGATCTCCTGATGAGAACTGGAGGGCAGCCCAAAATTCTGAGCCTGGTTCACTAACCACCGCAGGAGGAACCCTCCCCCACCCCCCCCCCCCCCCACACACACACACACACACACACACACACCCCGACACTGACATTCTTTCTCTCTCTCCAATGCAATCACCTCCTTCTCTTCAGACGTCTCTGTTAACTTAATTAGCTATGCGGTGAGGGAGGTCAGTGTTTTGCAGAAGAAGATCCATTATCGACCCGTAAGGGTGATTTGCCGACTATTTACAAGATTTAACAGCCTCCGCTGTTTATTCCATGGCTTGGCCTAGCTACACTGCGTTATGTGTTAAGAATATTTATTTATTGTGCTGGAGTACTCTATGGCGAATGTAGTAGGCTACTTAAACACATGGAAAAAAAATGCCTTTGAAAAATACTGAAATTATGCTTCAAAGACATTACGCTATGAACCAGTGCAGTGTTTTTTATTTAAATTAGACAGGATTCTACTGAATAATTCCAAAAAAATGACACACAACAAGCTTGGAAGAAAAATCAGCATGTAAATGACTGTTACAAATGGTCTCGTTTGCATAAAAATCCCTTTGTTTGTATCCAAGATTTTAAGGGACACACTGCTAAATTTGGCTAGCAGCCCAATGGAGTGGCCTGCAGTCTCCCTGCATTTGCTATGTGGTGAAAACAAGCGGTTAGCAGAGGAAAGAAATGGTGGTTGTCTCTGTATACTTAGTGTGTGACTACGCTAGTCAGTGCTCACCTGAATTAACAGATCTTACAGTGATGGACCTGCAAATATGATTGGCCATTCCAGAGAAATTCTGAGAATAGGATAGGAAGACTGAAAAAGGTTTATACCAGGGTCAATTACATTTTAGTTCAGTCAGTTGAGGCAATTAGGCTACTTGAAATGAAATTCATGAAAATACACATGATTCTGTATGAATATTTTTTAAACTAGGAATTGAATTTCAGTTGATTTCCTGAATTCACTGATTTGACATGGAATTGGCCCCACCCTGGTATACACAGTGAAATGGTCTGATAGAGTAGTTTTTATCCCAGTTGGACACATATAAACTCTGTTAGTTGACTTTAAACCTGAACATTTCTTTGCAGGTTTATCTATAATGAGGTTAAGGAAATGGTTCAAAGCTTCGTCCAGCTTCAAACATACGTGCAAGCTATGCAAATTCTCGTTTAAAAATTGATGAGTGAAAAGAGCGCAAAACCCCATTTGCTTTCTGTCCATTTTTGTTTGGAGCGTAACATTTTGTCTTACGAATTACGATCTTATTATTGATTTCTCTCTCAGTAACATGGCTCCACGATGAAGAAACTTACTTCCTGTCAGTCAAAGAGCCCTAATCAATTGCCGGCAGCTAATGAAACGTACCCCAGGGACTCGTGTGCGCGTAGCTGTGCTATTTGCAAATACAGTGATTGACACTTTATTTCCTGGGTCTCTTGTTGGCTGTAGGCCTAATGGCGTTGTATACATTCTTTGTTTGGCTGCGGAGGCAGATTGAGCTGCAAGTTTGTTTTGGAAATGGCGGCTTTTGCATTGTAAATCTCGCAGAACCGCTAGCGCCGTGGATGCTCTGTCAATACATTTCCGCGCCGTAGGACGGCGCGCTCGGAGCAGGTCAGCGAATTAATGCGTTTCTACGGTCTCACGCCCACAGACGTATTGAAAACCGTCCTTTCGTCGAAGAGAAGCATTGTCCTCCTCTGACAAAACAGAATCAGCGAACATTTGCTTGAGTGGATATTTCAAACAAAATCAGACTGTTATTTTCTGGCTTGCTCGGCTTGCACTGGTAGCGTATTCAAGCCTCATGTTTAATACCTGAGCGCTCATCCTATTTCCTGTTCAAGTGCTCAAGCCGTCCTCTACTATGCAGGCTTGGCTGATGGCAGTCCAGATGGGATTGGGATGGAAACCGTGAGCATTGTCTGTTTTATGGAATAACACAATGAAGACAGATTCTATTTGTGTGTGTGTATGAGGGAGCCGATGACTCATAATCTTAAAGGTTTTTTTTTTTATACAAAAGATGCTTGAAGAAATATTTGACAAACAATAACTCTGCCATCACTTGGAACCCTGGAATAGATATTTTGGTGAAGTGTTCCCCCCCCCCCATGCCATCCTCCACCTAAACCACCACTGCCACCACCATTCCTTGTCTCCTGCTGGATTTAATATCCAGAGGTGTTAGCAGGGAAATGGGAGTCGTGTGCATTTAATCCGAACGCGTGTTGCCAATTTCCTCCACATCTGCGGCTGATTTGCTCATCCGGCGAAGGGCTAATGGGAGAAAGCAGGGCCGTGTTTGGCCTTGGTTACAGGCCCTCCTGTCTGTTTCTCTGACGCGGTGAGCGTGCTGTGTCGCTACGGAGAAGCCTTTCCTCCACCGCCCCGCTGAACAGACGAGGGAGACTCCCAACCAGGCGTCAGCTCCAACGCCACTGAACCCTCCGTAGGCCCAAACTCACCCAGCTGGTCATCAGCGAAAGATCAGTGGGATCTATTGGGCAGTTTGATTGTGCTGTGGTGACCGTTGGATACGTACTGTATAAAGCGCGATGAGTCTCGCAGGATCAGTCTCTGAGGACCAGTCACATTCTTTCTGTACTTCACAGAACAGAACAGAGTAGAGACGTTTAATGCCCAGGAGCAGATGTCTGTCTGTATCGCCGGGTAATGTTTTTTTTCCGTAAGTCGCAGTCATCATCTAAGGCTTAGAATTTAACGGCGGTATCCCTGATAAAATGCTATCCTCAGTGGGCCAGAGCGAGCGGTAATGGCTGGCCTTCAGATAACTTATTTTCTGACATTTTCACGGTAAACAAACGCGGGAACAATAAAGAAGCTCGAGTATCTTGGTCTCGGAAGGCGGCGACGGCGCCCTGTGCATACTGAGCAGGTCGGACTCCGCGGCGACGGCGGGCTTCAGTCATGCGCATGCAAAGCGACAGGAAGCTCTTTTTTGTTTCGCGCCACTGTCTCCTAATTATCGGGCTTGCTGATTTAATTTCCTGGGCCCCTTTTTACGGTCGCTATCATTTTCATGTTGTTTTCCTTTCTATACGGTTTCGCTCTTTGTTCATTCCCCATACAGGTGCCTTTTTAAAAAAAAAAAAAAAGCTGCCAATGGAGTTGACACTTTCTTTTATTCGCTTAATTAGAAATTTCCCACATGTGGGAAAGTGTCAGAGGAAGAGAAACCTTAGTGATATGTGGGATAATATCAGAAAGCTCCCCCCTCCCCCTCACCTTAGAAGGAATAAGATGTTGCCGTGGTGATGATTTACATTTTGGTTGCCCTGAGACAGAGCCGGAATACAAATCTAGGCATTTCTGCCTTTTTTAAGATGGCTGGAGGATTCCTGAGCTCTTGGTGAAAGTTAGCTGTATCTAATTCTTTGTGATTTGAGGGCCTTCTTTTGTGCATTCCCGGAAAGGTCGGCACTCAAAGAATGATGCCCCCACGTGGCCGATGCACCACAGATTTCATTTTCTGTTTTTCAGAAAAGCGCATTCCTCCTTTTAGGATTTAGCTTTTCATTGCCAGTGCAGTTTATACCCCCTTCTGTGAGGTCATGGTGCTATGAAGGTCCAAGAGTTTTGCTAAGGGTCAGCTTCCACAATTGTCTTAATTCAGAGCACAGGGAAGTTGTTTATAAACCAGGCATTATGGTGATTTTTTTTGTTTTGTCTGAATGCCTAATCATATTCTAAACCCGTCTCATTGCTGTTAATCAGGCTGATTTTGGGCTGTATCGCTACATTGAAGTAGCAAGCACCACTTGCTAATTATTTTTTTATAAGCAAGTATTTGTGTGTTTGTTATGCAGTTACATCTGAGGACAACTGAAAGGGTTTCCTCTAACCCTCCTTACATACAGTAATACCTAGCTGTATTTGAGCCAAGCAAGAGGTATTTCCATTTCTTAGGCTTAGTTATAGGTCAGCTATAGCCAAGTCTCACCATAGCTAAGTCTTGAACTGCACTTCCTCCTTACTTCAAGGCAAAGACTTGTAAACACAAT
The DNA here is from genome assembly GCF_018555375.3 of Anguilla rostrata. Classification (NCBI taxonomy): domain Eukaryota; kingdom Metazoa; phylum Chordata; class Actinopteri; order Anguilliformes; family Anguillidae; genus Anguilla; species Anguilla rostrata. The sequence goes on from NC_057945.1 coordinate 32,196,812, forward strand.
AATAGCTCATGCCAGAAAGTAAGGAGGCATAACTCTTATTTACTGCTGAATGTCCATTGCACAAATAGTCAGCACCATGTCTTGTAATACATATTAATCTGCTGTGGTCTGCTGGGTCATTTTAAAGACCACTCCCACACAGGAATGGCGGGTGATTGGACGGCGGCTCTGATAGACTGCCTTGGCCGTGGGGCTCTGCCCGAGCGTCTCATTAGTGTGTAGGCCGCATAGGAGCCTGTAGCGGCCCCTTGTCTCCCGGTGATGCAGGGGGCTGTATTTCTTGCGGCTCCCCGGGCCATGAAAGCGTGCTTTCCTGCACGCTACCAGCGCCTGGATGACGCATTGTTCCTCGCATTCCGCTGCAACTCTGCTCGCTTGCTCTCCACTGCGACCCTGTTCACTTGCTCTCCACTGCAACCCTGCTCACTCGCTCACCACTGTGACCCTGCTCACTCCCTCTCCACTGTGACCCTGCTCACTCTCTCTCCACTGTGACCCTGCTCACTCTCTCTCCACTGTGACCCTGCTCACTCTCTCTCCACTGTGACCCTGCTCACTCTCTCTCCACTGTGACTCTGCTCACTCTCTCTCCACTGTGACCCTGCTCACTCTCTCTCCACTGTGACTCTGCTCACTCTCTCTCCACTGTGACTCTGCTCACTCTCTCTCCACTGTGACCTGCTCACTCTCTCTCCCTGCTCACTCTCTCTCCACTGTGACCCTGCTCACTCTCTCTCCACTGTGACCCTGCTCACTCTCTCTCCACTGTGACCCTGCTCACTCTCTCTCCACTGCGACCCTGCTCACTCTCTCTCCACTGTGACCCTGCTCACTCTCTCTCCACTGTGACCCTGCTCACTCTCTCTCCACTGTGACCCTGCTCACAACTCTCTCCACTGTGACCCTGCTCACTCGCTCTCCCCTGCTCACTCTCTCTCCACTGCGACCCTGCCTATTATTATTAGCAGGTCCTCAGTGGATGTATTTGATTGGCACTCAGGTCTCAGTGGTGTGTTAGGGGAGGGAACAAAAGGCTGTCATTTCTAACTGGGCCCACTCAAAGAGCATCTGCACGGCGCAGAAGCCCGTGCCGGAGAGAAACCAAGGAAACCAGGAAAAATTCAGTTTGAAAAATCGCAGAATGTTGACATGCACACGTTTCAAACCAGGCCGGGCAGGTCAGGTTCGGTCTGTTTTGATTTTGGGTGAAGAGCTCATTGCTTTTACTGCAGCAGTCTCACTCTGATACAAGTGCTCCCCGTCGGGGCGAGCAGCGTGCGGACTGTTCTGAGAACGGAATGTTGAGTAGGGTGCTGGAGGCCAGCGTTGAGAGCCTGAGAGTGTGAGTGTAAACTGTTTGGAGAGCTTGTAAATAAACTGAGATTAAAAGGCTGAGGGGGGGGGGGGGGAGTGTAAGGGGGGTAGAGTGGAGGGTGGGCAGCTGCTTTCTGACAAACGCGTGCGGTTGTCTGGTCCGGTTGGGCGCAGTGATTTTCATCAGAACGCAAGGCCCCGCAGTTCTGGGTGTTTCTCTGCTCTGAAGTTTTCAGTTCTCTGCCGTTTTACACCACAGGCCCTGACAGGCTCCCGGTGATGCTAGCAGAAGTGGCGCAGCTGGAAGCAGGTTTATTGAAATATTGCTGAGAAAATTCAATTATGTCTGCCAAATCTGAACAGTAGTAGTATGTATTTTTGTTTGACTTCGTGTAATTCGTGAATTTCACACTAATGAGAGGGTACAGCACAGTCTGTCTTGGCCCTCTTTTAATAACTCGGTGCAGATGGTGACATTAAAAGTCTAGCGTCTGTGACTGAGGTGTTACAGCACATTATATGTACAGTAACTGTGTTTTTTAAATGCCTAGAGACAGTGGCAATGTATTCAGGAACATTGGCCTCATTAACTATAATTGAAGTATGTGCTAAAGAACTAAGCTATTGCATGAGAAACTAATGTTTATTCATGCACACCAAAAATAAGATTGATGCATCTGGGTTTCCTCTTAACATCTGTGTCAGGCACTTGTGTTGTGAGTAATTGACCCAGATCTCTACTGTGTTGTTAGGCCAGAAGAAACTCATCACAAAAGGTCATGATCACTGGTAATGGATGATAATGTTCATTGAGTTAGGCCGCTTTTCTCTAGGAATGTGTTGGAACAATTTAGCAGCATGAAACTAGCACTCAGGAAGTAAGCAAAATCCCCCTTCTTCTCAATCTGGCTAAATGGTTTCCCCATTCCGATTGCTCATCTACAGATGATTAACACGTATCATTTGATTTGTTAATTACTGATAGCTTGACGGCTTCAATCAACAAGCTTATCAAGCAGTATTAGTCACTAGTATAGTCTGCTTCTGTAGACCTGCACAAATGAAACAACTTACTGGAGAACAGAAATGCTAATGCTAAAAGGAAAATAACACTCCCTCCACTCCCCCTCCAAGTGTCCTTGCGAAGGACAGTTTTATTGGGATCTCTTCTATGGCCATAAAAGGGCGTCTCATTGATATCCATAAAACATTGCATATTAGATGGTGGTTTTATCCTTATATAATAATTTATTTGAATTTGAACTTTTCTTTAATTACACGCTTGATGTACCAGTTGATTTTATTCAGGATAAATGTTTTTTTGGAAACACTGTTTTGCATGAAAGTCCTTTTTTTTTGCCAATTACTGATTGATAATTGTGTTTTTAAACATCTGCTGTTGAAGATGGACTTTCATTCCAACTATTTGCTGCACAGTTCTCCGTATGTCCTTATCAATGTACAAACCTCTTGTATTGGCCCTCTAATTCAAAACTAGGGCAAACGAATGGCACCAGTTTTTTAACGAATGGATCCAGTTTGCTTTTGGGTGTAGATTTTTGTGGATCAGCTGTGAAATTTAGAGGTTTCCCAACCTGGGGAGTTGCACGTGTTTCTTCGATACCGTCGAAACCGTGGCTAATTATCATGCTGCTTGCGCACGCTGAAAATAAACCAATCGTAGCTCTCCCAGGCTCTCCAGGTGAATCTTTTTGTAGTTGCGGCGTTATCAAAGGGCCTCTCATTAGGCGTGAAATAAAAAGAGGGACGTTTCTTTTGTTGCGTATACATCCTGTCACTGAATAACAATTTTAATGGCGCTTTCATGTCCGTCCCCGAGTCCCTGGCTGCCTTTGTGTGGGGTATACGTGCGCACGCGGCATTATGTCTTACCAAGGCGCACGGCGCAGGAACAAAGAGATTCATAATTACTGGTGGGGACGGATGGGGGCTTTGATTGGATGACTGGAAGACCACTTCAGAGTTGTCTGAGAGTCGAGGGGGTTTTGGCGCTGATGGTAACCGATAGGGTTTGTAATGTACAGTGGGGCATACGCACAAAAAGTTTATAGTGGCTCCAAATCTGAAAGAAACGCATACAGTTGGTGCTGATGATTGGTGATCCATTTACACTTCCTTCCTGGTTGCTTTGACATTCGCCGCCGAAGGAGGTCACACCGGCCTATGGCACATTCCTGTTTGTGATTTGTATACAATTAAAGTGAAGCACCAAGTCATGCAATTCACGTAATCAGCTGGCTTGGTCTAACTTACATCTTACAGGTTGGCAGCACTCTTATCCAGGGTACAAAAAGTACCTACAGACAAGTTGCAATAAGTACGGTCAGTAGAACACATAGTTCACTGGCAATGTTAACTAACGGACGGCACAGATCTAGGAAAAATAAAAATACAAGTAGCGTAGATGGCGATCATAATATAGTAGAGCAAATAATACCCCTAAATATGAGACATGGTCCAGATTAATGGTTTAATCCATCCTTTTCCATCTCTTCCTTTTGGGGCAGTAATGTTATAGGTGTAGCTGTGTAAAGATAGGCCAACAGTGTAGGGAGGGGTCTTTGCTTTTCTACGCACATTGTATATAAATGTCCCTTCAGTGCCTAGATATCGCACTCCTGTATTCCTGTGACTAGCCTGGAGCGTCTGCTCAGTGATTGCGACGCAGTGCGATGTTACTTTGACGATCCAGTCACCAGCAAATGTGCTGTCAATCAGCCACGTTCTCTTCACAGGTTCCCGAAAACCAGAGACAAGTCTACCACCCCCCCCCCCCCCCACCCCGCTGTCCACACTGCTCATCCACTTTCCCTGCGGCCCCAAGTTCTGACACTTTTATTGCGATGAAGAACGATGCGCAGGGCCTGTCCCCTGAAGCCATTTAGCCAGATTGGAGCGATGGCACCCCTTGCCGCTTCGTTAAATCCCCCCCCCACCCCCCACCCCACCCCTCCTCGGGAAGAGGGTGGTCGCACCCAATTAACCCCGTCATCCATTACCGATGATCATGTCCTTTTCAGATGAGCTTCCCCGGTCTCAGCGAAACAGCAGAGATCTCACTGCATGTACCTCTCTGCTGGTTTAAAGGCTCCAGCAGCTGAATGTTGTTTGGGTTTCAAAAGCTAGGCTGTGGTGGAGGTTAACGCCGGCAATCTCTTTGGTCAACTTCTCCTCTGGCCATGGCTATTCGATGATGGGAAACACATGCCTCATATTGGCTTCAAGAGCGCTGGCCATTTCTGTTAAAAAGGTACTGGATATTCACTGTAGCGTAAAGCCTCATTTGCAGAGCTCAGGTGAACTGTGTTTTGATGTGCGTTCAGCAGCCCACACTCCTCCCCTGGCCATACTGAACATTTGAGGCTTCCTGCTAATTGCTATTAGGCTCTTGCCTGTTGTGGGGATGTACGTAGCATGTTCCCTCCAAGGACAAACTCCAGAGAGAACACAGTCAGTGTCAGCATTTAAATGTCCAATAAACTCGGGAGATCACATTCATAATTTCACTCCAGCCCAGGCTCACAGGTTTGTGTTCCTTGTTAACTCATATTGAGAAATATTGATCCCGCAGGCAAACTGAGAATGCTGAAGATCGTGAGCTGTGGAAATTGGTCGTCAGGTCGTCCTGGGCGAAAGATGAAAGTGGCTCCTTGCTTAATACACACAAAGAGATGCCTGTCGCCCGAATGGCGAAAGCTTTAATAAGCAGAGACCTGGGCATCGTAGACGGGGCCCTCGTATGTATTTCTACATGTTCTCTGTGCTTCAGTGATCCCTTTCAGTGGAGGTGCTTGAAAGGCACCAGCGATAGCTCTACCCAGAGGCAAAACCCAGAAGAAGGCCTGGCTTGGTTGGTCATGCCTCCCATTTATTGATCGTCCTAACAAGCCCCACAGACTTAGCGTGTGCTTGGACTTAATGCCCTCCTTGGGGGGTCCGCTTTAAAAATGCGTGTTGCTTGTTTCTTGAAACGCTTGCATTACATGACATAGCGTCAGCTGTGAGATAAAGTTCTGATGGTTTCGTTGACGCTGTGGGCGCCTGTGGGCAACTCCGCAGCGGTGGGCAGAGGGCACGGGGCACCCGGGAGCGAGCTGTGATGATGTCATGACACTGGCAGCGCCCCAGCGGGCGCGCAGATTTACGGCGTCTGCTCATGGCGACGATTAAAAGCCATTATCGCTAATTGTCGAGAGCCCTAGAGTTGTTAAACGGTCGCATTTGATAATGGAGACGATAGCCTGGAGGTGAGTCCTAAAATGGAGAGACTGGTGTCGGGATGGAGGTGCAGGAAGGATAGAAGCATGTGGGATGTTGAGTTGAAAATAATGAAAAGATGGAGGGAAAGAAAGAGAGATGGAAGAATTACAAATGCCAAACGAAATCAACCTGGCAGGACTGGTGCTGTGCTGTGGGGAAGGAAATATTCCAAGAACTGAACTGTCACAACCAAGGCGTGAGCTTTAATTTCAGCATCTTGTCTGCTTGGTACACGCAGAGCTGCCGTATTTCCCTTTCACGTGCTCATTGTGGCATCGGGCATTACGGCGTGGCATAGCGAAAGCACTGGATTTTGAAAGGGGGGTTTGCGAAAATCAATTTTACTAGCTTATATCAGAAGCGTGTTTTGTAGTGCAGAACTCATTAAAATGCAAGCTCGTGCTGCTCAGTGGCGTGATAGTTTGATAATGTATAGCAGTGATGCCCTTGAATTATGATGCGTTTTGGCAGCATTGTCTTTGCTAGACGTTGCAGTCAGAATGTTATCTTTTAATGAATTAAAGGACCTCAAAGAGTTGAATTTAGGGCTCTGTAGCAGAGATGTTCTGCAGAAGGGTAGGGGGAATTGTTGTACGGTGTTGTGTTTAAGGAATTGGATTTGAATTCATGGTGTTGGTTTATTTTTGCACTCGTACAAATCCCCTGACAAGTGAGCAGGATGGGGACGTGTATCTGGCTTTGCTACTGAAAGTACACATTTCCAAAAGCACCTTCTTCGTAAATGTGTCCGTTTGTTCTCCTGAAAAAAATGTGCTGGGTTGATGTCAAAACAAGCAGAAGCTGTCTACACAATGACTCTATCCTCTCCATTGGCATTCTGTCTTTTGTGCCTTGACGCTTCTGATGAAGTTTTTAATCTACTACCGCACAGTAAATGACACAAGGCAGTCCAGAAAGGAGGGGGAATCGAGCTGCTTGGCGTGAAATTGCACTTTTGTTAGAGGCGGCTGATTCGGGGAGTGTGGGGGGGGTTGGCTGGGGGGGGGGGGGTGGTGGGCGAAGCAATCTTTTTACATTTCCATCCACACTCACACAACTGTAGGCCTCAGCAATTGTGAGTCACGCTCAATATGGAGTAGACTAAAAAGCAGTGTTGTATTCCCCCAACCCCCCAAAAAAGGAAGGGTAAATACATAAATAAAATAAATACATAAAGCAGGCCAACAGCGGAAGTTCCCGTCTCAGTGGGCTGGGCTGCTTCCTGCTCGCTGTCATCGTCTCTCCGTGCTGACGGCCCGGGCTGCAGATAAGCAGAAAGCTTCTCTCCCGTGTCTGTGCCTGATAGAGGACAGCCCAGCGAGAGAGCCTCCCGCAGGCCACCAAAAACCAAAAAAAAAAACGAAAAGAAAAATAGACTTTCTGAGAAGAGTAAAAATTGAAAAGAGTTTTCCTCCTCCCCCCACTACCCCCCCCCCCTTCCCAAACTCATTATATCTGTGGACATACGCGGTGGGAGGGGGGCAGAGGTGGGGATGGAGGACTGTGCCTCGCACACAGCTGGGCGCCAATTGAGTTCTTCCAATCTCCAAAGCCTGGCGTGTGAGAAACTGCCATGGCCCGGCACCTCTCAGTCAGGATGGCCCCACACACCCCCCCCCCCATCCCCCCCAATCCCCCCCAACACACACGCACCCCCCGCCCCACCCCCTTCTTTCCTCACAAACCAAAGAGTTAGCCAACTGGCTATCCCTGTGTTGTATGTTTTCTTTTTTTGGTGGTTTCTCAGTGGGGAGTTAATCACTTTTCAGCCCCTCATACACACTCATACACATGGCATCATAATTGTAATGCTGTTTCCCTGGATACACGCCCCTCCCCCTGGCATCAACAACAACACTGAAGACCCAATCAGTCTGGGTTGTTTGCCTTGCCTCTGGAGCTACGTGCACGTTTGTCTGTCCGTGCACGTGTACACATAGCGCCCCTGCGTTCACTTTGAGTGTGCAGTATGTGGCTGGCGCTGGGCCACTTGAGGCATTCTACACACACGTAGAATCCCGTATTTATATTATTATAAATTACATAAGCACCTTCAGGTACCTTGCTTTGCAGTCTTGCTAAATCACAGTACATTCACGACAGGGACTTTGCGTCCGTTTAAGAGTGTGCAGACTCCGTGCTTAGTATTCCGACTTTAACACTGTGATAAGAACAAAGGCTCACTCAGCCGAAAATAGCTGTTTTAGTGCTTGCCAGGGAGTGGAAGTGAGGTAAACGCTTTGAGGTCTTCCTGGATGCCTGTCTCTGAGCTGAGGACTGAATGTGGAAATGAAGGCAGTAATTAAACAAGGAAAGGCTCATGATGAGCATGCTTTTACTGTCTTTCCCTGCCTTCTGAAAGGTTCCTAAAATGTCTAAAAATCTCCGAGCTGTAAGTCCGTGTGGGTGGGGCTGTGAGGCCTTTTTTTGTTGCTAGCTTCTTCTGTGCATATCCTACCTCAGAGAAGCTTCACAAAAAGTGGCCCCGTGACGCCTGGTTGTCGGTGCTCTGATTTTGCTGCACGAATTTAGACATGTAGAGAAACTCAAAAAACGAAATGGTCACGCAGAGTGGTCAGAAATATTGAAAATATACAGAGCATAAGGTGCAAGTCCCAGTGAATAACCCCCACCGTCGCCATCTGTCGACAAATTGTGACTTTTGCAAAACAATCTTCTGTCGTTCTGCTCTAGAAAGTAGGTAACAGTAGGGGAGATAGCAATTTCAGATGGGGGGAAGATACTGATTTTGGATAGGGGGGTGGGGGTTCGAAGTAGTGATTGTGAATGGATAGTGGGGGGCGGGGGCAATGGTCACCAACTATCTCCAACCAAATGCATTCCCCCTCCCTAGCCTGAGTCTGGGTCTGGCCAAGGAACTTCAGCATTCAGCGAGAGATGCAGTCGGTTTGTCATTTGGTTTGCCTGTTGCTGGGGTGACCTTTGACACGTGTGCCTGACTTGGTTGGAGCTTGGCCCATCTGTTTCTGAGAAGACTGCTGGCTGTCAGCCTAGCATGCTGTGAAGATAATGTATCGTGAGCCCTCTTTATGGACTGCAGTTCTCTGGTGGTAAATTGCCTGGCAAATGGAGATCACATGTAGGAACATTAGCATTAAAGCACTTAAAAACTAAAAAACGAATATGTATTTATATCTTATAGTGTAAAAGTACTCCTCTGCAGTTTTGATAGGCCTGCCATTTTGAACCCACCGTCAAATTCTCTGAGGTGCTTCCTTGTCTGTCTCAGCAGGGAAATTGCAGGAGTTCAGCTCGGTGTGAAAAAGTTGCTAAACAAGAGTGTGGCAAATGAGCGTACCAGGAGGAACCAGCTCACTGTACCTGTGAACATCTTTCTATTGTCTGATTGGATAAGACTCTGACTCACTTAACCCGACACTTCTCTCACTTGCTGCAGATTGCCGCTTTGAATTATTCATGAGTAAGGGAACACAGGGAGAGGGAGACAGACAGTCTGCTGGAGAACGATGAAAATGGAAAGCAACCTGAGTTATTTGTAATTTGATATTTGTTATGAGTTGTGTTATGAGTAGATATGTTATGAGTGGATATTTTTCAGTTAACAGTTAATGCTGTATTTGAGATTTACATTCGCTTTTTTTAATTAGAGTGTTCTGTAATGTTTTAAAGAGGCAATAATGCAGTAGGACAGCAGGGGAATGTAGACTGCTGGGTTCCCTCTCTGTTAATTTTTTAATTTTTAAATTTTATTTTCTGCCCAACCCGGGGCTGTATATATCCAATTCCCACCCCAATCTGGAGTGTCCAACTGCTTGCAGCCGCGTTCCATGCGCGAACCACCCTGCCAAATCGGGAGATTCTGAGACATCCTCGGTTCTCCTCCGAAAACGTGCTGTCCTGCAAGAGCTTCTTTTTATGCCACTGACCGGCTAAGCTCGCACAGAGCTTTGATATGCAGTCTTATGAGCGCCCAGTGGGGGTCGCTGATGAGCGAGGATCCCTATCCGACTGAACCCTCCCATACCCTGGGCAACGCAGGTGCCAATTCTGCGTAGCCCTGTGTAGCTTCCGGCCGCGGCCATCACCGGCACGGTTTGAATTTGATCCGAGACCGTGAGGCTGATCCATGCACCGCAGAGTGGTGCCTTAACCGAATGAGCCACCCGGCAGTCCCGCCTCTCTTTTTAAAATAATGCACCGATTGGCTGATACCCTACGTTCATGCCTCATTATTCGTGTGTAACTACTGTTACCTCCCTGACGCTCGGCCATTATGTACGAATGAACTCTGATCTGATTTTGGCACGGTGTTGTCTTAAGTGGAAGACAGACACTGGAGACATCAGAGGAGAAAGTGACCTCATGCTATAAAACTGTCTGTCGGCTCAGTTGCACCAATCAGGCCCTGGGGCTTAGTGTTTTCTGCACCACTTTTAATCATAAGAACTTCCAATGTAACTCCCCTATAACACATGCAGAATGGTTTTTTTTGTGGCATTAATATTTAGCTTAAGGTGTGATTAAGATGTATGTTATATTTAATGCTTTGAATTGAAATAAGCCCATGGTCACATTGTTTTGGACCAGTACACTCTGAAAGTTTGGAACGGAATATAAAACAGCTTAAATAAGTCATTGTCAGAAAGGGAAAGTCCTGTCTTTCTAGATTAGCCTTAAAAACCTCCGTGGCACTTGTGGAATTTGATTAAAAAGACTAATTAACAAACTGGTCTCCTTCAGGGTGAGTGCTGTGCTCTGTTGTGGAGATCTCGCTGTTTGGCCTCACTTTACTTCTGGGCTTGGAGTGTGGAATTGTGGGATACCTTGTCCCTGGTTAAACTGTCTGCCTCGAAATGCTGTTTCTCACAGTCTGTCAATATCACATTCCATCACTCTCTCCTGGTCTCTCTCTTTCTCTCTCCAATACCTTTCTAATCATCTCCAGCCTTGTCACAATTGCACTTCCAATATCTCTGTTATGTCTCACTCAACCCCAGTAATGCTAATTCTTACTGACAGAAACTAAGACTTTTCTTCTGTTTCTTTTTTCCCTGCTTTGCTAACTGAAGATAATCGGATTACTGTTGCCGGTAAGTACTGCTCTCAGTGACCACGTTGTATTAATCATTAAACTTCTGTGCGGTTGAATCTGTGTAGGCCAGTGAGCATTGAACCTTTCATGGTGCGCCCATCTGGATGTAATGGCAGCCTCCCCATGTGCCATGTTTTAAATGTGTTCCTGTGCTTGTGCCTTGTAATCATTTCAACATTCAAATGTAAAGAACAATGAAAATTGTGGAGCTGTGGCTTGCATTGCAAATCGGCTAGTCAGAGTTCTTAGTCATGCAGTCATACAGTCAAGCAGGTAAGCACCATTAGGTGGTACAACTATGCTGTCTGTTTATAATTGGGTGGCGTTAGGCAAAATTAGCTGTCTAAACAGGTCAAAAAAAACAATTGCAATTGGTGGTATGCATTTTGACCAATCAGGTCCTCTTTAGGCACTTCCATATTGTCTGAACATTTAAAAAAATAAATAAGGTATAAAGTAATAAGCACTGCACTACATTAAGTCAGCAGTTACACAATTTACCACACAGGTTCCCAGAGGAACAGTTTCCCCCCCAGATTGAAAAAGAGTGTTCAGGACCATAACGATGTGGTGCGGTGTGGTGCAGGTCAGGAGCAGCAGGTGTTCACGGTGCGAATGTGTGAAGTGATTTGCAGGCCTGTTCTTGCGCTGGCGGTAAAGGGGGGGGGGGGTGGTAAATCAGGAGTTACCGAACGTGAGGTCGCCGTGCATAATGGTGGCGGATGTGTTCCATCTCAGTTCATGCATCTCTGTCCTAGCGCTCGGTAGAGAAATGTAAAGTGTTTTTAGAACAGCAGAGAGAGGAAGAGAGCGCCAGAGTGAGAGAGAGAAAGAGCTGTGTGTGTGTGTGTGTGTGTGTGTGTTGGGGGTGGGTGGCATGCAGCGGAAAAATTGCCGTTGCCTTTTAAATCATTTAATAACTCCACCTGGGCCTAAATAATAACTTAATAAAACGGTGTTTATGAAAGGAAAACCAATTTATCCACACATACAGTGCAACAGTGAGCCCCTCAGCATACCATTCAGAGGTAGAGGGGAAACTGTTAATGTAACCCCCTTAGCTGAATGCCATTGGTGCTTTTATCCTGAATAATTGCGTCTTAATACGCGCAGTTAAATAACTGATATGCACTGAGGTTCACAATTCAATCCGTCTGCAATCCATTTCCAAATGAACTGAACTTTTAGCTGCAGATGAGTAATAATCAAGTATAAGTGTTTGTCCAAAATTCTTGAATTTGGCTATCACTGAAATGAGCACAAAATGGGTTTGTATATTGTTTATAACAAACAGCATTTGTAAGGGTGGCACGGTGGTGCAGTGAGTAGCACTGTCACCTCACAGCGAGAAGGTCCTGGGTTGGAGATTAAATTGGAGACTCTAAATTTCCCATCGGTATGAGTGTGTGAGTGAATGGTGAGTGAATGTGTGTGCCCTGCAATAGATTGGTGGCTGGTGCAGGGTGCATTCCTGCCTCTAGCCAAATGGGATAGGCTCCAGCACCCCCTGCGACCCTGCCCAGGATAAGCTTGTATAGATAATGGATGGATAGATATTGAATCTGTGCCTTTCCTGGATGTAATATAAAGAACCATGGGCCAGTTTTATTTCAAGACAGCTAAATAAGTAATTTGTCCAATTAATTACTATTGGCCCACTGAGTGCAGGTGATCTAAATCCTCTTTTTATGAGCATTTCATTTCCAACAGGAGTTCTGTACCATGAGACCACCTGACAAAATGGGACAGTCATGCAGTGCAGTAATGCGGTACTTGTTAGGGGTTGTTTGGTGCTTTCCCTGAGGGACCCTCCAAACCATGCCGCCATTTTGGCTCCAGAGTGGGCGGAGTTGCGGAGCCGTGAGGCCCGTGACCGGGGGCCTGTGCCGCTGGGGTGTCCCAGTGTGACACCGAGCCTGACTGACACCTGAATTGAGCTCAGCGGTGAACTTGAAAGACCCGGGCTGTATCAGTAGCCTGCATCTAAGCAGGGCTACTCGTCAAAGCATGTGGTGAAGTCAGACGCAGATGTTGAGGGGCTGGGGGGGATAAGCATCTTGTTTGGGTTTTTGTAGCTCCCTAGTGGGTTAGTCAGAGCGCATGAGTCCTGTGCTGCCCCAGCCTTCCTCACCAGCTCTGATATTAAAGCATTAGCTGAGGTTTACAGGAGGCCTTGCAAATTGCATCGGTCTCTCTAGCTAATCTAAAGCAGATACGAGTTGTGCTTGTCTTAATGTAAAGGATCTTCTCCCCAACTTCTGAACCTGGATATCAGCTCATCATTATCCAGCCGTTTGGCATACGTTTTGGACATTGACCCCAGGTTAATGCTCGTGGGGGGGCGGGGAGGGTTTGACCTTTAGGGGAGCTCATTAGCGCACCGCAGGTGCAAATTTCCGTTCTGCATCAGCCCCCCACACGCACCTGCGGAGGGAGGGTGGGTGTGGGGAAGGGAGGGGGGCAGCACACTACCTGCTCCTTCAAAACAAGAGATACTGTAGTAACTGTGCTGGCAAGGCCATGTCCAGCCGGTGAGTCAGCTTGGTACAGACTGCAGGCCATTGCCAAATTCCGGATGGTATCCAGCCGGAGCAGAAGCTGGTTCCAGCCAGATTGCATCTTAGGCTGGTAGCTGGAATTTCCTCCAGGGCTAGTCCGAGAACAGGCCTCTGTTATCACCATCTCAGGGGTGACTCGGCCTCTCAGCATTTCCTCTCAGCCTCCTTCCTTTATCCTTTTTCGATAAATTGTGTGATTTCTTTTTTAGTCATCTGAACTGAGAAAATTACATGATGCATTTCCTTAGCGAGCATCCTTTGTTTTTGCCTCCTTTGCGCCGTGGGACTGATTGCGTTTCCTGAAAGTACAGACGACCGTCTTCCAGTACAGTGTAAAAAATAAAAATAAAGAATCATCCGGCTGTCTCTTCCTCAGTCCTTCTTTCTCTCCTGGAGTATTGATGTGATTTTGCGGCACAGCCGATTCAATTAAAGAGGCTGAGCAGTGGGAGGAAGCACCAGGAGGCTGTAGCGCTGATGAAAAGGATCTCTTTAATATGAAGAACATTATAAAAGCCATGCTTTTTACGGCTCCCGGGGACACGTTTCGGTTATCACCGGCGAAGGCGGGATAGCCGCGGCCGAACGGTAAAAACCTGGATGTAAATCGGCCCGCCTTAAAGGAAAAAGCTGTAATATTTTTTTCTGTCTGATGAGAGATATTATTGCCAAACCAGAGGTTTATGTAGAAATGGCTGAATGATATATGGGTGCCAGGCCACTTTATTCTATTATAGGTACTTGTTGCTTTCCTTTCATTTTTACCTCACTGGTTTACTACTGTAGAAGATTAAAGGAAACTTCCAAGTAGTAAGCTAATGTGCTCATTTGCTGCCTTATGATCTACCAGTGTGATGATATTGCTATTATTTGAAAGGAAACAAGACTAAGCTTATTACATGTATGTCATATTAGTAGTAATAACAGCCTCCAGAAGGAAAGAGTGTGTGGGAGGTGACCTGTGTGTGGCAGAAGAGAAGGCATACGTTACAGACTGGCACGGAAACGGCGCACACATTTTGCAGCAGTGTCACACGCTTTACAGCAGTGTCACATGTTTTACAGCGGTGTCGCACGCTTTACAGCAGTGTCACATGATCTGCCACAGCATACGGTCATATTTCACAGCCCATTGATGCTAACAGTATATGGCTTTTCCTCTCATTTCAAAACGGGAGAAATATTCTGTAAAGTTAATGTAAAGTTTAATGTCTTGGACGTTTAATTCCAAGGTTAATTTCACTCGTTACACAGTACATTAGCACGGGCTAACGCTCCTACATTAACACACCCTGTTTATTTGGAAAGCAGTATGATTACATTGAAAGTAAACGACAGCTGTGAGTTTAGTAGTTCCCCCACCCCCCACCCACCCAAACAGGCAGCATGGCCTGAGTTTAGGGGTTTGAAGCCGGTCTGCCTTTTTGCTCTCAGGTTACACACATCTGGTTTTGTTGTTGACTCCTTATCTGTTTTTCTAGGGTGGATAGGGGTGCCTTCCCCAATGCTGCCCTAGTATGGCATTGTATTGTTTGCCTTTCAATGAAGTGAGTCTCTGACACAGGAACATCTCTAGAGTCTAAGTTTTCACGGGTCTTCTACAACTGTTGAGCTGTAATTTTCTTAAACTTCCTTTATTTTTACTATGTCTACTTCGACAAGCATATGGATTTGGAATAAAACTTGCATAGATTCTGGGCTCGATTGATATGCTGTTCGACTTGGTCAGAAGCGAAGGTCAACTACGCTCCTTCATAGAGCGTGCCCAATGGTTGCTCTTCCCCATATGATCCCTCATTTTGGTGAGGTCAAAAGTCATGTGGGCTGGGCCTGACCAACAAAACTGTACTTTGAGTACCACCCCATACCTCAGTCAACAAAATTTATATGGCCCAGTGTTAAAGTGAACCACGTGGCGTGACCTGTGTCTGTCTAGGGCTGCTGGCTGGCGGGCATCCTGCAGCAGACCCCCTGTCTCTCTCTCTCTTCCTCCGTCTCCCTCTTTCTCTTTGACATTTGTTTACATTCCTTGTTGGAAGGATAACATGAATGGACGGTTCATACATGAAGAGGATTTTAATATGGCCATCACTCAGGGCTCACTCCATGGGGTTGACTTTGGGGGTAAACCATTCTAGAATCACCCGTTTTATACATCAGGTGTTCCCTTAACCCTTGAGGCCTACTGTACACACTACACACATGGCTGTTCTGTGGGACTGCTGCTCGCTCAGATGTTGCTGTGCTAACGCTAAGAAATATATACATATATAAACTGAACGAGAATTTCTTGGGAACAGCTTGGTCTTTTTGCCGCTGGGTTGCATCTCTTAGGGGGTTCTGGCTAAGTGTAGCCCTACCTCCCGCCTTGGTCCGAACATGGCGGTCACAGACCACAGAACCACAGACCACAGAACCACAGAAGTGCCCCCTTCCGAAGAGCTGAAACCAGAACTATCGCTGGGCAGATCTGCGGCAGGCTTTTACTTCTCAGCTGGCCTTAATAAGGCAGTTTTCCATTAAAAGGGATGTCTGAGGGGTATCAGGAGCTATCTCTGCATATACAACATGTTTCCATCTTTTTTTTTTTTTTGACTATGATCCAAATGTCCTCTCTCTCTCTCTTTCTGGCTGCATGCTTTGAATGACCTTGCAGCTGACGTGGTATTATCAGTGTTTGCAAACACTCTTTTTTTCTTCAAGTTCACGCTCCTTGCTATTGTAAGCCCGCTCTCAGGAGCTGAAAAACGTTTGATCTCATCTCCCATGACAGCGCCACGCCATGGGCTCTCTCTCGTACCCCTTTAGACATTTTAGTTCCAGCGAGCGCATCGTTTACCGCGGCCTTTGGGCCATTCGATGTGTAAATCTGAGCGTGGCAGGACAGTTTATCCTTGCCGGTTCCTGGGACTTGCTTTGTGGCCTTGCAGAGTTGGATTTGAATCACAGCCATTTTTTTCCCCCAGTGGCTGTTTGGGGAAACCATGTTTCATAGTTTTGGACTTGTTCTTACATGTATGTGAAATGGGCATTTGCATGTATGTATTCGATGTGTAATATGAGTTGCTTGCCTCTTTTTTTGTATTGCTTGTACATCATAAATTATTTTTGTGGGAGATATCAACACAATATAGTGTAGTGTATTTTTGCCCTTCCCAGACAGTAAACTTATGAAACTGTAACATGCGCATTCTCATTTGAAAGTAATCTTATGCAAGGTAAGACATTTTTTTATTGCTGTGTATAATAGATGGCATTATCATGCCATGCTGCTGTCCTGCTTTGTGCCTTGTTATCTTACAACCCCGACCCCCCCACCCCTCAGCGAAGACAACAGTACCTTAAGGAATGCCTTGATCTCTTAAACTCAGGATTACTCGTTCCCTTGGTCTGCCAGAGCGGCTTTCCCTCAGGTGGGTGGGCTCCTGGCTGTCGGTCATGTGGTACGATGAGGTGCGCACCAGCCCTGGGTAATGAGTTTCAGCTGAGTCACTGACGGCCCCCAGCCTTAAGCCTGGCTGAGAGAATGCCTGCGTTGAAGTGCCCGCGTTCAGTTCCTGACAAAGTGCTCAGTGTTAAAAGCGGTGCTCAAGTGGCCGCACAGAAGCCCTGGATTTTCTTTTGCTCTGAGTCAGTCGTGACAGCATGCACGTCTCATTTTAATTTGGCACTGCCAGGGGCTCCATGGGCAGTGGGCACCGTGCCACCTTCCGTCTGTCTGACACAGGGCCTGCCGGGTCTGCATGGCACAAGAAACGCATGCTGGATGCTCAGTTGTTCAGTGACTTGGCCAACAGAGTTACCTTTTGAGGCATTTGTAGTAGACCCACATGTTTCAAAGTGATTGGTGGGTGTCTGGGGATGACTTGGTAGAATATGATGCTCTGGTGGGCTGGGGGATGTAGACAGAGTAATGTTTTTTGTTTGTTGTCTTTTGCATTTTCTCTGTGTCTGGGACTAACTGAGTATGTCCCTCAATAGCTGGCCTGTGATTCATATACAGTTGAGCTTCTGCCATCTGGTGGTGCTTACTGGTAACACACCATTAAATCACAGTCCCGTTATAGTACCTGTACAGTAAGTCCTGCTATTGTTTATGTATACAATGCATGCTACAGACATCAGAACATTCCAGTGCAAACTCACAAGGTGGACTTTCTAGAATTGTTAATTAATTAAACTGGAATTGAATTGTAATTTTGACATTTTGAATTGCAATTCTCAAAATGTCAATCAGTTGGAACTGAATTTGAATTCAGACCTTTAAAACTAGAATATATTGTCGGATATGACATATGATATGTATTATGATATGATACGCTCACCTTGTTCTCAATGATATATTCTTGAATAAGAAGTGTGACTGGAGTAGTATAATTGCATTATTCTTTAATGAATAATGAAAACAACCAGGGCTTGGTAGCATCCTCAGACTTGTGTTCCTCGCTGTACATTAGTCTGATGTTTACGTGGCGAGGCGGCAGTATGCAGTAAGCAGATGGGCGTGTCCCTGCAGGTGCAGTCGCTAGGTAGGGCACCGCCATTACACCCTCGAGCGAGGCGCTTAACCTGAAGCTGCTTTGATAAACGTCCAGCTGTGTCAACATCTGTGGCATGTGAATCACGCAGGATGAGCTGTCTGTCTGTTAAGCAAAGAACTAATGTACAGGCAACACCCCCCTCAATGGCCGTGGGACAGCTTACACACCGGCCTCATTCTCCAATCCAATCTCCTAACCGTTTCATGTCAACAGTAGTTTCTGATCCTGGGTCAGTACTTTTTTTAATGGAGTACCCCACCCACGCCTTGTCTGAAATGTACTGGAGGTTTGCTTCTTCATCACCCATTCCCTGCTCAGTACTCAGTACAGTAATAATGAGCAAATTAACATTGTCAGGAAAAGCCTTTACAAGCTTCTGGGCGTGGCCTCACACTAATAAAATAACAACGCACTCCAAACTCCAAAGCAGGTTGTGCCATGACGTTACGTTTCCTGAGGCTGTACATGTGAACAGATTAATTTTTATAGCATTTTTTGTCACTGTTTTATGGCATTTGTATCAGTTTTAGTGTGCCAGTACTTTCTTCGAGTCAGCCGTCTCAGGTTGTATGTGCCATAGGAAACATTTCCAACCAAAAAATTAGATATTCTGAAGAATAATTGGGTATCATACTCATGTACAACCTCTGGAGGCATAAGAAAGCCAGGGCTGGATTTGGATTTGAGGGCCAGATTTGATGGTCCGTGCTCGTACAAGGTACTTTTGAGTTACGTTACTTTAAATATATTTTCTTGCTTTGGCTGCAGTCTCCTTGTTGCCCCAATATCAGGCATTGTAAAAACCACAGGTTAACAGAAACATCTGAAATGTCCTTCATCAAACACAAAATTGCCTGGGCCAGTCGAAGATATGCACCAAAACTAGAATAATACCAATAATACCAACAACAACAAAAAAAAACTCCAGGAAGCAAACAGTTCCTTAAAAAGGTATATTGTAAGCCTGCAAGTCCAGGTAGTTCCACTGGGGGGCAGAATTGTATCACTGAAAAACAGAGCAGGTGTTTCACTCATTCAGTTCTGCAACCCCAGTGAGACGTTGATGTGAACCCGTTGTATGTCAGATCAAACCCGGCAAAATAATCAATGGTGCAAAATATATATGTGAAATTGAAACAGTAGTGACGTTTGGCCAATATTGCACGTACCAGGTGGCTCCTCCCCCATATACAGATTCAGTTATATGCACAATATATGTGTGAAGCCTGCCTTTTGTCTGAGGCTGCTTAGTTGTTGGAGATGTATGAGGTGGAACTGAGGTCAAGTCAGGTCCGGGGTGGGGGGGATGGGGGGATGGGGGGGCCAGGAGGAGATTGCCCTCGGCTATCTGCTGGTGCATCCACCAGGTCACAGGGTTTGGCCATGTAACATAACGCACAGGGCCCTGCTCTTGCAACTCCAAAGCTGTAGGCTCTGTTTCCCTGGTGGGGTATTACTGTGCTATTTCCTGAAGCATTTTACAAGATACTTTATGCACAATGCTTCGGTAAATAGTAAATATCTAGCTGTAGGAATTGTAAGAAGAATGTACGCTACAGTATGTAAGCCCATCCGAATAAGAATGTCCAGCTAAAATGTAACCTTACACCGATGATCCGGAAAAGCAGACGTGCTCCCAACCACACTGATTTACCCCCCCTGCGCCCCCCTTTCCCCCGCTGAAATGTAACCCTCCATTTACTCCATTGGAGCAAGGATCCCGTCTGAAGCAGGAGGTGAGCGTTGGGTGTGGTCTCCATTGGCTTCTCCAGCTGTCGCCCATAGTCATGACCGTGTGCCTGACAGCGCTAACCGACACTGTGGCACTTGACCGTACTCCGTTAAGCATGAAATAAGGAAAGGGTGAAGGTAGTAAAGGGTTTGAATTTTAGATGTCTGAAAGTCCAGTGAAAGAGTCCATGTTAAAGATCCAAATGTTTAGCATCTTAGGCCTGTGTTCAATCAACATTCATCCTTATCCATTACATTATGCTCAGATCGGCGAATTGGTTTCAGTTATTTCTGAGTGTGCCGAATGTTTGTGAAGGGGGAAATAAAAACATTGCTTTTAATTCTTAGACAAAGTCGAGGTTTGATTAAATCCCAGGCTAAGCCTTAGCCGCAGGCACACGATGAATAGCTGCCTTTAATGTGGTGTTAATGTAAGAAAGTGAAAGATTGTCGAAGTGGAAGAGGTTCTGAAACGTTTCGGTTGTGAAGTCCCCAGTCGCCACTGAACAGTGGAAGCCAGCGCATTTATCACAGTCGATCCTGTCAGTTCTGACACTGATTGAGACTGATGTTGACACATCTGTGGCTGTCATGCTGCGTTACCTTAGACTCCACAAGCTCCGATATGAAATTAAGGAGGCTGGGAGTTGAGCATATGTTTTGCCATTGCACAGACCTTTGGCGTTTTCCCCCTCGCTGGAGTTACCTGTAGAATTGTTGAAGGAAATCGCATTTGAAGAGAAAAAAAAAACACAAAAAAACCCCACTATTTTTGTAAGCTCGACTGCTATATCTGTTGTACGGGGGAGTCGGCAGTACTGGCAGGAACAATAGAAAATGCTTCTGTCGTCTGAAGAGAACAGACAGGCTTTTCTCTTCTCCTCGCTGATTGCGAAACTGCATAATTGAGCTGGAAATAATGAGAAAACAAATGCCATAGGTGCCACGATCACGATTTGATAGCATCTTATTTGTTTACGACAGTCGGGTAATTAAAAAAAATAATGTTTCCTTCAATCTCAAAGCTGAACTGGCGGGCACATTTCTCACATTATCATAACGCATTAAACCGTAATCCTTGTATGGCTAATTGAATGAATCCAGGATTAATTCTTGACGCATTTTATTTATGACGCCATAGTCCCTCACGGGAAGCTTTTAGTCATTCAGCTGATTACCGAGCTCTAATTGATAAGATAATGCCTCGCTATTTGTGGCCTAGCAACGTCTTGAGAACCAGAGAAAACAGAAAACACACCTTTTTTTTCTTTTTGCTGTTTTTCTAATCACGATTTTGACTGTTATGTTTACTCTAGGCTGAATGAGCGTGTGCTCTAAAAGGACTGTGTTTTCGGTTGAGTTTGAGTATGAAATCCGAGAGATCCCCATTATACTTGTATTTCTGCGCACTGCTGTGTGTCATGGGAGAGTGGAACAAAAGAAAGGAAGGTAATTTGTTTGATGACCTTTAAATGCCTTGGGATTAGGATGGCAAGAGTGTGTTGGGGGGGGTGGGGGGTGGGGGGGGGTGATTAGAGTAATTGGCAGTTTTGGCTGTCTGTCACATGCCTGTTTAATTGGTGCACAGCTGGGAGGGTTTAAACCCAGCCGGAGCTGGGAATTGGTACAGTGCCAGTGGGCAGCTGACAAACTGCACATTTCCTCAAAGGTCTATGGAGCATCGTCTCATCTGAAAATACATCAATTATTTACACCGCCCAATAAGCGCTCCGTATAATCATTACTAGCAGGATTTTGCTTTTTTTTCTTTTTTTCCCCTCTTTATCCTGAGCTCAACGTGCTGTAAGCTCTTTCTCCAGACGGCCACAGTGTTGGCGGTGTCCCAGCTCTCTGTAAACCCCAAACACAAAAAAAGGAGAGAGAAACGGTGAATTGAATTGTTTAGCCGAGACGGTATTGTGCTGGATTGGGTTGTTAATGCGTGGCTGGGAATGAAATCAGCGGATCGGATCGATCTGATCCGAGGAAGGTTTTCGTATTATAGGTACACTTTTAAGTAAGTCAGTTCTAAGACAGCTCTCACTGTCCTGGAAAATGTATTGGACCGAATTGTTCTTAATGGCACTTGCAGGGTAATTACACCCTAGATCACTTTTTTAAAGATGTAAACGTGCTTGTATGTATACTTTGTAATGACACATTGTATTCCGCGCTGTTATTTCAACATGTAGAAACACTAGTAGAACACATCTTGGTGCTGCCGTTTGAAAAATGCTTTTTGCCTTCCACTTTGGCCCCGCCCCAGTTGTGATGTCAGTGTGACTCTTTGGAGGTGCTACTACTGTACATCAAGTGTGGCGACATAGCTCAGGAGGTAAGACGATTGTCTGGCGGTCGAGGTTGCCCTTCAAACCCCGCCTGGGTGTCAAGTGTCCTTGAGCAAGACACCAACCCCTAACCCCTAACTGCTCTGGCGAATGAGAGGCATCAATTGTAAAGCGCTTTGGATAAAAGCGCTATATAAATGCAGTCCATTTACCATTTACCATCAAGTATATGTCAATCAGGACATCCAGCTGGAAAATTGCTGCCACCCACAAAGTTGACCGTTTACTTTTTAATGCAACGGAACACGGCTGGTACCATTCTCATATTCCACCTGAACCAGTGGCAACCAACCCTGAAGGTGGTCCATGGTCTGCACGGGAGCTCACCATGGTCAGACCAAAAAATATTAGACAATGTTAAAGAGCAGGCCAATAGCGGAATGTAGCCCATCGTGAGTGACAGACAGAAGTTCCCGCCTCCACCGCTTGATCCTTCCGTGGGGGTGCAGGATAGAAGTTTTTTTTTTTTTTTCAAACAAATTGCTCTGACCCTTCCACCTTTTTTTAAAGCCAGTAACCTTTACCAAAGTGCCGGCCTCCACCCGCAAAATGACTTCATTTGTTCCTTGATTGAATTTGATATCAAGAGCTGCTTTGATCTTCTCTTTGGGCTCGCGGTAATGAGATCTCCAGTAAATTTCCATGTTTGCCAGACACAGCAGGCAAAGACTGACAAATTAATGAAATTGAAAAACGCGTAATATGCATTTAAAAAAAGCCGGAGAGGACTCCATGAGAAAACTGGCGGCGAGGTGGGCAGGCGGTGAGATCCAGTGATAAATATTTGACGTGCACGAATTGTTCCGCTCAAGCACATTTTGAACCGGGGTTTTGTGTCCGGTCTGAGAGCGAGAGCTGTACCTCTGGCCTTATCGAGGTCCCGCTGTATTCCAGTGCATTGGTGAAGGCCGCCTTGTCCAATCATATCCTTTGGAGCCTGCACAGTATATAATTTACCCCAGGCATGTTCACTTTTGACAGTGGCTCAGCTATCCTACTGCTAGGCCAACCTACTCGGTATCTGCTATTGGTTACAGTTCATTGTTCACGAAACAACACGTGCTCAGTATTTAATATTATGTCGTCACCATGGAAAGAATCGCTCCTAAACAAAAAACCACCGTTGGTTACCTATACTATTCTGTGTAGTATTCCAATTAATGTGCATTAAAGATGACAGTACAGGAGATGGCAGAAGGGGAATAATACGCTGGTGATAATTATACACTACTATGCAGAGGGTTCTTCAGAGGAATGTGGAGAAACTTCCAGAAAGAAGAGCGTGTCTTGCTTTACAGTCACTGCAGTGCAACCCTCCTGAAGGCTCAGGTTTGGACGGTGTGGAATCGATCCAGACCCGTTTCTGCCTTTCATTACGAAGCTCCTGCTGGGTTCACAGTGAGAAGATGTGGTTCTGATGGGCTTGTGTCGAGCCGAGACTGGTGAACTGGAAGTGAGCTGCAGAAACCTGTTTTTCTCAAATCAACAAGCATGCTGTTAATTAGCTCAGTGTTCAGGACCAGAAGGTATAGTTAATTATTCTCAATTTTTTTTTTATGATGCAATTTTCTTATGGTATATAAGTACATAATTCATATTTCTCATATTCACTGGTTTGTGGATAAATGTATGTTTTTGGTAACTGGCTCAGATTCAAATATATTGATATGCCCGTGAAAAAGCACTGATTTTTTGTTTGTTTGCTAGCCTTTATTGAGCATTGTGCTGAACACTGATATATTGGGGGGTTTAAAGCAGAATTGATCTCTGTTTTTATTACATTTTTAAAAAAATGATGTATGTCGCATCAGCATTCCAAAGGAAAGGGAAAATACAGCATAGCAATGTAAAGGCAATTCTGGGAGATTTTTTGTGTACTCCTTGTGTGTATAACCTGCTTGAAAGAGCACACAAATCTCTGCTCTGGCTGCATCTTTTTTTCCACCAAACTCTTTCCCTCCCTCCCTTCCTCTGCCATGCCTGCTTCCTCCCATCGCAGACTGACTCATTTTCTCCTCTCTCCGTCTCATTCTTTACCTTGTCTCTCTCTGTCTCTCTCTCATTCACTCATCTGCCAGTCCCTCTCAACCTCTCTCCCGGTCCCGCTCTCTTATCATGTCTTTTTTCTGCCCTCTCTTCTCCGGTGTCCATTGTGCTACTGACTCTTTCTCCCCTGTTATTAGTGAGTGGTATGGGTCAGTCTCTCTCTCTCTCTCTCTCTCTCTCTCTCTCTCAATCTCCATCTGTGTGTGTGTGTGTTTGTTTGTTTGTTTAATCCACCTATCGATAGCGATATCCACATTCTACTTTTCTTCTAGTTTTTTTTTCTCCACATGCATTTGAAGCCTATAAAATAGTGAATATACAGTGCATTGTTAAAACTCGCACATACTGTATGTTGGTATGCTTGCAACAATGAATGCTTTTCAGATGACAGCAAATACAAAAAAAAACTTTATTTAAAAAATACAGAGTAAATAACAGTGCAGGAGATGCAAATGAAAAATCCTCAGAGACCTGCGATTTTAAAGACTGGGATGAGGTGCTTGTGTGCTGCTCGCTGTCCCTCAGGCCAGGAGTGCCCTCCCCTGCCTCTCTCTTCCCCGAAAGATGAGCCGTCTGTCATTGTCTTCGTCCTCGTCCTCGGGGGACCGGGAAAGGTAGATGGCTTTGAGTTATTTTTGGGGTTGGAAGCGTCTCTCACTTCCCTGAACTTTTCACTCTTTTTTTTTTGTGCTGCGACGCAGACCCACCTCGACTGCCTGTAGTCCGCAGCGTGAGCGCAGGCTGGCTCCCCTCTGGGTTTCGGCAGGTTTGCCTGAGTCGCCATGCTGTGCTCGGCTCGGTCTAAAAAAATAATGTAAAAAAATAAAGTGTTCTTTGCATGATGTCTTACAGTGTAGAAAGATTCCCTGTCTCGCACTCGTTCATACACACACTTTCACTCACCCTTGGAGACGTACGCACATAGGCACACACCTGCACACGCTGTCAGTCTTGATTATACTGTATAGTCTCGGTACGAGGGGTGGGGGGGGGAGTTGCAGTTGGAGTTGGGGTTAGGGTTAGGGTTGGGGGGGGTTGGACATTGTTAGCTACATATAATATCGCCAGGGAGCTCAACTCTCCACACAGTCAGTAAATCGCATTTTTCTTAATGGGATATTTTTACCAGAGGAGCAGAACTATTCTCAGTGCGTGACGCATGGAAGTAATGAACAAGTCAAACCTGGGAAAACGTGAGAGGAAAAAGCCGAGCAATTATTCAACGGCAACAGAGACTGAATCACCCGGAGGGATTAGATTTAAAACCCACTATGCCGTGTCTTGATGCAGCACCTCACAATTATAGATAGTACAGCAATGGCTTGGGCTCTGGGCCTTAAATTCCACTTTTCCGAAATCGCTGTTGTTCCCTTGAGCGAGGCGCTTCGCGCTCTCAAAGTTCAAAGCCAGAATGGAGGACGGGTGAATCCGACTCGCGTATTACGGTGAGAGATTTTGTTTTTTATTTTATTTTTTTGCCACGGTCGATCCTTTGAAAATCGATGCGGCATCACTCGCGAAAGTCTTGTTCCTTGTGGTCTCGTTCATCAGCTATACGGAAAAACAGTTCCGAAAGTATGGATCGGGTGTCTTTATTTCCATATTTTGTTCACTGCGTATCATCATCAGCTAAAAGAACAAAGAATGGCAGTGGAAGCACGCAGGGAATTCCAGAGGGTCCCATTACCTCATTGACAGCCGTTACCAGGGTAACATGGTAAAATCAGGGCCTATTAGTCACTAAGAAACAGGGATCACATGGCGTGTTCTCCCCCTCAGGAGTTTCAGGAGAGAGAAGGGCTGGGATCATATGACAAAATCTGGATTTGATTGACATTTATGTGCATTTATATAGGTGAAAGGGGGGGAGGGAGGGAGAGAAAGAGAGAGAGAAAGAAAAAAGACCGAATTGGGAGGAGGTAGAGACTGGAGGAATGAGGAGGAGGAGGATAGAGAGAGGGATAGATTCTCTGGAAAAATAATAGTCTCCCAAAATGAATTGTGCAGCAATTCTGTTTACACATGCTGTATGGTGTTTGGAACAATACATTATTTTAAATATTTGGGCTTTTCTCCAGAAAATCCCAAAGAGAAAAGCACTGATGTGATTGCTGGACACTGTAAACCTGACAGTGAGGGCTCTGTCATAGTGTGTTTGACACATCTAAGTGCCTTTTTTTAAGGATGTCTGTGAACCACAGGATGTGGTTTGGAAACAACACCCGGGGTAGCAAAAAGTACAGGGTTAACTTATATGAAAAGCAAAGGGAATCTGAAATGAAGTTTTAAAGTGTTAGATTGGCAGCATTGCAGAGAGAATTCATAACATAACTTTTTGTAATTTGTGCTGTTACTGAGTGAGAAGGATTTGAGTGAAGCACCGAGAATAAAGGAGGAATTCACTGGATGGCAGCAGATTCATTGAAGCCAAAAATCTGAAGGCTTTACTGAATAAGCTGACAGGTTGGAAAGAGCAAGTCCAGGCTGGAATGGAGCTCTGGGGACTCACCACACTCACCCCACCCGACTTTGTGGTAGATAGACTCACCCCCAGCTGCATTTCCTGAGCACATGCAACTAAGAAAAACTAATCGCAAGATAAGGTCTGCATAGGGATCGACTGATCCTGGAACACTAGTCTGTGATGTGTGTGGGTGCTCTTCCTCTCCAAGCTCTCACACATAATCGCCTCCATCTGCAATAACCCCCATCTCTCTGCCCCCCACCCCCACCCCCCCCCAGCGTCTGGACTACTCGTGATGGATTTTTTATTTATGTTTTGTTTTTGTTTATGTCACGCTTTTATGACCTTTTCTAATGCACGGCGGTCCATATGCGCGATGGCGTTCTGCCTGTTCGGCCTGCCCCTCTCTCTCTCTCTCTCTGTCTCTCTCTCTCTCTCTCTCCCGCTGTCAGAGAGCCCTCTCTCCCTCAGCCTCCGAGCGCGACTCCGCTCTTCCTCTTCGTCGGCCTGATTTATCAGTCTGCTCCCGGTGAATTACGAGCGGCGCGGTCGCCGTCGTGTCTGAACGCCGCGCTCGCCGTCTTCCCCCCCCCGCGCGTTATCTGAAGGCAGGTTGTTTTTTTTTTCGCGATGGGGTGACAGGCGACAGACGACGCGCCGCTCCCGCGACGGGCACGCCTTGTTACGGGGACGCCGCGGTCGACTCGCGCAAAAAAGCGATGATGGCGAAGGAACCGGAGCGGAGGAATAATGACTCGCGCTCGCTAGGCTAGCCTGCTGGCGTGCACTTTTTTTCCCCCTTTTTTTAAAAGAATGATCAAAAAGCAGTAGGAGGCTGCGCTCTTGACTCTTGCAGGAAGGTGTGTGCATACACGTGTGTATATATAAATTCAGAAGTCACCTTCAGTCCTAGACAGATATCTGGCACGTATCTTGTTGATACATTTATATTGTACATACATTTGTGTCAGTGTGTGTCACTATATGTACATATTTGCATATGTGTAATGCAGTGTTGTTGCATTTGTGTGTCTATAAGTTAATTTGTTATCATGAAAGAATTGCACTGAATAATAAAACTTCATCCTGCCAGTATTCCTGGCCACAGTCAATCATAGCACCGGATTTGAAGATTCTAGGACACGCTACTGCACTCAGCCATCGTTCATCACTGGCATTTTTCTTCATCAAAACCAATAGGACGTGTGATGCCGCCATCAATCAGTGAGCTGCGAACTCAGTGAAGATGGTGAAAGGTTTCTGTGTATCTAGGAGCCTGTTCCTCGTAAGGAAGAGTGGCTTCGGTGCGATCAAAACCTCTGCCTCGAGGAGCCGAATTTGTCCCTTTCAGGTGTGCGACCTCTGAAAGGTTTCTTTTGTCGGTGTGCATTAGGACGCGGAATACCTTTTGGAGCTCTGAAGAGGTTTGAAGGGGTGAAGTTGCAAGCGAGCACTTTGAAAATGCCAAGGCGCGGTGTTGTGTTTGAGAGACGTCCCCTTTGCCTTGTGGGAAATGTTAGAGAGGATATTTTGGTATTTGCCAATTGGAATGTGTGGGGGGAAATTAAGAGATGAAAACAGCCAGCGCGACTGTGAGCGACTGTAGTGGTTACTGGAGGTTCAGTGTTGATTCATAGCGGGGAAGTAAACAGATCTCTTGTTCTGTTATTTCTCCTCTGCAGTGAAGTGGTTGTTTTCTCTTTTCCTCTCTCAACGGGAGCTCATTGCAATGTTGTGCAGGGGCAACATTTCACCTCTTGCCGTGTTTTTCCGTCACATTTTTTGAAAAGGAAAAATCAAAACCGCTGCTTGGTTAGAAGTATATTTGCAGGAGTCCTGGGGTATGGAAAATTAATAATTGATATCCTCTCCTCTCTTTGTTTCTTGTTTAATGTGCTGTTTGAAAACTACTTTATAAAGAGTGCTCCATGAAATTTGGTTGATGCCATTTGGTTGATTTATTTGGGATGCCGTAACAGTTAAGTTTGGAAATCAGAAAGCGGTAAATTAGGAAGCATGTTAGCAGGTAAAACTAACACGCTTCCTAAGGACAGCGGGAAACAAAGTGGTGATCTGTAGATCTGAGAGGGGTCAATTTCCTCTCAATTTCAATTGGTTCAATGTAAAACCATTGGTTTTTTTTACCATTGGTTTTACATTGAATTACAATGAAGTGTACTGGCTTTATGAAAAACACCCTTTTTTTGTGTGTGCTTGCATGTGCTTTCGCTATTTATTTTCTTATGAGATCAGTTTTTTTTTTTTTTAAATCATCCCACTTCTGATGAAATGGAGATTATGGAGACCAGGTTGGTGATTTTCAGCAGACAGAGCTGGAGACTGTTAGTCTTTAGCCTTTTGGTCCTCCACTGATTTCAAATTACACTGTTGGAAGCACAGATGATGGTGTAGTCAGAGTAAAATTCCTACATGTTCTAAGACTATCCTCAAATGTAGAGCAAGCAGATTTTTGTCTGCATGTGGATGGATGTGTATCAGTTAGGTTTGTATTTGTTTTTATTTTATAGTTAGGTTTTATTGTATTGCTTATTTGTTATCAGCATGTGAGTGGCCCCACACAGGTTGTGGGCCATCTCCCTGTTACCCTCCATCTTGATACTGTATTAGCCTCCACCTCCACCTGTACTGATCGCAGGTATCCTGCTCCATCCCCAGGACGTCAGGGTCCAAACTTCATTTTCGGAGGTGATGTGTTAAGGAGGAGGGGTGGTTGTGTGTGTGGGACAGACCAATAGGGTATTTATTTTATATAGTGCATGAGTAGTTCATCAGGACCAGCAGGGGAGGCAGAAGCTCTTAGAACAGTTTTATTTTCCACTGGAAGATTCCTGTTGCCCTTTGCCAGTGCAAAAAGGAAATATAAACATTTAAAGATATTCCTACGCAAGTGCATGCACAGAAACCCACATGCAGAGTGTAATAAAAATGTGATAAAAACCATAACCGTAAATAAAGTGAATTGTATGGGATTTATTGGTAGGTACAATGCAGCCTTTCCATCAGTCCACTGATTACAAAATACTTATGGAAAAATGTCTCTCTGTTATAATCGTATGTTATATATGTGGTGGCAGTCCACCCGCCACCGCTCTTACGTGCTGCTGAAGTGTGACGTGAAAACACAAGATTGTTATGCATGTTTACTGGAAGCGGGTGGGAAATAAAACGGGCCTTTAACAGCATAATCTCCCGGCGGCGCAGTTTAGAGTCGTTTCCTCCGGGGCCATTACGTTAAATACTTTGGAAATATAAAGAAGGGCGAGATTAAAGAGCGTCTGCGAAGCGCGGAGGGCCGTACATTCGGAGATCAGTGTTGTCGTCGGCGTGCTGTGGAGGGAAAGCTGCTCGCTAACGAACGCGACGGCAGATTTACGGGCGGGTCCGAGCCGGTTCCCCGGCAGCGCTTCTCTCTGCAGTCAGCTCTCTGCTTCTCAGAGAGAGACGGGCGTCACGCACTTCCAGACCTGCAGGGGGCGATAGAGTCCAACACCCCAGTTGTCTGTAGTATTGTAATAGAATAAATTACACGGTATTGTAAGGGCAAGATTTCAAGGGGTGTTTTTGAATATGTTGTCATACGGCATCTATGAAGGTGTTTTTGTGAGTCTCTGTGCTTTCCAATATGTTGTTTTAACAGCACTATGCTACGTGTACTGTGTGGAGGCCATTTTAGCCTACTTACAAAAAAAAAAAAATACTGAGTATACTTAGGACTTAATAAATTCATAAAGCGTTTTAGAATGAAAAGCAGCCCGTATTTAATTCGCTCTTCAGGGTGCTGTTGAGTAACTGATATGTGGAATGGATGTACCATATGTCTGGATCTGCAGGAGGCCACCCGTCTCCAGGGGGCCGTCTATGCCGAAATCCAGAACTGAACGCAAGTGTTTTCGCACGTGTTCATTTTGTCAGGTTCTTGAGGGGGTGTATGTTCCCTGGGGCGGGGTGGCGAGATGGACCGGGGGGGCGGTGGGGGCGTTTCCGGTGTGGATCCAGCTGTGGTCCCGGCAGACGCAGGGGTCGCAGGGCAGCTGCGCAGACTCCAGGTGTTTCAGATTGGCTACGTGTGATGTCACCCCCCCCCCCCAAAGAGCACTGTGCACCGCGGCGTCTCTTGCCCATTGTGGGTTGTGATGAGGTCATCTCTTTGGTCATCTGTTGGACAGAGAGAAATCCATGACCCCCCCCCCCCACACGCACACGCACCTCCTTTAAGTGTCTAGGACGGTTCCATCTCTACCCAGTGACCTCCATCAGCTGGTGGGTGGAGGTTGGGTTCTCAGGGTTGGTGCCTCAATGCCTAATGCCATAATCTAAATCAGCTGGGGGGGGAGGGGGGGGTGAGGGCCAGAGAGCTCCAGTTCTCCGCTGCAGCCACACCCGTCTTTTTCCCACACTGCTCACACAGAGCAAACATTTAAAATAAGTCAGAACAGTTGTTCGTGTGTCCCTGTAATTAACCTACAAATGGAAGAACTGCACACATCTCTGGCTACATTAACTACTGCCGTGGGAAGCATTTAAGCGTTTTTTTGTGTCTTGTTAATTTTGTTCGCTGGTGAATCACTTCCATTGTAGCCTTGAGCATAATGTGAGCTGCTTCCAGGAAGTATCCAGGTACTGCATTTGCAAGGATAACATTTAATATGTCAGATCTGCCAAGTAAAATATGGATCGTATCTTAAATAAATAATATATTTATGAAGAATAGCTAACTCATGATGCATCAAACTGTAATTGCTAATTGCACTAAATGCTGACCTTTTCAATTTCAGAAAGGCAACTTGTTTGCTTTCACTTGGCTTTATCAGAAACGCTTATTTGATTTTATTTATGATTTGAGTGCGAGTGTAGCCTATTGAGTGGCACGTATTCCCCTACAGATAGATTCAGCTCAACAGAGACCACGCAAGCCCCAGTGTTACTGACACTTTCTCCTTTTTCTCATGCTTTCTCTCTGTCTCTGTCTCCCTCCCTCCTTCCCTCTGTCTCTCATCTCTGTCTCTCTCTCCCTCCCTCCCTCCCTCTGTCCCCGTGTCACCAGCAGGAGCTCCTGACTTAATGAGTCTAATAGTCTGGCGCTCTGCTCATAATCAGGACGGCCTAATTTATTTGATTAGCAGCCGTGCGCGGAAGAGACGATCGCGGGCGGCGGCTGCGCGATCGGCGTCAGTGCGGCCGCCCGCGTGCGCTGGCAGGGGTGCGCACGCCTTACGGGACAGCGGGACGGCCATCCCGAATCGCACAGGAGGCCTTTTCTCCTTCTCCCGCAACCCTCGACCGTCAACAAAATGATTTCTGTGTCTGCCTTTAGTGGGGCTTTCCTTAAAGCTCGCTGATAGCTCCTGCTTTTCCCCCCCCCCCTCCTCTGGAGCTCCTGCTTCTCCTCCTCTCGCTGGAAACCGAGCCTCGCGCTCAACAAAATGTCACCCTTCACAGCTGCTGCATTGAGATATACTGCAGACACAGTTTTAATTATGGGCAAACAAAAACTGCCGTATATGGCAACACCTGGAACGTGGAATATCAAAGCTTTCCCCTCCGCTATCTCTCTCTCTCCTTCCTGCTTTCTCTCTTTCTCTCGTCTCCTCCTCTTCGCTCTCCTCTCTTCTCTCTCTCTTCCCTCTCCTCCTCTTTCCTCTCTCTCTCTCTCCTCTCTTCCTCTCTTCTCTCTCTCTGTCTCCCTCCCTCTTTCTCTCTCTGTCCCTCCCTCTCTGTCTCTCTTTCTCTCTCTGTCTCTTTCCTTCTTTCTCTCTCTCTCTCCCTCTCTGTTCCTCTTTCTCTCTCTCTCCCGCTCTCTCTCTCTCTCTCTCATTTTTACCAGATGAGCACAGCTTGCATTGGGAGGTGGGAGTGTGCTACCTGCTCGCCACGGGGAGCTCTGTGCTTTTCATAGTTGAGGCCCGTCAATCAAAAAGGGGAGGCGTGCTTCTCCTCCACAAGTTTTGAAATTTGCTTGGTGGCAATTTTTCTGTCTTTATTTTTTTATCCAGTTGCAAAGTCCTTTGAACTGGTTCATTTGAGTGAGTCGTGGCGCATGATCTGGCATCTCAATCGGTTTTGGAAGTCTCAGTGTCCCAGCACTAGGGATCGTGCAGTAAATCCCGGGAACGCGGATCCCCAAAGAGTCACGAGCGTTTCGCATTAACCCTGTTTCATCCCCCGTTCTCAGAAGCGAAAGATTATTAGCCAGCCGTCTACAGAGCCCTTATCGTTTTCCCACAGAAGCCGAAAGTGCTGCAGTCTGTGACCTTCCGGTCGGTAATCAAACTAATCGCCTGAGAAATCTCTCTCCCGCATTCCAGATAAGAAATTCCTCCGCGGGCTCTACCAGGCGTTCCGCCTGAGCGGCTTCGCTGGCCGTACGAGCGCGACGCCGTCGGACGCGTCTGCCGTCTGACGTTGAGCCGTTTTCTCTCGGTGTCACAGTAAGCAGGCCTTCGCCGTGTTGAGTGGCCGGCGCTCCTGACTCGCCGCGGCCTCGCGTATCTCACAGGGGAAGAGAGAGGGGGCTTTCACCCCCCCCCCCCCCCCCGGCCGTAAAAAAACCACCGCGCCGCGATTTACGCCCGCGACAGAAGCACCGCGTCGCGCCGAAACAGCTGAGCTGAAAATCGATAGGTTGCAGCGCGCCGCGCAGGTGAGAATGAGCCGGCGTTGGTGGTTTTATTTGTGGCTCGGCCCCGGAGAACGGCTTCAAAGCGCGATGGGAGCGATGCTGACCTCGTCTTGATCGCGCCAACATGAAAAATTCATCTGAAACCGCTTTGATCTTAAGTGAATAATTGGTCGGAGCTGCGCCCCCTCCTGGTCAGAAACCATACGGTTCTGCAGCCTCCTCGGCCGTCTCTACTGTGTTTTAACAGTTACGTTGGGTTTTCGTATGAATCCCGGTCCGCACAAACGTGTCTTTGTTGGGCTCTGGCTGTGTTAGGCTGTGCCCGTGTCTGCCGTTAGTATTATGTTAGTACTGCTTATTTGCTGAGCACGCACTCCTGTGCACGGTGACTAATACAATGCAATCTTTTGCATATTATCCAATTATACAGCAGAGTAGTTACGTGCCTAACTCAAGGGTGCACGACAGGCAGTGTCTCCGTCAGGGATCTGAAGTGGTGAGAAACCTGCTGACCACTGCGATACCTCGGTCTCTACATTTAGCATCGCTCAGTCGCTGGTGTTGTTCTCATGTGTGTGGTAGACACAGGGAAACGTCTAGCCTGTGGGGTTTGGGTACCTTTAGCCCACGGTCCAGCATGCTCTGCTCTCTGCTGTAGAGGAGGTGCTCAGGGGAGGTGAAGCTTGCCCTGCTCCTTGCTGTAGAGGAGGTGCTCAGGGGAGGTGAAGCTTGCCCTGCCCCTTGCTGTAGAGGAGGTGCTCAGGGGAGGTGAAGCTGGCCCTGCTCCCTGCTGTGGAGGAGGTGCAGTGGAGTCTGGGTACTGACAGGACTGTCAGGTTTGCATCATGGCAGGAGAACATCACAGCACAGAAAGTCAGTATTCAGGGGAACTGATGGGGAACGAGAGGACACAGAAGAATTCACCATTGAGAACAGTGTATCAGTGTATGTGTAAGGCAGTGTGTGCGTGTGTGTGTGTGTGCGTGTGTGAGTGAGTGAGTGAGTGTGATCCTCTTCATGTCTCTGTGTATGCAGTGTCTGCATGTGAATGGAGAGTGGAATATATAATGAGCGGACGTATGTGCGCGCGTGTGTATGTGAGTGTGTGCGTGTGTGTGTGCAGGCATACATGCATCTGTGTGAATGAATCTGTGTGCGTGTTGTGTGTGTGCGTGAGAGAGTGAATGTGATCTGCATGTGCACAGAGAGTGGAATATTTAATGAGCGGGTGTATGTGTGTGTGGGTATGCGTGTGTGCGTGTGCACGCTGTGCGTGGGTGTGCGTGGGTGTGTGCACGCTGTGCGTGGGCGTGCGTGTGTGTGTGCTGTGCGTGGGTGTGCGTGTGTGTGTGCTGTGCGTGGGTGTGCGTGTGTGTGTGCTGTGCGTGGGTGTGTATGACATGGATTAGAAAATCTAAAACCATTTGGTGAGGTTGACCTCATTAAATATATGGAACTGCTCCCAATGCAGGCTCAGTGGAAAAGGGATCATTTGGGTGCCTGTTCTTCCTCCCCTGGCCTGTGGAATATTCATAGTCCTCTTCTTTTAACTGACACAGTCGAGAGGGCACGGATTCAAGCAGTAGCACATCAAGAAAAAGAGCAGAAAAGCAAAAAAAAGAAGGGCCAATTTTTTAAATGGGTGCTGATTGATATTTGATTTAATTAGCGGGTTTTATAGGGTTTCTAATGTCGCTGTTGAGAGGGAATGGACAGAACAGCAAAGCTGGAGAGTGTGGAGTCTGGGAGGTAAACACGGAATAAAGGAAGTGTTTTGCAGGGCGACACTGTGACTTCATGTGGTGGAACGCACTAGAAGGCTCCGGACTCTTTTCTGTTTTCACTCCCGCTGTGTTTGTTCTGTCCCCCTAAACAAAATATGACGTTTGCAAACTGAGACAGTTCGGGGCGCTCGGCTGGCAGCCCCTGCCTTATTCCCCAGCGGCGCGGGGCTGCTGAGAGTCTTGACATTTCCTCGTCCGGCTCCTTGTCTTTTGTCTCTGTGTCTTCACCCCCCCCCCCCCCCGACCCCCCACCACCCCCATACACACACTGCATTCGCACAAGTATTCCCAAAAGCTTTTATTCTTTCCCTTTTTTTTATCCTTGGTCCCTCCCCTCTTTCTGTATCTCTCTCTCTCTCTCTTTTTCTCGCTCTCAATCTCTCTCCCTCCCTCCCCCTCCCTTCTCTCTTTGTTAGAGACGGCCCCTCGTCCACTCCCCTCTCTCCTCCTTGCTCTCTCTCCCCCTCTCCCCTGTTTTTCCTCTGTTGTCGGAGGTGGAGGAAGGGTCTGGAGCGTACGGACTGTCTTGTTTTTTTGTTTTTTTTTCTTCCTCTCTCTCCCTGTGCAAGACAGAGTGTCAAGACCTGGCAGCCTCTCTGTCTTCTCTCTCTCGCTCTCTCTCTCTCACACACACACACTCTCTCGCTCTTCCTCACTCACACACACACACACACTCGCGCTCTCTCTCTCTCTCTCTCTCTCACACACACGCACACACACACTCTCTCTCTTTCTCTCTCTCCCCACCCCTCCCCACACACACACACACACACACTCTCTCTCTCTCTCTCTCTCTCTCTCTCCCCCCCCCCTCCCCACACACACACACTCGGGCTGTGTGCCTTGCCGGCTGAGCGCAGCTTGCGCTGGAGGTGGGAGGGGGAGCTACCTGCTGCCAGAGGGGAGTTTTTTGACGAGCGCGCGCGGAGCAGAAGTTGTAGCTCCGGCTGGCTGCACACGTCGCCTCTCAGGGTCCGGCTGAGTGAGAGAAGAGCCCGCGAAGGCCGGTTCTGAGCCTCTGGGCCAGTACCAGGGGAAGGGATTGAAGAAGCCTCTTTTCTCTGGAACGGAAAAAAACCAAAAAAGACAATAAACCACTCCTCTGAAGGAAGACAGAGAGTTTCCTCCAGCTCTTTTTGTGAGGACCGGTCTGTGGCAGTGGAACTTGAAACGGGGACCAGAGGAACTCTGTTTGTGCTTTCTCTTCATTATTCTGCACAGCGGCTTGCAACGTCTTTTTTTTCAGCCGCTTTTCTCCCGGGATCAAAGTTGTGTCCGAGCGCGGAGGTGTCACCCCCCCCCCCCTCTCCCCAGCCACCTGTGGGGTCCCACGCACCGCCCCGGGACGGCAGCCTGAACGGGAGCCTCACCGGAGTCTGCAGGGGGTCGCAGCCGCGTCGCCCCTCCTCGAGTCGGACAGGCGGTCCAGGCAAACTTTTTTTTTGGGGGGACGGCTGGGGGCCTGAAACTCACGCTGCCCGGGAGAGCCATATGGTTTAGCGAGCACGGGACAGCTGCTCTCTCTCCGCCAGCTAATTACGCCTCTGAAATACGGCTACGTAGCGGGGTGAGCGCTCCTTCCCCCCCCCCGCCGGCGCTGTTGTTTTTACGACTTGAGGGGGGGAGAGACGATTCGTCGGGGAGCCCTGCGGCGGACACAAAGAGCACTGTGTTCCCTGGCTGTGCGTGTGTGTGACGGAGGACAGGGGGACCGATGAGCCTGCTCCCGGCCCCGGGCCGCCTCCTCTGATTCACCGTCCGAGCGACCGGCTCCAGGGATGCCCCGCCGTCCCGCCAGGAACTCCTGACGAGCGCTACGCTAACCCCAGCCCAGAATCTTGACAGCCGCGTGGGCGGGTGGGTGAGGGGGGGGTGGGGGCGTGAGGGGAGGGGGACCGTGACGGATCGGTGGGGTCGGGGGTGGTGGTGGTGGGGGGTGTGTGTGCAGGGATCAGTGAAAGGGGAAGGGGGGGGTGTCAGTGTATAAGCGTGCACTGCTCTCTTTTTTTATCGTTTTCTATCGCGGAGCGAGAGGGAGAGATGAGCTCTGGCAGGGCGGACGAGCAGACGCCAGCCCCGGTCTGGGCTTGATTTGTTTCCGCGTGCGGTAGCGGGATTCCTCTCTCCGCGTTCTTATCTCCCGGGGTGGGGGGGGGGCAAGGGGGGGTTTAAAGCGCGCGGAGTTTACGAAAGTGTCGGAGCTCTGATTGTGCACCTGCCGCCCGCCCGAGTCGGCGTCGGAGCGCCCCGGGAGCCCCCGGCCGAGCGGAGCCTCGCACCTGCGCCTCCCCCCCCCACCCCCCACCCCCACCCGCCCCCTCTGGCCACCGGCAGGCTAGCTTTCTTTCACACGGACTGAACAAACGAAGCGGGGCGGAGAGGGGGGGTGGGGGGGGGACACGGCTGAAGTCCCCTTCTCCTTCCCTGTGGCGCGCGGGGGAACGGGAACTGACATGCCGCGCTGGAGGACCAGCCGACGCTTTCTCCACCGTTTCCCAAGAGCACCGGCGACCAGACGCCTGCGGAGGACGGACCGCGGAGTTTGAGCCCCGTTCGGGCGTTCTTTTCCTTTTTTTTTTTCTCCTCCACGCTCCTTCTTCTTCTCGTCCGCATCCCACGTGTGTGCGACCCCACCCCCCCCCCCCCCCCCCCCCCCCCCGCCCGGAGGTGTGGAGTGCAGCATGACTAGCTGTCACTACCCCAGCGCCACCCCTGAGAGGGAGCGGATGTACCAGCACAAGGTCTCCCTGGTGGTGCGCTACTTCATGATCCCCTGCAACATCTGCCTCATCCTCCTCGCCACCTCCACCCTGGGCTTCGCCGTGCTCCTCTTCCTCAACAACTGTAGGTTTTCTCCCCCCCCACCCTCGTGTGCCTGACCACTCCTGTCTCCTGTCAGCTGAGCGAGCGTGTTCACCTGCGCACGTGCTTGTGGTTCAGCCTCCGTGTGTCTCAGTGTCTGTGTGTGACGGGTTCGTGTATCTGTGTCAGTTAGTGGTGTGTGTGTGTGTGTATGTGTGTGCGTGCCCGTGCCCGCTTGTGTACATGTGCATGAATCTTTGTGTGCCCTCGTGTGTGAGTGCGTGCCTTGACGTGCACGTGTATCTATTTTTGTGTGTGTGACTGTGTGTGTGTGTGTGCGTGCCCGCTCGTGTACATGTGCACGAATGTTTATGTGCCCTCGTGTGTGAGTGTGTGCCTTAACGTGCACGTGTATCTGTTTGTGAGTGTGTGTGTGTGTGTGCTTATGGATGTGTGGCTCTGAGCATGATAGTCCTGGCACATTCAGGTTTTATCCGTAGATCACGTGGGTTCATGTTGTCGTTTGCACTCTGCTGTAGTTTTAACTGTAGCACAATGCTGAACGGTACAGAGAGACGGTGTAAAGGAAAAGCTCAGCACGCCCTCTTCACCTGTGATGCTGCCGTCATTGCAGGCGGCGTGTATTAACTACGGGAGAGGGGGGAGGTGACATCAGAACGGTGTCGTTCTGCTGCAAAAAAAAAACCAGCCTGAACCCTCTGCTCTCCCGCGCGAAAAAAACAAACGGCGTTCCGTTGAGCGTTGGAACGCGACTCACAGACGCGATGGCGATAGCCGCCGCGCCGCGATGAGCTGGCCTTTCGCTTTTCAGAACGCGAGTCCCGGCTTGAATTTGGAGCCGACGCGTTGTGTCTGGAGCTTGCGCGTCGTGAGCGTAGTCTGTGAGCGCGTTACGCGTCTGTGAGCGTCCGTGTACGTCCGTCTGTGCGTACGCGCTGTGCGCTCCGGCGTGGCTTCGCGCTGGGGCGTGCTTTTTGCGTGCTGGGTGTCCGCTGTTGCTTGCGGCGGGGCTTTCAAATAGGCGTGTGATCGAAACATGAAAGAGTTTACTTGAAAGCGCATCAAGAGAACGCTACAGAAAGAATGAGGAATCGGGTAGAGAGAGCTGTGTTTCTGCGGTGGCCTGTGTTTTAATGACCGTCCCAGACCCGGGGGGGCACAGAGCAGGGGGACGTTGGACGTGAGACGCGTGGCATTTGGCTGTTCTTATGCTCTCGCTTTCTGGCCTTATCGGCGTCAGCGCCGAATTCGTGGTGTTTGTGTCCGCCTCGCCGATACAGCTCTGTCCTCTGTGCCATCACACTGGCAGATCAGTAGACAAAATAACAAGGGATTATTTCGCTGAATGTGGATGTCTCTGAAGTGTACTGCAGCGGCTGTTGGGAAATAGCTTTTTTTAAAAATTCCCTTTAAACCTATTTTTGGTTTGTCGGTGCATTTAATTAGACTGCGACTCTCCAGAGTTCCAGGGTGGCTCTTTGCGAGAGCATTTGTGCAAGACCCCAAACTCTCCAAGCCAACTTTTTTAAGAAGTGTTTCTACCTCTGTGCTAAAACAGCACAAACCCTTCCACCCCCCCAATCCCCCTCCTCTACCCCCACCCCCACCCCCATTTCAGCCTTCACTTCTCACAGACAGG
Organism: Anguilla rostrata; assembly: GCF_018555375.3. NCBI lineage: Eukaryota > Metazoa > Chordata > Actinopteri > Anguilliformes > Anguillidae > Anguilla > Anguilla rostrata. The sequence goes on from NC_057945.1 coordinate 32,236,055, forward strand.
AAGAAGGGTTGGGGACACACCACGGGTCATTAGCATCACAAAGCTTTTTGTCAGTTTGGCAGAAGATTGTCCCGTTGGGATCTGGGTGGCATCGTACTTCATTTTGACAGGAAGCTGGGTGACGCGGCTTTCAACCCGATCAGGACAGTGGAACTCTGGTTCTTCGGTACGCTGGTCTTGCTGCTGGGCGCGTGTAATAGTGAGGGATGTCACTGGGGTTGGAACAGAAATTCAGTTAGATTTGCCCATAATAGGCTAAAGCAAGCCTCAGAGGCAGAGGTGGCATTCACACAGGCACAAATGTGTGCACATAGCTGCATACAAACATGCCATTCACACCAACACACACAAACACTAACACACACACACACAGACGCACGCACACATATGCGTATTCAGATTCGGCACATGCACAGTATACAGTATGAACAGCAAACCCGAGACACGCGTGCACATGCACTCGCTTGCCTGTTGGCCAGTTCGCAGTTACGTGAGTCACCGTGACGTCGCGGAGCCGTGACAGTCTGTTGAGGGCGCGGTCTTCTTCGGCCACGCCCTGCCTCTGCTCTGCTGTGCTGGGCTGCGTTAATGAGCAGAAAGGCCACAGCCATCACAACTGACCCGGAGACTGCCTCAACAGACACTTCATTACCGAGGCACTTGAAAGTGAAAGAACGCCTCCCCCCCCCAGCTCTCCCAAAGCCACCACGTGCCCCCCCCCCACCCAACTGCCTCTTCCTCACACTGCTGCTCGACGGGCCGTTTGAAGAGAGCCCGAATCTAAAGCGGTAAACCTGGCTCCTGGATGCTGTTTGAGATAAACAAACGTTCTAATCCGTGTTTCCTGATAAAGAGGCGCTGCCGTATAATTAATAGAAGAAGAACAGACCGTTCTTATTTTGTCTATGGGGGGGTTTGGCAGTGTTTTCACTCCGCTTCACCCTTTGCCCTGAAGAAAGGTCACCGCGACCCATCTGTGCTAGGGAAAAAATGCCACTTTAGTACAAATGTGAGTTCTGACATCACCAGAGTCGGGCTTTGGTTGCCGGGCAGATTGTAGGTTTGCCCGCCACCTTTCCCTCCCCCCTGCCCTGTTGCCCATTGCCCAGTTTATGGGGATATGCTAGTAATTATTTTCAATTCATTTTTTGAACTGGGCGGGGAATGCTTGCTTTCCAGTTCCCAGCCGCTGCAGTCACATGTTCAGCAGTGGTCCAATGTGGCGCCCTTCGTGCTAGTAATCTTAAGCGGTGCAATTTCAATAGGCCCTCTTTGGCCTCATCTGCAGATGGTGCGCGTTCACATATGCGTCAATATTTATGTTTTGTTTGGCCAGCACGTTGGGCTGCGATCCAGGCCCAGCCCCGTGCAGACAAAATATGTGCGACAGACGAAAAAAAAACTGTTGACAGAGGTCGTTTGTGTTCCGTCTGCTTTTCGCCACGTATTGCGATCGAACGTACGCAGTTTGTGAAATACGCCTGACACAAATTGCCCGGACTGTTAATACTGTTTAAACTTCTGAAGCATAATTGTTTGCTTTTGTACTTTTTTTTTGTATGAAAACTTTCCTTTCCCGGCAGGAATGGATTTTTTTTTTAAAAACCTCTTACATATTAAACATTATTTCCGCGCTCTTAAGGTGCAAGGTTATTAGGAGCCCGGCAGCGCGTTCGCTAGTCTCTGGTTACTCACGCTTATTTTCTTTGGTTAATTCCCCTTCGCCTGGAGAGGGGCGCTGGGGGGAGTTTGTCCGTTTGTGAGCGCAAGCCAGTTTCCTGCCCGCAAGCGTTACTCTCACTTCTGGTCCTCGCGCTCGTCGCACAGCTGTGGCTCGAGGTGGCACGCAGCGAAGTGTTCCCTGTTCTTTAACCCTTTATGTAACTCCAATGTAACGGCCGTCATTCTAAACTTGTTGTTTTTTTTTCTCTCTCTCTCCTCTTTCTTTCCAGACAAACCTCCCTTCACCCCAACGCCGCCCCCGGATGGTAAGTCTCCTGATGTTTTTTTTTTTTACGCCGATCGCTCGCGTTGATGCCGGTAGAGCAGGTGGGGGGGGGGGTGTTGGTCTGCGCTCTGGTCTTCAACGGTCAGTGCCAGCCCTGGCCTGTGAGGGGCGCTAAGCAGGATTTGATTTGGGGGATACCCAGCCCACCTACTGTACCCCCTAATTATATATATATATGTATATATTAGTATATTAGTTTGGGAGCCCCCTGGTGGACGCACAGCCCTAAGCAGCCGTTTGTGTTGCTTTTTGGGTCAGGGCCAGCTCTTTCAGTGATGGCCGTTTGGAATGGGACGGCACTTCAGATCTCTCCCTGGAGACGGTGCCTCTCGATGACTCTGGTTTCATCCCTGGCGTGTCCGTCGCGTGGTATAATCGCGATCTCTTCCACCTCGTTAAATCCCGCCCCCCCCCCCCAGCTGTCCCTGTGTGGTATGTGGGGCGGGCGTGTGCGGCTCCGGTCGGGCGGACCTTCGCACCCCCCCCGCGGCGGTCACCCGCTCGCCCCCTCTGCCTTTTCGCGGCTACGAGTCGGCCCGTTTCTGCTGCTCGATCTGCCACAGTCACGAAAACCACCAACGGCACTCTGCTGGCGAATGGCGAAATCTTAATGAGGACAGATAGTCTTTGCTATTTTTGAAACTTTGTCGGGTACATTCATGCAACAGTTTGACTGAACGAGTTGGGGCTCGGCTCACTGGAGTGTCCCTTCAAAGCTTGCACATTCTTCTTAGGTTTGGTTAAAAATATGAATGTCTTTTGCTGTGAAAAGGATATATATTCCCTTATATTTATTCACTATTTACTGTGTTTACTAATTGTTTAATAAACTACTATCTTTCCTTTTCTCCCTATTTATACGCAGTGACATGTTGTGCATACACTGTATATGAATGAACGGTATTTGCATGTCTGGGCTGGGGAGTAAATAAGGTGCATATTTTCTGTATTGGTGTGGCCATACTTAGCCTGATTCATATCTTTTACGTTAAGTCGTGGCTACAATTTCCAGCTAGTCTTTAGTAAATAGACGTTTGAATATAAATTGGATGTGATGTAAGACATAGATGTCAGCGAATTGGAATTTCAACCCTTGTTTTACATGGAAACAAGTGAGACTGAGATAAAGAGAGAGATTAACTCTCGATAGACGTAGATAGACTGTGTTAATAAAGCTATTATACAGTCACATGGGACAGATGCCAGTTTCTGCCATGGATGACTATGTCTACAGATGTTGTTTTTATATGTAGTCATAAAAAATATATATATTTTGTTACAGTAAGTGAATACATTCTGCAGTTTATGCCGATATATCCTTCCTGTAGTTAAAAATCTTCCGTCAAAGCATATTTCTCCAACCACTTCTCACATTTTCTCAACAAACATTCCCCCCCCCCCACTTCCCTCGTATCAACGTAGCAGATTTTTAAATGCTCTGATCACTACATGCCATCAGCTAAAGGCTTTTATGGCTCTGATGCTTTTAGGGACCATCTCTCACAGAAGAACCCACAGCGAATGTTCCATTAATCGCCATCTTTACTTGGTAACGGTCCCACATTCTAAAAGACCTTTACGACCTTTTTTTCCCGCATTTTGTAAATTTGTTTTTTGACCTTGCCAGTGACAGTGCCAGCTCAGGTGTCACAATAGTTTGGCGTGGTTCAAAATGATTTAAACGAAAGAAAGTGAATTTCAAGGCAGAGGATTCTGTGCTGTTAGTTGTGTTAGTCGGTTAGCTGTGCTAATTTTGTGTTCTTAGCTTGATGTGTGAGTGATGAGCTCAGTAGGGGAACCTCAGTTCTTAAACCATGGTTTTTTAATTCTCGTAAATTCTTGGATCTTTCAATTTATACTGGTTAATCATTTCAAACACTTCTCTAGTAATGTTCCTGCAGATCACATAATCAAAAATACTCCAGCATATTAATCCTCCAACAGTCATTAATTACCCACATCAAACATCACACTAACCGCCAATTATGTCTGCTAGTAGTAATATTCCTTCATGTTAGCCAACTTTAAAATTAGTTCTTATATATAAGCACATTGTATATAGATGAAATTTGTTTTCCAGCACGTATGCAATTGGAACTGGCTTTCTTTGTCCAAAATTTGGAGGTGACTTCAGCCCAGATCCCCCTATAACGAGCCTGAGAATATATCCCCACCCCCCCTCCAAAAACAACTCTTAAGCTCAGTCCAGATTAATATGCATCACCTCAGTGAGAGGCTGGCCAGGCTACTTGGCTGGACAGTTGTGCCTGAATGAAGCCCATTCAGAGAGGGGCTGTGGTATTTGTGTCTCCTTCTGTACCAAACATTGCAACACACAACTCACTCCTCCTGTGTGTCCTCTTGTGTGTTCTTTTTTTGTAATCTGTTTAATGGCAGACAAGATTGGTTTGCACTGCTAAATACAAGAGGCTCCAATTTGACAGGTTAAAAAGAAAAGAAAAGAAAAAGAAAAAAAGAGTGTGCCAATGCGGGTGAGAAATGCAATATGTGTGAGGCGCCGCCTAAACCTCCCCCGAAGTCTTCCAAACGCTGGGCTATCGATCGCCGGGCTCATTTGCCGATGGAGAAAGGCTGCGCTCTCAAACTGCGGCTGTTTCTGCGTTTTCAGAGTGAAACGCCACAGATAGTCCTGTCAAGGGCTGTCATTAAAAAAAGAAAACTATAAAAAAAAACTAAAAGATTGATCGGGCGGCTGCAGATGCCTTCAGAGGAGGCTTTGAGGGACGAGCACGTGCCAGCCTGCCATCTCTGAAATTTGACGGAGGGCTTTGTACTGTAAGACTGAGACGGTCTCACAAATATGAATGAGCATTCCAAATAGAAAGCCAAAAAAAGAAGAAAGTGGTTTTCCAAGTCTAAGATCAATAGTAGATTAAATTAAGGGCCATCGATTGACAGAAATGTTCAGGTTTTATTTATTGAGCGATTTATTTTTGCACCTGATGTGCACTACATGGCCAAAAGTATGTGGACACCTGACATCTAACGTTCCATCCAAAATTATGGGTATTAATATGGAGTTGGTCAATCCACACCAATCTCAACAATTCCATTTCTATATGGACCTTCGCTGTGTGCCCGGGGGCACTGTCATGCTGAAACAGGAAAGGACCTTCCCCAAACAGTTGCCACAAAGTTGGAAGCACAGAATCGTCTAGAATGTCATTGCATGAAGATTTTCCATCACTGGAACTAAGGGGCCTAGCCCAAACCATGAAAAACAGCCTCCGACCAAGGGGTGTCCAGATACCTTTGGTCATATAGTGTAGTTATGGGATTTTAGAAGGCTGTTGTATGAAATCAAAGGTGCTGTAAAACATGTTATTGGAAAACAACTAACTGCAGAGGATGGATTGGTGATAGTTACCAGATTTATCATACAGAATGCTTTTGTCTGTGCTCAGTGATTATTGGATAAATCCTTACTAATAAAAGCCTGATTTTCGGCTTTCAAAAGCGGCAAAGTGACAAAGCTCCCTTTAATTAGTGCCTCACTTGCATCTGAAGTCGGATACCAAGATAATTATTGCCTGTCGTTTTGAGGTATTGTAGCAGTTGCTCCAAATTAGGCTGTTGTCTTCAGACAGAAATGAAAGATAGATTTCTATCCCGTGGGGGAAAGCCAGTTCTGTGGAATCTTGAGTGAGCTCATCCAGGGTAAAGGCTTGGCAAGAATTAAAGTCATGCTTGTCTGTTTGTCAGTCGATGGGTGTGTGAGCTCACTCTGGTACATAAAAAAATTGAAAGGCCTCGCAAGTTTTTTTTTTTTTTTTTTTTGTGTGCGCGTTCTTCTCGCTTTTGGCATGCCAGCAGTAAAGCTGGGCTTTAAATAAAAATTGGACGATTCCTTAGCTGGTAGGGATTTGTGATCCCAGCCCAGATGGTGTCTGATAACAGTACAGGATTTTGCCCATCAGCATCAACCCAGTTGGGCAACCATTTAAAGTGCCATAGGCTGACTTCCACTTCTTTTCCACTTTATAACTTCTCAATTTGAACCAAAAAAAAAAAAGCAGGAAGGAGCCAGTTATGTCCCTAACACAGTGGCAAAGATCAGTGGAAATTTTGGGCTTTCTCATCAATCATCAGTTGTTCACAGTGATAATAACGACGGATATCTGTTAGAGTATTGTTGGAACCCACCGGGTGAACAAAAGGAATCTGCTTTTTGAGTTGTTCCAGCGGTTTAGGAAAATGTCTTGGATGTCCAACCCACCTCCATAATGTTTTCTCTCACTTACTGAGGGTACTTCGCGAATAGAATTATTCTGTTCCTCCTCTAACTGGAGGAATTATGGCTTCAAATCGCCTGTTACGCTTCTGTGTCGTGACTGTTTTGGTTGAGGATGCTGTTGTACTGTCGACACATTAATGCCATTTCCTATTGAGTCCTTGGAAGAATTTCAAAGGACGGCTCTTCAAAGTGTTTTTGCAGATAAATAACTATGTGCCCCAATTTTTAATTGGAACAGTGTTACATTAATTCTGAATATCATAGACATGAAATAGTGCTTTCTTTCCCTTGCTGCTGTATAATTCTTTTAAGTGTAGTTAAAATTTGTTCCAAGGCAGAATTAGAGAATTAGAGGCTTTTCTGTGTTGTTTCCAGATGTAAATGTGGAAAGACACATTCTGTCAATATTATATTGAATTCAGTGAGCATGCAAGTAACATTACAAAACTGTACAGTTACAGTGTTGGCATTTATTGATCCCCAGTTGTGCATTAAAGTAGCATACCATTCTCACAATAAAAAAAAAACAAACATTCAGTGTAAAAAAAAAAAAACACTAATTATAGGTATATGCAAAATGTATGTGGGAATGGGACTGCTTGTGGGAGAGAGAAATATAGGGACGTGTATGATAATAAAATAAGTAAATAAAATAAGTAATGGATTACGGTGTATGGTAGCTCAATACAGTGTGATGCTGATGGTGGACGTTTTCCAGGGGCAACAATTTTAGGCTGCCTCTTGGAGTGTGGAGAGTGAGTCCTACATAACTTATAATGCATAGAAAAAGAAAGAATGGGGGAAAAAAAATCTGTCAGTAATTAATTTGATCCTCGCTGTGTTCTTGACAGTGAGACTCTCACCCGGAGAGCGGTGGATTTAATTACTGCGCCTCCGTTATCTTAATTAAATCTCTTCACGGCGCTGATTCTGCACAATGAGGCCTGAAATCTCCCTCATCTTTCGGGGCGCTGAGGATGGTAGCCCCACATTAAAGGTAGCCTGAGTTCAGATGCTCTCGTGGATTAGCATCTGCTTAGCATACGGTGAGATTACCTGAGCAATGAGCCTTCAAAGAGAGCTATATTAGCCCCGCATTCTCTACAAGATGTGACATTATTGGGACACTGTGTGTTTGAGGCTGTCTACTGTGAATAGACACACACTCACACACACGCACGCGCTCACACACACGCTCACACACACAAACACACACTCACACACACACACACTCACACACACTCACACGCAAGCTCACGCGCTCACCCACGCACACACACATGCTCACGCACGCATACACACACAGACACATGCACGCTCACACACACCCACACACACACACACTCACACACACACAGTGTATTTATGTTATGTGTTATACTCGCAAACAAATTCCCGGATTTCTCCAGAAAAGCCGCTGGATGCAGTTTCCCAGGCCTCATTAGCCTCCTGTATGCTGCCTGCGTAAGCACCGGGATATAGTTAGCTCTCCTGATAGCCTCATAAAAGGAGACACAAATCTGACTTGTTTTGACATTTTCCTGTCTGAGCCGCCGCTGCGTGAGCCTGCAGCGGAACAGCAGAGAAAACCGGGGCGCGGGATATTGATCCGTGAGGGGAAAAATACATTTTGGACGTCGCGAGTCAAAAAGAAAGAAAACGCAGAAGGTCGACGAAGACCGCGAAGGCTCGTTTCTCAAAAATGGCGGTTGAAGGCGGGGGTGGGTAGAGGCGCCGGTTGACTCTTCCGTCCGTCACGGTCTACGGCGGCCGCCCAAGCTGCGTTACCTGGGAGATTTTGTGCAGTGACATCACGGCCGTTCCCGGAGCCTCGGACTTGGACCTACGTCAGCGTAGCCGTCCGACCGTGACGTTGTGGGCTTGACATCCTGAGACAGGCCGGCCTTCACACAAGGGTCCACGTCCTGTCATGGACAGTAGAATATCTCACAGTATTTTTTAACGGGTACCAAGCGCTGTTCTTCGATGCTGTAAACCTGAGGATAAGTATTAAGTTGTACGTACCAAACATTTGCATTTAGACCCCACGGGGCCTGTAAACTATCCATGTTGTTTCTGCTGCCAGTGAAGCACTTTCGCTGGGATGCATTTTCAGTGCTAATTCACATTTTCTGGTAAACATGAATTTCAAGCTCTAATTGGATACAGTGCCATGAAAAAGTGTTTCCTCATTTCCTGTATTATTGCATATTTGTCTCGCTGATTAAAATGACTTTCTCACAAGGGTGATATGGGTTTTTCAAAACTTTTGATGTGTCTTGTGTTTACTCAGTTTCCCTTTGTCTAATACTCCATTTTGTCAAAAGATCTGAAACCAATCAGTGTGACAAATATGCATTGCATTACATTACAGGCATTTAGCAGACACTCTTGTCCACAGCGACTTACACAGCTATGCGGTAATAGAGGCAATCAGGTCGGGGGCAAATGCTTTTTTCACAGCTTTGTATCGGTGTTCAGTGACAAATGAGAAACAGAGTGCTGATACTTTTTAAGAAAATTGCTGTTTGTCAGGGATTAGCAAGGGTTACTACTCCAATTTTCCCTGGACCAGGAGCAAAGCCCTCCATTGTTGTTGTTAGCGCTGTATCTGATGAGGTATAACTTACACAGATCAATGCGGTCATTGGACGCCATTAGGCCAGCTCTCATTTCCAGAACTCCTGTCTTGTTTTTGAGCCCCCCCCTGCAGTGTTTTCGCAGCCAGTTGCTACGCGCCATAGCGCCAAACGGTTGGCTGTCCCCTGCCAGTGATCCGGGGGGCACAGTTCCGCGAAATTCCGACGTTCCGCAGTTTCCCTTGTCGGTACGCTAATCTGCCCCGGCACAGCCAGAGCTTCCCAGCACGTGCTCTACCGCTCTCTCTCTCTCTCTCTCTCTCTCTCTTATCCCCAGTGTTCACACAAAAGGAGGAGGAGAATGATGCAATTTGTAACAGATGAGGGTACTTCTCTGGCTGGTGCGGTAACCTAAATCTCGGGCAACGGCCGGAGAGCCTGTGCAGGCAGAAACCAGAAGAAAGGGTGTCCCCGCCCCCCCCGCCCCCCCTCCCTCTGGGGATCCCTGCCCCTCCTAATCGAATCTGTATTGTTTCCGTGGCTCTCCCTTAATGGCTTGTTTGACGTGCGCGCTCCACGCCGCTGCTCACAATTATGACAAGGTGCTAAGGCTCTTGAAAGGGGCTCGCAGCCAACCAGCCCATTGACAGCTTTTCACCACGAGGCCGGTCGAGAGAAGGCAACGTTGCTGGAGGCCGGTGGTTTTCGCAGACGGGTGTTGCATGTCTGTGAGCTGACAAGCGTGTGCGTTTGTCACTTTGGTAACTTCTTGGCCCTGTCTAATGCATCAGGGCATACTACATCAGCTGTCTGTTCCATTATTCATTTATATATTTTTTTCGAAAGCTTTTTCTTCCCAATTTTTTTCTTCCCTCGTTCCTGCCCAAACACAATTCCAGCCCCGAATTACTTTTCCGTAACACCAGAGGAGCTGCTATTGTGTGGAGAGTCGAGGAATATCCTGCTGGCTGAAGCCCTCACTCCCTGGGCTGAGCTACGGTCAGGATTCAGTGGAAAGGATATACTGCCCAACAGTCCCGTCTGTTTCCTTTGGCTGGACTCAGAGTTTGTAGCTTGAGGGCTCCTAGGTGGAACGCGCATCCAGGGGTATCATGGTGAAAGTGAGGGAAGTTAAGGACTATTGACTTTTGCTATTGACTCCACTCCTCCACTGGTTCTCTGTTCTGTACTTACTGGGCTATACCAAAACCGTTTGTTGATGTTCTGTGGGACCTCATGTCTGAAGAAGAAGAGAAACGGCGGCCATGTTTTGTTTATTTATTTTTTTTACGTGGCCGCTTCACAGCGCCAGGTATGTGCCTGATTTGCATACCCAAAGCACGTTACAGGCGCCGCCAGACGCAGAGAAGAAAGGCGGCTGGAAACCTATTTCTGCACCCTCCATCGAATTTATGTCTCTGTTCCTGGAGGGGGGAAAAAAATCCATCTTCCACAGCGTGCTGGCATCAGTAATAAATGTCAGAGCAGGCCGGTGTTTTGAAAGGGATTTCAGAGATCATTAGGTGTGCTTGCGAGAGCAAATCGAACTGCGAACCCCAGTTTCAGAATCCTGACCCCCCTTCCCCCGCCCCCCCTCCCCTCCCAGAGTACTGGCAGCCAGCCGTGCGCTTTAATGTTTTACTTAAATTTTTTATGTATGCGGGCCAGGCCAGATGGCCGGATGTTTGTGTCAAAGCAATAATTAGGGGGGAAGAAAAGCCACTGACAGCTTAATTCGTAGCGTGAAACAAAGAGAGCCAAAGTTGGATGGCTCCTCTCCCCCCCCCCCCCCCCCACCCCCCATGGCACATCCTCGGTGAAGGAGACTCCGCCCCCGCACACCTGGCCCAGCGCACTTCATGCCGAGGCTGGCTCTCTCTCTCTCTCTCTCTCTCTCTCCCTCTCTCTCTCTCTCTCTCTCTCTCTCTCTCTCTCCTCTCTCTCTCCCTCTCCCTCTCCTCCTCTCTCTCTCCTCTCTCTCTCTCTCTCTCTCTCTTTCTCCCTCTCTCTCTCTATCTCTCTCTCTCCCTCTCTCTCTTTCTCTCTCTCCTCTCTCAACTCTCTCTTCCTCTCTTTCTCTCTCTTCACTCTCTCCCCTCTCTCTCCTTCTCTCTCTCTCTCTTCTCTCCTCCTCCGCTCTCTTTCTTCTCTCTCCTCCCTCTGCCCAGTCGGCCGATCGGCGCTCTGTTCATTGGAAGGCCTGACCTGGCGCTCTGTAATTAATTAGCTGCGTGAGCTTCCCTCTCCCTCCAGTGGAGCGCAGGGGTGCCGAGCGGCGTGTCTCCAGACACAGAAATAATGATCTGCTTCAAGGGTTGGCAGGTGCAGGCGGAGCCCCCATCCTACCCGCCCCCCCCCCCTCCAAAAAAAAAAAAAGCACTGGGCCAGGAACCGGCGCCATGGGGGGGGGGGGGGGGGGGGGTGCCGATAGGGAGTCGGAGCAGATTAGCTGAAAAGCTTTTTTGGAAATACGGGCTAATAGGACACGATGGGGTTTTTCGTACGTACTGTAAGGAACGGCTGCCGTGCCGACGGCACTTCCTGATACCCACCGGTACGCCGCGTGGGGCCCTGTTTCCCGCGCCTGTGGTAAGAGGCTGGCTGTGCTGCAGACTTAGCGGCGGCTCCGTCAGAACGCGGCTCCGTCTCACTGCAATCTGCCGCGATTCTTCATGTGGAGAATTCATAACCTCCCTCTGCGATGTTCCACACTAATCCATTTTAAATAGTCAAATAGGACGAGCGCTCTCCAGGGCTAAGGCCCGTCCCATCTGTTTCCCTTTCTGTCCTTATTATTCTCCGGTCCCCATTTCTCCCTTTCTCTCTCCGCTCTCCCCTTATTTCATTTCTCTCCTTTATCTCTTGTTTGGTTTATTTCTCTCCGTTTCATGAGTTCTAGCTGCTCTGTTTTCTTCTCTCTCTCTGATGCATTTTCTCACTGTATCTTGTGGCTTTTCTCTTGTTATTTTTCCCTCCCCCCCTTTGCCTGAGTCTCCCTTTATCTCTTAGTTGTTCTCTTGCTGTTTTTCCTTGACTCGTCACTGTCTCACAATCCCTTCATTCTGCTTTGCTGTGCTCACTATCTGTCTCTCACTCTCCTGTCTGCTCCCCTCTCTCTCTCTCTCCTTTTTTTGTCTTGCTCTGCCTCTGTTTTCTCTTGGTCTCCCTCTTGATCTCCCTCTCCCCCCTCTCCTTTCGTGTCTCGGTTTCTCGAGGCACCAGGCCGAGCTGCTCTGATGCACCAGGCCGAGCTGCTCTGATGCACCAGGCCGAGCTGCTCTGATGCACCTGGCCGAGCTGCTCTGATGCACCAGGCCGAGCTGCTCTGATGCACCAGGCCGAGCTGCTCTGAGGCACCAGGCCGAGCTGCTCTGATGCACCTGCAGGCTGGCGCAAGCGCAGCAGACCAAGGCTCCCCTGCCTGGGCTGTCCTGGGGCGTAGAGCATTTGAAGAGAGGGTGCCTCACCCCCCCCCCCCCCATCCAGAAGCACACTCCTCTCAACATTCCCTCATCCCCTTGGTGCTCTGTTACTCCTGGCTGCAAACTCACACCCCAGCCTCCCTTCTCCCTGTCTTTGAGCTGCCAATGGCATCTTGCCTTTGGTGGACACTTCGCTCGCAAAATCACCGGTTTGAGTCTCTGCTGTCTCCCAGGGCCCAGCCGATCTGTCACTACATTACCTTTGCGTGGGTCTACATCCTTATTAGCTGTAATGTGGCCTGTCGTACTGCGCACACTCACTGATATGACAGAGAGAGGATCAGGCACGGGGAAACCGTCGGCAGTTTGTCGTCGGGATTCTCTCCACGCTGCGTGTGCAGTGGGTCTGCAGCGGGACACACGGGACTCCTGTCATTAGCACACAGAGGCACTTCAGCCCTCGTCCGTGCGTTACGCAGGTCTCGCTAAGCGGAACATGTCACCGCGATCAATTTAGAGAGAAGTGACTTGTCACTTTTTGTTCACTTGACATCTTTGTGTGTATTTTCTGCTTTTTGTCTCCATCGTGATGGCACATAACCAGGAAGAGCGCTTGTGATAAGAGTTGCGAAAATCGCAAACGAACGTTTGGCGAGGGGGCGGCACGGGTCGTTCAGCGAACAGCGCTGCTGCCTCACGGCAGGGAGGCATAGAGTTCAGATTCTGACCGAGGACCCTTGGGTGGTGTTTGCGCGTTCTCCCCGTGTCCGTGTGGGTTCTCACTGTGTACTCCTGTTTCCTCCCACAGTCCAGAGACATGCAGGGTAGGTTAATGGGAGAGTCTAATTTTCCGCTAGATATGAGTGTGTGAGTAAATGGTGTGTGTGTGTGCCCTGCGGTGGACTGGCGACCTGTCCGGGTTGTATTTCTGTCTCTCGCCCACTGCATGCTGGGATAGGCACCCCCCCCTTCCCTGACCTGACCATGACCAGGAATAAGCTGTTTGAAAAATGAATGGATGGATGTCCATTAGTGAATGTGTAAGATCAAGGCTCAGACATATACATGTGAAAAGCCATGTGAATAAAGGACAGTTCTCTCAGCTTGGTTTGTGCATTCGTAGCTGTGCCAGCTGCTCAACGCTCCTCAGTCTCCGTTCATGTAAAAAAAAGTGAGTGAAAATCGCTAGGCGTCTGCTCTTCAGCTCAGATGGCTGTTGAACATCGCTGTCAAGTGGAGTTGTTTCTTTCATCATAATACGTATTATCATGAGGAGGATTTTAGCATTTATAGTAGCCATTAAATACAGCATGTGTGCTGTATACAGTATACACACACGTCATGAGCTGAGGCAGCCTTTAGAGTTAATACAGCAGCTTTCCCTCAGTCAGTGGGAAAAATAAAAAAGGGAATTTTTTGTGTCCTCGCCGCGCGGTGTATAAACGGGCGAAGCCCTTCCGCCTGCCGGGAGCTCGGCGCAGCGGCCACCGGTCTATCAAAGAGGCGTTTAGGGGCGCTCGCCGCTTCAGAAACCCCCGCCGTTTTTTAGTGCCGCCGGCACCCGGGCCTCTGCTGCGGGAGGAGAGAACGCTGACGGGCTGAGGTTGGGGGGGTGGGGGGGTGGGGGGGTGGGGGGGGGGGGGGGTCAGACACCTGCCTGGAATCGCTCCTCAGACACCTGCCTGAAATCGCTTCTCACTCTGTCACACACAGCTGCCCTGGCGCTGTCAGTGGCGCTGTGGCGGGCGCTGCGGGACGGGGCCGACGGGCATCCGGCACGCTCCCGAGGGCGCGGCGGTGCGCCACGCCACCGCGTTACACCACCCCCCCCACCCCGCCTCCCGAAATCACCGACCGCGTTCCTCCCGCCTAACGTATCTGCGGAAGCGAAGTTTCCCCTTTCGCATCTTAAACAGCGTTGGGCCCTGTGCAGCGCGGCGGCGCGGCGCGATGTCTGGAGCTCCAGCGGACCGTGCCCGTGCGGCGCCTGTGGCAGGGGAGTCCTGCGGGGGAGATTGATAATTGGCCATAGCTTCGCTTAGGGCGGATTACATTACAGACATTTTTAGCAGACGCTCTTATCCAGAGCGACTTGCATAGCATTTACATTGCATTCATTTATACAGCTGAATGTATACTGAAGCAATGCAGGTTGAGTACCTTGCTCAAGGGTACAACAGCAGTGTCCTACCTGGGAATCGAACCTGCAACCTCCCAGTTCCTTACCCATTATACTACACTGTTGCCCATATTTTAATTGGCCAGGGTAACACCTACCTTGTTGTTTAGCAGGGAAAAATAGTTTGCTCACATCATAGTTTAGAAGTGCTTGCTTATACTACTATGAAAATAAAACTGGGTAGGACTTTTTTTTCTGTTTAATTTTAATAAGAAGTAAATGGTTTGTTGAAGAGGATTTGTTTTCCCATGTCTACCAGGTTTTACTTAAGGTGTGGTGCATTTTGATTTTCAGCAATCCTAAACTATCCGGTACCCTGTATCCATGGTAATGCTTGGACCAGGATAGCATTAGCATGAGAAACATCCAGATGACCCAGTACCATCCAGTGGCTTTCCATTGCATTACCCCAACCATAGCCATAGTTCACACTGCATTATGCAGTTTGGCAACAAGGAGATGGCTTCATGGACTGCCATATTTAAGGTATTAAAGTAAAAAAAATTGATTCCAAAAAGCTTTTATGTATCTCTGGTTAATTGCTGTAATCAGTTATGGAAGCTGTCTCTCACTTCTCGACATGGCACAGATCAGTCTGTCCAAAACGGAAAAAAAAACAAAATCAAAAATATGTGCAATTAAAAACCAAGCAAGGCTGTCTGGTTTCTATTTCAAATGTTTTGGAGAGCTCAGCCGTCTGCTCTTCTTCAGTGTTTTTCTGTTTTATTCAGACGGGTGGAAAGCAGAGAGGGTTAGGGTTCGAGAACGGACCACAGCTGACGCATATGGCTGAGGGTTGGCTGTGCTACAGGCCACTCCACACGTCTCTCCAAGGCTTCCTGGTTTCAGGGTAAAGGGTATTTGTGTCATATTCAATTTTACAGAAATAGAAATATTGATGATCAAACACGAGAAAACATGAGCGTCCTTTTCCCCCCTTTTCCAAACACGGTAAGGTCAGTTCAATAGGCTCCTTCCTCCAGACAATGGCAAACATGTCTACGTACATACAATATGTGGAGTATAGGACGTAAACCAACCGCTCAAGTGCTTGCTATCCTTGCAGGGCTGTTCCGTGGGGCTCTACCAACCTTCCTCTATTCTGCCATTAAGATTCCTCAGTGGGAAAAAAGGGAATTCATCTCTTATGCCTGTGGGGGATGGATGCTGCGTGCCCCATTTAAAATGAGAAACCCCTATTCCTTAACCTTCTTGTCATTTCCCTTCCATTAGAAATGAGAGCTTTCACAGTGATGTGGCTGTCGTAATGTAGGGCCTGGGCTATTTTGAGTAAAGTGTGATATTTTCCCCTGGTGGGGAGGGACACGTAAGACGGAGAGAGGGGTGCCAATTCTTTCCAGAAAACAGGATTATGCGCTGGTATCACCATATGTTCCCCAGCCCCAGGTGGCTGTTGCAAAACAGGAAGTGGCATCTAATGAATAACAGTTGCAGTATGTCATCGTTTAAATTTCTCCTTCTTGGCCGTGTTAACGCATGCGGGCGCTACGTGCATGAAGTGTCCGGCGAAATGGACGAGAAACTCCCTGTTCTGTTTGAAAGAAAGCGCACTTCATTTCATGATGTTACTTGATGCTTTTAGGTGAGAATTGAATGATTCCAATATAACCCATTGAATAGCTCTTTATCTGCCTAATCTGTAGGTGAAGGAAGGTGTGGGGGATTTATGTTTCGTGTGGAATGATGCGGGCATGTATGCAAGTCGGTCCTTTTTCTGTCTGTGAAGCCGAGTTTTCAGCTGTGAGACTGTGGACATCATTTGGTTCGGTAGTGGATGGAGCTCCGTGCTCTTCTAGTATTGGGGGCGAACGCCACATGCACCCTCTGCCAGTCTGGCACCAGGCGTGCACATCGTAGACGCTGTTGCCCCCTGTAGCGTGTTCTCAAGTTTAGTGTGGAAGGAGAACTATCTTAAGAAGAAATTAACGATTTAAACAGCTGCTGCTCGGAGCCTTCGTTTTATCACAGGTTGCCCGGGTGACGGATGAATAAATAACGAAGCGAGGTGGCGGCGGGAGAGCGTAAAGGCGCGTAGCGTTGGAGGCGCCGCCTTCGATTCCGCCGACAGGGTCGTCCGACGCGTCCTCCAGAGGGCTGGCGTACGAGCGGTAGTCTCCCCCTCCATTGTCTGGCCTTATTGGACAGAGGACTTGAGACTCATGAGCTCGTTTTCGAGAAGCAGAGGGGCCCTGAGATCCAGCCGTTTCCCCCCCTCTCATTTTGCCCACTCATTTTTTTTTTGTGAAAGGAGATGATTACCTTTTTCCGCCGTCTCTCTCTCTCTCTCTCTCTCTCTCTCGCATGCCCGGTGTGCTCATCTCATTGTCCAGTTTTAGCGAAGCGTAAGGCGGGACGGAATGCTGCGCTAATGGCTGCTTTCGTCGCATTGGTCCCCGGTTGTCACGTGTCACGCAGACCATGGTTGTCATTGGTCCCCGGGGTCATGTGTCACGCAGACCATGGTTGTCATTGGCCCCCGGCGTCGGTCGCTGCCGGCGGTTAATGGCTGGCCAAGCCAATGGCTGGCTTTCTCCTGCAGCTGTTTCATTGAGCTGGAGGTCACTGCAGGTCAGCAAAGTGGTGGTTGTTTTGTAGAGCAGTTGGCCTTCCCCCACCCTCCAGAAACCATTCGGCTCTGGGATTCGTGCAATGATCAGCATGTGACCGCTGTTCACAGAAAGCTTCTCATGCAAAACTGCTTTATTTATACATACAACGTGGTGTCTGACAGCCATGGAGCAACAACCCCGGAACAAAAGAGCCTACCTGTCGCCTCCCCATACTGTTTCTCATTCACCAACAATTTGCGGGTCATTTACCACATTTATATGCTTTGATGCAATAAATAATCTGTGATTTTGACAGACAGACAAATTAATCATGGCCAATTAGAAAATCAAGAGTTGTAACCAGTAATTAAAACCAAATGCCAGCTGCATTGTGGTGTTTTCTTGAGAGCTCCAGTGTCGCCTGTTCGGGCGGAAGAAAAGAATGCAGCCCCTCAGATCACTACAAAATGAACATTCCCTGCATTGTGTCCATTTCTTAGAGAACTGGAATGCTTATGAGAAACTGTTAGCCGAAATGCTACTACATTAAGACATCTAACTGCATAAATGAGTGGGAGTCAATAGGTCTGTGGATGCTGTGTGAAAGGGGTGGGGATGGCACTGGCTGCTGGACCTGGAAATGCAGGCTAGCGGGTGGGGCAGGGGCCAGGTGTTACAGTTGCAACGCAGTCTGTCGGGTGAGATGTATAAAAGGTTCTCAAAAGTAAGGAACGTTTTGGATTCCTCCAGGGAATGTGGGGGGTGTGGCATGCTCTGCCACTGTACGAAGGTAGTGGAAGATAATCTGGATTTGGGTTATAGTATGTGTGGATACTGATTTGGAAATGGCGATTTTAGATTAAGCAGACCAACATGTGAGCTCTGTGCTCGATGAGTGTTCTCTCTCCAGTGCTGCAGTACCTTTCGCAAGGATCCACGCAGATTTTTTTCTTCTCAAAATGAAACCTGAACGCACTTTCTTCCACACCCTGCTTTTTCCTCATTCTTCCCTACGTCTCCAGCCCGGAGGGCCTCTGTAGTCCTTCACGCCTGCCGTCGCCAGCCTCCATTTTCAGGTTTCAAGTGGCCCGTGTCTTGCCAGCGAGAGCCGCGCGAGAAACAATCGCTTGCCAGCAAGACACTCGAGAAACGATTGTGGCGAAATTGGTAAAAAAAAAAATAGATAAAAAAAAAACTCAGTGCGTGCGTGCTTCCTGTTGAATATGCATGCGTGCTGCGCCCGCCCCCTCTCCAATCTGTGGAGCCCGAGCGCGCAGATGAGTCCCAGCTGGAGCCGGCGAGGAGGAGAAACCTGGGCCCCGTCGCCATGGCAACCCGTGCCCCCAAACCTCATGCACAATTCATGCACGACCTTTCGCCTCTCTCTCTCTCTCTGCCGCGCCCCTTTCGATGGCAAGGGGCAAACCCGGGCCTCGCCAAAGGAGCCCGCGGGCCCACCGGCCTGCTCCTCCCTCTCCGCCTCCTGCCCCTCCGCCCCCCCCCCCCCCCAGCTACCGACTGCCAAAAGGCAGACAATGAAATATTAACAAGCGTTAATGTTTCCATTACCGCTGTTTCGGGAAAGGGGGGATGTCACAGAATGGGAGGGCAGTGAGTCTAATAACCGTGACCCCTTTTCTGAGAGTAAGAGAGAGAGAGAGAGGCAGAGAGGGGGGAGGTAATTGGGTCCGACACGGCGATCTGTCATTTCGGATGCCTTGCTGTGTGGTGAATGAACCGGCGCTCCCGCTCTCTTTAACCGTGGGTACCGTCTCCGTGGGTACCGGTAACACGCGCGGAAGCTGGATTGGCTGCACAGCCACAGTCCTCCTTAGCTCCGCCCCCCGCCTGCTTTACCGCTCGCCAACCGTCCGCTGTGGGAACTCTCTCTGAAGAGCGCTCTCCCGATCTGTTACCGTACAGTACATACAGCACGGACCTCAATCGCTAATGCCCCGCTTCTACTGCCCCTCAGTGACCCTGCTCCCCGTGCGTTATCATAAAAGCGCAGAACTGCTGGAATGCGTCCGACCGCGCGGCGTGCCGCGGAGCTAGCGCCAGGGCGCAAGTATTTCAGCGCTCGGCGACGTCGACGCCGCCCGCCGACGACTGCGGAATTAGCGGGCGTGAAATTTACACCGGGCTATCACTGGCTTTTACGGCGCGGTCTGCGAGTTCCGCAAAGGCGGATAAATACATTTCTGAGAAATGTCTGCTTTTTTTTTTATGGCGTGACATATTTTTCCTTTGAGGAGGTAGCTCAAGCAGGGCCTCGCACGGTAGCTAGACAGTGTTGTGAAATAGCTGCTCGCTATAACAATGGCTTAGCTCGCTGTGTACTGCGCAAAGGAACCTGCTGTCTTGTCAGACTCGTTGTGGCAATAGTGTTCGCGTTTGCTTTTGCCCTCGTGGTGAGCTTCCTGTGCTTTTTTTTGCTCTTTCTGTTTGAAAGGGGTGATGCACATGCCTTCAGGCCTCCCTTACTTTTACATCTTTCTTAACCACCAACTCCGGTATAGTGGCTTCAGGTTGACAATGGCTGAGATTATAAACAAGTTCAACGTCAGTAATTATTTCTGGAAATAACTGCTGAAGGGAGTTTGCGTTTAAATGCACAAACATTTTAGTTGAACCGATTTTTAGAACGTATGAAGCATGTTCTAAATGAAACACCTTTCCGGTATAGTTTTGCACATTAGAGCTCAGCGGTCTTGAACAAAAGCAAACCTTGTGACTATACCATTGAGTCATTTTCTGAAATTATTTCTGCTTGGCATTGAGCTGCCAGCACTCAGTGTGTTTTTTGTTATTCATAATTATTGTAGTGTGCAACGCATGGTGGTGTCTTGTACAGCTATGAGGTGATGTGTGTCTGAGTGCCTGTTTTCCACAAGCTGTCCCTCGTCCTGTTGATACGAAGGCAGTGCTCAGTCTGTAAAGAGAATGGATGTACTAGCCCTCTCTTTAGGTTGGGACACTCACCATGTGTGTGTGTGTGTGTGTGTCTTTGTGTTTGTCTTTGTGTTTGTGTGTTTGTGTTTGTGTTTGTGTTTGTGTTTGTGTTTGTGTTTGTGTTTGTGTTTGTGTTTGTGTTTGTGTGTGTGTGTGTGTGTGTGTGTGTGAGTGTGAGTGTATGCGCGCGCTGAATCCCAAAGCCTTGTCCTGCTTCTCGGTGCTGTCCTCAGCTGGAGGACAGTAGCTTCTCCCTATAAAGCTGCTGTACTCTCCCACTGAGCTCCAACAGGCCCCAGCTGTGCGTCGTGCTCATAAAGTTGTTTATATTGGGGGGGGGGGGGTTGCTTTGCTGAATAAACTGCTAAAAAACTTCCCTTTTCTCTGTCTGTTTTCATGCCCAAGCTCAGTGAATAATTGGGTCTGTCGTCCGTACTCCGGAAACGTAATTAAAATTTAAAAGCGGTTCTTCCAACTTGTCTTTTGCGCAAATCTCGCCTGTCAAATCAAAAACCTGCAGAAAGTGTGGATGGCAGAAGGAGTGTAAATAAATGCAGGCTAAATCAGGTATATGAGGATGCGCAGCTGGGGCCTGGATTGGTCTGGAATGCTGAAGAGAAGAAAGAACCGAAGCATCGTTCTTTATTTCTTCAAAATATCTGCGTTCGAACAAAAACTCGTGGGAGGCACAAGCCAGAATCTTAATGCTTTTGAAAAAGATTAATATTTGCGTGTCAGTTTGTCATTGAAAAATGGATAATCTAGGTTAATATCTTCACGGTGAAGGTACAGTGATCATTTCTGTTCAGTGCACAATGCTAATACAAATACAGAACTTATTTTCAGTAATAATAAACTGTGACTAAAAGATTAAAAGACCATAAAAAAAATGCCTGCTTGCAATACTAAATCGCTCATTTAAATTTTTCTTTGATTCTTTAAGTCCACTTAACCGAAGAATGATCTTTTTTTTTATCACATCACAATGAATCCGGTATGAATACGTTTTAAAGTAGTCTTCATATCTCAGCATGTCAATATTACAATTTTCTGGTCGCTAATCCATGGAAGAATGTGCTCTGTGTGTGCCACTGTATCTGCAGTTTTCTGAGTTGAAGAGCTTGTAGAAATATTACAGACCCTCACTGAATACAGACAGCTTCAGTTAGGAGCATGAATGAAGTGTCCTTTGCACAGCCCTCGTTGGCATCATTGCAGTGCCTCGAATGATTGCACTGGGCTGTGCTTTTACTGAGAAAGGATGAGGAAAGGGGAAAAAAAACAGTCCCAGAGAAACCCTTAAAAACCCTCCGGGTCCTGTTTGAGGAGCGATGGGTCGCACAGTAAAAATGCCTCTACAGGAAATGGGGGATGGAAGGTGGAGCATGTGAGGTTCACCGTTTACCCCCTCTACTTCAGTGAGGGGTCCACTCAAAAAAGAGGGCACCATTGTGGGCTCCGGGAGCTGGTGTACAGGAGGTGAATTACTATACCCTTCATACCAGAGCAACGTCTAGCCTTGCGTCCGCTGCCCTGCTCCGTACGAAGCAGTCTTTGAAGCTCTTCTGTGCCGCATTTCTCCAGATTGTGCCCCAAAACGTAAATTTTTTATTGTTTACAAGTTTTGTCTTTTCCACAAGGAGATCACCGCTACCGTCCTGAACCTTTCCTTTATTTGTGGGTACCGTGTTACAATAACCAACCAACAATTCTATAAAGATATACGTTTCATTATTGAAACGATTCATTACGATTCATTATTGGTAAACAAAGAAATCTACTGTGCATGTAAACTAACAATAAAACGTAAAAATAAAAATAAATAAAACAGTAAAAATATGTAAAAATAAATAAATAAAAAACTCAAACAAAAAAAGCTGTATCTGCAGCAACACAACCCCAGGCTGAAACGTATACGGAAAAGCAGCGCATCTACGCGCTTACGTGCACATCTGCTGGCGAGAGAGGCATCCCCTCCCGCATCGCCCACTGCTCGGCCCCCTATTTACAGCGCGCCATTACCCGGAGGCGGCAGAGGGGGAAAAACGAAGCGCTTCCTGCGCGTTTCGGCTGGCACCCCCCAGGGCCCCGGCGAGCGAGCGAGCGGAAGCACGGCCCGCCGATTATAAAGAGTGGGCGTACGGCCCCTGCAGGGGGGAGCGTGTCGCCGTTTATACCCTGGCTTTAAATGACGGAACAACGAGAGTGGGCACCCTGGGAAGGGGGAGCGTTGCCCGTCGGCTGAGTGGCGCTGGTCCTCAGCCTGGAGTCACGCGTTCTTCGGAGAGAGCGAAAGGGAAAGCTTTTCATTACTGCGTTGGGCAAGGCGTCTCCCCGTCTGCTCTCCACACCAGGGGTTCCCAACACTGCTCCTAGAGGTCTGCCGTCACGAAGGTTTTCACTCCATGCCGTAACAAAGCACACCTCATTCAAGAGCTGGAGATCTCGCTGAGCTGGTAATTAGTGGAATCAGGCATGCCAAATTAGGGTAAAAATGGAAACCTACAGGACAGTAACTCCCCAGGAACAGGGTTGGGAACCATTGTTCTACACAGTGGCAGACCTACTGGGGACCAGAGCTGGCCTGCTATATCAGCTAATCCACAGTTTACAGGTACATTTATACCTCAATGTGAAATCTGACATATGAGCAACATTTAATTTGATGTTCAAGAACCTTATAGACCATTTCAACTATTTTTTTTTCCGCATGTGTGGACTTGCATATGTTTTGCAGTATATGTATAACCATTATGGTACTTGGCTTCTAATCCAAAAGTTCCAGTTTCAATTCTTAGGTAGGGCACTGTGGTTTTACCCTTGAGCAAAGTACTTCACTTACATTTCTTCAGTGTATGTCTAGCAGTATAAATGGATATTATGTTAAACTGAAAGCTGTCCCAGTTGCTCTTGATAAGAGTGTCTGCCAAATGCCTCAAATGTTCTGTAAAGTATATATTGTGAATGTTATACAGTATCGTAATACAGTACATGCAATATTTCATGCCAGAAATGTTCTTTCCTTGTCTAGTATTATAAAACTGACAGAGTGGCCTATGCAGTATATAATGATATGACGTGGTGAAGTGCTGATATTGGCCATCAGGTTTAATGTCGGTGGACGACATCAGAAATTCTGCTTTCAAAAGAAATCCCAGAATTTTAATGTTCCATTTTAGCTCACATTTCACTCGATTTAATCCCTTTTGTTCTGGATTTAAGTTTCACTTAAATAAAAAAAGGGGATTTCTCTCCTGTCCGTCTCTGAATAGATTGAGAGTGTAGTTTAATTAAAGGGGATCTGTTCCTTGTGATGTAATGGAGCCTGTGAAGGGTGATGGAGTGAGAGGAGGGGAGCACAGGAGCTCATTTATTGGGTATGCCCCTTTTTGGCCTTTGTGAGAAAAGAAGTGAAGTTCCTTTGGGGCTGCGCAGTGCGCAGTCCGTGTGACACTAACGCGGTGCGGTTTTGGGACTTGCATCCAATTGTGGTTTTGTTATGGCATAAAATATTGACTGTCAACTTTTTCTGCTACTGATTTGGCCAACCTTTTTCCATAGATGCGCGCACACACACACACACACTCATGAGGTCACAATGCACTAAATCCCCCATCCACTTCTGATAATTCATTCTGGCATGCTCTTAATGACATCATTTGCACTTACCCTGCTCTCCAAAATCCCAATTCACCGGCACTTCCTGCCGACTGTTAACAACAGCGGACAATATGGGGAGCCAAATATTTGAAAGGCCCAGAGCGATGGCATTAATCTCTTGATCCAGTCACGTTGATGCAGTGCTGGACAGCATGGGAAGGAGTGTCACTCAAGCCATTCGCTCTCACTTTGGGCCACGGATTGGAACCCCCCCCCCCAACCCCCCCGCCTCCCCTCTCTCTATCTTCCAGCTCCCAGTTGGATTTGAAACAGCCAGGGTTTATCTTTAAAAAGGTCGGCGTGAAAACCATTATTTAAAAAAAAAAAACTAAAAAAAAACAAGCAAATTACACTTCATTTTTCATTGAGCTGTCTGTTTTTCCCCCCTCCTCGGCTGCAAATTGCAGAGCGCGGGCATCTTGTGGCCTCCCTGTGCATGCAATTATCCGCAAATTCAATTGAAAGATGGAGCGTTCTAATGGGCGCATTGGCGCGATGCTGAAACCGTGGAAGAGGAGGAGTGAACGTGCGCTGTGTGCGTGGGTGGGTGTGTGCGCGCGTACTCGTACTGTATGAGTGATGTGTACGCGTGTGCTTTTCTGATGGTTGCTGTGCTGCTCAGAAGCTGCTCCTTTGGTTCTTGTGCTCGTGCAGGTGTGGTACAGAGCTGGTAAAGGTGCAGTCAGGAGATGGGCAAAGGAGAGAACGTCACGTGATGTAAAATGGCCAAAGAAAAGCAAAAAAAAAAAAGTAAACTTTTTTTTGTTAGCTCTGTAATCTAGTCATTTATCCAGTGTAGCCTCAGCCACTGACAGCAATGAAAACTACAGCACATAGACCTGACTATCTGCTTAACTGTATTTTTGGTTAAAAACAGGACAGGGGTAGAGATAATTTAGTTAATACAAACACATACATTTACTAGGTCACATTCAGATTCACACACCCTTATACTGTTGTGCACACACACACGAATGCACACACACACACACACACACACACACACACGTACACTCCCAGGAAGTATTAAAAAACGAAATACTCCACCTATAGAGTTAAATGTAGCGGGTAATTATTTCATTTTCTAATCTCAGCTCAAGCAAACATTCTTTGAAGTGAAGCTGCCTCTAGGTCATTGGTGTTTGGGTTACAATTTGCATATTGTCTTTAAAGAAGCAAACGCACACTTTCATATGGCGCTACGCAATTCAGTAGTCATGGAAATATGAATGCCGTGTGCGAATATGCAAACACACTCAATATACTGTACGATGTAGCATACATATATTTATGTATGTAAGCATGTACGCTCATTGTGAAAATGTACAGAGGCTGTACAAACGCACCCACAGTACACGCAGTGCAGTATATCAACCTTCATACTCGCCGAACCGATGGACACGTCCTTCATTTTCTCGGCAGAGAGAAGTTTTGTTTCGTAGACGGCTGAGGGTCTGCCTCAGTTTAAATAAACGCAGCAATACGCTGCATTCGCTTCAGAGGGCTGCTCGAAAGGAGGGAAGGGACGCACCGTACGACATCTGCCAGGATGAGCTCTCTGACGCCTGGCTGCTCAGTGGCTTTTAATGGGCTTTATTTCACGTTCAGGGAGAATGGCGGAAAGCCTTTTTTCTTTTCTTTTTTTTTGAAGTTGCTTCTTTTTCCTCCTGGCTGCAGGAGGAGAGAGAGAGAGAGAGAGAGAGAGAGAGAGAGAGAGAAAATGAAGTGATTTGCGGCGGTATTGATCGAGCTACGCGGGCTATCGATCAGAGCGGTGTGAGAGATGGGAAAAGGTAGGCCGTGGCGGACTCTGTGTCTGGCGGCGAACGGGGCCCCGGCCACCACTACGAGGAACGGCCTGTGGGGGTTAATCCAGACTCACCTCCGCTATGAGGACCAGTCTGTGGGGGTTCATCCAGACTCACCTCCGCTATGAGGACCAGTCTGTGGGGGTTAATCCAGACTCACCTCCGCTGTGAGGACCAGTCTGTGGGGGTTAAACCAGACTCACCTCCGCTATGAGGACCAGTCTGTGGGGGTTAATCCAGGCTCACCTCCACTACGAGGACCAGTTTGCGGGGGTTAATCCAGACTCACCTCCGCTATGAGGACCAGTCTGTGGGGGTTAAACCAGACTCACCTCCGCTATGAGGACCAGTCTGTGGGGGTTAATCCAGGCTCACCTCCTCTATGAGGACCAGTCTATGGGGGTTAATCCAGGCTCACCTCCGCTATGAGGACCAGTCTGTGGGGGTTAATCCAGGCTCACCTCCGCTATGAGGACCAGCCTGTGGGGGTTAATCCAGGCTCACCTCCGCTATGAGGACCAGTCTGTGGGGGTTAATCCAGACTCACCTCCACTATGAGGACCAGTCTGTGGGGGTTAATCCAGGCTCACCTCGGCTATGAGGACCAGTCTGTGGGGGTTAATCCAGGCTCACCTCCGCTATGAGGACCAGCCTGTGGGGGTTAATCCAGGCTCACCTCCGCTACGAGGACCAGTCTGTGGGGGTTAATCCAGGCTCACCTCCGCTATGAGGACCAGTCTGTGGGGGTTCATCCAGGTTCACCTCCGCTATGAGGACCAGTCTGTGGGGGTTAATCCAGGCTCACCTCCGCTATGAGGACCAGTCTGTGGGGGTTAATCCAGGCTCACCTCCACTATGAGGACCAGTCTGTGGGGGTTAATCCAGGCTCACCTCCGCTATGAGGACCAGTCTGCGGGAGTTAAGCTGGGCTCACCTTCGCTATGAGGACCAGCCTGCGGGAGTTAAGCTGAGCTCCCCTCCGGTGCTGTTGTGACAGTTGGAAAGCTGACGGATCAGGCCTTGAGCAGTGAGCCCCAGCATGCCCTGGGGTTCACTTTTACATTTAAACCCCTTCCAGAAATTCTTACCATTAGTTTTGAGTCCTTTGCTAAATGAACAGCTGATATTTTTCAGAAAAATCTCACCAGAGGTACCGTTTAATGAACAGTCATCTATCAGCAGTTAAATCTGGCTTTCTGGTACCTTGGAAAAAAAAATAAACACTCAAACGCAGGGTGAGTGCGGCAGATTTTCTCTCTCCTTGATAATCAACCAAATGGCGTTTGAAAATGAACAGCCCCCTGGTGTCTTTGCACTGTTGGCTGAGTGCAGGCTGAGAAGCTCTCCTTGGGCGGGAGGGGGGGGAGGGGGGTGCACGTGTCACTGACAGATAAGCGCGTCTGTGCACTGTGCTGGAAGGTTCAGACTTTCAATGTGCCTTAAAAATAATAATACCATAGAAAAGCGCTATTAGACTAATACAATTAAATACAGCAGGTGATTCACTCATGAAGTCCCCAGTTGAGTTACAGTAGACGGAAGGTGCATAGCATCTTTATTAATGCCCTGAGAAAAATTGTGCTGGGAAAAATCTTGCTGTGATGCAGGGTTTAACTTAATACAGACAAACCTAACACTACATGGTTATAGATTTGTGTGTTTTCTGTGTAACAATTTCTACTTTCTCAGGTCATCATAACTGACTGACTGCGGTTTGTGAGCTATTATTGATACCTGCTCCCTTATATGAGTCATAATTTATCAGAGTGTGTTAACTTTGCGTGCCAAGGCAATTTCATGCACCGATTACTGTCGTAAGAGTAAAACATCTGTATCTCCAACGTTGCTTCCATAGCACTTTCCATATTTTTGGCTGTGAGCTGTGCATTACGCGTTTGTAAAAATTTTGTATAAAGCTGAACACGTCTTCAAGTATGACCACGAATGGCTGATACCGAATGACCAGGATTTGTTTATTTATTACTGTTTCAAGGAACTCACCACCGTGACATGTGCAGTCAATGGGAATAAGTGGCACTCATAAGGGTGGGAAGGATGCCGTTTTTGTGTGGTTCAGTCCCTGTTAAAGGACGACGCTCAGATCTGAGACAGGCACTGCTGGAGAGCTCTGTAACCCTGACCACCCCCCCCCCCACCCCCACCCCTACACCCTTCCCCCCACAAACATGCCCTCTTCCTCCCCATCAGCAGGCCTTTCTTATCTGGAAACAAGCCTGGGCTGAAATCAGCTTCCATTCAGCCGTGGTGATTGAGCCTCACTTTTCCCTTCTCAAGTTCTCCCGCTTCGCTCACTTGTTTTTTTTGTTTTGCGATGCGGAAGACGGAAAAAGAGGGGCAGTTAACCTATGGGAATCAAGAGTGAGAGAGCGTGGGGCGGTGGGGGGGGGGAGGAATACAAGAGACAAATGGACGTGATGGGGGTAGGCAGATGGAAATGGAAGAAAAGGAAAGAAAGAGACGGGGGAGGTAAGAAATGAAGAGAGCAGGAGAGAAAGATGGAGGGGGACACGCGCAAAAACTGAAGCAGAGGAAGAGAGAGGAAGGGAGAGGGAGGAGGGAGGAAATGGAGGAAATGGAACTGGAGGGTATGACAGATGGGGAGGGAGGAAGACGTGGGGAGAGAAAGCATGAAAGGAGACAGGGACTCCGGCGGAGGGGAGGCCGGCGGCGGGGGCGGGGGCTAGCGTGTGCCGGGGCTAGCGTGCGCTGGGGCTAGCGTGCGGAGCCCTCCGGTTGAGAAATTAAAGATGAGAGGGGAGCCAGAGAGCGAAACGTCGCCGAGTCTGGGAGGGAGGCGGGGAGGTAAGGAGCTCGTGCGAAAGCGCGTCGAGATTAAAAAAGGAGCACTTCCCTTACAACAGAGCCTCTCTGGACGCTTTTGAATAATTGAATCTCGCGTAGCGTGGCTGCCAGGCGCTGGTGATTTATTCATGCGTATTGCAGGAAGTTGTAATCTTTTCCACAGCTCGGCCCGCTTTCCACTGTGGCGCGGATGAAGGGTGACAGAATCGGGCTTGCCATGAAGGCTCCATTAGGTCTTAATATTGTGCGCCCGGGTGAAACAGGCTTTTAATTTTAATGTCCAGAAAGACACCAGATACTCTCACATGCAACCCCCCCCACCACCACCCCACCCCACCCTATTATATTTTGATATTCTGCCATGTTGTGGCGTTGCAGCTTTTTAATTCCTTGTCAGATTCTGCATCCGTGGTAGCTCAGCATAGCCGCAACTGATATCCCCTATGTAGTAATGCGGTGTAATTCAATATAATCTGTGAACTAACATAACTGTGTTGTCAATGGAGGATTTGTAGCCATGATGATAACAACGCAGTTTTCTGGCAGCGAAAGTGTGGTGAAGCAGATCCGGGTGCCAGCGCTCCTCCAACATGTCCGCCCGTGAACCCCTATCTGATTTGTGAGCCTCAGAAAATTCACCCACCCAAAGAAATTGGGCGAGTGCTTCTGCCCCGTCTGTACAGTGGACAAATTGGCCTTTTTTTTTGCGTGTGTGAGCATGTGTAAGGAGTGCTCTTGTCGTGATTTTGTGCAAGTGAATACTTTGGCTCGGGCTTATCTGGCATGGGGGGCTTCAGTCGGCTCAGAGAGCTCAGAGGGAAGTAGAGGGAATTGTGGGTATTTTTTGTGTGTGTGTGGAAATGGGAAGAGTGAGGGTCCTTTCAGAACTCAATTTTCTCTCCGTGCTTTCCACAGAACGAGGGCCTGCTTTCATTCTGCAAGCCAGGTGCTCCTCCGTTCCTTCTTTCTATTTATCTCTGTGTCTCATAACCAGAAGGCCTAAACAACATTTTCTGTGAAATAATTTATGATAATTGTTTAAATCCAATTTCAACACTACTTTGAAGTTCAGACGTTTTAGAATTTAATGCATAATTAAACAAACAAAAAAAAAAAGAAGAAAACAATAGGAAATGGTCCCCAACCTACCAATCACCTGGCAGCAGGTGTGACACAGTTCTGACACAGGTTTGGGGATCTCTCATTGAAAACACATCACAATAACTGGTGCTACTCTCTAACATTACTTTCATGTTTGCATAAGTAAGACTGTCCAAGTAAATTGTCATTAGTAATTGTACTAGTTGTCGATTAGTAGATGAATTTGACAGCCACAGGTGTCGCATACATAACCTTCTGTACTGCTGCCAGGTGTAAAGACTCATTATGTCCAAACCTAAAAACAGAACATAAAAGCGTTGTATGAAGAGCTAAGATCATTCATCAAATCATGTTCGTTTCGAGAGGTGTCGGATGAAAAGTCTCAGTTGAATGAAAAATGGTGATGAGGTGAGGCTTTAGTTAAAGTGGATTTCATGCAGTATTCATCATGCGTATATCTACTCTAAACAACGGCCATAAAGCCTGTCATAAGAAAACAAACACTGTGACCACATTATAACAACTGACACGAGTTTATAAAGCACGTAATCATAAGCATTATGACCCTAGCGGCAAACCGTATTTCACATATATAAATATATGAGTTACAAGCTGATTGTAATATTGATACTCAAAATTCCTGGTATTTGGAGAACTATTTTAAAGCAAGGAAGGAAGATTTATGTAGGTTATTAAGGTGTTTATACTTTTTTTATTAAACAATCATTGAACAAAATAGCTTGGATTGCATGCTGTGGTGGTGAAGAACAGAGTGGTACCTGCATATGGAAATTGTATCACAATTATGTTCTTTTCGCACTGCAGTTTCAAACTGCAGTTTCTCTGGCCTCAGTTAAACAAATCTCCTTATTCAAATCCAACCAGTCAAACATTGATAATTGATAGTTCATCTATTCATGTTGATCTTCCCTTAACCATTAATAAATAAGCTGGAAGCCAGTATTTTACAGTAGGATAACTATTTTCATATGTATCTGTTATATTTAGATGTTTTGTATACATTTTCATGTATTAACATCGTAATGTGAATGTATGAACTATCTCAGCCAGTTGTCAGGTTGAAGGTGGGCGAACAGAACAGGTTGTGTTGCTATGACAGATTTCTACATGGTTTGGCGTGTCTATTATTATTACAACAGTACTGTATTTTTCCCCATTTTCCCGTCAAATGCAGCATAGCTGCGTTGCCATGAATGACAATTCCTTATGTGATGTATGATTGAAACTTAAATGATATATGATCAGACATGCGCACTCACTCATGTTCATAGCCAATCATCCTCTCCCATGCTCGATCCCTAAGCCAAGGCAGTGCTCTTTGTTGCACTGGACGCTCAGGCAGTAGGGTGGGTGTTCTAAGGGTCTCTGCACTGTATTTATTGTTTATGAACAGTGAACCCCTGGAGTCTGATTAGTGCTTGCTCCTGGAACGCTGAATCTGAAACCTTTATCCATCGTTGGCTCTTCCACACAGGAGCCACACTGGACTCTTGTTTTGGTTAGAAAATCGACAGAGCACCAGGGTCCCGCAATTACTCATTCTGTGTTAAGCACACAATTGAAAAAAGCCGGTGCATATTTGTTTTGTTTTGTTTCTGCTTTGGCCGAGCGATACATTTCAAACTGTCAGAATCGCGTGAGCCGCGAATGATTTCCTGCGTTCAGCAGTTGTTGGGGCCTCCGGACGGTTCCTGTGCATCTGCCGTGGGAGGAAGCTCGGCGTTGTTGGCAGAATTGCGTGTTCTTTGCTCACAGGCCCCTCTCACTGCTCAGAAACACTGGTTATAGGCAAAACCATGCTGCATATGCTATTAACTCTTTGAAGAGTAGGTTTTTTTAGAATGTTTTTTTTTCCTTCAAAATTCTAAGTCAGCGTTTTAGAACTTTGTTGACTTCAGTTACCAGTAGTGACTGTTATGTCAGCATGAGAATGTTCAGTTAAGAACGTTCTAGTCACGTATTTGTGATCTCACACATTAAAGGGTTAATATTCTGTCCTTGTATTTATTGAAATGTTTCTTCCTGCCCATAAACTCTCACCTCATCCTGCTATTTTTCAGGAGCAATCGAAAACCATTTCAGATTGTGTGCATGATTAATGTCAAGGAATGGGGCAGCACTCTGGATGGATGAACTACACGTTTGAAGCAAAACACCGCTGATCCCCATTGCAATGTTTCCGACATAAAATACAAATTATATTTGGTGAAACAGTTTGTACATATTTGTGTATTGTTATTGACCGCTCTGCAAACTCGAAAAAGCTTATCCCTGACACTGAATCAATCTGTTTTGTCTGCGGGCTCTGCCCAGTGCCACAGGGGAAGCACCCAAGGTTCCTTCAATCCCGAGCTTTTTTTTAATGGGTTCACGGCTGTGGAGGAAGTAATCAGAGAGAGGCTGTTAAAATCTTGAAACGGCGCGAGCCGTGCTGGACTCTGATGGGCGCCGGTCTCATTTATCACCAGATGTTTGTCTGCTTTTTTTTCCCCCTCCTTTTGGCTGCGGCAGGATTTCGACCACGGGGTATCGGGGGGGGGAATCTGAATGCCAAAACAATTAAATAGCACACTTTTCATTTGAAAGCCATTTTCGGTGCGGGTGAGAAGTGCGGTGAGAAAAAAAAAACATGGCCCCGGGCGGCCTGTGTAATCACATCGCAGTGAGAGGCGCGAGTCCTGTCGCTCCCTCATCCGCCAACGTAACGTCGTCTGGCTTAGAACAGAAGCTGCGTCTGGTTTAAGACTAATCTCAAAAAACTTTTACATTTAAACCCTGAGGATTCATATGGTGCACTTATGTTGCACTGTTTTTTTTTTTTTTTGTCATTTCCCTGATGGCACAAAGCAGGCGTAGTGTTGAATGGATAAGACAGTTATGATATCACCTTATTAGAAGAAAATGGAGTCACAGTCACAGAGTATGACACAAACCAGTCGGGTTTCAGTATTTATGGCACAAAGTGAAAACGATGTGACCGTGATAACTGTGGCTACCTTTTCTCCTTAAGTTCTCAGCTTAATTTGGTGCGCAAACCTATTCTGGAGGCATCAGGCGGCATGATCGTTTCCATGGTGTCCCCTTTAGATCCACCTCTCCAGCTTTGTCGCTAGACTCCAGCGTGACGCGTGGACTTTCTTTGTGCAATTTTTTATTTATCGCGCGTTATGCTCAGAATTAATTTCCTGGGCGGTAATATGGCTGAAGCATCTTTATACAGGCCTCGTTTCCGTGCTCTGCCTGTGCTGTTTCCCCTGGCCCGCTGTCTTTTATCTTCTCTATTGGTGAAGCTCCTTTGAGAACAGATGCTATAATAAAAGCACTCTCTCATATTCTCCCTGCTGTCCACCAACACCTCACCCCCTCCCCCCCCCCACCACCACCACCACCCCTAGGCTATCTTTATCTCTGTTGTCACAATCCGTGTGTACTCTGAATTCACATGTGTCATTTCTGACCCTTGTTTGATTTAGCGTCACCTTCCAAACGTAAGACCAGCGGGGGTTTGATTGATTGTAACCCGTTCAGGTGGTTTTGTTTGTGAGCTGAGCAGTGCAACTTTCCGTGTTCAGTGTTTGGATAATTAAGACTCCTGTGGCAGGTACACTAGTGGAGGAGCCCTCGAGAGCTGCTCGGGTCTTATATAGCAGCAGAGTTAAGCAGCAGGGGAAACGGTCACACCTGCTTGCACGACGCTGTCTTTAACCTCGCTGTTGTTGTTGCCTGGTAACCCCCCCCCGCCACCCTCGCCAACCCCCTCCGGCGTCTCATGGGTGTGGTCACGGCCAACTTTGCCAGAATCGCGTTTGCGAAAAGCAGCACCGGCCGGGTCGAGTCGGGTCTTGAGCCGGGGGCCGGGGGCCGGGGGCCAGGGGCCGGGGGCAGGGTCTGACGACGGGGCCGAGAGCTCCTCGCTAGCCCTTAGGGCAAATCTCGAAATCGGGATGCAGCTTGATTTCCGTTGGCCCGTGGCCCGGCCCGTGAGCTTTCTGCTGGTTGCCTTTCATCAAAGGCGGGGAGATTCTCTCAGTACTAGCCGCCCGGTCCCTAGAGCTGTTCCAGGCACGGGGTGTCTGAGGTGAATGCTGCCCTCCTGGTGATCAGAGCCCTGCTTTTGTGCACCAGAGCACATAGACCAGGCCTATTTTCAGGCACGGTTATAACCAAATGTTTGCCTGCTTTTCGTCCCTTTTGACAGCGAAAGGATTTCTAGCACAGTGTGTCTAGAAAATCTGAACGGCTAAACAATTCAAGAGTGCACCTTTAATCGAAAGTCTTTTATCTTTTTGAGATGAGGTGAGAGTGTGGTGTGCAAAGACACAGCCCCGGATTGGAGACACAGAGACACAAAGACAGAGTGGCTGTTTGCTGAATGTTTTTATTTGAAATCGCGTGACTTCTTCAGTCATGCAGAGAGTGTCGCCGAGCACAGTAGTTTGTATGCACCTTAAGAAATTGCACTCAAAGCAAACGAAAGAAGAGAAAACACCCCGAAATCTGTCGCACCGGCACCAGCTTCACCAGTTTAATCCCTAAAGCCCTCCTGATAAACACAGAAACTACATTACTGTGTGAATCCACTGCAGGGCACACATATAAATGGCTTTGAATGAAGTGGGGAAATACAGGAGATTTATTCATCGTCACCCTAAGGACTCGAATGCATTGCCAGTGAATAGTGTCAGATTTGGGCTATGAGCACTTGGATGCTCTTATAGTGAATAATGTCAGGTTTGCTTTCCTCGCACGCAAAATGCGCACTACTGTGAGCGGAACAGCCACTGTGCCACACGTTCTGAGCTCTGGTGAAATTTGCATAGCTCCTCCCCTCTCTGCCCTAATTAAGCAGGGAGGTCAGGGAGCCCCTATCATCCATAGAAGGAAATGGCGGCTAACGTTCCTACTCCCCCCTCCCGTGTTCTGTCTCCCGTGTCTACCCGACAGGCTGCCGCGGGGTGCTGTGTGGTTTCGGGGCGGTGTGCGAGAAGACCCCGGCAGACCCCTCCAAGGGCGAGTGCGTGTGCAAGAAGACGGCGTGCCCGTCGGTGGTGGCGCCCGTGTGCGGCTCCGACTCCTCCACCTACTCCAACGAGTGCGAGCTGGAGAAGGCGCAGTGCAGCACGCAGCGGCGCCTGAAGGTGGTGCGCAAGGGGCCCTGCGGTGAGTACCAACAAACAAACCCCGCCCCCTTCCTCTCCAGTCTTATACCCCCCCTCCCCAGGCTTATACCCCCTCTCATCTTATACCCTCCCCACTTACCCCCCCCCAGTTATCCCCCCCCCAGTCTTATACCCCCTCTCCAGTCTTATACCCCTCACATTTTTACCCCCTCCCCAGTCTTATACCCCCCTCCCCAGGTCTTATACCCCCTTCCCCAATGTATACCCCTCCCCAGTCTTATACCCCCCTCCCCGTCAACCCCCCTTCCCCGTGTTATACCCCCTCCCCAGTCTGCTAGCAGTGCCACCGCTCGCCTGACAGTTGTGGCAGCCCTGCGTGAGTACCATAAAACCCCCCTTCCTCCAGTGTTATACCCCCTCCCCAGGCTTATACCCCCCTCCTCAATCTTATATCCCTCCCCCCCCCCCCCAGCTTATACCCCCTTCCCCAGTGTTATACCCTCACCCCAGTCTTATACCCCCCTCCCCAGGCTTATACCCCCCTTTCCCAGTGTTATACCCCCTCCCCAGTCTTATACCCCACCCCCTTCCCCGGTCTTATACCCCCTCCCAGCTCTGAAGCACGCTCCACTGTCAGACAAGAGGAGGGCAGTGTGTGGCATAGCTGACTGCAGGTTCAAATCCAGGTTGTGAAAACACTGTTGTGTTCTGTGAACAAAGCTCTTTGTCTTCATATCATATCATAGTACCTAGGATATCATATCTTATATCCTAGATACTATGTTCATCAGCAGAATGATGAATGAGATCAGGCACAGCACGAGCCTTCAGTGGGTGTGGCCTCAGCGTTAGTAGCTGTAGTTGTGGTATATAGTGCTCAAAGCTCCTCCTGTCTGAGACAGACACTGCAAATCTCCAGGCTTAGTTTCAAGCTGTACGTGGCCATCTGATTTTCTAAAAGCGTGTCTGATGACAAGTGCTGAAAAAGGACGATTAAAAAAGTCAGTCAGTCAGACAGACACATTACATTACGTTTTTTTGGCAGACGCTTTTATCCGAAGCGACAGTAAGTACAGTAAGTGCATACCGAAGGTCATTGGAACAGGTCCGATAAGGCAGAGCGGAGCGATCGAGCTGGCGTGTGGGATTGAGTCATGTCCTGTGAGTAGGCGGGGGCCGTCCTGTAGGCTGCAGTGTAGGCGAGGGTCAGGACTCTGAGCCTGATTCTGGTACGTCTCTGAAACAACAGAACTGACCCAGCCATGTATTCCCGGTGTCAAATTCCATTACATTTTAAAGCTTCCTGCTGGTTATGCTTTTATTAGGCAAAATCAGTAATTTATTTATCAGAACCATTTATATTTTGCTTTCAAGTTGTATAACAAATATTACAAAATGCAATAATAATAATAATAACAATAATAATAATGTGTGTGTAGTAATCATTAAATGCGCTTTGCGACACACTCCTATCAGGGTCACTGCGCAGTTGGGAACAGTGTGAAATTAAGAAACAACAAATTGCATGCAAAGTACACAATTTTTAAAAATCAAGGCTTGGTTTGGTGTATTTAAGCTGGGGCACTTGATTGCTATGGCCTGTAATTATGAGTGCAGGTGGATCCTGGTGTACCAGGCTGTCAAAGAGACTGTAATTACCATTGGTGGAGATGGTGGGGGGGGCGCGTTTTGAAATCAGGTGGAACATGCAGCCCCTACTTGCCTAGAAGCACAGAGTGTAGTGCCAGTGCCTCCTTTTAGTGATCTCTGCATACCTGTTGCCATGAGTTTGGGTGACAACAGGGCCAAGCCCAAACCGTTCTGGAACATTTTTGCATAATTACACTCCGAGTTGGAGAATTATGGATCGCATTTATCTTTGTTAGCTGTTCAGACGTCGCTAAGAACAGATAGCCAGATAGTGGCCCCTTCCGGCTGTTCGCAGGTACCACTCTGAGGGTTTCAAAAGAGGGGGGCGGGGGGAGCAGAGGTGGCACTTTCACGAGTGCTTCAGCTGAGCGGCCTGGTTGAGAAAAATTCAGCCCGTTTTAATCAGAGCAGAGGAGGGCACTCTGCTGGATAATGTGTGAGTTTGGAGCAGGGGAGCCCAAAGCTGCCCAGAGGGGGCTTCAGAACTCATTTCTCGGCCTGGCCCTGCAGGATCGGCAGAGAGCAGTGTGGAGCAGCGGGGTGTCGCCGTGGTTGCAGCGGCAGGGGCTGCACTGCTCAGCAGGAAGTGATGCGGACAGCAGTCAGGATTGATCACGCGGGCCCGCCCGGCGCTCTGAGACGCCTTGGCGACCCAATCACAGGAAAGCATCGATCCCTCGCTGATTTATTTACCTGTTGGCGGCACACCTCGCCCAGTTGAAACCCTTTTCCTTGTGACATCTCTGGGCTGCAGTAAGCTGCAACTTTTGAAATTTTCTTTTTTGTAACTTTCAATCTTGCTTTGCTAGAGGATGATTAAAGCAAAGTAATTTACTGTAGCTGCTGCGTTATGAAGGGACTGCATTCTGTTCTGTTTGTGTTTTTACTTCCCCTTTAATTGCTGGCCACTGGTTGAACTGTGAGGGAAAAAAAACTTCCAGTTCATTGCTATAAAGCTCTGAAACTTCAGGAAGAAGCTCAAATAGGAACTATCCTACTGATTCCATTTCATGGAAGATACCCCCCCTACCCACCCCATCCCCCCATCCCCCCATCCCCCCCAAAAAAAGAAAAATAAATTAATATATAAGAGAGTGGTTAAAAGAAAACTCCCCATTGGCCCCATCATTTCTTGACTGTTGTGGAGTCCTTTCTTCCCCATGCCTGTAGTGGGTGGAGGCAGGTGTCAGTTTCCCCACACAGCCCTGTTCTGCGCTGAGGCAGGACTCTGATTACCGAAGGAGATTATTCCATTCCCCGTGTTTGTTCAGTCTCCCTGGGGGCGTGAGGGGTGGCAGTTGAGCCAGAGCCAACAGGTTGCTAATACTTCGCATGTCAACCGGGTCCAGCTCCACGGCTGTTTGCATATAAAGCACCGCAGCAAGCTCCAGTCCTGGAGCGTTTGAAGCCTGAGGCTGTTCTCTGTAAAATAGAGGGGTTTTCACACTTGTCACTTGGCACTTAGTTATAAGTAACTGGAATGTGAAGTATTTTTAAGGCTTTCTTGAAAAGTTCAGTGGGTATTTTCAAGCAACCTCAAGTAAAAGTGTTTGGTCTGAAGTACTGAGCACATACCAGGTCAGAGGCTGATTCATGCTTTTTACATCCAGTCAGATCAGATCGGGAAGCTGGATTCCTCCAAGTGCAATCCCAGTACCCTTTAAAGACCATTTAAGGTCACGTGCGATTCTTTACTCTGGACTTGGTCAGGCTCATCAGTCATTGGTAGATGGAATTTTAAACTGAATAGTTTCTCTTCCTTGAGTGATTCTCCCCTCCGATCTGTTTCCCCTTGGGGCCTCCCGAAGTCTGTGGTGACAGAAGTGTGATTACCCGGTCCCTGCATGAACATTCTCTTCCTGGACAGACAGCTTTGTGTGACTTGGAGCCCCAGAAAACTTTACACCGAAAGCAGCAAGTTTTTCCTTCCAATATTGATTTGATTGGATGCAGTGATGGTGTTGCCATGGTGAGATGTTATTCATTGTCTGGGCTTTTTGCTGCCAGATTGTAGTTCAGCCATAGAACAGCGGACCTGTTTTGTGCATCTTCCTCCTCCTCCTCCTCCTCTTCCTCCTCCTCAGACAGACACATTTTGTTTTCTTTTGTTTTTCAGTGTTTTGCCTTCCCCCCCTTCTCTTCCTCTCATTCTTCGTTTGATTTGCTGCTTCTCCTCCCTCTAATTCTCTTTCTTTTTTTACGTGTTTCTTTCTCTTCCTCGACAGTACGGCTCTACGCAATCCCTCCCTGTCCTTCCCCCCACACCTCTAATTAACTCGGACGGCTGCTCCTGCAGAATTCATTTTCCCGTCCGAGCGCTATCGCGCGATGTCTTCATTCTCTCACGAGCGCGGGCGGCGGCGGCGGCGGCGGCGGCGGCGAGGGCCAGAGGTGTCCATAAATAAATAAACCGTCGATCCGCGGCGCTCGCCGCGCGCGATTCGCCGGTGTTTGTTATTCACCTGGCGGCTCCGCGTTCCTACACCTGAAAATATCCCTCCCCCAACCCCCCGTCCCCACCCCCGTCCCCGTCCCCACCCCCACCCCTACGCCCGCTGTCTGCGAAGGGGGCTCTCACCTCCAAACGATAATGGAGTTTCTGAATGCGATCCCCCGCACCCCCCCCGCCCCCCCCCCTCCCCTCCCCGTCGGGGGGTGCGGTGCTTGTTAAACAGATCCCGTCTCTCCCGCTTCATCCAGAGCTCCCGTGTACCTGCCAGCTCCCCGTGAGAGATGTCACAGATTAGAACGCGGCCTTGCGCTGTTTTAAAAAAAAAGCCTACAACCCCACCCCACCCCCCCACATCCGTCTTACTATACTTCTTTTGACTTATGCGTTCAT
Organism: Anguilla rostrata; assembly: GCF_018555375.3. NCBI lineage: Eukaryota > Metazoa > Chordata > Actinopteri > Anguilliformes > Anguillidae > Anguilla > Anguilla rostrata. Next base: position 32,275,045 of record NC_057945.1, read on the forward strand.
GTATTTTATTGCCTTTGAATAATGCATACTCCCCTTTTCTCACGCATTTTGGGCACAACATGCAAAAACAAAATAGTAAATACGGGGAGTACAAGCTGGGAACAATGGTCCATTTTCATATTCTGGATAAGCAGAGGCATCAACGTTAGTTTATTTGTGTGTGTGTGTGTGTGTGTGTGCTTGAGCACATAGAGAGTCTAGTGACGGTGATGGTGTTTATTGTTTACTGGATTTGTGTGCGTTTGCATGTTTTTAATTTCCACGTAGCAACTCTCTCTCGTTTGCTCTCCGCCCCCTCGCTGCACTGCCTCCGTCTCCCTCTCCATCTGTTTCTCCCTTTTCATTTTCTCTTTTTTTCCCCTCATTTTCTGTCTGTCACTCCATCGAGCTCCCCTTGGTACACACGTGGCTCACTCCTGGTTCCGAGCATTTATTGTCCTTAAGCTTCAAAAATGAACTTCAAAAGATTCGTAAACTGAACCAAGATGGCGCCTTCCCTCTTTCTCTCTGTCCACAGTCCATTTCTCTCTTATTGTCTCCCCTTCTCTCTCATACAGTTTCTCTCTCTCTCTCTTTCTCCGAGCCTCTCGAGCTTCCTTTCTTTTCTTTTCCTCTTTTTTTGCTTCAATGAAGAGAGAGCATTCTTCCAGCATCGTTCTGCCTCCTGTCTGGACCGGGTTAGAGCACAGTGCCAGTTTTCCCAGAATTCCTCAGGTGGAAGTTTGTTAGGTGGGTTGGGGGGGGGGGCAGATATATTTGTCAGCGAACAGTGTGCAAATCACTCTGACGCTCCCCAGAGGCACCGTACTGTACCAGTCTGAATATGAGCGTGATGATGAAGGGGGGAGTTGAGGCTGACAGGAGATGGTTCCTGTGAATGTGCCCTTTGTGTTGACCCTGACCATCTCCAACTTTAAGCAATAACAGAAATAATGGGGAGAGAGACAGCCAGAGATGCTTATCTTCCATATTTATACGTGATATTTGTAAGCCATTATATATGGGGCCCTTCCCGGGGATATGGTCTTGTTTTCTTTTCAAGCTTATGAAATTATTTGTTAGGTCATTTATTGTCTCTCTTTATTGCTTTCTGCCCCTCCGTCTCTCAAAGTGCTTTTGGAATGAAGTGGCTTATCAAAACGTACCGAAATATTCAGTCCACTGCTCCACTGAAGACGGTGTAGTATAGTGAGAATGTGTCTGCTTACGTGTAAATGTGTGCATATAAACGTCTGAAAATGCGTGCATATGTTCATGCGTGTGTGTGTGCACGTGTGTGTGTGTTTGTACATGTGTGTGCATATGTTTGTGCATGCGTATGTGTGTGTGTTCGTGAGGGTGTGTGTGTGTGCATGCGTATGTGTGTGCGTTCGTGAGGGTGTGTGTGTGTGCGTATGTGTGTGTGTGTGAATGAAAAGAGAGTCAGTAATGCCAATGGAGGACTGACCTTATCAATCTAACTTATACACAACGATGATATGGATCTGGCTTTGGACTTCAGATCCAGAGGGCCTGACGGTTTACTCTCCGTCCTGTGAATCGCTGACTAATCGACACGCCGGATAAACCCGCTGCCAAGATCGCTGCTCTGTTGCTCTGACGCTCAAAGATCGCCATCGAGCTTACTCTCCGCTTTCCTTACACCGTCGAGCTTACTCTCCGCTTTCCTTACACCATCGAGCTTACTCTCCGCTTTCCTTACACCATCGAGCTTACTCTCCGCTCCTACACCTCGAGCTTACTCTCCGCTTTCCTTACACCATCGAGCTTACTCTCCGCTTTCCTTACACCATCGAGCTTACTCCGCTTTCCTACACCGTCGAGCTTACTCTCGCTTCTTACACCATCGAGCTTACTCTCCGCTTTCCTTACACCATCGAGCTTACTCTCCGCTTCCTTACACATCGAGCTTACTCTCCGCTTTCCTTACACTCGAGCTTACCTCGTTTCCTTACACCATCGAGCTTACTCTCCGCTTTCCTTACACCATCGAGCTTACTCTCCGCTTTCCTTACACCATCGAGCTTACTCTCCGCTTTCCTTACACCATCGAGCTTACTCTCCGCTTTCCTTACACCATCGAGCTTACTCTCCGCTTTCCTTACACCGTCGAGCTTACTCTCCGCTTTCCTTACACCATCGAGCTTACTCTCCGCTTTCCTTACACCATCGAGCTTACTCTCCGCTTTCCTTACACCATCGAGCTTACTCTCCGCTTTCCTTACACCATCGAGCTTACTCTCCGCTTTCCTTACACCATCGAGCTTACTCTCCGCTTTCCTTACACCATCGAGCTTACTCTCCACTTTCCCGGGCTGCTGAGTCTCTTACGTCTCCCAGCACACCTGCGCTGACATCGCCCTGACGTTTCAGACGAAAGCAAAACGGCTCTCCGTCGAGGCTCCTGTGTGAGCAGCAGCCCGCTTCCTCTGGGCTTGATTTATGCATTATTTATTTGCCTGGATTGGGGCCTTTATCAAGGGCAACGCACAGTCTGCTCTTTCTATTATTCATCTGCAGCTTGATATTTCGCTGAGGCCATTCTGGCTAAACACCTCGCCCGGGGGAGCGCCCGGAGGTGGCACTCACGACCTTCTGGCTCATTTGTTCTCCCTCCCTTTCTGTTCTGCGACGCTGCCGCTGCCGTTTATTTTCTGGTTGGTGTCTTTGAGACTCCTCTCGGTTAAACGGCTCCAGTTTAACGAGTCTAGATAAGTTTTTTTTTGTTTATATTGTTTGTTGTGCGATTTGCTTACTTTATGCCGAGTTACTCTTTATGTTGTGTGCGTGCACTGTCGGAACTAAATTGTTCACTGCGGGAAGCACCTTGTGGCCCGCTCTGTTTTCTTGGGGCGAGCCCATAACAGCACCTCCAATAGTACACTTTTCTATATTGTGCAGAAATTAATTTCTTTTTGCCCTGAAGAATAAAATATTTATATATATTCTTTTTTTATATTGTAACTGCAAACGAGCTGCAATGTGCATTTGCCTGCATTTAAGCAGTGCTCGTTGAACTATTTACCATTTATTCCTTCAGCTAAATATTATGTGAATGGATTATGGATTCAGATCTTTGGTTTGGCTTGGATGTGTTCCGTCTGGGTCCGTTGACTTATTTGCCGCGCGTTTTTGGTCATTTTTCAGATACCTGTGTCTGCCTCGTTTGTTATCTGATGCTTCCTGAGTGTCTCATTCTTACTGTTGATGTATCTGCGTGTCCCTTTCCCGGGTAGAGCGTGTGTCTCCACAGCACGGGAGTCAAACTCCAGTTCTGGGGGGGGCGCAGTGTTGGGTGCTTTTTCGGCACGTTCTCGGCACAGGTTTTCCCGTTTTGGGTTTGGGAACACGCGCACCTTGTTCTCAAGGCCTTGATTGGCGGCCGATTGAAAGGAAAACACTAAAACCCGCGAACACCGCGCAGCGCCCGTGGGATTCATTTTGAGTCCCCCGCTCTGTTCAAGCCACGTGTGGTATTAGTAGAACCTCCTCCTCCCTAATTTATGCACTAAAGTCATTCTCTAATTTTCCCTTTTTAATGGCAATATTGGATACAAAAAAATTGCTAATATTTTTCTTGCATCCTGGGCCAAATGGATGAGCTTGGGAAAAGCGTTGTGCAAATAAAATATATTATTAACAGCAGTAGTATCGGTACATTTAAAAGTATATTTTTGGTAGCTCTTTGTTTTTAAAGCCTGCGAGATCACTTGCGCAAAAGCTCTGGCGTTAGTCTCAGAGCTGTCTTTTCAATATAGTCTCCAACATTTCTTCCTGCTCTCTAAACTCTTGCAAAGATTATCCCCTCTGGAGCCAGTTTACTCAACCTTCCTCAGTTCCTTTTAGCATTTATAGGCTTTCATTTAAAACCTTATAAGATTCTGCTATGGTCAAAGTGGTACCATCCTACTACGGTTAGATTTTTTCTGTGCATTATTTAAATTATCCTGCCTACAACAGGGGTGGGGGTATTGGGGGAGGTGGCCTTGAGTTGTGAAACTAACTTGTTGGGAAACATTGCGCTGCACAGTGTGCACGTTTGCGCTGTGCACGTTGTTGCGTGCGTTTGTTAGCGAAAAGGATTTTAGACTGCGTTCTTTCTGTCCGCTGTCAGAAGCCTGTCGCCTTGTTCATTCAGTTGACAAGATAATTTCACCGAGCACATTATGATTGGTCTTTGTCAGATTAATCACTGCCTAATCACAGTTAATTACCTCGTTATGTTTTCAGCTAAAGTGATAATAGAGGCACGTAGTAGATTTCAGTCCGTCTCCATAGCAGCCAGATCTCAATTTATTGTACAGTAACCTGTTCAGTCTTTTTATTATACAGCAACCAGATCACTATTTATTATACAGCAACCAGATCACTATTTATTATACAGCAACCAGATCACTATTTATTATACAGCAACCAGATCACTATTTATTGTACAGCAACCAGATCACTGTTTATTATACAGCAAACAGATCACTGTTTATTATACAGCAACCAGATCACTGTTTATTATACAGCAAAGCGATCGCTATTTATTATACAGCAAAGAGATCGCTGTTTATTGTACAGCAACCAGATCACTGTTTATTAAACAGCAAAGAGATCGCTATTTATTATACAGCAAAGAGATCGCTATTTATTACACAGCAAATGGATCATTGTTTATTATACAGCAACCAGATCACTGTTTATTATACAGCAAACAGATAACTGTTTATTATACAGCAACGAGATCATTATTTATTATACAGTAGCCTGTTCAGTCTTTATTATGAATTATCTTGTTCAGTCTTTATTATTTAAAGAAGAGAAGATGAGATGAGATTAGATTCTTTCATGAACCCCATGGGGTAATTAGTCTCCTGAATTTAACCCGTCCAACCTACTGCTAGGAGCAGTTTTATTATAGAGTGATCACTATTCATAGTAGCCTGTTCACTGTTATACAATAGGCTGTTCAGTCTTTTATTATACCACAGCCTGATCACTCTTTATTATACAGCCGTCTGATCATTCTTTGTAATACATAGGGAGTGAGTGGGAAGTGGTCTCTTGAAAACTATATCAAGGACTGAATAAAGGGCGACTGCGTTCTGACAGCCGCACAGCCTTCTGGGAGCCTGGTCTTGTGAAAAGGAGACGAGAGCAGCACCCAGTGTGGCTCTGACCTGCCCACCGCACCTGCCCCATGCAGTGAATTTTGGCTTGGCACACAGGTGGAGGCATCTCTTTAGTTACTTGGTTATGGAGCCTGCACCTCCCTGTTCCTTCCTCATTATCCTGCCCCACCCCCTCCTCATTATCCCACCCTCCTCATTATTCAGCCCCACCCCCTCATCAAAGACTTGCATGTTAGGTGCGCTCCTGCAGGTGCCCTTGACCAAGGCACTGGCCTCAGAACTGGAGTTGGTCCCCAGGCGCTGCACTGTGGCTCCTAGGTAACTAAGGATGGGTCAAATTCCAGAGGACAAATTACCCCACGGGGTTCAATAAAGTACATCTTAAAATCTTAAGTCTCTTAATCGTCATCCCACCCGCCTCATATTCAGCCCACCCCCTCATCATTATCCCACCCACCTCATCATTCAGCCCCACCCCCTCATCATTATCCCACCCACCTCATCATTCAGCCCCACCCTCTCATCATTATCCCAGCCGTCTCATCATTCAGCCACACCCCCTTCTTTAACTTTCTACCTACCTCAAATGTTCGCCCGCCCTCTCCTCGTTACGCCTCTCCACCAGCCGTCGCGGCCGGGCCCGCCATCCGGGCCGCCAGAATCGAGCGCCAATAAATGTAGTTGAAGACAGAGGTGGTTTTTTGTTTGGTGGGAGTAAGCTGGGAGAGGAGCTCTCTCTTGTCTCCCTCCCCCGCATTCTCTCCATCTCTTTTTTTTCTTTTCACACCATCTTACCATTATTTTTTTTGGGAAGAGGATGCCTGAATCCGCCCCCGCCTCTTCCCCCCCCACCCCATTGCACAGCTCTCCGTGCCGCTTGCTTCCTCCTTACGCAGCTTTTCTACCTGGCTGAGCTCCACTCGTTTGGCTCTGAGGAGGGTCCTCGAAAGCGGGGAGCCTCCTTCATCTAAAGAAAACGAGCGTAAGTGAATAAAGTGGAAAATTAGCCGGGCCCCTTGGAGTCGGGGCGCTGGGTGTGCGCGGAGCGGGTCGCACTCTGACTGGCGCCCGGCTTGCCTCTCGGCCCACGGTTCGAGAGAAGGCCCGCGTGAGAAAGAGGGGCGGCCCGGCCTCTTAGCATTCCGATCGAAGCCCCGTGTCGAGCTCACCCCCGGTCACCTCTCCGCGGCGGCGGTGGAGGCGGCGGCGGCGGCGGTGGAGGCGGCCTCACACCGCGATTTAATGGGTTGGAGGAGCTCAAGGCTAATGCTGTTTACTGTTGGAGTGCAAACAGACGGGCCTCCCGGGGGGCACTCTGTGCCGGTTGGGCTGAGAAAGAGGCAGAGACTCAACCCCCCCTTCCCCCCACCCCCGCGCCCCCAACCCCCCACACACCCCCCCCACCTAGCACCATCACCGACGCCGCCCCCACATCAGCCGCCTCTGGGGACTTCCTGCCCTTGGACCTGCTCCCGCTGTTTACTGAGCGGATTGGGTGAGCTGCCTCCAGCCCTGCAGCTCACCATTTCAGCAGCGAGAGCCGCGCAGTCTTCTCCGGAAAATTCACATCCGCCTCGCGTGTTTAAAGCCTGAGTGGCTTAAAGTCACAAAAACGATAATAAACGAGAAAATAACGGCTCTGATCTCACTGAGTCCCCGCGGGACGGCCAGGCGGGGTGTGAATTTAGTTTTTTGTTTCGTTGTTTTTTTGTTTTAATTGTGTGCGTGGAATCGTCTCATGCGGATCTCCATCCCACCCACTCGTTTATCAGAGTTAAAGCAACTGGCAGGTCTGAGGGCTGAGCAGCTTGTCAGAGACGAACGCTTGCGCAGACGGCAGATGGATGTTGCTGTCGGGCACCGGAGCTCGGTGGGTGGAAAGGCCTGACCGGGTCACCTGGGTCTCGGTGGGAAAAAAAAAGTGCAGCTGCGCGGCGAGAAACTTGCGAACGTGTTGTTTTTAAAACTTGTGAGGGAATGTGGCTCGTAGACCTTTTGGTAAACTCAGACAAACTCTCAGATGCATTTCTATATGCACAATATGAATTAATGAATGAATGAATGAATTGTATATATATGTATGTATATAGAGAGAGAGACAGACAGAGAAATCATTAATATTAAATGTAAATTAAATAATTAGCTAGTATTTCCCTCCACACACACACAGAGAAATGTGCTTCAGCTTCTGTTGTATTAAGCTACATGCAGAAGGGATACAGCTGACCCCGGAGCTGAACCCCAGGTGACTGATTGGAGCTTTCTCCTGTGTCTCCGCAGCCCTGAAGGACCCCTGCAGCGAGGTGACCTGCAGCTACGGCAGCACCTGCGCGCAGTCGTCCGACGGCCTCTCGGCCAAGTGCATGTGCCCGCTGAGCTGCGGCGCGCCCGGGGACCAGCCCGTGTGCGGCAGCGACGGCAGGGACTACCCCAGCGAGTGCGAGCTCCACAAGCAGGCCTGCGCCGAGCAGAAGAACATCCGCAAGCAGCACCAGGGACCCTGCGGTGAGCCCCCCTCTCCCTCTCCTCTCTCTCTATCCTTCTTCCTCCCTCTCCTCCTCTCATCCTCTCTCTCCTCTCCTCTCTCCTCTCTCTCTCATCTCTCTCCTCCTCTCCTCCTCCTCTCTCTCCTCTCTCTCTCTCTCTTCTCTCCCTCTCTCCTCTCTCTCCTCTCCTCCTCTCTCATCTCTCTCTCTCTGTCTCTCTCTATCTCCCTCCCTCTCCTCCTCTCTCTCCATTCTCCTCACTCTCTCATTCTCTCACTCTCGTCCCTCTCTCTCCCCTCTTCCTCTCCTCTCTCTCCTCTCCTCTCTCTCTCTCTCTCCTCTCTCCTCCTCTCTCTCTCTCCTCTCCTCATCCCTCTCTCCTCGTCTCTCTTCTCCTCCTCTCCTCTCTCTCTCCATCTCCCCCTCCATTCTCCTCTCTCTCTCTTTCCATTCTCCTCTCTCTCCCCCTCCCTCCCTCCATCTCTCTCTCCCTCTCCTCCTCTCTTTCTCTCTCTATATGTCTTTTTTATCTCTTTCTCTCTCTCTGGTCTCCTATCTCTCCCTCCCTCTTTCTTTCTCTCTCTCTGTCTTTCTCTCTCCCTCCTTTCTTCTCTCTTCATCCCTCTCCCTCCATTCATCTCTCTCTCTCTCCCTTCATTCTTCTCTCTCCGGTTGCTACCAAACATCAGTTCAGTACAATGCGGGAGACAGGAATTACATAAGCACATTGTGTATGTAAACTGTACACTTTGTACTTTCATTCTTGGAAGTAGAAAAAAAAAACCTCTTCCCCTCTCTTTTCACTCTTTTCAGTCTGTTCATCTCCTCCCTTTGTTTTCCACAACCTTCTTCCTCTCTCTCTCTCTCTCTCTCTCTCTCTCTCTCCCTCTTGTCCTGATTGCATCCTTCTGTTTTCTTGTGTGATAATGCGAGCGCACCCTGCAATTAGAATTGTCTAATTTCTCACAATCGCTCTCCGTTAAGTTCCGCCAATTTGCGCGCGGGCGTTGGGAGAGCGGTAATCTCTCTGGAAACGGATGTGATGCGGAAACGCAGCTCCGTGGCTGATTGGGGCATGCAGGGCCCGTTGCAGAAAGCTGTGCCAGACGCTCAGAAACGAGGACCCTCGAGAACATGGCGGAGAACGCCCGTACCTTTAGGAGCACCACCGGCCGGCTTCTTTGGTCGCGCGCACCCTTCCAAGGAGGAGACGGTACCAGAATTTCATGGCTGGCTCGGGAACTGCACCATCTGTATTATATGGCCTCAATGTTTGTGTCTACGGGGAGACAAAGTATTTCAGCTCCAAACCTGTTCCTTCCTCTTCGTATTCATCTAAATGCCAAGCCAGTCATTTGAAATCACTGCTTAAAGTTAACTCCAAACCATCTTTGGTGCCAGTCAGTGCAGGACTGCGTGCTTATTCTGTCCTAACTTTTCCTGGTTTTTAACCAAGAAAAGCCATTTAAGCACAACTCTCTTTAGAGTGAACGCTGAAGTAATTCTTTATGCATCGTCAAGTGAAATACGTGGCAGACATTTTGTCTCGTATGTGGCAGCCTCTGAACTTAAATTGTAGCCTCTGAGCTTTTTAATAGGCCTTGGAATTAATAGAAAATGCCCCTCCACTTCACTTTCAGAACTGTGGTAATGTTTTAATTGGGAAGCTGGAAAACCTGCAGTTCTAACGCAACTGCCATTTTGACCTGGTGACATCATGTCAGTCCTCTATGGAGACAGCCTGACCTTTGGTGTTATGACACGAATTGAGAAAGGAGGTATCAGTGTTGATAGATATCACTTTGTATGCAGGGAAACCTCATGATTCGGAGTTGTTGCTGGCGTTCAGATTAAGCAGCTGGCTTTGGTCTGTGAATCCACCCCGCTGGCTGAATGACTTGTTCACAAGTGCACAGCGTCCCTGATCAAACCCAGTCCGTTTCCGCCATCCTGCCTTCACCGCAAAAGCGTGGAGGCTAATCTGTATCCTCTTTTATGAGAGTTGTTATCACCCTTGTTTTTAAATCTGCGGATTTGGAAGCAGTTTCTCTCTTACTCTCTGTCGTGCTCTCTCTCTCTCTCTCTCTCTCTCTCTCTCTCCCCCCCCCCCCCTCTCAGACTGCTATTGTCTTTCTGTACCAAGGCACGGATAAATCTTTTGTCTCCTCGTGCACGGAATGGCGTCCTCTTCAATTTCCATAAGCGGCTCTTATGCCTGTCTGTAATTACATCACCGTTGGAGGACTGATCCTTCCCACACCCTGACCCCGGGCACCATCTTCAATTCCCAAAGCTTGCCCAGAGGGCCTCTTCACCTCAGTCCTTTACGCAATTCTCATTTCGCAGTTTTGTTTAATTTAATTGGTTTATCTGTTCAGTCGACATGGAAACCTTTGCAGAGTTCAATAGAAATTCATCAAAATTACTCTCCTATTAATTCTGTCCACATATTGCACCACCTCTGTTAATTGTTGAATAGCTGCCTTTAGGTCTCCATTTCTCACTCTCTCTCTCCCTCTCTCTCTCTCTCTCTCTCTCTCTCTCTCCCCCTCCCCCTCTCTCTCTCTCCCTCTCTCTCTCTCTCTGTCATGCTGTGTGAACAATACAAATATTTAAATTAAAAACGTTACTGAGCATTATTTGAACATGCTGTACCCTTCTTTATCAATAATAAGCTGTCTCTCTCCCACCCCCTCCACCCCGTCTATCTGTCAGACCCTTGTAAGGACACGGAGAACAACCTGAACATCGCGTGTCGGGTGGAGGCCCACAGCCGCCGCGCCCTGACCTTCGACCTCCCGGCGTCCTGCCCGCCGGGCGGCGAGCCGCTCTGCGCCAGCGACGGGCAGACGTACGACGGCGAGTGCCGGATGCAGCGGACCGCCATGCTGAAAGGGGTGGAGCTCCGGCAGATCCACCCGGGCAGGTGCAAGAAGGAAGGTGAGACCCCGGTGGCTCCTCCTCCTCCTCCTGCTCGCAGCAAGCAGGGGGCGGGCCGCTCCGATGTCATCCACACCTGCTGTGATGTCACCAGGGCACGAGAGCTCGCGTTTGAGCTCAGCTTGCAGTATCGCGTTCCACAGCTGAAAGGGGTGCCTGGGGTGGTTTCGGGGGTCAAAAATGAAACTATAAATGAATGTTGACATCTCACTGCTACCTGATATGATGGGTTTTTTTTTGGTTGTCCGTACTCAGGATACAAAGATAGAAACTCTTTAAGGTTTGTTTGATTTATTCATAATGCCTGCGTCCAACCAAACCACTTACCTTTTTCCTTTTCCCAGAGAACTACCATGTATGCAATTTAGGTAAAGACACTTTAAAAACAAAGTGGCCACCTGTGAACTTTTTTCTGTACTCTACAGCCACTGCCGGAATTGAAAGTGAAGGTGTGACTAACGCGACCGCGGTGTAATCGCTAACTGAAGCGTTGCTTCTGTTCTCTTGGCTATGATGCTGGGGTAAAATTGCTAGCGCCTGCACCTCGCTATCCCGAATGCAGGACTTTCCACGTGTTATAAAAAAATGACTGATTGCTTTTTTTCTGCTACTGGAGCGGCAGTACGAGAATAAGTAAACTAAAATAAGCCCGTGCGCGGTCTTATGCTTGCATGATCCCAATCTGGAGAAATCCAATTTTCCTTCGGTAGGGCGCTGGTTTTATTGTGTTCTTATCAGCGGCCTTTAGTAGCGGCGACACTGTAAGAAGGCAGTTCCCGAGCTCTTTCCAAGGTTGCTACGCAGTCTTGGATGCAATCCCACTCTCTTTAGTAATCCTCCCAGGACCTCAGATCGAGGTGTTAATCTGCGGTCCTGGTGCATTTGTATGTGTGTGTCTGTGCGTGCGTGTGTGCATGCGTGCGTGCGTGCGTGCGTGCGTGCGTGCGTGCGTGCGTGCGTGCGTGCGTGCGTGCGTGCGTGTGCGTGTGTGTGTGTGAAATAATGATATGCGATCGGCTACATGCAAATGAGCTGAGCAGATCCCTCTGTTTTCAGTGATGCAAAAAGGGAGAGTGTTTAATGGAAACGATTCACACCTTCCATCGATCGAAAATTAGACAGAAGGGCATGGCTTGGCATAATCAACAGAGCTTTATAGAATGAAGGGCCAGAACAAAAGCAGATCGTCTGCAGAAGAGAGCAAAGATAATGAGCCACTGAAAAGAGGATGCAATGGATTCTACAAAGGGAAAAAAACATATCTGATGAGATATGGTTACTGTTGGTCTGGTTATTGCTTAAGCTGCATGTTTATGTGTGGCTATAAAATTAGAGTAGCCTTCTTAATAGGCTACAGTACTGTAAGTAATGATTACAGTCACCATCTCTAGAATTCTGCTGTACTTCACTAATTAATTTACACTGGCCTTTATGTGAATGACTTAATTATAATTAAACTGGATATAAGGTCACATGATAATCACAGAACAGATGCAACCCTGAATGAACTCTGTCATCACTCCATATTTGCAGGTCTTAATTCATTAGCTGAATTACATTTCTGTTTGCTTGAAAACCAAGGGTGCTCACCAGAGTGTCTGGGCAGATAGTTATCTCATCCTTAATTACCCAATTGATTAAATAATTAGCCTTTTAATTAATTCAAGTCATCCCTGTTATTGAAAGACGGATTTAGAGGGCCACATAAGTGCAGTGAATCTCGATGAACCGTGTCCATCCACATTCGCCAGAGTCGCAGCGTAGTCAAAAGTGATCTCTGTTCCCGTGGAAACGGTGCAGCCCGTGGACGGTGGGGTGTTGATTCCAGTGTGCAGTGTGTGGGGGGGCACCGGCAGACTCATTTGTCCTTTCCCTGTCCAGAGGAGTGCAAGGAGGATTGCCAGTTCAACGCCGTTTGCGTGGTCGAGGTCAGGGCCCAGCGCTGCTCCTGCGAGCCGATCCATTGCGACGGGACCTACAAGCCCCTGTGCGGCAAGGACGGGCGCACCTACGACAACGACTGCGAGCGGCGCCTGGCGGAGTGCCAGACCAAGACCCACATCCCCGTCAAACACAAGGGCCCGTGCGGTGAGTTGGGGGGGGGGGGGGGGGGGGTGGGGGGTGGGAGGGGCCGTGCGGTGAGTTGGGGAGGCTGGGAGGGGCGTGGCTTGTGAAGGGTGCAGATCTTCGTTCTTTCTGGCTTGCTTCCTGTTTCTGGCTTCTGTCTTGTGTCCAGTGATGGAGCGTTTATGTGTCTGTGTGTGTTTGCTTCTCCACGCGTGTGTGTGTGTGTCTTTCTGTCTATATGTGACAGGTGCTGCGTTTGCGTGTCTGGATGGTTAAATGTCACCGATGGGCTGACATTTCACGCTGTGCCAGTCATAGAAACACGTCTACATCCTCTTCCATAACCTGGGACACGTGACGCACCGATGAGTTGTTTCATTCGCGCTCCCTGCTCCCACGTCACCAGTCCGCCCCCTAAGTGCTGCTACGCATAGCTCTGCGCTCTCTATCTTTCTCTCTGTCTTTCCTGTCTCTAAAGGTGCTCTTCCTGTTCCAGTGCATCATTCAGTCAGTCTTTGTCTGCACGGCGTCTGCTCAGGTCCGGTACCGGACCCGGCATTCGAGCTGAGCGGGGAGAGGTCAAACTCTGACCTTCATACCTAAGGGTCAAGGGTCACCGGAGGTCCTGTGATCAACTCAGTCTCCTTGACCTCCAAGGGAGGGAGAAAAGTGTGTGGGGGGGGAAGCAGAGAGGTCAGAGAAGGTGTGATTGAGGATTAAGGTGGAAAAGCCATCAGTGCGTTTGGAAGCCTCCGATAACAGCTTGGGAGGGTGCACCCTCACCTGCTCCCTCTGCTTCTACCTGAAGCCCTGCCAGACAGCAAATGCACCCTTAAGACTTCTAAGACTGACTTCTATTTTGTTAGCGAAATGAAATTTAGAAACAATTTAATTTAAGAATTTGCCAGTATACTGGCAAACTGCAAGTGCATTGTCTCTCTCTCTGCCTCTGTCAGCAGTTAGTAGTTGAGGATACTGTGTGGAAGTTTGCAAAGCCACATCAGGGTGGAGTTTGCATTCTCTAGTTTATCACTGTACTGCCATATGCCTCATTAGCATGGCTTCCTAGTCCTAGCGCAGGTGCATAAATTTCCCCGAAAAATAAATCATTATTTTTGACTCAGTGACTGTTTAGGTTCCTTCAGAATTCAGCCCTTGGCAAGCTCCTCACTGTTATTTAAAAAATAACTAAATAACTACTCGCATTTATACGACTCTGCAAACGGCTCTGATAGCACTGCTTGGTTTTAATTAAACATCAAATGCTGTGCGTCTAGCCTTATCAGCGCTGTTTGCTTAGCGGAGGTGGAGAAAGGGACTCTCAGTGTTCTGTGAAGAAGATCCAGGCTCTGGATATCTGCATGCGCGTTTTGGATTACAGGGCATGCCCCCCTCCCCCCCTCCCTACCCCCACCATTACAGGCATTACAGGCACCAAACACCTTTTAGAATAGTCTCATTCTGCTCTAGTTAGCACAAGCATGCTTGTGTGTTCAATGTTGCGTTCTTGTCCCTCGTTACTGAATTCCAGTGAGGAATTCATGGTATGGAAATTCTGGACCGATATCAGGAATGTATGTTTGCCTGGTCATATTGGCCAATACTAACACCAATGGGGAAACCGGCCTCATTTACATTGTAGCACAAATGAAAATTGCAACAGTCCCCCACATTATTGGTAGAAACAGATAAGCGCAGGTCTTACGTTTGCTATGAACACCACAGATGTGCATGCACTAGATGGCCTGCTTCAGCTGAAGGTGTGCAGTAAATACCTCTGTTCTTTTCCTTTATATTTTCGTTTTTGTTTTTGTTTTCCAGCCAATCTCTCAATCAATTAGGTTGTTGGGAGCATCGTTAAAATTTTACAGCCCCATAAATATCAACCAGCCAGTCAATAATTTAAGCGTTTAAGAAGTCTAATTCCTTTCGAAAAAAATGATTTGCCTCAAGAACATTCTGGAAAATGGAAGCACTTGTCTGAAGACTGATTTGACTGATTAAAGTCCTAGACTGTGAATATGGGACATTCATTCATTATGACGTTTCTAGCTATTTTTTGACATAATATGGCCTTAAGAGAGTAAATCTTCCGTAATTAGATATTAAATGTGTCTGATTAAGAATAATTAACAGCTTGTAAGAATGTAACAGTTATAATTGGAACAGCCAGCTGAGAGGTGTGAAGGGGGGGGGTGGGGGTGGGGAGCGGGCAGGAACATCCAGACAGCCACGTTAGATAAAAATTAAATTCCTGCTCATTATAAATATATACAGTGTATGAAACGATCGTGCTGTGACCTAATCTAACAGCACTGGCAATTCGGAGAATTTGAAGGAACAGGTGGACAGAATAATGGCCTGCAAATGTGGAATAACCTTTCAGAGAGTCTTTACTTTTGTGTGACAGCATTAGCCACTCGTGACCCAAACGCGGCAACCAGATGCATTTAAGGTACTAAAAATAAAAAGCAAAACAATCCCCCAGAATCAAAGATGGCATGCTCCCAGCTGACAGTACAGGAACTATATGTGAGGGCCTCTCTCTCTTCACTGGTTTTCGGATCCCGGCAGTCACCCCAAAATAACCGAAGAATTGATGTGCCGGTTTGTGTGATTTCTCGGCAGTGTGTTCAGGTCATTAATGAAGACTGATGCTGGCATCCCTGCCGTGCACAGAAGTGAGTTGCAGAGTGGGGGTTGGTGGTTGTTTTGGGGGTGGGGGGGGGGGGGGGATAGGTGTAGCAAGACTGTTGCAATAGTGTGTTTGGTGTTTAGTGCCTGAGGCGCTATCTTTATGAAATGTTACTGAATCTTCTCACCATTCTGCAAATGGCACCACAACCCTGGACTGTGCTATCCTTTATGCTACGGGTTTAATGGTTGTCTTCTTCTAGTTCGTTACTGTAAATGTTATTATTAGTAGTGGTAATTGTAGTATTGGGAGTAGAAGTAGCCATACAGGGGTCCTAAAGTCAGTCTGATTGAATTCATGGCAGTTTCCACTGTTTAGTTTAAGCCCCAAACAGAAATATAACAGTAAAATACACTACTCCTTGGTCTGGGGCCATTTTTCATGGTTTGGGCTAGGCCCCGTAGTTCCAATGAAGGAAAATCTTAATGCAGTGACATTCTAGACTATTCTGTCCTTCCAACTTTGTGGAAAGAGTTTGGGGAAGGTCCTTTTTCAGCATGACATATCCCCCAGGCACACAGCGAGGTCACAGAGCCCTGACCTCAACCCCATCCAACACCTTTGGGATCAGTTGGAAAGCCAACCGCGAGCCAGGCCTAGTCGCCCAATCTGTGCTCGACCTCAGCTGTCATTTTGTTGCTGCCATCACTGGTGAAGACCATTGCACTGGTCCCAGATGCAGCCACACATCACACTGCCTCTACATGTTCATCTATTCCATCACTCTGGTGAAAGGTTTATCTTTGTCTCATCTTTTTATTAGCAAATTCCAGTCTCACCTTTCTGTTTTTACACCTGGCAGAGTGCCCTCTGTAATTTGCCTGTCTCTCTCTGTCTTCTCTGCACAGTGTCCTGTGATATTTGCCAATTACTCCAGCTGACAAATGATCATTTCCTTTCACAACTTATTATCATCCCGTCATCTCTTTATGATGTCTCTTCCACAGGCCGCCCGATTGCTGGCGATCCCTAAGTCATTCAGTAGTTTGTTTCTGAAGGAGAAACTTTCTGCAATAGCTCTAATTGATTTTTTTCCTTTTCTTTTGTCCTCACAATACTGTGGCGTTCTTGGCTGTCATACTCGGTTGTCTCAGGTGCTCATCTCCCGTTTTCTTGTCTTGTATTTTTAGCTCATAATGTAGACTCTACAAATGTTTCCAAAGGATATAACCAATGTCCTGACACGCGCTACTTTCCACTCATAAATAATTAGAGTAATATGGTAACCCTGTGAAATTTTAAACAACTGATGGTCATTTGTAATTAGAATAGGGGGACTTGACTCATTGAATGACATTTTTCTAATATTGTTCTATTTCTGCTTTAAAAATCATATGAAATAAATGCAGAAGTTGTGAGTTTTGCTTCTCAGGGTATCACAGGGCAGAGGATTTCACCACTGAATTTTGGGGCACACTGGGTCTGAAAGGGGCAGCGGTGCATCCCTATTCAGAGGTCCATCCAGTCCTACCTGCACAGGCAATATACAGGGAAAAATGAAGAGCCTGGTTCAATCAGAAATCCCCCTCCCAGGGCACTGGGCCATGGAGGGATCTCCCAAAGTGAGAGGGGTGCGGGCTGTCCTCAAGAACACCCCCCAGCCCCCCACTCCGCCCCCCTCCCCAGCTCAGCGATACCGGCGTCTGCGGGCTCCTGATACGTTGCACCGCCAACAGAAAGAAACAAAAAAAAAAAGAAAAGAAAAAAGCACTCAAGGGGAACCGACAGGGGCTGCGATCCGCAGCGGTTCAGCTCTAATTAAACGGCGGGGAGGGTGGAGCGCGCGGCGGTTCACCGTGGCGATGCTGATCCGCGGCGCCGCCGCCGCTGGGCTGGGACGCTGCGCGCGCCAGGCGCTGCTGCTGACAGAGGGGCGACGGGGGGGCCCATCTGTGCCACACCGGGGGAGCCGTCTGCGTCCCCCCCCCCCCCCCCCCCCCCCCCCGCCGAGCGTTCCTGTCAGACTGGCAGCCTCTGTAATCTCTCAGCCAATCACGGAATTAGCTCAGCTGCTAACATCCTGCTTGGGCGACACCCCTCTCCCCACCCCAATCCCCCCCCCCATTCCGTCATTTTTATTTAAGCGCTTTTGGGGGTTTTTATGATCCTTTTCCTATTAGAAATCTTCCAAAGAATTAACCGAAAACGGTTCTCTTGAGATGTATTTATTTAAAGGTTCTTTTAGAGAACAAAACCTTGATTGTTTTCTTGGAGTGTATTTTCTGTGACATCACTCCCAGGCCCTGCCTTGCAGCGCTGCGCAGCTGCCTGACGGCCCTGTGTTCTTCCAGCGCCAGCGCTTCGGGCAGATCGGGGCTCTCCGGCTGCTTTTATCCCCTTTCAGAATATTTCCTGCGGCGTTTTAAAAAAGCGCGCGCGTGCTTCTCCTCTTCTTCTGGGAGACGGCATGAATAGTCTCATTTAGCGAGGCGCCCGAGCCCTCGCGGAACTTTAAGGAGTCTAATCATGGCTGCTCGGGAGATTGCCTCTCTTGTGCTCGGCTGTCATTATTTATTTATTTATGTGTTTTTGGTTGGGGTGGGGGAATCGGACTAATAAGTTGTTTTTAAAAAAGAAGTCTTTTCATGAAGCTGAAGGGGAAAGGGGTCCAGATGGCAGGGGGGGGGGGGGGGGGCAGCGGTTATGTTTTGATGTTTTGGGAAGCAGACTCTGGGATGTGGGGTAATCGAGCACCCCCCCCCTCCCCCCGCCCCCCCAGCCTGTCTGTGCATACGCATGTGTTCCCTGACAGGCTTGTCCAGATAAGTTTACTCTGCCGAACATACCAGCATGGGGAAAAGATTGGGGGGAGAGGGACGGAGGGATGGGGGGGGCTTGGGGTGCTCTCTTTGAAGCTGGTTCAAATTGGGCACAGTTCCACCGCTTACTCGTATCTGCCAGCCAAACCGAGGCCAATCGTTTCTGCCTTTATCCCCCCTCAACTAAAAAAAAATAAAAAAAATCAATCGCTCGAGTAGAAACGCTCCCATTACCGAGATGGGATACTTTGTGCCCCGCACGGGACCTCTTGAATAACACGGCTTGTACGCGTCCCGGGTACGGCCTGATGGAGGGGCGCGGGATGTGATTCGGGTTGCCCTGATTGCCCGGAGGACGAGGAAGAGGAAAGGACTCAGATTCGGGGGGCTCGAAGCCGCAAATCGCCGAGGGCGACGGGGGCGCGGCCTCCGCTGAGCGCTGCTCCGGCTGTAATTATTGTTATTTAGTTCTCGCCTCTCGTCAGAGCGCTCCCGGTGAGCTCGCCCGCGTTCGCTCGCTGGACGTGCGTGGGCGCGTGTTTGCGCCTGTCGAGGGCACCGCCGAACACACACAGGGTAGCAGGGGCTGATTTAGGTTGCGTTCGTTCGCAGTGCTGAGCGGTTACATGGGAGGGAGGGAGGGAGGAGGGGGGGGGGGGGGTGGTTTTGAAATTCAGTGACCACCCCCTGCCTGTGTCCCTCACCCCGGGTGGTTAAATCGGTACACATTAGAAAGTACCGGTTGTCAGGTCTTTACTGTGAGCTTTCTGCTGAGTGCTTTCTTCAGCAGTAACCCTGCCTCTGGCTCCTTAAGATCTCCTGTGAGGGGTGTGATAGAAGTGTGATTGGCAGGATTCTGCGTGGCTCTCGCTGCACAGTATTGACCTGCAGACGGCTCACTTATGTAAGGGGCGGAGGTGTAGTACAATGGGTAAGGAGCTGGTCTTGTAACCTAAAGGTCACAGGATCGATTCCCGGGTAGGACATTGCTGTTGTACCCTCGAGCAAGGCATTGCTTCAGTATAGGTGCAGCTGTGTAAATGGATGCAATGTGAATGCTATGTAAACGGTTGCGTAAGTCGCTCTGGATAACAGCTAATGCCCGTAATGTAATGTTATGTAGTGTTGACGTGCATTCTTCTCTGCACTGCCAGTGTCTTCCTATGACGGTCTGGGCCCCTTCGCACATATGTGCGTACTTAATGGTCTGTGTAAAAAGCTTGTTTGATGTGCTTTTGTTCAAGGGAACCCTGTTATCTTTGTTCCTGTACTGTAGACCTTTGTGAGTCTGCTTTTTGGGGCAGACCCTCTCACTTCGGGTCGTTCGCCTTCGCCATCGCGGCAGAGAGGCGGGAGAACGAATAGGGGCGTAAAGGAGAAAGAGAAAGAGGAGAGAGTGGGGAGGGAGGGAGGGAGGGAGAGGGAGACA
Source organism: Anguilla rostrata (assembly GCF_018555375.3). Lineage (NCBI taxonomy): Eukaryota > Metazoa > Chordata > Actinopteri > Anguilliformes > Anguillidae > Anguilla > Anguilla rostrata. The sequence continues at coordinate 32,294,538 of NC_057945.1, forward strand.
GAGGAAAGGCGAGAGAGAGAGAGAGGATAATCTTTTGGGAAGCATTATTCACCCGATTCTGTAAAGCTGTGTGAAATGCGGCTTGGCACGGCTTATAAAATTGTCATGGAGCAGCTGGGTTTCTGGAACCAGGACCCAAAATAAGCGGCAGACCCAGAAAGCCATGGGACCTAGAACTCCAAATATCACCCCGCGCCAAGGTGGGGATCTTCTTCCCTCACTTGCACCCCTCCACATTCTTTCCCAGAAAGAGGGAGTGCTTCTAATGACCTCATCATCATCTACCCTCAAGTCTAACTTTGAAACTGCTGACATGCTGCATTTTTGACAGTTCACACAATGCTGAGCTTTTGAACATTTTTTCCCCCCTCTCTCAATATTTTTTGGTTGTTAGTATTTTTTTCTCCTCTCTCTCTGTCTCCGTCTCTCTCTCTCTCTGTCTCTTTCTCTGTCTCTCACTTTCTCTCTCTCTCTCTCCCTCCCTCCCCCTCTCCCTCCCCCTCTTCAAGGCCTTCCATTTTAGCTTGTGAGCCCCCGCCCCCCGCCCCCAGCTGAAGAAACGCATGGTTAATCACAGCCAAGTATACTTGTCTCAGGAGAGCTGCTCGCAAAAGGAAAGATCCTCACATTTTCACCCTCTCTTCATCCGCGCGGCTCTCCCTCGCCTGGCGTTGCCGGGTGACCCAGATACCCCCGGCTCAGGGACGGCCCCACTTAATGAAGATACTCTGGCGCGACTGGAAAAAAAAAAAAGAAAAAAGGGGCGGAAAAAAACGACAGTCTTCTGAAGTTCATATTTCATATTTTACATCTGCCTCCACGCAGCGGCTCTGCTTGCTGAATTATTAAGCAGATCTCTCTCTTCTTTCTGCTCTCCTTTCTGATGCCTTTTTCTCTCTTCTTCTGCCAGGAGAAGCCTTTGGGGGGGGGGGGGCAGGGGAGTGTGGGGGTTGTGTGCCGTTTCTCACAACGAGATGCAAATCTCTGTGTTTAATTTGGAGGGTGGGCGGGGCACGTGTCATTTAATCACCCAGAAGCCGGGAAGCGGGAAGAATTTTCAAGCCTCCTTCACCTGATGTAGATGCATATTTCTGGCTATATATATATATAGTTAAAAATGCATAGGTACTGGGACTGTGACACATTTTTTTGTTGTTATGGCTCTGTACTGCAGCACATGAATTTGAGGCTAAAGTGCAGACGGCCATCTTTGATTTGAGGGTATTTACTGCCATATCAGGTGATCCGTGTAGGAGTTACAGCCCTTTTTATGGAACATGTAAAAATCCAATGTGCTGAAGTACAGAGCCAAAACTGTCCGTATATTTACGGACTGCACTCTGTGTGCATATGTGTGTGTGTCTATGTGTGTGTGTGCCTGCACATAATGCATATTTTTGTGTTTGTTTCATGTAACTTTACATATGTTCTTCTGATCTACTCACTGTGTATATTACATACAGTATGTATAGTATAGCATGTATGCTAATGTACAGCAAATATATGTAAGTATGTGTGTATATTTATGTGTAATGTAACAGCAGAGATAGGCCTAAAGCAGTGGCCAGTGATGTTCAGGTAAAGAAAGAAAGCAACACAGACAGACCAGCTGTGCACGTCATTGCAGGGACTGTAAGCTTGCCTGAACTTGAGGTACCCTATGAGCTTTGTTCCATTTAACAACCCTAAACCAAGCTGACACTAACAACCCCCCCACCCCCCATGTTTGAAGCTCTGCCCTCCTCCCTCCACCCCAACAGTGGCTTTGTTTCCTCATCCTAAAACTCTGTCTCCCCCCCCCCTTTCCCCACACAGATCTGCACGTGCCCAGTCCGTGCCGGGACAAGAGCTGTGAGTTTGGGGCGGTGTGCGTGGTGCAGGACGGGGAGCCGGTGTGCGAGTGCCCGGGCGCCTGTGCCCAGACGGGGGACCCTGTGTGCGGCAGCGACGGCCAGACCTACGGCAGCCAGTGCGAGATGAAGGCCATGGGCTGCGCCCTGCAGAAGGAGATCCACATCCAGCACAGAGGCCCGTGCGGTGAGCTCAGGCGCTGTGTGTGTGTGTGTGTGTGTGTGTGTGTGTGTGTGTGGGTGTGTGTGTGTGTGTGTGTGTGTGTGTGTGTGTGTGTGTGTGTGCGCGCGTGTGCGTGTGCATGGGGGGGGGTAGGTGGGTGGGTCTGTGTGTGTGTGCGTGGGTGGGGTAGGTGGGTGGGTGTGTGTATTTTAGTGTGTGGGTGTGTGTTTGTGTTGGTGTGGGCGGGTGGGTGTGTGTTTGTGTTGGTGTGGGCGGGTGAGTGTGTGTGTGTGTGTGGGTGTGTGTTTGTGGTTGTGTGGGTGTGTGTGTTTGTGGGTGTGTGTGGTTGCTGGTGTGTGGGTGTTTGTGGTTGTGTGGATGTGTGTGTGTGTTTGTGTAGGTGTGTGTGGTTATGTGTGTGTGGGTGTGGGCGTGTGGGCATTCATGTGTTCAACCGTTACAATAATATCAGTGTATTTCCCAACATCGCTGCTAATGCACCTAATCTTGTTGCTGTTGATGAAAACAATGTGGATGTTTGAAATGGAAATGGACTGTGAATTTGATTTATCACTGAGTGAAGAATATCTTTCAAAACTTTTCAAATATCAATCTTTGGCAAACAGAATAGACGGAAATAAAACGAAATAGCTTATGAATCCATGTAATAGTCTTCTGGACTAAATATATTTTTTGTAGGTAAGGTGCGTACTGATATCCTTCACTATTCATGTGTATGTCTGTACCATTTCTACAGAAAATGAGGTCACAAACTCACTACATACTCACTGCAAAATATCTTTCATTTTCTGAGTATTGTAGGACTCACAAACGTATGTCCCACTTGTCAGTTTGCGAGCAAAATCTTTATTCTCCTATATTTTATTGTTTTTGACAGTACTATTAAAAACTAAAAAACGGTTTTAATGATTGGCTGACTTTCTGTTCTGGCCAGGTAATGCATGATTGGAGGAATAACCAGTCACTTGGATCACGATTTTCTTAGCAGAAACTACCATCTGCTAAAATTAACATATAAGGCAGCTCACTAAGATGTTATCAGACTAGCAATTTCACCAGCCATTTGCAAGGCCTATACTGTATATCTAGATAGCATTAACTAAAATAATTCCTATTAGTCTGGGAAAATAGCACATTATACATATTCATGTGGTGAGGTGTCTGTGGTTCCTCTCACCTTTGCCTTAATGCTAATAATGATGATAATGTGATAATGAATTTGTAGGCTACACCAAGAAAGATAGTCACGCACATGGACTACTGCTGCCATGCGTTCCAGTAAGACTACATTTGTTAAGAATGGAAATTTCAGAAAATCCAGCTTGGCTATCCTGTCAAAATCCTAATCAGTGTCCTTTGTAAAAAAAAAAATGTAAAGATCCTTTGTACTGTACCAAACTCCCATCTAATTATCTAATCAGTTGAGGGCCAAATGAAGCTCACCCAACAGAAATGACTAGTAATCTCAGCCAATCAGGTTTTGTTTTGTAAGCTGTGTTCACCCAGGGCCAATAGAATTTACTGATAGAACCCCAGGCTTTGTGTATCACCGTCTGGTAGTCCAGGAGATGAAAGTGGTAGTGCCAGGCGTTCGGACTAATGTTTTCTGCACCCCTTGGCACAGTTGAGGGTACAGTTCTGTCTGAGCAATCATGGGCAGCCTCTCAATCTAGAGCCAATCTCATAGCCATGAATAACAGCTTTGAGGTACTTGTGTAAATTGAGTGATTATGAAGTCATTCAGTCCGTGTGAAAACAATGATTTGTGTTGTTGGAGAAAGTGAGGATTAAGTAAAATATGTTTAGTTTCTGAATCCAGCAGTTTTAACAGCTACAATAACACCCTTGTTTAATGTTTGGCACTCTGAAAACTGAACACAAACTGAGCACTCAACAGTTAAAGCACCTCACTTATACAAATTTGTTTGATTTAATCTGCTAGTTATTAGCAAAGATATCAATTATAAATTAAATCACTGAATACGTACAAATTAAAATGAAGAGATGTATTAAATTACAAGTACTCAACATCTAATCTGAGGACAAAGGTTCATGAGTTAGGCACAAAATAAATGAATGATTTGGGTATTATGGAAATGTTTGTGTGGCACTTTGCGGAGAATGTAGATCAGGCAAAAATGAAACCAAGTTACAAAGCCAGCTGAGACACTCTAACTTCCACTTTATTCTATTATTGCTTTCCCAGAATGCTCTGCATAGTGCCTGTAGGTGTATTAAGCCGTTTTTAAGGTATGGAATCCGATGAGTATGAGGAATGCCAGGGTTTCCCTGGACACCCCTATTGACATGCATACAGACACACACACGCGCACACACACACACGCACACGCACGCGCACACACACACACACACACAAACACACAGATTTATACCTCAAATGGCTACCCTAGTTCCTCCTCTCTGTGTTTTATCTCTCAGCCACACTGGCCTAGCCCTTTGAATGGTGATGATTTGTGGGTCCGACATTGACACTGGGTACTTCCAAGGTCTAATACATACATGCACATTTGGGGCTCGTTGTTGTTTAACTGTGACCTCAAATAAATAATTGTTAATGTGTTTGTAATGTATGTGTGTATACATGTGTGCATTGCGTACAGCTAGACACGACCGTGTGTTATGTTGGTTGGAGCTAGCGCAACGAAGCTGCACTCAGTCGTTGACCATAGCCAGTGAGCACACCGTTGCTTATCAGGACACATCGACTTGATCGTGACAGGAAGTGACAGGAAGCAGACTGTGTGGCTCCGCCCATTACGCGTATCATGAAGCCTCGCGTTCCCGTCAGGGATAAAAGTCAAATGCGATTTTTCTCCTTGGCTTTAAAACGCGATGCGAGATGATTGACTGCAGAGGGCTGTGAATCATGGCTCCCGTCAGTCAGCGCTGTCAGGCCTGATGTACTGCAGATGCTGCTCATGCTAGCTGCCAGGGACGCGATCCGTCTGTACCTCTCTATCAAAATCAGGGCGCTTTTCTTTTTTTAGTTGTTGTTGTTGATGTTAGAATAGGTTAAGGTGTATGTCCAGGGCTCAAGGTGATTCCTGTAGGTGTACATGAGATAACATCGATTTTCTTCTTTCTCTGCCGTGTCTCTCCACTTCAAACTCAATTTCCGCCCAGACAGCCACTTAGACGGGCGCTCTCCTGCGTCTCCTCCTGCATGGGGCGGCTTTGTGAGACCAGAGAGAGAGCAGCTTTGTGTTCTGTATGTAGATGTTGGGGGTTGTTGAACAGCCTGCTGAATATTTGAGCAGGGGATGGTGTGTGTGCGTGTAGGTGAATGGTTGTTTGTGTGTGTGCGTGTGTGTGTGTGTGTGTGTGTGTGTTTGTTCACCTTTAAGGGCCCAGGGGCCATTATCACAGATAGCCTTGCTCCCCACAGGCCTTTTATCTAAATGACTCCGGGGAATTTTGCAGAAAGGCTTAATATCAGCTCAGTGCAATCATAATCAAGCAACGCTTTGCCCAATTTAAAAGGGTGTGGGGGCTGGCGGTGAGTGCGGTGGGATTACATTTCCTGTTGTTCTTCTCCCATCGTGATGCCTCCCCCACCCTTGTGATGTACAGATTTACATATTTTTAAATCATAAATGTGAGGGGAGGCGGCAGGTGAATTTCAGTTCGGTAAGCAGTTTGAGCAAAAAAAACATCCCTGGGGAGGCTAGACCCCCGGGTGTCCTGCTGGAGGATGATAAATCCTCGTTATTCAAAATAAAAAATACAAAATGGCCCCCGGCGGTATGCTGTGGAAGCGAGCATCGTGGGCCCATGGAAATAAAGCCCTGTCCCCAGCATGTCGAACCCGTGAGAGCCCGCAGCCGTCTGTGGTTCCATGCGCCCGTGAGTCCAGACTCTGCCGTGGTGCGATCCCCTTTCACGGCCTGCGCCTCGCTCCTGCGTCCGTTTCCAGAGCCGCCGCGGCGAATGAAAGAGAACCGGGGCGTCCCGTCCGAGCCCCTGCCCGCGTGTGCGCTCTCGTTCGTGTTTGAGCGCACGTGCGCGTGTGCTCACCAACGCTCCCGCGCGTGCGATCGTGCGCCTCTCCCGTTCACTCCCGCGACGTCAGAGAGGCAATAGAAAAAGGGGGCGGTTATCTTCGCCGCGCGGCCGAGATGGGAGAGATACGTTTGTCGTTATTCTTATTTCCCCGCCGCGTTTGAATGGCAGCTGACCTTGTCTGGCTTGTCGGAATTACGAATGCAGCCGCGGAGAGAGGATATCGCTCGCTTTGAAAGGCAAATCCATGCTAGCTTTATGCGCGGGCTAGCGAGTGGAAGCGATAAGTCATTTGGGGGGGAGGGCTCTCACAGGTGGTGGAAATTGTACTTAGTAGGGAAACAGTCTCTCACAACAGCAAGAGAGGGGGGAGGTGGAATAAGGGGCACGGACAAGGGCGAAAGGAAAGGGAAGAGGGTCGAGTGCATATATGAATAATACAGCGATGATCACATTAAAAATAAATCATTTCATTTTATCTTTCTTTTTTTTCCATTATTTATTTTCAGTTAATGATGTGCATATGGTTAGTCTGTGTTTTTGTGGTCTGGTACCTCACATTGGAGCATAACCTGTACTCCACTAAAAAAAAAAAAACAGGAAGCTGTGGCTAAGCTATCATTTAGCTGCTTTGCTAAATATTAGCAAATTTATTTATTTAATTAAAAATTAATATCCTACACTTGTCCTAAAGTTAGTGTTTATGGTGAGTCATTGGTTTGTGTTTCATTTATGGACTTAGGGCGACTTTAGGGTGATCTCTCTGGACTGATAAGGAGAAATTAGGAATTGTGGTTCCGGGGAGGGGGCTGGAGTGTATTTTTGGTTTCTCGCCTACAGCCTGCTTAATTGGTAGCTACATTCGTTGTGACCAGCCCTCAAACGGTGGCCCAGTACATGTTATTATGTGCTCTATCATTGAATTATTTTTGTCCATGTGCCATTTATTGAACACGTATCAGTGCAAAAGCCTTCTCTAGTGGAAAAGCAAGGGAGATACGTCACCCTTTTTGCTGCGATTTTTTGGTGTGAGTTTGGCGCATTCGCAATCCGCAAACCATACAGTCCCGTGTCTCCTACATCTGTGAGCTGGTCTTCCATGGTTCCCGCTCAAATGTTCCCTGGAGACCTTGTTTAACTCCCCCCCCCCCCGGTGCAGTTTCCATGCCGGGGCTGCTCACCGCTTGTACACAGCCATATTTCTCCAGATGCTCGACTTGCCTGAAAAAGCTTTCTGAACAGGTGTCAGGAGGGGGAAAACTAGGGCTTTAATCAGACCCGGGGCAGATGAGCCAGGACTCTCTCTTTATTTATAACCCCGCCCCAACGTGGGGGCTGTCACCGGTGGCCTCCTATTGGCTCCTGCTGGATTTAAGCGCGCGGGTGTCACCTTCCTGGCGCAAACGGCTGTAAGTCGAGGCCTGGAGACACTGGCAGTTTATTAATGCATAATAAACAGGCTAATAATACCAAGGGGGGGTGGGTGGGTGGGTGGGGGGGGGAGATGGATGCTTTCCATTAGCAGTAAATCCATGGTTGTTATTGCCCCGCATTCTAATTGAATACGATGGCTGCGGCGCTCAAGGTGCTGTCGTCGCCGTAGCGATCGGGCCTCTCTCAGAAGGGAATTTAATTTGCCTCGTGAGTCATCTTGAGCGATGGCTACATGTTTATCAGAGCCTTTTATGTCTCGGCTCGTCATCCGCTCGATGAGTGAAGGCCCTGAAAATGTCATTCAGTGTAGACGGAAGGTGGAAGATTTGGGAGTAAGGGCAGAGGAAATCGCTCAGCACTTTCAGTAGACGTCCAGCACTAAAGTTTGTTGTCCCCCCCCCCCCCATTAATCTCTCTCTGAACTAAGTTTGAACTAATGTACTACACAGTCAACAGCGCGCAGACAGTCAGCTTTGTGATTACCCTGCACGAAAGGGCAAGCCACACTGAGTGGAGTGTTTTTCACAGTGCATGCTGGGTAAATTGTATTGTTTAATAAGGGAGGCTGTTCAACAGAAATCAACCTCCGTGCACCAGACGGCCGAAGGGTCCATAAACGCGGCAGGATACAGCGTCTACTGACATAAAAAAAACTGAATAACAAAAAATACAGAATTTCACCCAAATAAATATGCTGCGCGGTCTTCCATCGCCAGCCCTTGACTTAAGAATCGATTGTTTTGTGAAACCAGATTATTTACAGATCAGGCTGCTGTGCGTTATTGAATTGTTTTTATTGCGGGGAAGAAATCTTTATCCACTTGGCACTTGCCCTTATCAGAAAGGACTTGCACGGCATACATTTTTCATACTGGTCATTTATATAGCAGGATATGTACTCATGCACTTAAGCACTGCAACTGTAGTACCCCATTAGGGATTCAAACCAACCCCCTCACGGTCCATCTCATGTTCAGATTCCAGTGGCTGTGCCACACTGTCCTATTTTTTGTAGGTATATAAAAGAGCAATTTTTTTATTGCTATGTGAATGCCACTTCATAGACAGACAGACAGACAGACAGACAGACAGACAAACAGACCTTTATTGATCCCCGGAGGGAAATTCAGGTGTTTTAGCAGCAACAGCAGTGAGATGAAACACAGGAGTGCTACAGGGAAGAGTAAGAGTCAACCAAACCAAGATAAGTAAGTAAGAATGAAAATAAATGTTCTCTGAATGGTTGAAAGCATTGTTGGGTAAGGCATTACTAGCAGTTGAGTGTGTGTGCATGAACAGGGCTGTGACTCCTAACTCCTGAGCCCTGACTCTCCGCGCGCCCTCCTCCCCCCTCCTCCAGCGGAGACCTGCCGGAACTGCTCGTTCGGGGCGATCTGTGACGGGCAGACGGGGCGGTGCGTGTGCCCGACCGAGTGCGTGGACTCCCAGCAGCCCGTGTGCGGCAGCGACGGCCACACCACACACAGTGCCGCGAACGTGTGCCTGCGCGGCTGGCCTGCCTTGCCCGGCAAGTGCGTGATCCGCGTCCGTGTCCGCCGTGCTGTCCCCCCGTCCCGAGGCACCGCGTCGTGCCTCGTCTCAAACCTGCTTCGCCCCGCCCGTTTCCCGCCTGTCTGTCGTCTGTTTCGAGGCTTCTCAAAATGTCGTCATTTACGGACAGATAAGAAGAAAATGTCTACTGGATGTTGTTCGCGCAGCATTTCGACCAATAATCTGGCCTTTGCTTGAAGACCAGATGAAGGCCAGACAATGACTGAAACATTATCAGTCACTTGCAAAACACAGAAACAGATCACTGTTATGAATCAGAGATTTAGATCAGGGTGTGAGTGTTCCTTCCCGTCTGTGGCTCTGTATTATTACTTTTCCATGCGCCTGAGAAGTAATGGATGTACATGCGCTTATTTTAAATCGTTTGATATTTAAGGTGTAAGGTCTGATGTATGTGATTACAGTGTTCTTACCTGAACATTCTAAAGCTGATGTAACCATCGCTGCCGGTAATTGAAGCCATTGGAGTTCTGGAACACTGCCTGCGAACGTTGAAAGAAAGAATCTTACTCTTCAAAGGGTTCATTACTGACCTGTGATGCATTCATATATAAATTCATTTTGATGATGTCAGTAGGCCCTAAAAATAGAGCGTTTGTTGCGGTGCGATGATGTCACGCACGCTGTGTTCCCGTGTGTGTGTGTGTGTGCGTGTGCGTGCGTGCGCCCGCAGGAAGCTGTGGCGGCGAGGTGTGCGCGTGGGGCGCCCGCTGCGTCCAGAACAGGTGCGAGTGCCCGCCCTGCCCCGCGCTGCCCATCGCCCCCGTGTGCGGCAGCGACGGCAACACCTACGACAACACCTGCCAGCTGAACGCCGCCGCCTGCAAGCTGAGGAAGAAGATCGCCGTCGCGCGGAGCGGGAACTGCGACGAAGGTGCGTCGCCGCGTCGCGTCTCAGAATGCAGCGGACGCTCTCGCGCGGATTACGGTTTTACACACAGTCCCTTTACGCAGCTGGATGTGTTACCGATGCAGTGACACAACAGCTAAGGCGGTTATTCCATTAGCTGCTACCAGCAGCTACTTTTCCTCTCTCTCCTTTCTTTGCTCCTGCCTCTCATTTTCCTCCACACAAAAACTTATGAAAATAATGAGAAAATAATTAGCGTGACATTTTTTTTTAAATCTTAATGTACGAATGGATGCTAGAATGGATGCTTTCATTTTTTTCTCATTACGATAAAAGTTCTTATTTTACACATAATTGTCTTGTGTGAAAGAAATGTGAGCTTTTTTTGTTAATCAGAAAATGCACGAGAAATGTAATCTTATACATTTTATTTCTGAGCAAAGTAGGTTAGAATGACTTTGGGAAGTAATTTTGCACGGGTTTGATTTCTTTTCTTATCCTGTGCAGTTGTTTTGCTTTTATTCTGTTAGTTTCTCTGCTCCTTTTTGAGGGGGGAGGGGGCAGAGTTGATTTAGTTGTTTAAATGCTAGTCCCCTGTGTTGAGAACAGGGATCTGGTGCATACAGCACACTCACAGGCCTGAATTCTGTGCCATAGTGCCTCATGCAACTCAGAAAGCAAAAGGCCCTTTGACAGACAAGGGACTGAACCCTTCTCTACGAATTTAAATAGCTAACTCTGAAATATCGTACGGCTACTTATGATCGTGTTCAAATGCTAACACTGACACTGGTTCGGTGTGCTCGCAATAGCGGCCCTTTCATTAGAGGCGTGGTTATCCAATCACAGAGCTTCACCTGTGTGCCATCTGCTTCATTAGAGGCGTGGCTATCCAATCACAGAGCTTCACCTGTGTGCCATCTGCTTCATTAGAGGCGTGGCTATCCAATCACAGAGCTTCACCTGTGTGCCATCTGCTTCATCAGAGGCGTGGCTATCCAATCACAGAGCTTCACCTGTGTGCCATCTGCTTCATTAGAGGCGTGGCTATCCAATCACAGGGCTTCGCCTGTGTGCCATCTGCTTTATCAGAGGCGTGGCTATCCAATCACAGGGCTTTGTCTGTGTGCCATCTGCTTCATTAGAGGCGTGGCTATCCAATCACAGAGCTTCACCTGTGTGCCATCTGCTTCATCAGAGGCGTGGCTATCCAATCACAGAGCTTCACCTGTGTGCCGTCTGCTTTATCAGAGGCGTGGCTAGCAAATCACAGGGCTTCGCCTGCGTGCCGTCTGCTGTCCCGCTCTGGCGTCCTGCCCCCGCACCTCCGGATCGTCCCCAGCGCCTCGCTGTGGGATTTTGGGAGCGCCGCCCGTTTGAGGTGTCACTCGCTGGGCAGAGGAGGTCCACGCACGCGCCACTTAGTCACGTAGCAGCGGAGCGAGCCCAACGCTCGGTCCGAAAACTGGCCGCGCTCCACGGGGACAGATGGACGGGGCGTCTGGACGGACGGGGCGGGAGCGAAAAGAGCAGCAGTGCGCTCGGCCGCCCGGGCGGACCGCAGCTGAAGTGAGGAGGAAGAGCGCCGTCTTCCTCCGGCTCCCTCTGACTTCACCCCGTCGCTTTAACTGCGGGGTGCGAAGTGATCTCATTTGTTTACGCCGTGTAATACTCAATCAAATCTGTCGCTGTTTTTTTTTTCCTGGTTCGCGAATTGGCTTTCATTGATTTTCAGTACTTTATGTATTAATGAAATGGCTTCCAGTGTTTTCAGGGTATTTAACAAATTAGCGCCTCAAAATTTTTTAAAACGACAAAGCGGGCTGCTGGGTGGCTCACTCTGTAAAAGCGCTGCTTTGCGGTGCGTGAGCGAGCACCGCGGTCTCGGATCGAATCTGACTCATGCCGGGGTGGACTGTGGCCGGCAGCCCAGCAGGGGCTATGGACAGTTGGCTCTGCATCGCTGAAGGGATACGCGGGATGGATTCGGTCGACTCAGATAGCAGTGTTTGTTGCTGGAGCGACTCTTGTAGTGCATCCAGGCGCCCGTGGCTTGCTCTCTGCAGGCGCATGTGATTGGGTGTCTCCCTCTCCCTCGCTCTGTGTGTGGAGAACCGCAAGTAGTCGTCACTCCCCCAAAACCGTCAGCAGGGCTCATATGAGCATGCTTGTACTTAGTTTGCAAATTGGACATTCCATATTCGGGTGGGATTGGAGATGCTAAATGCCAAAAAATAAATGAAAAAGAAAAAGCATATTAAAACTCTGTCTGTGTCATACAGTATTTCCCATCAGTCTAGAGGTCAGTGCCATCATGCATGAAGAATAGTCAGATAGATGGCTGCCAATGCCAGCGGATTTAGAGCAAGGGCCCTTTTTGACAGTTTTTTTTTTCTTTCCTGACGCTGGAGTCATTGATACAGAGCCTCACGCTTGGTTAAGCCTCAGTCATCTGAGCGCGCTCACTGGCCTTTGCCGTGGATAATGAAAGACCCAACGCAGGGCAGAGGACTTGGGTCTGCCCTCAGGGCAACAGTCAGACTGTGAGCACTTGCTCCTGCCCCAATCTCTTCAGGCTGTGGATCACCATTTTAAGCAGTCCCCCACCCCTGCCTTGTCCCTGACCCAGGGGAACCCGCCCCCCCCCCCCCCCCCAACCAGGCTCATTTTTCTATACCAAAATGATATTGATGGTCTTAAGACAGAGCACAGAGCAAGCTCGAGAGGGGATGGGTATCAACTGACATACAGTACTTGTCCCCAGGAACTAGCTCCCTTTGTTCCTTAGGGAGCATCCACTATGCTACCCTCAGAGCCAATCGGATCCTGTGCCGGGATGAGGCTGGACTCTCTGAGCCAATAAAATCCTGCTTTGTGAGAGTTCTTAGAGCCAATAGGATTCTGTGCTGGTATAAAGGCTCATCTCTCAGAGCCAGTAGGATCCTGTGCTGGGGTGAAGGCTGGACTCTCAGAGCCAATAGGGTCCTGAACTGGGATTAAGGCTCATCTCTCATAGGATCCTGCACAAGTATCATAAAATGTCTGTGAATGCGCTTTGGTGAGGCGCCCGGAGCCCAAGGTTTCAACAGCCAGGAAAACGGCAACAGGTGATTTATTCATGGGCTCTCATTCATCAGAGGAGTTCATTAGTCACAAGGAGAAATGAAACTGTTGCTGCACTCTTTTATTTAGCGCTAATGAAAAATGACATCGCCCTACCCGGGGGGGGGGCCGTGTGTGGGAATTTATCACCTGTTTAATTTCACACTCCAGTAGGCTGAAGCTCAGCCTCTTCGGAGACACCGGCAAAGAGCCGGGTTCGAGCAGCAGAGCATCCTGGGGCATGGGGGTGAGGTCAGGGAGGGCGGGGCCTCTTTGCCTGATTACAGCTGATTAGCAAACCGGCAGCTCCAAATCAAAGTGGCATTGTGGTAAAAACCCCAGTAAATCCATGCGATGGCTAAATTGAGCCCATCCCTACAGCCTTTTGCTGTGGACTCCTGGCTACAGACATGGCCTGGACTCGATTAGCTGTAGCTAGGCTGTACATCAGGGCTCAGCCAGCAGCTGAGGTGAGCACCTTCACTAGCTGAGCCTCTTCCTAGCCCCCAGCTGTTTTACCCAGTGTACTTTACTGAGTTTCCTGCATCGTCTTCTCATCGTTTTAACTGCACTCTCCCCAGCAGCAGCGTGGGTGTACCAGAGAAATTTGCAGGTGGACCGGAACGGGAGATTGCAATAGCAGACCAGGGGTGGAGAGAGAGATTGCGATCATTGACCGGGGTGGAACATACAATTTTTTTTTGTTGTACCTATAAAAAAATAAAATAAAATGGACGTGCCTTGGACACTCAGGACACGGCGTGTCACCGAGAGTGACTCTCACTGACCTAACTTTGTTTCCTCTTCCCCCCCCGTTCGGCTGTGTTTGTGACTGAGCTGCGTGAGCTTCGCTCTCTTTCCGGCTCATTCCCTCTCTGGTTTTAATGCCGTTTGTGCCCGCGGTGATTCTGTGTGTGCTCTGACGTGATTAAGCAGGCATAGAGGGAATCGCTGATGCGGATGTCTTTGCAGGGTCTGCTAATTGAAAGGCTTGACTGTAGCATGGGGTGGTAATGCCATCAAAGTGCGCGGGCTAATTAAAAATCCCCCCCCCAGCCCCCCCCCCCAGCCCCACCCGCATCCGTCTTTGTTCGTATTTATTAAGGTTTTTTTTAATGTTGTGTTTTGTTTGGCCTATATGTATCATTCTCCCTATTTTCCCTTGCATTCAGCACTTCTCCTGGCTCCCACAAACAAGCTTTTGGTGATAGGCAATGCTAAGCAGAGAGAAATAATTACTGCTTCTGTCAGGAGCCCGGGCATAATTAACGTGCGTCGGATTTAGTGAAATCAAGCTCCGTTCAAACGGAATGTCACTTTGGTTGGGGCGGGGGGGGGGGGGGGTTGGGTGTTGCATTGTGGGTGACCTCTGCATGTATGAAAAGAACGGCAAATGTGGCACGTTTGATTAAGCGTGTGACTTCACAAGAGGGGCTCTATGGTGCATTGGGTGCGGGCGCTGGGTGTGTTCGTGCCTTTGTGTCGGAATTCCATGCTCTTCCCTCAGTACCCGAATGGACCAATGCATTTCCAGCACTCTGTCACCATGGAACATTGGAGGCTGTGTTCTGCACTGTGACCCAGGCAATAAGCACAGGCATAATGTCACAAGCATAATGTATACATATTCACCTGGACAAAATCTATGCATACGTATGAATACCAGTACAAGTTCATTCCCTGTCAGAACATATGGATCTTCCATAGACTTGGAATATCACATTTATTTAAGAGCACAAAAACCAAAGAAAGACTAAATGCAATCCACTGATGACACATTTATTCACATTTTCCCAGATGCAGGTCTTATTTTCATTAGTGATAATTGCTTTTCGGTGGTTGGGCTCTGGTTTGATGGATTTTTTTTAGTTTTTTTTTTATAATATTCGCACCGTTATTTGCATATTGATTGGTGGAGAGAAGAGGTGGCCCTGCGGTTACTCTTCATAGCGTCTCTTCATCAGAGAGCAGTGTCATCCCGCTGTGTTTCAGGGAGGGCCCACCAGAGCGCTCGTGTTTGAGATAGTCATTTCAGACACATTCCCCATTTTCATCTCATCCTCTCCCACTCCTTCATCCCTGATGCGCCGTGCTCAATCATGACGCATTTGTATATCTTTGATCACTTTTTGATCTTGACTGTAAGTGGTGAATCGATAAGGTGAATTAGAAAAAGGCCACAATAGAAATGAGAAGTCGCAGGGCAGGGCACACACTTGGACACATACCTGTGTACACACGCACGCACGCACCACACACACACACACACACACGCACACACACGCACGCATGCAAAGGAACACACTCGTGCTTCTTACCTATGAGCCCCCTCTCTCTTAGCTCCATTTCATTTCAAGTGTTCCAGGTGAAAAAAGTGCCTGACAATGTGAGTGTTCCACAGATACAGCAGAGTGTGCCTCGCGCTGCCTGCTTGTTGTTTAAAATACTTTGCCGCCCGTGCGTGCAAATTCTCATTCCTTAAAATTTTTTCTCAATTTAACTTTTCTTGTGGAGTAGCTTTAAATCACTACGCCTTCAGGCATCCCATAACATTAAATGGCTCTCCGTTGTTTCCCGTTCCGGTAGGCTTCAGTGAGCAGCTGTGTAGAAAGACGCATTGAAGTAGTTAGGTAGTTTGAGCTACTGCCCCATCAGGGTGTCCTGCCAGGGAACAGTTTCCACAGATTGCAGAAGAGCGCAGTCCATATTGGCTCTTTCCTACAACAGAGCCAAAATGGCTCCTCTAGCCATGTTTCCTTCCAGCTGATTTAAAATAATATTGTAAAGAATTAGGATGAAGGTGGATGACTGGCTTTTTAAAATTACTTTGATCCTGCAGTTGTTTGAGATGCTAACTGATTGAATGATCACTAAACATTCTAATCGGACTAACATTGTTAGTAGAAGGTGTTTATTATGACTTGAGACACTGACAAAGTCTTGAAAAGAACTTGAAAATAACATTACTTTTATGTGTATTGTAGATGAAACTAATAAATGACAAATTAGATGTTGAAGGCACAGCATAGTGCAATTACAATTGGGAAATCAATTCAGTAAATACCCAGAAGCTAGTAGTACAGTCTGGTTAAATCCAGACGGTCTTGCTCTACTCTTCATTATTAGGCTGATTATATTCATCTTTGCAGTTCTGCTTTTTTGGTCTAACTACGCTTCAGATGCTCTCCTAGTCCTTGCATCCCTGGCTAAACGCACACTGTGTCACAAAAATTTCAGATTTATATGTGTACTGTTTTAAAGTAGTCAGACGTGCCGTGGTCTCTTTCTGAAATGATTGATAAATTGGTGCATTTTTCCGTCGTTCCCCCCTTTGCTTGATTTCCCTCTCTTTCAGCGAAAGTAGCGGTTTGTGTCATTTCTTCCGAGCCGGCGGTAACGTCTGCATATTTCCGCACGTCTGCAATTAGCCACGTTGCTCACAATGAAAAGCGGTGTTCATTAAGCTTGTCACATTGATTTCAGCCTGTGGACAGGCAAATTGTGATTCTCCGAGGTTTTTTTTTTTTTTGTTCTTCTTCTTCGGTTCGAATTGTAAAGAAGTTCTCGCCCACGGCCCGACGATGCTGCACTTAATTTATTTTTGTTAATCAATGGGCCCACTTTTCCTCCCTCTCTCTGGCTTGTTATTATGTCCTGGTCGATTTCTGCTCAAATGTGAAGATTTTGATATCCTGCTGCTTAAGTGGTACTTAACTGATAAAACCTCAGCGGTCCGACAAATGTTAGTCAAATGTTTGGCTCCCTTGAATCAGGGCTGTGAGTGTATGTCTCCGTTCTCTAAACTGGGGTAGAGCAAATTTGCGGGGATACGTGAAGTTTTAGTAATGTAATGGGTCTGTAAGTGTGTTTTTCTGGGTTCTGTGAACTTAGGAGAACCTATTTTTAAGTTATGTGAGTGGTTTGGTGTATTAGGGATGTATAGGTTGCATATAACTGTGTGTAAACTAATGATTGTAAATTGTAATTATGAAATTAATCTGGGGTATATTAGCACATATAAGCTATGAATAGATATACTATATATAGTTTTTTTAGCTCTATGGGTGTATATTTGGGATATTACTATTGTGGAACATGTCTGGTCTACTATACATTGTTGTATAGTTTTTCTTGGGGTGGTGTGGTTGATGGTGTGCACTCTGAAGGCTCTCTCTGTTGCGACTGCTGTGT
Source organism: Anguilla rostrata (assembly GCF_018555375.3). Lineage (NCBI taxonomy): Eukaryota > Metazoa > Chordata > Actinopteri > Anguilliformes > Anguillidae > Anguilla > Anguilla rostrata. Next base: position 32,311,741 of record NC_057945.1, read on the forward strand.
TACTCTGTCTCTGCAGAGTGCAGGTTGGGTTAGGGTGGGGGGGGGGGTGTGGTTGATGGTGTGCCCTCTGAAGGCTCTCTGTGTTGTGACTGCTGTGTCGCTCTGTCTCTGTAGAGTGCGGGTTGGATTAGGGTTAGGGTTAGGGTTGGGGGGATGGTGTGACCTGTGTAAAGGCTCTCTCTGTGTTGTGACTGCTGTGTCGCTCTGTCTCTGCAGAGTGCGGGTTGGGTTAAGGTTGGGGGGATGGTGTGGTTGATGGTGTGCCTCTGAAGGCGTCTGGTTGTGTTGTGACCTGGCTGTGTCGACTCTGTCCTCTGTGAGAGTGCGGGTTGGATTAGGGTTAGGGTGGGTTGGGGGGATGGTGTGACCTGTGTAAAGTCTCTCTCTGTGTTGTGACTGCTGTGTCGCTCTGCCTCTGCAGAGTGCGGGTCGGGGGGCTCCGGCTCCGGGGGGGACAGCACCTGCGAGCAGGACCGGTGCCGGAGGGTGGGGGGCTCCTGGGACGAGGACGCCGAGGACGACCGCTGCGTGTGCGACTTCAGCTGCCACAGCGTGCCGCGCGTCCAGGTAAACCCCACGCCGTCTCCGTCTCCATAGCGACGCCCGCAGCACCTGTTCGGGCTCACGTCCAAGTGGGGGTGATCCGACGGCTTCCGTAACGTGGTGGCTCGCGGTCCGGCCTGCGCACGGCCACTGACCGCACTCCTTTCCCCCGCGCAGGTGTGCGGCTCGGACGGACACACCTACGACAGCGAGTGCGAGCTGAAGAAGGCCAGGTGCGAGAAGCAGGAGCAGCTGGAGATCCAGGGCCAGGGGCCGTGCCCAGGTGAGCATCCTCTGAGAGGCCCCTGAATACGCTCATCTCCTCCTCAGCCCCTGACCCACGTGCTCAGGCCTAAGAGGCCCAAGAGGTTCTGCTCACACAACGGTTGACATCTGCAGCACCCCTGCTGCGACCCGGTTCTCCAAACGCGGATATAAATGTCTCTAAGGGTACTTGACATGCCTAAAGGATGGCACTTGGAATTCTTTTAAAAAGAAATTTTTTTAAATAAGCTGTTCAGCTACTCATGCTCACACAAAGATATTTTTCTAATGAGAGAGTTCGGATTTTGCTGCATAATTTAGACCCTTCACAATCAATCACCGTACGCCGGGTTGCTGGAAATGGATTGTGTTCATTCGACACAGTGGATGTTTTATATGGGTTTGGGAATGTGTGCGGGCGAAACGTCGGAGGTAGACAAATGGGCTGGAACCAGCGCGATCCGAGAGCATGGCAGCAGAGGCGGATAGTTTTTGAGAAGGGGGCCGCCTCATTTACCTGAGCTGTTATACCTCTGCCATCCAGCTCTGTGATTAAGTGGACATTTATACTTCAGGAGCAGCTGAGAAGAGAGGAAGTGCGCTGCTGTTATTGCTCCTCTTGCCACCACGGCATGATGGAGGGAGTGGCTTTTTTTCTCTTCTCTTTAAAAAAAAAAATCGTGTTTATGACCATCTGGTGTCGCTGCGTATGTCTTCCCACCTGCAACAAACTATCAGTCCAGCTTTACTCTGTAAGGGCTTAATGTCCTCCACAGCACTGCTTTGCAGGTTCAGGGTCTTCAGATGTCTGTCCTTTTAAAGGCATTATGTGCTTAGCTAAAGGTAAAAGACACTTTAGACCCATTTCTGAACAATTATTACTCGTATATTTTTTTTAATCATTTCAACAAAACAGTTTGAGACAGGTTTTTACTGGAGAGAGTTGCCACGTTGTCAAATGTGAAGCGCAGACAAATTGTTTTTCTGGACACGTCAAGCGTTTAAATGTGTAATGGAGCAGGTGGTGGTTGTTCATCTCAACTTTATTTACTGTTCATTCATAGCAGTAAAGCCACTGGCATTAAGATTTTGCTTCTGAGCCACCGGCTCACTCAGTCTGAAACCAAACATCCTGAAATGACAAACTGGAGAATATGATGTCACCAAATGTGCCACAAACCAAAAGCAATTAAGAAAATCACTTCAATGCCAACGGCACAATACGAAATCAGCTGCAATTACGAGGCTTGGAACCCTCGAGAAAAGATACTTTGCCTGGGTTTTTGTTCCCACGCGAGTGAACGGAGCCTCTCTCCAAATAAGAACTTTTTTTTTTTGAAAAGGATATGGCCTGTCAGCTCTGTGACGTTGAGGAGCTTTACCGATAACCGGAGGCACATGGAGACTTCACTGCGGTGTCAGAGCCGGAGGAGCTGCCAGGTGTTGCCTAATAGCTTTCTGAAGGGGACTGGACAGGACAGGAGAGGGAGAGGGGGAAACGCTGAGAGTGGAGATGAGGTTTAGCGTGTTGCGCGGAGGGGGAAGGGCTCTGCCTTCGTCTCACGGGCACCATCGCTGAGACGAGCCAGGCCACGGAGCTGGTGTAATGAACCGCGGCCAGAGCTAGTCTCTGCACCGTAACAGGGAGCCATGGCAGGGGAGGACTCCTCAGCCTTAACAACCTCCCCCAGCACTGCACCGCGCGGACGAGTCCAGGAAGACAGTCTGACTCGTTTCTGCACTCTCGAGTGAGCTTGCACCAGTCAAAAGACTGGTGCAAAGCTCACGCATGCAGTAAGAATATGTGTGTATATACACGCTCACACCCTCACACACACACACACTCACATACACACGTGCACATGCACATGCACACATATAATTAAGCAGACTTTTTAAAAACTGTTGGGATGGTTCCGATGGGGAATAATGAGAAGAATAGTGCTTTTCAGGATGTGCAGAAATGTTAGGCTGTGTGTAGAATATTGAATGCAATTGTGTGTTTTCAGAGCGGGTAATGGCATGGTTTTCACTAACACCCACCCCCACCCAGTTCTGCTGAATTGCTTTCAGGAATTCAATGCATCATCCAGAAAGCCAAGCGCTAACTGACCACCTCTGTGTAGGCTGTTAGATTTCGCGTAATTGCATTTTGTTTGTGGAACAGCAGTTATGGAACAGCGTTCCATAAAATGGAATCAATTGAATCTTTGCAAATGCGTTTTCTTTATATAATACTCCTCATTTTGCCTCTTTTTCGTCATTCTCTTCCCCCCCCCCCACCCTCTCCCCACAGCTACGCCCCCACCTGGCTTGACTCAGCATTGTAGTCAGACCGTGTATGGCTGTTGTCTTGACAACACAACGGCTGCTCTTGGCGTGGGACTGGCTGGCTGCCCCAGTAAGTGCTCTCGCCCTGACTGTCTTTGGACCTGCGATACAGCGACTAGCATTTTCAGTTCGGGTGCTAATGGACAGAGGACTCGTCCGTATTGTGGCCGGTGACTCTGAGTGGGTCTGCAAACGTAATTATTATGAGGCCTTGGTTCATAAAAAGCATTCTCAGCATTTTTTCATTCCAGCGTACCAAATGTGGCTAAGTGATGAAAATGTTTTGGTACACTGCCTCTGTCAGTGGATGGTGGTAGTGTAGTCTAATGGGTAAGTAGTTGGTCTCGTAACCTAAATGTCGCAGGTTCGAATCCCCGCTAGGACACTGCCGTTGTACCCTTGAGCAAGGTACCTAACCTGCATTGCTTCAGTATATATCCAGCTGTATATATGAATGCAATGTAAATCACTATGTAAAAAGCTGTGTAAGTCGTTCTGGGTAAGAGCGTCTGCTAAACGCCTGTGTTGTAATGTAATGGACGGCGCTAATGGCCGTAGCCCGTAGCGACCGTCTCAGAAGCGTTTGTCCCCCCCCCCGGTGTTCCCCAGGTACCTGTAAGTGTAACCCGTACGGCTCGTACGGGGGCGCGTGCGACCCCACGAGCGGGCAGTGCTCCTGCAAACCCGGCGTCGGCGGGCAGAAGTGCGACCGCTGCGAGCCGGGGTTCTGGAACTTCCGCGGCATCGTCACGGAGAGCACCAGCGGCTGCACCCGTAAGAGGCTCCCCCCATCCCCGCTTCTCCTCTTCTGCCCTCTTCTGTTTTTATTAACTTATTTTATTAGGATTGCGAAAACACATCTTCCAAATGCCTATTAACACAATTAAGCCTGTATTAAAAGTCCCCTCTATTGCCTTAGTGTTATGTGCTCTCGTCACTGTTTGTCTGCCGCAACCAGGTAAGCTTCTCTTAAGGCCAGTTCAGATCAATGATTAGCAATGAGACGAAACGGTTTTAGAATGTTGCAGAGAAAATTGCAGCGGTGTGAACTGGTTAGTTGCAGAGCGTCAGAAGCCGTTGCCTGGGGTCTCAAAAGACCCACCTTGTCAAACCGCCAAGTGCAGTTTTAGAACGTTTACAATCAGGCCTCTTGGAATTTTGCAAGTTGCACCCGGTCTCGTTGCGAATCATTGATCTGAACTGGCCATAATACGTCCACGAGCCAGTGATTCTTTTTTCATACTGCACGTCACACAGCCCAGGCTGAAACCTGAAACCAGTGGTGCCAAGCTAAACCATCTCTCCTGAAGTGTGCATCGGTACTGACAGAACTATTTTCGTAGAGCCATATTCGTAGAGCTTTCTTCAAGGTTCAGAAATTCAATGAAAGGGTACAGCTAGCAAAAAGCACAACAAAGGCAATGATGCACAGCTGGACGTACTGTTCTTCTAGCGCAGGTGCTGAGAAGGAACCAAGCCTTGTCTCCGACACCTCAGAGAGCTCCAGCAATTCAATTTGAAACAAACAGTACATTCACCGTCAGGGAAGACTAACAAGGTTTGAGCGCAGGCAGGGGACCAGCCTCTGTGGCCTTATGCCCTCACCATGCAGACACAACAGAGCACAACATGAAAACAAACAGTGACCCCAGAAACTAGAGGCCAAGTCTCTGTTCCCTGGAGGGGATGTTGTCACAGTCCTGTGGGTTTCACCAAAGGCACCTGGCCTGCCGCAGAACTGTATAAGAACCTGCAGGCGGTTGACCTGTGTTTGACCTTTGAATGCGTGTCCCAGGTTTGTGACATGGATGCGCTGGTGCTTCTGCTATCTTTGAAGTTACTGCCCTTAGGTTTGCTTGTCTCTTCACACATTTGAGGGGGGCGGCAAGCGTGAGAAACACAGAAATGAGTTGTGTAGGAGGTGCAGTGAGGTCACCATTCACAAGTTTGTCACCAGGCATTACACTGACTCTTAATTCATAATCAATGCACCCCCCCTTACTGAGTCTTCTCTGTTAAGACAAGGGTGAATCAAGAATCAAGTAAATCGAGCATGAACTCATCCAATCCATCCCCCCCTTTCTCTCCCCACTTCCTTTTTCTATTTCTCTGTCTGCCCGCCCTCCCCTCCTGTCCTTTCTCCTCATTAGAATTTAAGGATTCAGACTTTATTGACTTGGCAGGAGTTATCCACTGCTGCCAAGGCATTTTATCAATAAGATCTGTCAATAATAAGATGTATATGAACATGGTAAATACGATCTGCCAATAGTAAGATGTATATTAACGCAGTATACTGGCAATACGTTAAATGACGTTAAAGCAGACATACTGTGTGAACATAACATTACCTCTCCCTGAATCGTTACTGCAGAATGCAGAGGTTTGTTTTCGGACTATCTTCACTGTCTCTAATTCCGCAGTGTGTAACTGTGACCCTCTCCCACTCTCTCTCTCTCTGCAGTGTGTAACTGCGACGCTCTGCGCTCTCTGCAGTGTGTAACTGTGACCCTCTCCTGCTCTCTCTCTCTCTGCTGCGTGTAACTGTGACCCTCTCCTGCTCTCTCTCTCTCTGCAGTGTGTAACTGTGACCCTCTCCCGCTCTCTCTCTCTGCAGTGTGTAACTGTGACCCTCTCTCTCTCTCTCTCTCTGCAGTGTGTAACTGTGACCCTCTCTCTGCTCTCTCTCTCTGCAGCGTGTAACTGCAACGCTCTGCAGTGTGTAACTGTAACGCTCTGCGCTCTCTGCAGCGTGTAACTGTGACGCTCTGCAGTGTGTGACTGTGACGCTCTGTGCTCTCTGCAGTGTGTAACTGTGACGCTCTCTCTCTCTGCAGCGTGTAACTGCGACGCCCTGGGCTCTGTGAGGGACGACTGCGAGCAGATGTCGGGCCTGTGCTCCTGCAAGGCGGGCGTGAAGGGCGTCAAGTGCAGCGTGTGTCCGGACGGCAGCCAGATGAGCGCCAGCGGCTGCGATAAAGGTAAGGGCGTGGCCTTGGGGGGAAACCCCGCCCCCTTCTCCTCTGCAGACCAATGACAGACCACATCAACCTGACTGACACTGCCCAGCGCACATCCTTTCAACATGCCTGCCGACCTGACAATGCTATGCGCCGTGGCAACAGCAGTGACTGACTTGCCACTGTGGACATTGCTTTCCAGATGAGGACAGAGGATAGCATTCCATTATGGCCATGCCAAATTAAATTTATTAACTGCATTGTATTACGCCATTTTGCATTTTTTTTTCTTTGAGGAATCTTTTTCTTAGGTGATACCAGTGTACCAATGTATTTACCTTAAAAGACGGTCTTACTTTTTTAAAACTTTTTTTTTAGTGTTGTGATTCCATTTAGCGTTCCTTTTTTAATATGGAAAGTTCTGAAGAGGCCATGTAAGAGATTTCTACGCATGTGCGCAGCCTGCATTGCTTCAGTACATATCCAGCTGTGCAAATGGATGTTAGGTTAAAAAAAATGCGAAAAGCTGTGTTCGTCGCTCTGCATAAGAGTGTCTGTTAAATGCTGTAATTTAATGGAACAAATAGCGCTGAAGTCCTGAGTGTCTCGTAGATGGGGGAAAAAAGGAAAAAGGCCTGCTCTTTAAATCTTGTAAATGGACCTATTTATGACAAGGATGAAGTGTGAAGTTTGATTGTACTGATGGTTGCCTGGATATCGAAGAGTTACAGTGACTAGCGAGAGGTGTAGGGATTACAATTTGTATGCAGTGCTGTTTATGACGTACACATGCACTTCAGCATTCTCACATTCTTTCAACATTCTCATTCTACTTTCAATAGTTTGTACTCTTTGCAAAAATCCATTAGTCTAGTCAAGAGAGAGACTAACCGCGTGCATACTAAATGGCTGAAAACATTATCGTTTTACTCCTCTCCCCTTCAAGAACCTTTTCAAGTGCCTACAGACATGCGGTGATATAATGGCGATCATTTAGCCGAATCTGTGAGACGTGACAGAAGAAAATGGAGCGTGGGGGTAAAACAAAAAGTTTCAAAGTGGGGGGGGGGGAATGTTTCCTGCTCCTCATGGCCCATGACAAAGGGGTTGAGTGGCAGGAATGGGAGCCAGTCAGGAGTGAAGTTGGGTCTGTCGCTCCCTCCCCCCCCCCCAGGTCCCGACGCTCCCGCCTCCTGCGACGAGATGGAGTGCAAGTTTGGCGCGTCCTGTGTGAAGGTCAACGGCCAGGCCCACTGCGAGTGCCCCTCCCCAGACTGCGACAAGGAAAAGAAGACCAAGGTGGGGTCCGCCAGACATAACTCCTCCACCCGCATCAGCAGACTTTAAGCACTTCTTATCCAGGAGTTATTCATATTCCTGGAGGCCAACTGATTCAGCCCTGTGAGAGAACATAATTTATTGATCTCACACAAGGACGTAAAATAATCAAATCATCTAAAGAACATGAGAACACGTGCAGTAATTATTTGTACCCTGCTTTATTGATTTGGCAAGCATTCTCATTCAGAGTGATGGGGGATATAAAGGGAATACATGTAATAAATATAAATATCAGAGAAACTAAAAAAATGATAAGATACAAACCAGCCAGAATGATTGTGACACGATATGGAGCTGAGAAACGGCACAGCTTAAATTATAACAGTAATAACACGGTGGCAGGCCACCGCCCTTAACTGCAGCATGCATCATCATAAAGTGAACTTGGAGCCGAACAGTTATCAATAAAAGCCGCGTTACTTTAAATCGAGGCTGCGCTGTTTTCCTGTGTTTATGTTACAACGGCTCTTCGGCCTCACAGAAGACGGCGTGCGGGTTTAGGGCTAGTCACGTGCATGCGCCCGTGGGGTGATGTCACAGCTGCGTTGGGGCCGTGCTGCGATGTGACCGCGCGGTAGTGGTGGAGGGTCAGGTGAGGGCACTCCGTGTGAACGTTTCCGGGTGTGGGTGTTCCGCGGCAGGTGTGCGGCTCGGACGGGGTGACCTACGCCGACCAGTGCCAGCTGAGGACCATCGCCTGTCGCCAGGATCAGGACGTCACCGTCAAGCACCCCGGCCAGTGCTCAGGTGAGAACGCGCCCTCTCCTGGACCGGCTGTACTAAAACAAGGATTAAGACAAACCGGATTAAATCGCATATGTATTCACCTTTCTGTGCTAAACTGGAACTGATTGTTCAGGTTGTGTTAAATGGTACCAGTGCACCTTTTGTGGAGCAGGAACCCGTGGCTGTTATTGATGAATAAGGCAGGACAGATCTCTCACAGAACTGTAGTTTCTGAGCAGTGTTCCGGTACTCCTCCTCTCAGTTCTCAAAGGGATCGATCAAACAGACGATCGCCCCTCTGGTCCCGGCCCTTTGCAGGACAGGCGATTTTCGTGCGAGTCCCTAAAAGCCTCTTAGTCTCTGACGAGGCCAGAGTGGTGAAGAGCACCAAAGCGTTATTTGACATTGAACAGAGAACTGGCTCTTCTGTTCCACACAGGTTTCATTTTGAGTGAATTTGGCAATTAACAAGCATGAAAGGCATTAAACATCCACAGGGACGTCTTGTCCAATCAGGCTCTGTTCCAACCAGCAGTGTCACTATGAGTGCAATAAACATGGTTGCCATTGGGGGGGGGGGAGGATTAAGAAGTAAATGGTAAACATGATCGAATGTTGGGGAGGGGTGGAGCATTGCTTATTTTCAAGGTCCAACTTTCAGTGGAAAAACGTCCCGGACTTTGATAGGGGGATTTTAAAAATGAGGCGCTTGAGATTTCGTGTGGGGCTCCAAAGGGATTTTTGAGGGAATGTATTTGTGGAGTGAATCATAAGCATCTGGCAACACTGTGACAGAAAGGTTTTTTTTTTTTGGCAGAAGGCTCCGTCTCGGAATCCTCCTGAGCACATCCGTGCTCCTCTCCTCCGCTCTCAGGACCTTGCTGCAGATTAGGGCTTTAGACGGCGAGTCTGCACAGAGAATCCTTCAATCTATTTGTGTTTTTTTTTTCCCCCACTTCCCTGCCACGCCTCAGAGTTGTCTTCAGCTCGAGGACAATTAGCCGTCAAGAGGACAGAGGCTTCGATTCCATCCCATGATGAGCTCTGCCGGGAATGCCAGGGGGTGGGGGGGGGGAGGGTGTGGGGGCGGGACTGAGGGTGGGGGTTGGGGGAGTGGGGGTTGGTGGGGGATTGGGCCGCGGGTTCCGGGGCAGTGTCAGCTCTCCGTCGGCGAGAGTGGCGTGGAGAATCGCGTCCCTGGCGCGGGCGGTGCCAGCTGCGTGTTCATTGGGCCCGGGGCCAGCGCCAGGTGTCGAGCGTCTCCGCCGCGCGCGCACTTAGCCCGTCTCCGAGCGCGGTCAGGTCAGATGAGCTAAAACAGCGCGAGACAGAAATGATCCCAGCCGCGCATAAACGGTTTGGGACCCGCCACGTAGACCAGGCCACAGAGTTTCTGGGGAAGGACTCCTTGGAGTAACCCTTTTGCCATTGTTTCTTTGTGAAGGGCCTTTGTGACAGTGGCTTTGTAAAAAGCATTATACAAATAAAATAGAATTGAATTGCAATAAGAAACAGCAATCAACACACGATGGGTTGTGGTTTGTGCTACTCATTTCTGTTACCTGCTAATGTAGCTAAATGTGTTTATACACGACCAGGGAATTAATAGTCATAAGTGGGCTAGCATCTGATTCATAACTATTATCCGTCGACGTGAACCAAGCGTTGTCTATCTTTAGGTGTGGGTCCCGGTTTCTCTGTGTCTTAGTGGCTCGGGTTCACTGATTTAAGTGGGTGGGATCCATTCCAGGCGAGGAAGGCCTCTCCCGACCTTATCCGTAATATGCGTACATGGGAAACGGTGACCATGTCTGCCTCATGGAGAGGCTGCTTTGAATAAGATGACTGGAGGAAACATTTTACAGCCGTTGGCCGCCTTTTCTGTCTCCCATATGGGGGGCTTCACCTTTGCGTTCGCACCAGTTGGCAGAACACATGCGAACATATGGTACGAGTGAGCTATGGAAGCGTTTGTCTTCCTCTTTCCACATCTCTGCTTCCATCTCTTTTAGTCACGTGCCTCTCTTTCTCTCCTCTTCTTGTTCTCCATCTTGCCCTCTCTGCTTCCTTCTCTCTCTCTGTCCTTCTGTTGGTCTCTCACTCTTTCCTCATCTCTCTATATCACTTGGTGTAAATAGCTGGCTTCCAAAGATAGCTTGCTCCACATTAGCAAGTGCCATTATTCCTCCCCGTCCCCCCCACCCCGTAATATGGCTGCTTGCCTCTTAGAGAAAATCAAATGCAGCATTAAACCCGATTAAGGAATGCTTCTGCCACACTGAACCTCCTGCCAGTTTTATTTTTTGGCACTGTCTGGTTTTTTTTTTGTTTTTTTTTAATCGCACGGTTCACGGCTGTCACGGAGACGGGCGCTGAGATACCCGCGCTCGCCGCGTCGTCTCTGCGGCGGGGGTCGGACGCGAGACGCCGCTCCTGACTGACAGGTGTAACCAAGAGGAAAACGTAGCTAGTGAATCAAAACAAATCCACTGCACGCGTTCTGATTCTGCCTCCCCCCCCTGTCCCCCCTCTCCCCCTCCCCCAGCCTGATGCTGCCACCCTCCAGCTCCTGTCTGCTTTCCACCACACTGAGAGCTCATTATATTATTGTTTTTTTTTCCCTTTTTTTTTTGTAAGGTTGGGAAATTTCGCACTCTGCTTCGTCGCCCCCGTGCCCACTGGTGCCGGTATCAAAGCGTAGCTGAATGTGTCATTCTGGCAAATCCCCTGAAGAAGTAGAGCACAGTCAAACTGCCCGTGAAAAGGAACCAAGAGATCCCTCTGGGGTCATGTGACCGAGCGAGCGCCGGCGCTGAAGACGCCTCAGTCGCTGTCGCCGTGGCTTATCCATTCCGGCTGATCTCTCTGACCGAGCCGCTCAGGCAATCCCCTCCAGCTCCCCCGCGGGTTGCCCCGGTTACGCTTCTTTTGATCTACCCCTGCCTGTTGTGCTCCTTCTCTTTGGATGGCAGGCTGGCGGCTCCCTTGGGCTCGCTCCCCCCAGGCGATTGGGGGGAGGGGGGGGGGGCAGGGGGCATCCGGGTCGGGCCGGCTGCGCCAGCGGTGATAAATGCCGCCACACGGGAGGGGGGGGGAGAGGTGCTGAGTTTGGTGTCCTTTGAAGCCAGATTTAAACCCCCCACACTCTCCCCCCCCGTCCTCATTTTTTTTTTATCAGCCAGTCATCTCCGGAGACGCGGGCTGCTCCTGATTAGAGCCCGCTGGCGGGAGTGAAAAATTAAAATGCGTATGAATTATGCACGCGCGTTCGCCCGGGGTGCGGTGGCGGCGGAGACGGCGGCAGTGGCAGGATGCTCATTTCCTGCTGCACCCTGGGATTTGCAGCCAGAGATTCCGGAGCTCGCTAGGCTCCTCCTTCCTTCATCTTTCGCGGATGGTGCGCGCGCGCGGCGCTGCTCTCGAGCTGCTGCTCGCTACGAGCGCGCGAGCTGCTGCGTACGCTAACAGAAGGCGCGCGAGCTGGCTCGGAACGCTGCAGCCTGTGCGTCCGTTCCCTCCTCCTGCCCTCTTGCCCTCTTGCCCTGTCGTTAGGTCAGACGGATGTGCGGTCGGCCTAAAGCCAGGCTGATTATGTCACTTACGCAATCACAGGTACATGTAATTGCTGAGGATGCCCAGGTGTCTGGTGCTAATGAGCTCCAGCTGGCGTGATTGACTACTTTAGGTTTCTTTTCTTTTTAATGTTTCTTTCCCGGAGGAACTGGTAATGATTTTACCGTGTCCTTGTACAGTCTGGGTTCAGATAGTTTTTTTTTTTTTAGGGCAGGGGTGTATACTCCCAGCTTAGGTGTGCATATTTCTTGAGCTATTTGAGTCGACTCCTTTGGCGAAAATGAGTGAAAGTAAATGGGAGGCGGAGCATGGTAGACAGATCCGTGTGTTCTCATCCATCCTTCTTTCCTACTTTCCTCCAGAGACCGGTCTGCCCCCTGGGCCAACAGCCAGCCCCACACCGTCCCCAACCACCCTCCTCACCACACCCTCCGTCACCCATGCCAAGGATATGGTTACGGAGGTCACCGGGAAACCCTTGTCTACGAAGCCCCTTGTACCGAGGAGGATGGACAAGCCTATAGCCATCACCACCTCAGAGCCCGCCACCCAGCCCACGCTGTCCCAGACCACGACCTCTCCTCCAGAGACCACCCCTGGCCCCAGCCCCAGCGCCTCCCCCACCCCCTTCGATGGGTCTGGCAGCGGGGATCCCAGTGGTGACGACGATGCAGAGGGTAGCGGCGAAAAGGAGGCTAGCGGGGAGGAGCCAGCCGGTAAATGTGTTCTTCACTACATTTCCCAGAGTGCCAGCAGGTCCATTTGGCAAGGTGGCTTGTGACGAAAGAAAGTGAACATAGACTTACTGTGCAATACACATTTTATCCATTAAGTATGTATTACTATTTTTATACCAGTGCACTAAATTTAAAGTTTGCTCATCAACACAGTGCCTTATCTCTGAATCTAAAGTGGGCGGCTATCTGATATTTTCATTGGTTGTGATCTAAAAAGAAATTATTTTGGACTGTAGATCTAAGCATTCACATCCTTGACTCCCTATAAACAGAAGTTGTGTTCTAACCACAGCATGCTTTGTCCTGTGAGTACCTTTTTTCACCAGCTTTATATCTGAAATGAACTGGAACACGTCTACATTCATTTCTCAAAGTCAAGGTTGAAATGCAAGTTTGATTGAATGGCAGCTCTAATCGGTGTAATTAGCAAAGTTAAGGAGGAAGTGCATCAGAATTTGATTGAATGGCAATTCTAATCAGCGTAATTATGAAAGTCACTGTAAATACGGAGCAAATCAAAACACTCCTGTTTCCTCCTCGACTGCTTTTCCCCGATGTGGCGATCCCCCCGAGGTCGGCCAATCCCGCGGCGGCCTGAGATCGCTGTTTGACGCGCCGCGGCTCGCCGCGTCTGTTTCCGCAAACGAGTTCGCCGGTCGGCGGCCGACTCGGGCGTGTTCTCGCGGCGGGAAGCGAAGGCCGACCGCGGAAGAGACCGCCGTCGCCCGCGGGTCTTTGACGAGGTAGCGGCGGCTCGTCCTGCCGTTAAACCAGCCCCGCCCCGCCCCGCCGCACCGCGCCCCGCCCCCTCTGAGCCGCCGGCCCGTAAATCCACAGCTGGGTGGAAACGCGGCGCCCAGGGACACGCCGTCCCGCTCCGTCGCCAAAGTCGTTTTCCGCGCCTCGCGGCTCCCTCCGGTGTTTACGGCTCATTCGCTCTTCCGCCAACGCCGCCGCCGCCATTGTCGTTGTTGTTGTTTTTTAGGGCTGTCCTTTAATCTTTGATGGAGTGCAATCTGCGGTCCCCTCTGGGAAAGACTACACGAAGCCCAGACGGTAGCAGGGGGAGATAAAACTGTTCCGTAAGCGCCAGCCAATCAGTGCTTAGCGCTGAAGATTTACAGCCACTGGGGTCGGGCAGCGGTGATTAGTGTGCCGAGTTCTGGTTCCAGGTGGATCAACCTTGAACAAAGGACAAATTCGGTGAATTCTGTTGTGCCAGCAGGTGATACGTCAAATAATAAATCAGTAAATAAATACTTTACTGTTTGGCAGTGTGTAGGTTCAGTTCATAGACGAGACTCTGCTCATGTCCTCTTGAGCAAAGTAACCTGATGTGCTTCACTGAAGCATCTTGCTGTGAACAGTAATATGCAAAATATGATTTTTTAAAAGTTTCACGAGATGTCAGCTAATTACAAAAAAATATTCTTTGTAATGTCTATATAAACAAATATGCATGACATTGAGAGCAATTCAAGGGTCTTAAATTGCAGGCTGTTCAACTTGAACTATTTAAATTTGAGCACTTTAGCCCTTATCGTGTATCGTCTCTGAAATTTGCAGACATATAGCATGCCAGAGAACATCTGTGATGTACATTCTTGGACTGAGCAAAAGAGAAAAAAATCCAAATTGATTTTTTTTCAAACTTTGAGGACTCTTTGTTCTGTGTTCTTTTATTTCATTTTGGTCTGCTTCAGCCCCTTCCCTTCCCCCCTCCTCCTACCCCCTTTTTTTATTTTTTATTTTTTACAGAAATGTCAGGCCCGGCTGATATTTGATATGGGTGAGAGTGGAGGCCCCGGGGCCCTTTGGGCTGCATTGAGCATGCCCGACACATACAGCGCCGTGTACACAGGCTGACAGGCTCTCCCAGCAGTCAGCCCCGTCACGGCCAGCAGCCTCAGCCTCAGCTACAGGCACAGGCACAGGCACAGGCACAGGCACAGGCTCAGGCACAGGCTCAGGCACAGGCTCAGGCACAGGCTCAGGCTCGGTGATGGGTTCGGTTTCTTTGCCTGTTCCTTCGTTAACTTACCCTGAATAAAGGAGTCCACTTTCTGCCCTGCATCTCAGTGTAATGCAATAGGGACTGAAAACATCCCCCCCCACCCATATCCACCAGCGGTGAACAGGCTGGAAAAAGAGGCATGTTCAGAAATGTGTCTCTTCATTTCCACCCCCCATCCCCCCCTCACTTTCTTTAAAATATTTATCATGTTTTTTTTGGGAGTTCAGCAGACTCTGTCTCCCAGAGGGACTTATACAGTTTATGTTCTCAACCCACGCAACACAAATGCTACCCATTTATACAGCTGTCTGAGTTCCTAAGCAGTTCAGGTTAAGTGTTTTTGCTCAAAGCTACGATGGCAGTCTCGCGCCTGGGAATCAAACTTGCGCTTGCATCGGATTTACAAGCCCAGTTTCCTAACGATTGTCCTACGCCGCTGCCTCGATACGGTGTCCAATCCTAACACCCAGCGAAATAACTTATTCAGATATCACAGTGATAAAACAGTAAGTTTGTCAGACTGCAGTCTGGATGACTGCAATGAGAGACCTGGGTTGATCACGACGTTGTTACTGATGTGGAATCCCATTGTTCGTCTTCTCCCCTTTCTCCAGACCAAACCGGAGAGGAGACCACGCCCCCTGACCCCAAGGTCCGCTCGTCCTGCGACAACAGCCCCTTCGGCTGCTGTCCCGACGGCATCACGCCCACCAGCGACTCGGAGGGAAGCAACTGTCCCCGTAAGTGTCCCCTTTCTCCACCAAAACCCACCCCCACCCCACCCCTCCCTCAGCAATCTGACTGTAGGTGGGGAGCCTGCATTCCGTTGCATCCTTTCTCTTTAAGGTTCCAGACTCATCCCCCACCCCCCCCCACACTCATTGTTTACAGCCGTCTGCCCCTCCCTATCTACGTCAACTCATCAGACCCTACACCCCAGCTAGACCTCTCCGTTCTGTGCCACATGTCGCACTGGTCCCTTCACGGCTCGCACCAGCACCCGGTCACGCCTCCGTCTGTTCTGCCCCACGGTGGGGGAAGAGCGTTCCTGTGCAAGTCAGAAAGCAGAGACCTGGCGTTTCAAACGTGCAGCTGGACCGAGGACTCACCCTTCAGCTACATCTCACCTGCATACACCCCACTGCCCTCTACATCCATTAAACCTCAATGAAGTAACACGTCGAGTCATGTTATTTTCATTAACTAGGTTCTCTACAACTAGGTGGGTGGGGTGGGAATTTCATATATATTTAAATAAAAAAAAAAGGGTACCATTCACAACTTTGCAAGTTTCCTATTGTAGCTCTTCGCAGGAATGTTGTAAGGCGCTTTGTCTCTGAGTTTTGTAATGCACTTGTTGTAGTCGCCTGGATAAGAGCGTCTGCTAAGAATCTATAATGTAATGTAATGTAATGTCTGTGATCGTGATGCGTATACATGCAGTGACCCCCCGCCCTGCATTTCCCTCTTTCCCCCGCTCTGTGAAGGAGAGGAGATGGATCGCGACTTCAGGGGTCGCACCGTGCAAACCCGAATTATCGTTCGCCCGTCTCTCGGGGGGCGAAGAACAAAGCGGAAAGTTCCGCGCTGTGGGGAAAGAGAGAGAGAGAGAGAGCCGGTCTGTGTTTGACGCCTGCAGCTGGCGTGAGCTGGCCTGGCAGCGAAGCACGCTTGCAGACAGACACGCTCCATCTTGGCAAACGCGTCGTTTCGCGATCGTTAGATACGTAGGAAGAAAAAAATGTCGATGTGTGATTTTTTTTTTTTTTTTTAAGATAGTGTGAAGCTGATGGTTTTTTCCTCCTCCATTCCACTAGATGCTACTGACAAAAATTGGCCCATGACAGAGAGGTGTGGGCTCTGTGTGGTCTCCCAGCTTGTGCTGTGTGAAGTGCAGAAGTGTTAGGAAGGCTTTTTTTATCTGCACGCGAGGTCTGATGTTCTCATTATATCCCGTATCAAACCCCACACCCCCTCCCCTCCCCCTGCACCCCCACCCCCACCCGAAGCATCGGTGGTCAGTGAAGGAGGGCTCTGTCTTCTCTGCCTGTTGAGTCCGGTGTCGTCATCCTCTTTGTTCTCAGAGCCAAAATTCCCAAGATAGCAATTCGGCGCCCTTGGCGTCTCTTCGTGCCTTTCCAGTCTCATCCTTTCTTTCTCCCGCTCCTTCTTCTTCTTCTTCTTCTTTTTTTACCGCGAAATCGCACCTGTTTTCTTACCTTCTTTTTTAAGCGATCTCAGATTCGAGTTGACGTTGATGTCTGAGAGAAGAGAGAGAGAGAGGGGGAAAAAATACCCCCTTATCACGCAATTTTTTAACCGGCCTCCTGCCAGTCACTCTTCCCAGGGATTAGGAGACAATTATCGCTATCTTTGGCGGTAATCACGCGAGCGCTCTTCCCGGGCCGGTCGAGCCGAGGCGCGCAGGCCCGTGATTGATTTGGGCAATTTGTTCCGCTGATTGCGGCCTGCACCACGCCCGGCATCAGGCCCGGTCCTCACCTCTTCTTATTTCATTTCATTTTATTTTATTTTTTTAGAAACTTTTTTCTTTATTGCTTCAATTTTCACACCAGGTTTTAATAAATAAGTACCCACCCTCACCCTTCCCCACCTCATCACTACCCCCAGAGCAAGGTGTGAGGTTTGTGGCAGTCACTTATTGCAGCCTGTTGCCTGGACGCCCATTAAAAATAGACTGTCTGAAAGGGGCTATTTGTTGGTAATAATGTCTGGGATTTCTCTCTTGGTTAATCACGCTGCTGTTCCTTTGCATCTTATCTGTTTGTGGCGATTTCTTTTCTCTGACTGGAGTCTGTCCGCCCAGCTCTCCATGTCTCCACTGGAATTTTGGAGGGTGGGGAGTTGTGGCCCGGTAAACTCCAGCTCATTTCCTCCATCCACGCGCCCCTCCACTCACCCTCCTTCATAGTCTGCCCCCCGCCTCAGTGACCCCCACCCGCCACTCAAACACACACCAACGGCAAACTTACAGAGTTAACATCACCACTCCTCCATCCAGCTAACCCCTCCTGACTGCCTCTTCCTGCCCAGTGACTGTCTGGGCTTTGTGGGAGCTGTGTCTCTGGCGCCCCCTCCTGGCCCAAACTATAACCACCATTGTGTTACCTGCATTACAGCCACCGTGAAGTTCGGCGGCTTCCTGCACCTGGACCAGGTGGAGGGCCAGGAAGTCTTCTACACCCCGGAGATGGAGGACCCCAAATCTGAGCTTTTTGGGGAGACTGCCCGTAGCATTGAGAGTGCTGTGAGTGTCTTCAGTTTCCGACACAATGCCGTGTTGTAATGCCTTCCTCGATTACAGTGTACATGTGTACAGGTTCAGAGAAGAGGACACCATCAAATATAGCTGCTTCTTGCTTATTTTTGATCCTTATGGGCTGCTAAGTTAGAGAGTGTGTCAGTATCAATACTTCGATCATGAAAACAGGTTGGCAGCTCCGTTGGAGAGGGTGCTGTGTGAGGTCAGTAGGTTCATTGGGGGCTAACTGTATGTAACTGGGGGCCTGCCTCTGAGCCTTCATATGAAGCCCGACTCCTTGGGCCCCACCACCCCAGTTGTGGGAGGGGATAAATTAAATGTAGTTCTACTGCCAGACCAGGGGCAGCCATTGGCAAAGCTGTGTAGCTGAAACTCATTTTTAAGGGAGAAGAAGCTAGGAGAACAAAGGAAGAAGATGAAGAGAGCGCATCAGTGCCAGGCTTTTGTGTGTGTCACCCCCCCATTTATAGCAATTGAGTGGAGAGGCCTCCCACGGTGTATATCTGACTTGCTTACAAAAGATCTTCCTCACAAGTGAGTGCACTTGAAATGAAGTGGGGTGGGTATGGGTATAATACAACATGACACCACCCCCTCCCCCCAGTCCCCCCAGTCCCCCCACCCCATCCGCTCCACTTGCCCCCAAAAGAGAACCAAAGAAGTCCGCTGAATTCCCTCTGATCCAGGGGAAGAGCAGCCAGGCCCATTTCTCCACAGAGAAAAGGAGGTGGGACTGGGGAGCAGAGGAGGCGGGGCCATGTTTTTGGCAGGGTCCCGGTGTCAGGCCATTAGTACCCTAAAGAGATCCACCCCTGTGCTAGAAGGCAGAGACTCGGCTAAGCAGGACCGTCAAACGTTAGCCAACACGAAATAGCGTGGAGTTTCACTGAATCTGGGATGGAAACTAGTCGGTGGGTGTGTACTGTATTAAGTAACTTGACATTTAAGCCAGCAGCCAGTGGCAGTGTAATTACTTCTGTGCCACTGTTAAATGTCAGTTTGTGTGGCGAGACCCAACAAGCTTTCGGTACAGTGATTAGTAATTCCTTCCCTTGTGCCAACATGAACATGTGACCCTGGATCGAATTGTGAACACAATATTGTGTGCATGTTTATATCCTTCTGATTGAATTTTTTTGCACATTTGTACATTTTTCCATTACTCACCTCTCTTTTTTTCTCTCTCTCTCTCTCTCTCAGCTGAATGAGCTGTTCCGAAAATCACATGTTCAGAAGGATTTCAAGAGTGTCCGGGTCAGGAGTTTGGCCCCCAGCAATTCCATCCTGGCGTTTGTGGAGGCCCACTTTGACCCAGGTAAGATGACTGCATGGGCACATACCAGCCCCAACAATTAATTTCAGTTCTTTTGCCATTAACTACAGTATGCGTTTAATTGTGTCTCTCATTTTCAGCAGCGAAGCCTGCTTTGAACTATTTGGACGTTGTAAGGAACAAAACTTTTTCAAGCTTGAGTGCCTTCAGTTCAGTTTCAGTTCAGGGCTCAAAACATGCAATTCAGTCTGTGCTTCTTTCAATAAATAAAAAAAACTTTAGTGTTAAATGATCAGCTCATTCAGGTGTACCGTTTATGACATCCTGAAAGTCACCCGGGAAAAGCTTGCAGTTTATGTATTTGGTCTATTTTTGGTTTGTTATCTGTCTGTCGTCTGTGAGCACAGCACTTTTCATTCTTTAAATGGTCTCTCTTGCGTCAAACTCTCCCATCATGCTCAGCATAGCCGGCTCTGTCCGGAGTCTTTTACTGTAGTGGCGTTGAGGCCGCTCACGCCGGCGGTCACGATGGCCATCTGCGGTGACATTGTGAGAGTCGCGCCCTCCCTTTCGATCCGGCGACTCGGTCTGAGGGCGACTCTGTCTGTACTTCCTGCCTCCGGGAACTGATATGACGGTCAGATAACCGAAGCTTCATCCTGACCCACTTATCTGCTGCGCATTACTGTTCTGGACAGAGGGGCTGGGTTTATGAGTGTCGCCGAAGCCATTCAGATTCACTGCTCTGTTGTAGCTGCATTGGTAATAAATTATTATATTTTGGTGGGCTTTGTTATAGAAAGTTCTTGCTACTCGCGGCAAAGCTGGTTTTAAAACCAAAAATTGTCCTTAATCACTTAACTATCATTTTGGGAATAACAAATGAAAATATACAGAACTGGGTCAGCATTGTTTTTGAGCTTGACACCAGCTCGTAATTCAAGTAAACTGATTTTTTCAAGAAAAATTCAAGAATTCACATAGACAAGTGCAAAGTGTAATACATTTTTTTAAGTTAAAGATGAAAGTAGTGTGTATAGACTAAAGTTAACAAGAGAAACAAAACAATAGTGACAAATAGGGGCAACATGTTAATTTGCTTATTCTTTGAGAATTGTATGGATTATTGAAGATGGCAAGCTCTTGAGATCCTGACTTAAGCCTTTGCCCCCATAACTGAAGGCAACAAAGACCCTTCAACTTTTGCCAAGATAGTTGTCTTAGCCCCACAGGGCTGGAACCAATCAGGAACATAGGGCGAACCGTAGCTGTGGATGAAAGGACCGCTCTCTGTTAACCTTTGTGCTTCATGTTCCCCTTCTCCCCCAGACACCAGGTACGCTGTGGAGGAAATCGAGGGGGCTCTGCTCAAACAGCTGAAGTCTGCCAAGGAGGCGGCCATAGTTGTGAAGAAGCCAGTGGCGGAAAATATCCATTTCAGTAACAATGGTCAGTAGCCCAGCAAGCCTCACTTAGAGCTCCCCACTTCTGTTTTATCAAATTTTTTATTGCTCTTGTCCTTCGCAGCAATGGTGGTCTCCTGAGAGCCATATTATTTTCATCTCCATTCAGGTCTTGATGAATTAATTATCTCCCCCACTTTAAGGACCATAATGGAAGTATTTTAGCTTTCTTGTGTTATCCTTGATGGTTTTTAAGATTGGTACTTGATGGTGTTCCTGCTTGAACTTCCTCTTGTATTTTTCTGATGATTATCCAATAAATTCAATCAGTGAGTCAGTTTGTCACTGATTGGTTGAAATTTTCAAGAACCAGTTTATTCCAAGTTTCAAATCAACTGCTGGTTGAGTGGCAACTCCAGCAAGAATGAGTCTATGCTGGAATATTAATTGAATATTTATTGCTGAATGAATTTTTAGTGAGATTAATATTTACTGAACCTTCAACCGAAGAATGTTGAGTGTTGAGAAGCATTTTAACAGCCCCTCAGCTTTTCACAGCCCTGGCTAATGTGTTTTCCACAACAACACTGTGAACTTTCTCTCTTTCTCCGTTTCGCCTCTCAGCTCTTCCCTTCTTCACCACCACCACAATCACCATGGCAACGTCAACCGCAACAGTGCCGGCCACCCCCGCGGCCCCCACCGCAGCCCTGACCACGCGCCGCCCGGGCACCACCAGCTGGCTGGGCACCACCCGTCGCCCCCCGCCCCCCGGCCGCAGGACCACCGCGGCCGCCCAGATGACCACGCCGCACGCCACCACCTCGCCGCCGCTCACCACCCCTCCCCCGAGGACCAGGCTGGTGCCCGCGCGCAGGAAGCCCTCGCAGCCGTGCGACTCGCACCCCTGCCAGCACGGGGGCACGTGCGAGGACGACGGGCCCGACTTCGCCTGCATCTGTCCCGCGGGGAGGGGCGGGGCCGTGTGCGAGAAAGGTGAGCCTCGGGAACTCTGCGACAGGGGGTCCCCGATTCTGACACGGCGTAGTGAATCATTTCACCTGGATCTGCTGGGAGGATTTAGACACAGACAGCAATAATAACCATAGCACTTCATAATTAAGATAGTGATAAAATATGTATCATATTACACCAATATGTTAGATGTATTTGTATGTGTGTGTGAGTGTGTGTGTGTGCATGTGCGCGTGTGAGTGTGTGTATACATGTATAAATGCATAAATGAATGCATGTTTGTGTATTCATGTGTGTGTGTGTGTGTGTGTGTGTGCAAGTGAGGTCCCTGAGTGCTCTGCTTTCTAGTTCTCTGAAGAAGCTGCTACCCCCAGTAGCTCCGTTAAAATGCTCATCAGCAGTAATCAGGAACCATCAAGTGCCAATCAAACCGTGGCGGGCGGGGCTAAGTGAAGGCTGAGCCGGAGCGTCTGATCAGATGCATGATTAGGAGGAGACGATCTGAAGTGGCCTCATCAGAGAGCTGCTATTAGGGGCATTTCTGAGAAATTCCTGAAAACGACTTTGCGGCAAAGGAAGCGGGAATCTGTGTGCGTGCGTGTGTGTGTGTGTGGAGAAACTAGCTTCTAGCTTAGCTCGTTAGCAAGAATTGTGGTAATGACTGACTAGGAATCTGCCGCCACATTCTCATCCACTTACTCAGAAAAGCGCTCATGCCTGCATGTGCGTGTACACACACACCCACAAACACACACGCAGACACATCCACACCCACACACACACACACACACGCACACACACTTATTCATGACAGGGAAATTTAGTGCTAAAATATCCATGTGACTGCTGGTCCAAAGCTTGTCTTGGTTCTCACGTCCCTTCTACCCTCATCCACCCCACAGTCATTAAATACTTCATCCCGTCCTTTGGGGGGAAGTCCTACCTGGCCTTCACGACCATGAAGGCCTACCACACCGTCCGCATCGCCATGGAGTTCCGCGCCTCGGAAACGACCGGTCTGCTGCTCTTCAACGGGCAGAACGGCAAAAAAGACTTCCTGTCTCTGGCGCTGGTGTCCGGCTACGTGCAGCTCAGGTCAGTACGGAGAGGGTTAGAAGCACGATTGGGTGAAATGGTGCTGCATCTGTCCCATGACCAGCCTCCCTATAAACTGCCCATTAACTATAAACTATCCATCTGTGACCACCTTCACTACATCTTGGTTAGCTGGGTTTGAGACTGAGGGAACTGTGGGAAAACCAAGAGTGAATCTTGGCAATCATAGCCTAGTATAGATAGTAGTAGGCAACCTAATCTTGGGTCAGGCTTGTGGCTCAGAGTACTGAAGGACACATTGTATGTGCCTGCATCCAAAGGAGCAGTGTAAGGCATGCTAAGGAATTCCGGTGTAGATTAGCAAAACACAATTATATAATGCTCAGGTTAACACTAGTCACAATTCCAGTCACATTTTGCATTGCAATGAAAGATTTATTGGTTGCTACATTAGAAGGTGTAAGTTCCCCTTTTTGGTGAGCCATTTGATGGAATTGATTTTCTTTAGTATTTTGAATGTCTATACAAAGGGGATAGACAGGCACCGTTTAGCCCATCTGCTGAAGTACACAGCCGGTTGATTTAATCGCACGCTCACGCGGCCTGTTTGTCTCTCCTCTTCTCACTTCCTGTCGACAGGTTCAACACGGGCTCGGGGATTTTGAATGTGTATATAAAGGGGATAGACAGGCACCGTTTAGCCCGTCCTGCTGAAGTACACAGCCGGTTGATTTAATCGCACGCTCACGCGGCACGTTTGTCTCTCCTCGTCTCGTTTCCTAGTTTGACTTGGCATAGGTTTGGTCAGAATAATGTTCACTGTGTGAACTGGTCTTAATGTGTTCTTGGCTATGAATAACTGTACAAAATGACAACCGTACCTTACCGAACCTGGGTTTTGTAGTTGTTCCAGCGACCTTGATATGCACTTTTTTTTTTTTTTTGTTACGTCGCTTTGGATAAAAGCGTGTGTTAAATAAACGTGATGTCATTTCCTGCCGGCAGGTTCAACACGGGCTCGGGGACGGGCACGCTGCAGAGCTCGGTGGCGGTGCGGCCGGGCCGCTGGCACCACCTGGAGGTGACCCGGAACCGGCGCAGCGCCGCGCTGCGGGTGGATGGCGAGGACCCGCCCGTGGAGGGGAAGAGCCCGCCGGGCACCGACGGCCTCAACCTGGACACCGACCTCTTCATCGGGGGCGTGCCGGAGGACATGGCTCAGGAGTAAGGGCCTCTCTCTCTCTCTCTCTCTCCATCCAATTAGCGTCTCCATTTCGCGGGGACGGAGGACCTCTCCGTCCAATCGGGATGCGTTGTTTTAGTTGTTCACTAAGTGTATGCTTCTGATTGGCTCGGACCGGAGTTTTTCGTGTGCGACGGAGGATGTGGGATATTGGCAGAATGACGGAAGATTTTGACAACCCTGTCGGCTTTACAAGGGGGGTGGTATAGGAGCATTCAGGTTTTTTTTTGGAAAATGCACTTTAAAATAGCTCTAAAGCAGCTTGTACACCCAGGGTTATGCCTCCAGGGGACTCTGATTTTTTTAAAACTGAAGTCCAACCGACATCAGACAAGCAAATGATGACTCAGAGGCGTTGAGCTAGTGCTGGAGTATTGCTCCACAGAGGGGGGGGGGTGAATTAATGACCGGTACTCTTTAAAAAGGGCGCAGAGCTTAAACTGCGTATCCAGCAGCGCATGAGAGCTGACAATGCAGACACAGTGACTCACGCTGGCGCTCAGCACCGCTGAATAAAACTACAGCGTGGACTTTAATGGAGAGTGTTCTGCTCCGTGCACCCCGTATCCTCGCTGTACCAAAATTGCCCCGTTTAAAATATCGAGTGGGCACGCCTAATTGGTGTACATGCCTGACTTTTTAGTGTCTGGTATGCAAAACAAAACTGTGTTGTGTGCGGTGTTCATGAATACTGCATCGTAAGATTTGTTATAAACATAAATATATATATATATATATATATTTTTTTTTTTAAACTCTATCCCATTCTGCCAACACTGTGAATTCACTGATCCTGTGTACTTTAGTGTAATATTGAATCGCTTTGCTTTCTAATTATATTTTGATTGAAATGTTGGTACAGATGTGTTCCCTCGTTTGTAAATTTCAGGATTTCTCATGTGAGCACAAGGAGATGGACAGATAGCAAAAAACTAATTATTAGAGGGTATTTAATAAAATCCAGCTTTTGCTAAATTTATTCAGAATTGTCCCCAGAGAAGTTTCTGGAAGCCCAGTTTGGAAGTCAACGCTTTCTGATTTTCCTGATTAGAATTAATGAGCGTATTAAAGCAGTTTTGGCCTTTACGTAAAGCTGGGGCAGCTCTCTTTATTAGGTTTAAATGATTGTTCATTTTCTTGTCCTAAGCAACCAAACTGCTAATTAAGCTAGTTTATCTTAATTAATGAATAATTAATTAAGCTAGATTAAGCTAAATTCTAGCTTATACTAGATTTTGGCGTTGCTACAGGGAAAAAAAAATATTATATTACTTACAATATGTCTTTCATAAACACAATAAATGCGCAGTACGTTCCTTTTATAAGGCTCTACCTAAAAAGTGATGTCAAACCCTAAATTAATTAATTTCTCAGTCAAACGTAAATTAAGTTAAAGAGAAGCAAGAATGCAGTTTACTCCCAAGCACGGTGTTATACCGTGCAGGCGCAGAGTAGCGTAACGCTTTGGGATTTGGGCAAGCAGCTCGAAGGTTGCAGGTTTGAATCCCAGGTGGAACGGTGCCGTTCTGCCCTTGAGTGAGGTACTTACTTTGAATTGCTTTAAGGTGCAGCTGTGTCAAAGGATCGCATGTAAATAGACTGTAAATTATGTGAGTTTCACTGTATAAGATGAGCCTGCTAAATGCCTGTAGTGCAGAGTAACCTGTGAGCGCAGTCGTCATGGTTACGAGATGCCCTTTTGTGAATGGACTGACTGACCGCGCGCGCGGCCTCTGCTCTCTTCGCAGCGTGAAGGAGCGGACCGCCGTCTCCACGGGCCTGGTGGGCTGCGTGCGCATGCTGGACGTGAACAACATGGTGTACAACCTGCAGGAGAAGGGCGGCCAGGTGCTGTACGGCTCGGCGGTGGGCGAGTGCGGCAACGACCCCTGCCTGCCCAACCCCTGCAAGAACGGGGCGTCCTGCCAGGTCAAGGAGGCCGAGATGTTCCACTGCAAGTGCGCCAGCGGCTTCTCAGGTGGGCCCGCCCCTTTGACCTTTGACCTTTGATCTTCTATTGCTTACTCTTTGGAGACTGTGTGTGTGTGTGTGTGTGTGTGTGTGTGTGTGTGTGTTATATATACTGGGAAAAAGAAGTGCTGGCTGTGTGTAGTTGTTCCAATGACATTCGGTATGCACTTATTGTACGTCGCTTTGGATAAAAGCGTCTGCCATGTATGTATGAAATGTAATGTCTGTCATATGTACTGGGAAGAAAAGGAACGCTGATCGGTTTTGATCTGAAGTGTTTGTCAGTCAGCCTGCCCACCTGGGTCATCCACTTAGTGTGTGAGTACTACATCAAATGAAGCATTTTGCTTGAGTTTCTTTTCCAAGCCTCTCTAGGTTGATTTGTTTAAAAGTATTATTTTAAATTTAGATATTAGCCAAATTTAGGTGTCCTTTAAGCTTTTCCAGTCTGTCTAAATCCGTACAAATTTGGTTTTATGGTTTGTTTAGTATAGAGACTGAGTCGGAGTCTGGTGGTGGATGCTCTTGTGCATTTTCCAACATGAAGTCTGAAACTGGGCCAGGTCCGACTGGCAACGGGTGAAATCCAACTGCTAAGAAACGTGTAATTAACAGAGAGATAAAGTGAGAGTGGGCGAGAAAGTTATTCATGTAACAGTTACTAAAAGGAGAGCCAGCAAAAAAAAAATTTGAAAAAAAGGAACAAAAGAAAACAAGCTGCCAAAGGAACGAGCGTACTTTCAAAATAACTTTTAAAACAAGTCGAAAGATGCGAAGAAGCATCCCCGTGAAAGAAGGAGCGAGAAAGATGGAGAAGGAAGTGAGATCTCGCCGCGGAGAGCGGACGCACGCGGTCTGCCGCGCAGCCCGGCCCAGCGCCGCCGGCGGGACGAGCCGCGCGGAGCTTCGGCGCGGCGTGGCGAGGCGCGGCAGGCCTTTGAAGCCTTCTGGAAAACCTCCCTCGTGTTCCCTTCGCACCGACCCGCCAGACCCCTCCGGTCGGTCACGCTAAGCTTGCCTCCCCTCTAATGAGGGGCTTCAAAGAGAAGGGTGTTATGGAAAGAGGAGAACATGGCGGCGCTACAGCTGTTCCAGGGAAGACAAGTTCCCGCCTTTTTCATCCAACATTTGCCCCTGCAGCAGCAGCCTTGCAAAACCGCGGGTGCAAGAGAGACGGATGAGGTTCGAGTAGCTTGACTTTTTTCACAAGGCAATAGCAAGTGACCGGATCAGTGGTTCATTGTTCTGGCTGATAATGTTGACAGTATAGATGCAGCAATAGTGATTATAACACCCCCCCTCCCCCTCCCCACAACAACTGCACCACCCACACTTCAAAAAAAGAAAAGAAAAAGGTTACATGTAATTGATTCCTCCCTACTTATGATCCTTCATTCATCCTTCGTTTCATTTCCTCACCTGGTCAGTGCCTGTTTAGGCAGTGCTGTGACAGTGTTAAACGGAGCTAATCTTCAGGCGTAACTGAACTGACACCCTCAGCTTTCGTGCTGCCGGGGAGATGGATGAATGGGGGGATGATCTGGAGATGTGCAATCAGCGGCTTTAGAGAGAGGAGAGGAGAGGAGAGAGAAGAGAGGAGAGAGAGAGAGAGAGAGAGGAGGAGAGGAGAGAGAGAGGAGAGGAGAGGAGAGAGTCTTGAGAACACCACAGGGGGCTTCATTACGGAATTCATTTTACCTCAGAGCTTCTGGCGGGAAAAAAAATAATAACATTTTCTCAGCGAACGTTCTGATTAATTCTGGCACGGGCTAAGACCGCCGTCCTCTGAGTGTGTTTCCGTGAGTGACCCTTGAAGCGTGGCTGAGCGTTCGGATCGGACTCCTCAATCCGGAGTCAGCTTAATTCAAAATCCTATTAAAAAATGACCTCCATTATGGAGTAAATCCTGGGACTCCCTTTATACTGTGGAAAGACGATCCTTCTGGCTACCTCTCGTTGGCTTTTATTTGCTTGATTTAGGTTTTTCAGAAAATGATGTTTCTTTTTGCGCGATCACTGATTGCAGGTCCCACGTGTGCGGACACCCACAACCCATGTGACCCAAATCACTGCCATCCCTCCTCTCAGTGCAAGGTCCTGCCAGAGGGCGGGTACAAATGCGAATGTCCAATGGAGCGTGAGGGAAAGCACTGTGAAAGAGGTAAGGACCAATCGGCGGGCGGTTTTTAAATGACAGGCAGACGCATAGTCACTCTTTCTCCTGATTTCCAATGAACTGTTAATATTGACAGTGAAAGTCAGCTATTTGCAATTCAATAGTGGGCCGGTGGAGAAAGGCAGAACATTGTATGAATCACTTTATAAATACTGAATACATATCATGTCATAGCCTTTTTTTAAGCATTTCCATTTCTTGTATTTGTCCCTTGTGAGCATTGCTTTGTGTTCATTCATTCATTCATTCTGTACTGTTGCATGCATGTCTCTGGAGAGACTAGGAATTTGAAACACACCCACACATACACCCACACACACACACAGATCAAACAGCTGCATATCATTTGTTACTCCTTAGCTCCTAGCCACGAGAGTACATTTCCGTCCTGAATTAGGAGATTAAACAGGGCAGGAACCCTGAGGTAGAGAGGCTGAAGCAAGGACTTACTTTGCCCATCCAGAATTTACTTTGTGCCAAATTTAGCCATAAGCCAGTGGGCCTCTCTTTCACTCCCACAATGTAAAGTGTTCAAAAAGCAGTACAGACCCAACAGGGGAGTCGAGGGGGGGGGGGGCTGAACGGGCAAGTGTTTGGGGTGGTGCTCTGGGGGCCACATATTGAAGTTCTCATCAGCCCTCTGGAACTTACTTTTATTTTATTTTTTTGTCTTGATGGAAATTCATACAGACAGTGTTAAAATTAGTTCTATTTGCAAAATAATAATAAACACCAAAAAAAAAACTTTAAATCAAAACAAAAAAAACCTTAGTGACCCGGTTCCCAACGACATAACACTAATTCGGGAGAGGAGCCCCTTATCCCAGGGAGGCTGTGTTATCAGCCGGTTAAGATCTACTGAGTCGTGAGAGAAAATCAATGAGAGCAAAGTATTCATTCATGGGCGAGTGTTTTAAGAATCAATGGGATGACTAATGGCAGCGGCGAGCTGGACAGGGTGAAAAATGAGATCTCGCTCAGGCAGAGCGTTGGGTAAATCTCTCGGCTCCACGCTCGGGCTCTCTGTCCTCACTCTCCCTGCTCAACCGACGCAGTCGGTAATGAAGGAACACGAGAGCGTTTGGTGACGAACACCAGTCGGTTCAGCATCTTGCCTACGGAGTCAAGCAATGCTGCACAGCCTTGATTTTCAACATCCCGTTGGTTTGAACACCCTGTTAAACACCCTGATAAGCTATTCCATGCATTAATAGCTCTTTCTGTTGAACAAAAAAAAAATGCTTTCTCGCCTTTCTGCAAAACCAACCTCATTAATCTCCACTTGTACCCTGTTGCTTGCTCTAATCTCAGACCTCGACGAGTCCCTTTTAGAGAATGCACCTCAGTAAGTCTTGTCACCCTAGTCTGCATTATTAATCTCCATTTCGTGTGGTGTCCGGCACTGGACACGGTCTTGTGGGCTTAAAAAACGAAGGGAAATGAGTTTGTGGTTTGAGCCAGCAAGCTGCCTGCTAATGGTAGCTCCCTCGTGGGATTTTATTTGTGTCCAGAGCGCAGAGAAAACACTCACTGTGTCGGAGAGGAAGAGGGTTTTTTTTTTGTTTGTTTTTTTTTTCCCCCCGTGCTGTATGGATGTAGTTGCCGTGATTCACAGTCCCTCTCCCCTTCGCTGGAGGCAGTTGGCAGCCATCCCGGCTCCTGCTCAGCCGCGTGTGACTGACAGGGAGCTTCGCTGTTGTGTCTGCAGCGTTTGCTCGCGCTCCGTGTCTGTCTGCCTCTTTACATTTTTGTTTATTGTGGTTTTTTTTGTTTGTTTGTTTGTTTGTTTGCATTGTCTTATTAACATTTAAGCTCAGTTTACCATCCCCCCAGCCTAATTTAACGTTTCGGTAATCCAGCGTATGTAATTTCAGGGGCTTCAGGGGCTAGGGCCTATGTTTGCCTATTTGCTTTAAAGAAAGCAAGAAACCCAGGCTGCACCCTTGTCAAAGCTTGAAGTGGCCTGGCTGTAGACAATGAGATGGTGCACTCCTTCATTTGTGTCCTCCATATCTCCATCAGTATCCAAGACAGACAAGAATGAGGCCTACATGCCGTCCTTCAATGGGGACTCCTACCTGGAGATGAAAGGCCTGCACACCTTTGGCCATGATCTGCAGTAAGTCACAACGCTCATTTTTTGCTACGTAACCGAGGGAGATCATGTAGCAGTCGCTAACCCGCTAGTTAGCTGGGAGCCCTCCTACTTTCGTCCAGAAAGTCACACCACCCATTTTTCTCAGGGCACTGACCTCGTCGCACGGCCAAGAAGGCCCGCAGTTGGGGGTTGAAATTCTCAGCTGCGCACAGTTTACTTGCTGTTCCAAAATGGCCACAAATTTCCAGATCAGGAAGGCTGAGTGTTGTTTGTGTGTGGTTTTAATCCAGTGCACTTTAACCTCTTCCTCAGAGAAAAAGTGAACATGACGGTGGTTTTCTTAGCCAATGATTCCAACGGCCTCATCTTCTACAACGGGCAGAAGGACGACGGAAAGGGAGACTTCATCTCCCTGGGGCTCAACGACGGCATTCTGGAGTTCCGATATGACCTGGGCAAGGGCCCTGCAGTCATCAGGTACGCCCCCCCCCCCCCCCACTTATAAAAACACATTATAACTGGCAGGACCTTTGTTCATGTTCACTTGTGTGCATGTGTCACTCATGTTTCTGTCTCTTCTCTCTCTCTCTGTCTCTCATTCTCTCGCTCTCTCATTCTCTCTCTCCCTCTCTCTCCCTCCCCCTCTCTCTGTCTCTCTCCATCCCTCTGTCTCTCTCTCTCCCTCTCTACCTCTCTGTCTCTCTCTCTCCCTCACTCTATCTCTCCCTCTCTCTCTCTTTCTCTCTCTCCTCTCTCTCTCCCTCACACTTTCTCTCCCTCTCTCCTTCTCTCTCTCTCTCCCTCTCACGTTCTCTCTCTCTCTCTCCCCCTCCATCCCTCCTTTCCAGGAGCCGGGAGAAAGTCAAGCTGAGCGCGTGGAACACGGTCAAGCTGGAGCGCGTCAGCCGCAAGGGGGAGATCAGCGTCGACGGCGGGGAGCGCGTCCGGGGGGAGTCGCCGGTAAGGGGGGGGGGCGTGGCCTCTCTTCGCCGCCACCGGTCGGAGCCGAGCGTACGACGTGACAGGCTGCGCACGCTGTCAGTCGGGGTACGCGGGGTACGCGGCCTCCCGCGCGTCTGGCTTTGGGGGAAGATCCGCCGGGCCCAGAACGCAGGCGCGGTTTCGTGAGCGTGGGGCGGGTGCCGTAAATTTGCGCCCAAGCGGCGAAAACGTTCTGCTGTGGCAGAGCAGAGCGGCCATTGGGCGAGCTGGGCTCCACGGCAACAGAACTATCACGAAAACCGTGTACGTCGCCGTCGGTTCTTAGAAACCCGTCCGTCTCTTCACCTCAGGTGCATCCGGCTTTTGTCCGGCTTCTCTCCGTGTTCGCAGTGCGAAAGCTCGAAGCCCTACACGGAAGATATGCTTCTTTTCTCTGCTTCTAATTGCACCCATTGAGCATAATTCCCTGCACCTCATCCTCACTTGCACTCACAGTGGCCATGCAGAGAAAACACAAAAAGGTCTCACAATAGATTAAATTGAATAGGAGATAATGTGCAATACACAAAGTGAATGGCGCTTCTGCTAGGCACTCAGTGGAATAAAACAACCTAAACTATCTGAATCAAAGCACTCAGTGGCAGAAAGCCCTTCCAATTACAGCATTATAATTCTGTATTCTAAGGGGAGGCGTTTTTTTCTTCATTAGAAGCACTGAAGACAGGGTGAAACAGTCCGCTCCTGCATCTCACGGTAGAGCCTGACTCCAGCAGATAAATGATGCAGGAACTGTTAGAGAGAGAGAAGAGTTGGAGGAGGGAGAGAGAGAGAGCAAAGTGAGGTACTTTATGCTGCGGAGAAGAGCTCCCGAACAGGGCCCCAGTGTCTGATAGCCGTTAGCACAAGAGCGCATGGTTGTGCTGTACTGGGGGGTTCCTCGTTAGCTGTGCACATCCAACAGAACACAGATACTGGGGCTCAGCTTCAGATACTCAACTGACTCTTTCCAGGACGCTTCAAATATATTGCAAGATGTCATGAGATGCATACGGTAAAAGGAAAACCTATGATCTTCTTTCAGATTAAAGCCTTTTCCCCTTTTAAAATGAAATTTTCTCAGTGAGAACAGGAAGACCCCTGATATTTCATGATACTCCTGATATAAATGACAACCATCAAATTTCATATAGGGATTTCTGCAGGGCTGTTCTCCATTTTAAAAAAAATAAAATAAAATCTTAGCAACAGACCTCCAGGGTAGCCCATCCAGGAAAGCACTGTTCCTTCTTTCTGCTTAGTTTCTTCTCGGTTAGCCAATCAGAGCAGCCAGCATCAACAGTAAAGCCTTCTGCCAGCCCTCCGCCCTACCGCCGCCCCCCCCCCCCCCACCCCCGCTATGCATTTGACAAATCGGTATTGAAAAGTCAAATGGAAACTAGCCTAGCCACAGGAAGCCTAATAGTACGACATCGCCAGTTTGATGGCTGTAGCCTGAATGCTATGTATGTGAGACATGCACTTGTTACCTATGCTCGGTGTTCTTGTAGTCTACATTATGCTCAGCAGAAGAGAAAGTGCCTTTAGTGTGGTTATATGAGGGCTAGCTCTGCGGGAGTATAAATAGAGTATGTTTTTATTTAATTATAGGGAATAATTCAATAAAAACATAATAATTATAGGGAACTGTCTGTACTTTCAGTCTTGTTTCCCTTTGAACTCCGGAAATCTGTCTTGACTAGATATATGTTGATTGTCCAGGATCTGTCTTGTTTGCTTTTTTGACTTTTTTTCGCTGCGGGGTGGGGGTGGACGACTCTACGTTTTTTATTTCTGGGTCGTGTGTGGTGATCTCTGTTTTGTTCTGCGCCCTGTACCCCATCTAAACTACACATTATTTTCTCTCTCTCCTCTCTCTCTCTCTCTCTCTTGCAACTGTTTTCCCTCCCTTGTTTTTTTTTCATGCTGTCTTCTGGATTTAAGAAATCGCGAAAGGTAAACACTGAAGTTCAGCTCCACAATAGCCATTCCATTTTTATCTTCTTCCAGTAGCGCTGTGCTTCTCATCTCCGATCCATTTACACATTTGAGAATAAGACCGAAGCTCCATCGATGGGTTTCCAGACTCCCGTCGCCTCACGCCCAAAGCTGAAGCGTTTGATTACGAACTGCGTTTGGCTTTCACCTCAGACCGGCTGATAGGGGTCGGGGGGTGTCATGAAGAGAATCCTCTTTGTAACACTGTTGTGTTCCTAGTCCTGAGACAAGGACCAGATTTTTTATTTGACGTACAGCAGCACGGAGAGGAAGCGAGCTGGTCAAAGCCCAACGCTGTTCATGTTCATTGTTTTACCCCACATGCTAAGCTAAAGTCCCCAACCACTGTAGCCACGATCGCTCACCTGCCCTCAAACCATTGCATTGTGTATTAGCGCAGTAGAGAACATGTTGCTGGGTGACTGACATAGCATACATTTTGCATGCTTCAAACCTGACAGCTGGATATTTGTATTGCAGGATAAGTGCCTTCGTTTAGAGGCACAACGGGCTTACCTGGCTGGGTCTATTTGAGGCTCCACATGACTGGGGGGCAGCAGCACCCCCTTCATCACAAACCCCCCCGCTTAGTCCAGCTACAGCATGGCAATGGCCGAGTGAGGACTCATAAACTCCACAGGAGTACAAAGAGCTACAGTACCATCTACTATCAGCCATCAACCAATAAAAACTTGTAGCTATCCACCATAAAACATTACAGCTGGTTGTAATAGGTGGTTTGTGGATGGCTCGTGTTGGCTCCACCCCCATTTGCGGGGTTCACGAAGGCTCCTATCAGCGGTCGTACAGCCATGGCTGTTCAACTTTTTTTTACTGTGACCGGCAGCTCCTCAGGGACGCACGACTGCCAAAGGCTTTGCCGAGGGAAAGGGACGGATTAATGAGATTATCCCTCCCTTATCACTTCGAGAAACCGGTCCTTTGAATATCGGGCGCCTGCAGTCCTGCCTGCGACGGCCGTGCATGTGGTGCCCTCTTCCGATGCGGTGAGCACACAGCTCAACTGTGGGAGACTGTGGAGCAAAACAAAATGGTGGCTGGCTTCATTCCCGTTGGAGGACTGTCGGTACATCCAGTGCTTTTCTGAATCGATGGTGGACGGTGCAGCGACGAAACAGTTATCAGAAATCATTTTAAGAAATGTTTTCAGAAACGGTACCATCAAAAATCCTAATTGTGAGAGCGAAAAAAATAAATAAACTAGGAAGACAGGAATTCATTTTGAGAAAAGGTTTGCTACATTTCCACGTTGCCGCAGTTGAAAAGAGGAGGGGGAAAAAATAACACACGACGGCAGCAACGCGCAACACGTTGCAGTAAAGCAGTGGTGCCCCTGTGACTTTTACAGCAATTAAAGCTGAGAGTTTTCCTCCAGGCAGTCTCTGCCCTATATACAAGAGTGATCTTAAAGGCTTAATAAGCAGAGCCTTCCATGAAAGCCCTCTCTCTGAAAGCCTTTAATATTTTTTTTCTCCCCCCCCCCCCCATGCGGGGTTGGAGAGCGTTGATTTCCACGGTCATCTGGAGCTTGAATGATCCACCAATTAAGGTTTTCTCTGCCGCTCGTGTGAAGGGCCTGGGGACCAATCACGCGTTCATTATAATCCCCCGTGAAAATAGGGCGCCAGTGGTCATTAGCCATTTCAACCATTTCCAGCGCGGAGAGCCTTTAGTTACCCATTCTCATTATCCTTATTAAAATGCATCTCAGTCTAATATGAAAATTAAAATGCAATTAACAAGTCTGTGCCACAAGTTTAAAAAAAAAAAAAAGGTAAATATAAATAACCAACACTTTTTTCATGCAACTGTATACAAAGACAATTTTGTTTCAAACTGTTCTACAACCTGCATAACACTCTCTACATCCTGTCTTTTACTCTATGTATTTGGTATATGAGGTTATATTTTTACGATGATAAATTCAGTTGAGAATGAATTTATTGAATTTGCTTGATGCCTGTTGATTCAGACAATAAAGGCACGTTTTTGGCAGTCTCTCTTTCGTAAACAGACAAGCGAATAGCAGTCATGAGCATCCCATGGATTTGCAGTTTAGTGTGTTGCTTACAGTAAGTTTGTGATCTATGTCCCCACGGTCCAGAACCACAACAACGCTCTCAACCTGAAGGAGTCTCTGTATGTGGGCGGGGCTCCAGATTTCAGCAAGCTGGCCAGAGCGGCCTCTCTTAGCAGTGGCTTCAAAGGGGCTGTGCAGAAGGTGAGTTGGGGGGGGGGCAGGTCTCTCTTCTCCACTGTAGATTAGCTTTGCAGCACAGGACGCTTAGCATTGATGGACAGTACATGCTAAACCAGGCTAAATGCTGATTATAAATCAAAATTTGGTGGGCAGTCAAAAATCTATGTAATTTGGTAATAACACTTGATAATGATTAATGAGAGTCATAGAGTTCACAGAGCTCTTGGGGCCAAATAAATAAATGAATAAATAAATAAATGCAAGCCCTAAATAAAATTCTGTCACATTTAAGTGTGTTGAAGAGCCAGTCAGTGAGTCATTGCTACTGCGCTCCTCCCATGGGTGGCCTTATTCACGGAAGATTTCAAAGTACCGTATCATCTGCTCTTTAATGATGGACATAAAAAAGGCATTCAGGGGCCTGGAGGACTGGTGAACACTGTTACTGGTGGTGTTCTTTCATTGGCCTCTTATCGCCAGGCGCTGCGGCCACTAAGGATGTCAGGTGATCATTGGTTATTTTATGGCACACTCTACAATAGAACTCCCCTGCCTGCAGACTTTTATCTCAGATTCCCACTGTCCCCCCCTTATCACACATTCATTTATGATCCTGTCCTGTGCTTTATACATGCCATAAATCCCAGCATGCTGCTCCGGGTTTTCCGTCCGGACGGCCACATTCGCAAAGTCATCCTGCAGAATCCGAGAGGAATCGGTGCTGAAATAGTCTTGTGCCGCGTTGGCTTCGAGGAAACCGCACGGCAATAATGTGTGGACCAAGCGATTCATCCGATTGCAAATTACATAGAAGGCTGCATTTTAATTTCTGAACAGTTTTTAATTGCATTGGAGTGTTGAAAATGAGTAAACACAGAGCAGTCCGGTGATATAACATTGTGTGTGTGTGTGCGCGCGCGTGCGTGTGTTTGTGTGTGTGTTTGCGTATGCGTGTTCTGTACAGATCATACTTATGGGCATCCCAATCCTGAAGCGAGAGAACGCGCTGAGCTCCAGTGATGTGTCCACGTTCCCCCACCACCCCTGTGCTCAAGGTGTCTGCAAGAACGGGGGCCATTGCCTACCCCAGTTGGAGGGCTACGAGTGCGTGTGCAAGCATGGTTTCTCTGGGACGGACTGCAAAAACGGTGAGCATCCATCCCTTCTTTCCTTCAAACCTCATCCCTGACACCCTTTCTTCTGTCGATTAAAATTTAATCATAACCTCCCTGGCATCTGGGGAACCCAGACCTGTAGACATGTAGTCCTGTCAGTTGTCTAATCCTCTTGGGGAAAAAAAAAAAACACACTAGCAAAATTGACAATTTTTTCCCAATTAAGGATGTAATTGGCCTAAATGAGTTGTTGAAAGGAGGCCTCTTAGACCAAGACCCTCTGGGACCAGAACTCCCCTGCCTATCACACAGTACATCACCGTGCATAGCTGCTATTTCTGAATGCTTTGCACCATGTCTGCTCCTCACTGGAGCACAAAAAAACTACTGTAAACCACCCATAATACGGCTTCACTTGAAAGAAATGAATGATAACATCAAAAGAGGGGAAAGGGGGGATCATTCGAAAGCGTATCGTGAGGTATGCTCTGGACTGTTCTCAAGGAATTTAAGGAATTTGTTGCTGATGCTCATCGTGATGTTGTGCCCCCCCCTCCCCTTAATCCCCACAGGAATTGTTGAGAAGTCAGCGGGACAGGCGGATTCCATTGCCTTTGATGGCCGGACATTCATCGAATACCATAACGCGGTTTCCAAGAGGTAATGCTGGGTAATACTGGCATGACAGCAATGCCTTAGCTGTTGGGCCCTGTGCACCTTTCTGTGATGGGATACTTGGGTGGGTATTAGCTGTATGTACAGAACTTGGTTCATTCTCAGCGGTCTAGAGATGCTGATGTTGATTGCCTGATTCCAATTTTCACTCCAATTAGCTTCTCTCCTCCAACTGTTAACTTGTCCAGGTTCCTGTGAGTTTCCTTTCTGGCCCCTGACGCAGTCTCTCTAATTAGCACGTCCACTTCAGCTATAGCACAGTCCTTTGCTTCTCTCTCATCTTAAGCCTTAATTCTCATCCACAGCCTCTATTAAATTACAGCCCCATTTCCCTCCTGCAGGCTTCCTACACAATGCATTCCTCCTCTTTCGGAATTGCTCAGTGCACCCAAGCAAATCCTGTACTTCTGTGTCCTTGCCAGCTAGAAATCAGTGGGGGACAGCAGTCTCATATAGGATTTGAAATTATAAGCTGCTGGCTGAAAAACACCCAGCTAGGCACCCAGCTCAGTTTGAGAACTCGACAAAATCTTAAAACCCAAATCCTCTGATTCCTGTATTTGTCTCTGTGTCTCTGCGCTGCTCTCCTTCTGTGGATTTGCCCTGTCCAGAAGTAGTACCTTGCTGCCTGTCTGTTTGTCTGTCTGTCTCCCTTCTGTCTGATATGAGTGTTCCTGTCATTCCTTTACTGCTCACAAGCCAAGTGACCAATGAGATCCCAAAGTAAGTAGATATCTGAAGCATTCTGAGTATTTTTATAAGGATATAATTGAAACTAACCAGAGAGGATTTTTGTATATATTTAGTTTTTGCTAGCATATATTGGGTTTTACATGTTTACTCTCTTATTCATGCCTCCCATTGTGTACATCCAGCTGAAAAGATCAGGTGATCTTTGATTATTTAAGGCACTGGATGATAGTCCATTTACTAACGTGGATGTCACTGTCAGTTTGACTTCATCGGAACTGCATCATGAACCGATTACATCTGATGCATGAGTGCATGCCAGCAGAGCATTTTGTTTTAGCTTCTGTAACATTTAAAATGCTGATAGCATCAAGGCATCGTATTCTTCATGCTTGGATTCCAAATGAACCATTCCAAAAATAATGAATGGGTGTCAGTGCCACTGCATAAATGGCTGTGTTAATGTGTGTCCTTTTGACCGTGAATTTCCCCTTCCCGGCGTTTAAATCCATCAGTTTACAGTTCTGGAGTTGTGTTGTTATTATTAGACTAGGGAAATACAGGACGTGGAATGGCCTTCGTTGAATAATTGATCCAGCATTTCATTTCGTAACTGTGGCCCATCCTACAAATCCACCACATGCAGTTTACTCTTCATTAGCCCATATTTAAGCCATATCATTATATTTTCCAGGTCTCTGATCAATTAATAAATATAGTCATCACTCACAGACATCAGTGGTGGTGTGCAGGGTGCTTTGAAGGCATTCTACACTACCCAAGATTTTAATTGGTGTCATTCTCTACTGTAATGGTGCTCAGGGTTCAAATGAATCTCATCTAGGAAAGCGAGGTGACGCCGCTGTATTTAAACATTACATGGCTTTGAATAGGGATTGCAAAAGTCAGTTAATTGTCAGAGAAGACATTAACACCACATGCAAAGTGTCTGGTCCCCCCCTCACAGTGTTTTTCATACCATTTACTGCTGGTCAGATCTATCTTCATTTTCCTCTAAGTCAAGATCAATGTAATCTTTGTTTATCTCGTCATGTGAGTCACTGCAATTTATTTTGTATTAGTTTTTCTCATTACTGGCTATTGAACCCCGTTTGATTTAATCAACTTTTAATTTAATCAAAGATTTTCAAGGAACACTATTGTCTATCAGACAATCAGCTCTCATATATAAAATTCCCTCAAAAAGATATAGCTTCCCTAGTGGTGGCTCATGGGGGAAAACTGGTATTGAGGATTTATCTTTTTGTTTGTCTTTCATTTTTATCTATTCTAGACTGACTAAACCCTATTAGCACATCCACTGCTAATATGTCATCTGATATGTCATCTCATCCCAAAAGGTGCATCTTTATGTTCACAGCCATCCTTGAAAACTAATCGCGAACCACCATCGGTGCCAGAAACAATAGACCAGTGTAGGTCAGGGTGGGGGGAACAAGACAGTCCTTTCATCCTGTGATGTCATTCCTTGGGGTTTGGCGATTGGACTTGGGGGGGTGGGGGGTGGTTTTGTGGGGTGGGGTGGGGGGCTCCTGGTTCCGTCTTCCTCCTTGTGCTTATTGCATGCCCTTCATTCTCTCCCCCCCCCCCCCCCCCCCAACCCCCTTAAGTCCTGAGTCACCTCAGAGGCTACCAGACAAAAGGTGAGTCCTGTGCTTCCGTGGTATGCTACCCCCCCCCCCCCCCACCTGCCTGCCTCCCTCCACAGTGTAATGGACTGGGCGGGGCTTGTGGGCCATTGTCCGTTATCTATAATGCCAAAGAAAACACTGGCCTAGTTGACTTGATCTTTCGGGATGTATTTTTGCCTGCGTTGTCTGGGCCAATTTTTATTGGCCTTGCTGATGCTCTCCGCAAAGGAAGGCAATAATAGCATCCAAGCATGCCTTACGTTAGCGTTTAGAGGCTAGTCCGCTACGCCACAGTGCTGCCCACAGCTCCACTTCTCCAGTCTGAAAAGGTGCTTTTCCAGGGAAATTACAGCCTCCCCTGCCCCAGCATGTGGGGCCATTTTCTTCGAGCATGAGCGCGTCTTAAGCAGACTTGCAGAGAAGTAAAGACCATCTGCTCCAAAAAGAGCTCCGACTATTCGTGGTGCTGGTGGGAAGCCCCACAAAAGAAATGACTGGTCAACATGCTTCTCCTTGAATAATAATAAAGGGAACTCTAAAGAATTAGACCCAAAGATCTTTTGTAGCAATTGTCTGTAACACTGTTCATAACTGTGTAATATACTGCTCGCATATGTTAGTTGACAATGAAAATTAGAAAATGTGTTACTTGACAAGAAGGCTAGGCTGAAAGTGATGAGAAAACTCTATAGTGTTTTTTAATGTCAGCCTAAACTTATCCAAATAAATATAATGCATTTTCATCTTATTAACCTATATTAATTATAACTTCTGCTTAAGTGTTGAAATGTAGATAAGGTTCATAATTGTTTTTATCCTGTGGAAACAATTATTGGCACAGCAAAAATACATTAAGATTCAAACCTTATCTGGGTTTTAAGTCCTGCCCCCAAACCAACAGTAGTCAGCTATAGATAGCCTGAGGCTACTTCCAGCACCTCGTGTGGCTGTCTCCTCCGATTGGCTAACTGTTCGTCTCAGGACAGGGAAATGCAGTCACGTCCGGGGAGACAGCCTGCCCTTTGTTCCTTGCTACAGGGTATTTTAATGGCGTCTGTGCTGCAGATAGACTTGTCACTGTCAGGTAGTGTTTGGCTTTCGCTCTTTCATCGCTGTCCAGTGAAATGCTATCAGCACAAACTATTACCGCTGGCCTTCAGCATTTTGTTTTCCTTTGGCAGGTTTGTTAGGTTTTAAAAGTCGCAATTAACAGAAATAAAAATATTCCTTAGCGGGCCATTTGTGCTGAAAAGCTTCTTTGTCACTAAGCTGTCACTCAAACTGGCAATCATCCAATCGATGAAAGGTGACAGGAGGGCGGGTCGAGTCCAACGCGGCTCTTAACTGTCACTTTTGCTGAAAGCAGTCCCTTGTGCTGGCGACCTGTTCCTGTGTCTGTTTCCCACGTCCTGCGTGTGCGTCTATGTGCTCTCGCTGTGTGTTTGCTGTGCTGTCTCTGCTGTGCTGTGTTCGTGGCGCTTCCTCTGTCTGTGTTCAGTGTCTGTGTCCGTTTCCCAGTCTCCCATCGCTGGGTCCTGTGCACCTGTGTATTTCAGTGTTCTCTCTTTTCTCACAAAGAACGCAAACAGGCCGTCACATTTCCTTTCACAACAACACAAAGAGGCTGTCTCATGCATGCCCACAGATGCCGCATGAATCACACATTACACGTAAGAAAAGGAGTACAGTGGTACACAAAGGAAAATTGCTCTAGAAAAGGCTTGACCAGGGAGGGAGGGTTTCGGTTGGATGGGTTCCCCCCCACCTCATTACGCAAGCAGAGTGTGTGAGTGGAGTGGTGAAATGAGAGGTGTTTTTTTATAGAGTCCAGAGAGGATGACCGTCTCTCACTCCCTCTCTCTGTCTGTCTCTCTCTCTCTCTCTGTAAACACACATACGTAGCCATTTCTAAGATCGACTTTGCCAAATATTTTCGCTCAGAAAATGACCACAAGTACACAAGCAAGTTGAGGGACGTGAACAAGAGAGTACCGAAATGTTGCTGCCGCAAGAAAACACTAACCACAAAAAAAAAAAAACTAACTGGTGGTTTCGGGATTGTAAAGAGGGTGCGGATGTGAGCGAGGGCACTATTGGAACTGAGCACATGAGTGACGCGTAAAACATCGAGTGTGAATGCGTGCAGTGTGCCTGCAGGCAGTGCAGTCCCCAGTGACTGCGCAGCTCTGCCGGAGCCCTGCGGCCTGAAGGCAGGCCCCAAACGCAGTGGCTGCGCAGCTCTGCTGGAGGACTGCGGCCTGAAGGCAGGCCCCAAACGCAGTGGCTGCGCAGCTCTGCTGGAGCCCTGCGGCCTGAAGGCAGGCCCCAAACGCAGTGGCTGCGCAGCTCTGCTGGAGCCCTGCGGCCTGAAGGCAGGCCCCAAATGCAGTGGCTGCGCAGCTCTGCTGGAGGACTGCGGCCTTAAAGCAAATGACGACTTCAGAGGACTCTCACGCAGTTTCTACAGTTTCTTGAATTTACAGAGGACAGTGGAGCTGCAGTTCATACGGTGTGCAATTTACCATTCAGAATTGGGATAAAAATAAGCGATAAAAAGTAGCTTGTGTTCAAAGACATCCACAATTTGATGTTTGCACTTTCTGCCCAGAAGCAAAATTCCTGAATAATTTTCCCC
This sequence comes from Anguilla rostrata, assembly GCF_018555375.3. Taxonomy (NCBI): domain Eukaryota; kingdom Metazoa; phylum Chordata; class Actinopteri; order Anguilliformes; family Anguillidae; genus Anguilla; species Anguilla rostrata. Next base: position 32,353,672 of record NC_057945.1, read on the forward strand.
CCGTACTCCACCGTAGCTCCAGTTGGTTTAGGTCAGATGTGAGTGCTGATGCAGGGTCACCTCTTGCCAGCAGACCAGGAACAGCCGCCCAGTTTGACATCAACAGTTTCTGAGCTGCTTTTCTTCTTCCTCTCTCCTCTCCTTCCCCCCGAAACGACAGCGAGAAGGCGATGCTGACCAACGCGTTTGAGCTGAGCATCAAGACGGAGGCCACGCACGGCCTGCTGCTGTGGAGCGGGAAGGGCGCGGAGCGCTCCGACTACATCGCCCTCGCCGTTGTGGACGGGCGCGTGCAGATGACCTTCGACCTGGGCTCCAAGCCCGCGGTGCTGCGCTCGTCCGTGCGCGTCGACACCAACCGCTGGACACGCATCAAGGCCAGCCGGTACGGGGGGGGCGAGGAGGGGGGCTGGCTTATGGGTGGGCAGGGTGGGGGAGATGGAGGGATGGGCAGGATTTTTTAGGCTTTGTCCCACTGCCCCCCCCAGTCCCATCTATTATACAGCAGGTAGTCTAAAGAAGTAACATTTGTTCAAATAAAACCAGGAATGTACCCATTATTGTACTGTAAGTCTGTACTAGCATGTTATGCTTGTCATTACCGTCACTGCTCATTTTGGGTTGCACCTCTGCGGATGTGAATAAATAAATTAGTAACCTACTGTGATCTGTACTCATCTGTCTAAATATCTCCTCCCTCCCCATCCCCCCTCTCTTTCTCTCTCCCTCTCCCTCTCTCTCTCTCGCTCTCACTTTCCCCCTCCCTCCCTCTCTTCTCCTCTCCCTCCCTTCCCCCCTCCTCCTCTCATTCCTCCCTCTCCCTCCCTCCTCTCTCTTCTCCCTCCCTCTACTCTCTCTCCCCTCCCTCTCTCTTTCTCTCCCCCTCCATTCCTCCCTCTCTTTCTCTCTCCCTCCCTCCTTCTCTCTCCCTCTCTCTCCCCCCTCCTCCTCCCTCAGGACGCTGAGAGATGGCTTCCTGCAGGTTGGTAATGAGGCTGCAGTCACAGGGTCATCCCCCCTGGGGGCCACACAGCTGGACACAGATGGGGCTCTCTGGCTGGGTACGTTCCACACCTCTCCCATACCCCCCCCCCCCCAAAAAACCCTGCACAGGCACCACACCTGCGTCCTCTCCTGCTTTGGCAGGTCACATGACCCCTGCCCTCAACAATTTCTCTCTTCCCCCCTTTAAAGACCTCTCTTTAATAAAGACACAAAGCGAAACTGCTTCTTTTTTCTTTTTTTCTTTTTTTACTGTTCCTTCGCTTAAGAGAACATTTGTGAACTGTCACAAGCGGGTATTAGGCATCAGCAGGTGCCAGCAGCTTGGGAATCTCACAGCACTCTGGGCCCAGGATTTGGACCATCACCTCACCTCCTGCTTATCATTCCAAAAAAAAAAAAAAAAGTCCAGCCAGATTGAGCTGCGGCTGAATTCTGTGCCCATCGCTGAATTTTCATTTTTATAGCCTTTTTTTAATCTGCGTGGTCGCAGAAAGGGTCTGTTGGACCGGGCTGCGCTGCGCTGGGCTGGTTGGTGGTTTTGGGGGTCATCACGCCCCTCCGCGTGACCCCCCCAAAACTGTTGTGTCCCCTGTCAGCTCTAGTGAAATTAGCTCTGCCATCCCTGCGTCTCCTGGCACACAGCTGGATTAAGGGGAAGGGGGGTGAAGAAATGGATCCCTTTAACCACAGGCGCCGCCAGCTGAATTATTGTTCATAAAATTTTTGCACATTTTTGCAAGCTTAATACTCCAACCACCGAAAAGGCCAAAAGCAGGAAATTAATCAGGCTGAGATGTTGATAGTTCTCACTTCACAAGAGAAAAATAAAGCGACACACTTTATACACCTCTGTATTTTTAAGTATTTTTACACGTGTATAAAGAAAAAAAATGTTTTATGTGTGAAAAGAAAAACATAATTCGCAATCAGAGAAGCATGAGTTCTGTAACTATGAGCTGTCGCCGTGCCACGGTTTCTCACTGCGGCCACCTGCTGCTCTGCCTTCTCTCATCTAACCTCTTTGGTTCAGGAAGTAAGCTCATTAGAGAAATCAGGTGGTTTAGTGCATGGTTGGAGCAAATACCTGCAGACACTGCATCCCACTGGGCCCGGAGTTGAGTAGCCCTGCTCTATGTAATAAGCCCATTACCTGGGCTGCCCAACCCTTGTTCCTGGAGATTTACCGTCCTGTTGGTTTTCATATTAATTCTAATTTGCAACACCTGATTCTATTAATTAGCAGCTCAACAAGATCTCTAGCTGTTCACTGAGGTGTGGTTATGGTCGGAGTGAAAACCTACAGGGCAGTAGATCTCCAGGGTTGGGTAGCCCTGTTCATTTGAATGAAGTAAATCAGGGCTGCTCAACCCTGTTCTGGAGATCTACCGACCTGCAGGTTTTCACTCCAAAGTACAACTCATTCAGTAGCCAGGCTGTGTCCGAAACAGCTTACTTGCCTACTATTGAGTACACAAGTTGTATGGAACTTGTATACTCGATAGTAGGGAAGTAAGCTGTTTCAGACGCGGACCTAGAGATCTTGTTCCGCTAATTAGCAGAATCAGGTGTGGCAAATTACAGCTGAAATGAGAACCTACAGAAAGGCAGATCTCCAGGGACAGGGTTGGGTGGCCCTGACGTAAATAGCACAACATTGTCACTCAGAGACCTGTTTCACAAAGCAGGATTTCTGAGTTAGCCGGATAACTGCACTGCATAAAACCCGGAACACTTCCAAATCTGGAACATGGACTGAAGTAAAAAGAGCTGTTTCCGGGTTTTACTTGGCGCAGTTATCCAGTGGACTCCGTAATCCTGTTTTGTGAAACAGGGCTGGGTTCTTCTCACGATATATGCCAGACTGGGGTCAAATACGTATTTGTTTTGGATTCAAACAATTTTCTGTGCTCTATTGATCTTGCCTGGTGTAACTGAGCTTGCCAATATGACCAGAAAGCGGGGGCTTTCACTTTTTGAGAGTATTTTATTGGTTCCAATACACCACACGAGACCAGTAAAGCGTAGAAAAGTATTTGAATCTGAAACAGATACATATGTGTGCCCAGGTCTGCTCTGGATGCAGATGCGCTGACGCTCTGTGTGTTGCACGACCCCCAGGTGGCCTGCAGAGGTCCTCAGTGGTCCGCCGTTTGCCGAAGGCGTACAGCACGGGCTTCACTGGCTGCGTGAGGGACGTCACTGTGGACGGCGTGGAGCTCCACCTGGTGGAGGACGCCCTGAACAGCCCCAGAATACTACACTGTTCCGCCAAATAGCCTGCCGCCACCTCCCCACGCACGCCACGTCAACAACTGCTGTAATTATTTTCTATTTTTGTATACTTTTCATTGCTTTTTATATATTGAAAAAAAATACATTGTCTTTAAGTTTGTCTTAATTTTTTTTTTTGTTTTCATTTTATATTGCTCTTGTTTTGTCAATATGTTTTTGTTTGGTTTTTTTGTTTGTTTTTAAACGCTCCTCTTTGCCAACACGATCGTTTTTTCTTTTCTTTTCTTTTTTTTGAATGAGTGTCACGGCTGCACATGGTGTCGAAACAAAAGTCTGGCATAGTTTTTATTGCTTTTAAAGACAAAAAGAGAAACATTGCTCTTTACTTGAACTGTGGTTGCACGACGCTGGTGCTGGTGTTTTTTTTCTGTTGCCTTTTGGTGCTGTGGGTTCCTCTTTGCTTTTGTAAATGTGGCGTAAATACATTCCCTGTGTGAACAGCCGCTACAGTATATCGGTTATGCAGTCTACACATATCACAGCCAAGAGTATTGCATGAGGGAAACAGTGTCTCCACACTTTGCTTGTGCCACTTTTACTTTTACGTACTCTAGATAAACCACCTCTGTTTAAAAAGTCAGAGCAAGGAAAATGCGTGTATGTTTTTTAACTTAGTTTTTTTTTTTTTTTTTGTAGTTCTAGTTTCAGTGCATCTGACCGCTGAGGCACTTAGCGCCCTCTGCTCCTCAACAATCCTCATCACTGTCTTCATTTATGCTTTGGATCCTCAGCTTGATCTGAGCACGTGCGGCAAAACGGCCAACTGACATGGCACATCATCTGCGTTTTGCTACAGATTAGCCGCAGATGATAGACGCACACCTGCCACAGTGAATATGTTATGCTTATTCTCGGGTTCACCTTGACATGCAGGTGTTGAAGTGTCCATGAGGGGAAAACGTAACTCAGCCAACTGAACCATTCATCTGCATGCTGCTCTTTTCTTCCAATTTCATGTTTTGCTTTTTTTTAAATTCCAAAACATTTTTATGACTTCTTGTAGAAAAAGCTCCTTAAATGTTCTGGCAGTATACATATCAAAAAACATTGTTATGGACTTTTTTTTCTCCGTATATTATCTGCATGTTCGAAGTGGCAGCAGAGCCTGGGGATATAACAACTTCTTTTTTTCAGTAAAATTACGACTTCGAATTGTGCCATAATAAGTGAAATGTGATTTATGCCACCAGGGGGCACTGTCGTACACGCTAAACAGAGCACAACTAGTGGAAAGGAAGAGAGCCGTTCAGCGGTGCAGAAAAGTTGTCCGTTTTTATGAGGGATGAGTCGACATACTCATCGAGGAGATGACCGCGTTTCAAAAACACCTTTTTTAACGAAAGATCACCCTAGATTGGTAAAACAGCATCCCCATAACCAGTGATTATTTTGTTTCGTTTTGTTTTTTTAATAGCAGTGACAATGAATAAGCACAGTAATGCACATGCTGTGCAGGTATGTTTGATAACCATTGTGAGGAGAGGTGCAGTGTGTGAGTGTGTGTTCAGCCACCTCAGAATGCATGTCCTGACTAAACCTATGTCCAGGTCTGTTTTAAGGAAAATACAGAGAAGAGTCCTGCCAGTAAGTGGATCGAACACTTAATCCCAATCGACAGCCTGATGAACAACTCTTATTTTTCATCTTCCAATGCATATTTTAAGTTTTTTTTTTTTTAAATATATTTTCCCCTTTAGAGATGTAAAAGAAAGCCTTTTGTACAGCTCTGCAATTTGAGATGTAAATGAACAATGTATAACTGTGGAGATCCTTTTTTTAGTGTTATACACTGGAACCATGTTGAACATGCTAGAATTCACTAAACTTACAGTACTTCAGTGTTCCTGTATCAGTGTGAGGGAAGGGATTGGGCAGGGGTTTCAAAAAACATATTTATGTATCTATATTTTAGGGTCATTGAGTGGGATTCCGGTTTGCAAGACTAAAACTACAGGGGAAATTTTCATTTTATATTGGCTATGAGGGGCAATTATTCCAGCACTGTGCTCTATACATAGTATGCTGTTGAAATTAGTATTGCAAGCAAGCAAAAGCAGCAACTTAATTTAATGATTTTTTAAAATATAAATATATTCTCATTGTTGTCCTTTTTTAATGTACCTTCTATAGCTGTGGATATTATGAAATTCCTGTGTACTAGGAGTATTATTTGGAGAGAGAGAAAAAAAATAAATCACTGGAGCTCAAGGAATATGGGTAAGTGTCATTACAGAAATAGGACAGGTGATGGGATTAAAACTGTCTCAGAAATGCCTTAAAATCAACAGATCACCCTGACACAGTGACTCAAGTCAGTGTCTACTTTTCTGTACGCTTACCAGTATATTAGTCTTCTATTGGTAGCTAATCATGGTCAATATTTTTATGAACGATTATCTATAAGGGACTGAAAATGAATAACTTTTTTTTTCCAGGTTCCTTATTTCATGTCTTTGTGTGGAGTTCCAGTTTGGCCTTTGTAAACTACTGTTTAAAATACTGAAATATACCTGAAGGAATACCTGCACAGAATAAGAACGGCATGATGATACAATTACTAACTTTATTACTTGTGTCTTGTGTTCCTACCACCATGAAATAAAGTGTCAAAAAACAAGCTGTTTGCAGACTGCATTGTTTAATCTACACAATGGCACCAGTCACCTTTCAATGTTGGCCTTTTTGTATACACAATATAGATACAGCTTGATGACAAGCTGTAATACATTAGGTTCCCTAGTTGTTGGTTTTAATTAAATGCTTTGAAATGTTGACATTATGGACAAGAAAGCTAAAGCAACTTAAGGTATTTTATTTAGATGTGCCAGTCTGTATGTCTATGCTGTAAAGCTACCTTGCCCTGGGCTGTCCGGTGGTGCATCCAACTAAAGAACTGGCTCTCCATTCGGCGATGATCCCCACCATACAGAATTGAATCCTGACCGTGCACTGCCTGTGACCGGGTGTCCCATGAGGGGAGTGCATGATTGACAGCAGCAGGAAAGGGAGGAAGGGAGGATTTTAATCAATGCGGCATACCCCAGCTTGGAGGGGCAATACCGACTCCTCTCCTCAGTCGAGTGTCTGCAGTCAGCCTCAGCCAGCTGTACAAGCAGGCCAGGCCTCTAGCAGCTTAGCTATTGGACAGCAGAGTGAAATCCAGTGCCAGCTGAAGCAGGTATTTCAGAAGACATGCATGGCTTGTTGGCACACTGCTGAACTGATGGAGGACGCTGCACTGATGAGGTAGCCTTAAAAAAAAATGCAATTTAGCATTCTGAATTGGGAGACAAAATAAAACACAGGAGTAAATGTGTTTAAAGCCTGAGGTACTGGTTGTGCTGTTCCTTATATGGTAGATGATGCACACAAATTACAAGCCTACATGGGAACCTGTGGTCCTTATCTTAAAGTACAAAACATAGGGAATTTAGCTGGTTGGATTATCCAGGAACCATGAACGAATTGGCCATTGAAGAATGTTCTCCTTCTTTTGCATGTGCTTGATACATCTCCACCAAACACCACTTGGTGGTTCTGACAGATACAAACTCTTGTTTTCTAGAATTCTTTTCTAGAATTTTAATTTGTAAAATTAAACTGCTTCTGAGAATTTTAGAAATTGTTTTCAGAGTTTCCTGGTGTATGGATGAACGATAATACGATGATTAACATTTTTTCGACAAAATAGCTTTGTTGCATTTGAAAAAAAAATTATTTGTTTATTTTTTTTTTTTGGGGTGGGGGGTTGAGGGGTGAAAAATCACTTACAATACATCTATGTAAGAGTCCCTTGGGTTCATAGCTTTGGATGAAGATGAGGTGACCAGTGGACAAATCTGTTGAGTATGGGTTGGCATTTTAAGGGTGTTTTTGTCTGGCAGAATAATTATACACTTCTTACAAAGCTTCCCCTTGCTCTAGGTAGGTTTCATCAGTTCATCACATAGATGGTTGTCAGATTAATTATATTTATAAATCTTAATTTTTAAAAGATTTTTTTCCCTTTATTAATCCCACTAATTATCAGACCCGTGGGTCAAATATGTATTTGTTTTGGATTTAAATACATTTCTAAGCTTTACTGATTTTGTGTGGTGTATTGGAACCAATGAAAAACTCTCAAAAAGTGCAATCCCCACCTTCTGGTCATATTGGCAGGCTCAACTACACCAGGCAAGATCAATAGAGCGCAGAAAAGTATTTGGATCCAAAACAAATACGTATTTGACCCAGGTCTGCTAATTATTCTTTTTACCCAAAAAAGGGTCAAAGCAGAGGGTTTGATTACATAACGGTTTCATTGTATGTAAAAATCAAATGCCAGCAGTGACCTCAGACCGTGTGATGCCTGAGGTTTGGGAGAGGGGGTTGGGGCGGGCGAGGGAGGGTTTGGGGAAGGAGGGCATGTACAGAAGACATCAAAAATTTCAGTTAAGTGCTTTTCTTCATAACCCCTCAATACAGAAAATTTCCTGGACAGAAAATGAGAATGCCATTATCCAAGCGGCTATATTTAAACCCACCCTCTCCCGGGCATCGCTGTCCTCCTCTCTCTCTCCAATCGAGTCACTTGCCTCGTACTCCCCCAACAGTTCAATAAAGGAAGTCTTTATTAATTAAAACAAGGCCACTGCTGTCCCAGGCCACACGCTGGTCTTTGTTCTGCAAGGGTTCAGCTTTTGAACTTTGGAACTTCTACATACAGGCCTGGGATGGTGAGGTCATTGGACCATCCTAGCCCCTGCCGAATTTGGAAGAACTCTTGGCGGTTGTCTTCTTGCCATGGGGATGCACATGCAATATTAGCAGCTAGTGAGCACACAACCATAAAAAGCCAACCCCCATAAAAGTCCTGCACAATACCTTACATGAAAGTTGGCACCCGAAGGAAGGCCTTTGTGGGGAATCCATAGAAGGCCCTTGGCAAGCAGGTGTCCAGGTTTAAAATATGAAGCTCGGCGTTAACGATTAACGCAGCAGCCAGGCAGTGACTTTTATTAAAACTGGAGACTGAATCGGACCGGGTGAACTCCCAGCACGAGCAGAGGTCAGGTCAAACGTGGCAGATGTCAGCGGTGCACATAAAATCCACAAATGAAAACCCATCCTTTAAGACAACTGCAGAACCTTGTCGCCCAGAGCCCCGTGACCACACAGATTAACCAATGATTACCCAGTGCCCAATGACGTCAATGTGCCTACTGTATGAAATTGTAGCGTTACCGCTCTTGACTGAGGCGAGCCCTGTTTGCCTCGCGCGCATCAGTCTAGCAGCTGCCATTGGAAAATTGATTTGTCCGGCTCAGTACTCCAAATAAATCAAAATAGAAACAAACAGTAATACGCATTCCCCAGTAATTTCTACAAGGATTAAGAACTCCAAAAACGAAATTTGTATGTCAGTGTTATCATTCTGCAATTCAGTGAACGATAGTCTCACAGGTTAATGACATATTGAGAAGTAATCTATAAACGTATTGCATTCAGGGTAAATCTTTTGCCTTCGTCACACAAGGTTATCCACGCCAGAGAACACAGAGGATTTGTCCATATCCGCATTTTCACAGCTAACTATTGCTAGACAAACCCTTAAACAACATTAGCTTTGCACTTGCTGCCAACTACTGTTGAACAAAGAGAAATAAGGAAATAACGTTTAGATAAAACCAAAGCAGCCTCAGTGAAAAACTTCCTTACCATTAAATGTAACCGGGTAAACATTGTATTACATTGTTTAAGCGGTCTTTCCATACTGGGCACCATGATTAACTTGAAAGGCTCTCCAAAACGTTTTTCCCAGGACATTTTGTCCAAAGAGAAAGCCTAGAATAACATAACTGACGGTAATAAATGAAATACCTACAAAAGAGTTGTAGTCTGTGTTATCAATAAGCTATTTGAAACAGTTCCAACTGAGTCTGTGGTTCAGAAGTGCGACTTCTACAATTATTAAAATGTACCACGTGATACATTTGGTAACAGTTACGAATTAACCGTCTTGGGTGAATGAAATGGCATTGTGTTTGCCAATCTTACATTTTGAAATCACAATACCCGACTGTTACAACAGAAGTACATTAAACCACATTTGTCAATTTAGAATGGGCAAAAAAAAAAAAAACTCGCCGCATTTATTCTACGAAATGGTTTGCGAAACACGGTTTGTGTTCGTCGAAGAATTGAGAGGTTCAGTTGATGTAAGAGGCGGGGTCTGCGAGCGATAGGTTATTGGAGTTGAACATTATTTAACAGAGAGAGAGAGAGAAGGACGCGGCACAGTAACGGGGAAGGACTTATTTTATTTCCCCTCATCCTCCCCTTTAGTATTTTAGGAAGCCTGACAGCATTTGGAATGACGTCTCGCAGGTAAGCAAAATACGGATAACAAACGTTATTGTGAACTTGGAGGTCTTTTCTGGACTCTGATCTATAGGAGCGCCAACTGCAGATTGCCAGTAGCTACACAAGGGTCGAACTAGATTTCATATCCGACTTGCGGCTGCCTGAACTCGGGTTCCTATGCTACGCTAGACGCCTGTTTTCCATCTGGCCCTAGCGATCAAAAAGACATTTCAGTCATAATTGCCACCAGAATAATTACACCTATTTAGTTTTTTATTTGTGCGTATATTTTCTAGCTGAAACACGCAAGAATACTTAAATATAGTGGCTAGATTTCGCTAGCGACATACTCATTAGCTAGCTAGCTGCCACTACAATAGCTCACTGGCAAAGATCTCCGTTGAGAAACTTGCACGTATTTGCATATGCCCTCATTATAAGAAATTGTGAAATTATAAGTGACGCTGCCGCTGCATTTCATATGCCAGATCTGTAGTCCTGCATGGTGTCCGTTGACTTTCAATAATAAGCGACAGTAGCGGTCTAATCTTGCGTTTGTTAGTGGTCAGTTTGAGTTCTCGGCTATTGTAACTATGCTACCGTAATTAGGCATTTATAGTTATTAAAACATGTTAGCAACAAGGTGAGTTATTTGTAAACTTAATTGACAGCTTATGTGGCAATAAAGTGTCCATGCTTGCTGAAAATATTTTTTGTCAAAGAAAGTTCATCATGTCATCTGCCGGATCCCTTGTGTTGTGAAAGGGTAGGTCTAATTGTTTGAACTATTTCAAATCTAATTTAGCTTACTTTCCCTTTACCTTGTTGTCAGCCTGTGAATGACATTGTACTGACATTTTTAAAGAACAATTAACTTTCTGAACATTATCTCGTAGGATGTAGGCTATGAATAGTCTCGACAAGTGAAATATAGTTAATTCTGCGCAGTTGTGTACGGATTGTACTTATCTAGTATATATTTACTTCACTCTCCAGTGTGTCTTTCAATGCTGCACCGCCTTGCAAAACTGAGTTAACATTATAACTTGGTGTCTTACTCAACTGTTGCTATGTCAATTTTTTTAGGACGCAGTGGCAAAATACTTTTTTTCTCTGATAAAGTAGCATAGGCTACCTGATCAGAATCTGCGAAAGACGCCATTCATATTTCAGACTTTAAAGTGTAACGGGCATATTATTTTCTATGTGAATAATATAGCTTTTACTATATGATGTAACTCCGTTTAAGTATTATGATTGATTAATACTTATGTGTAGCTGTTTTTTATCTCGCGGGAATTGAAGTAGGCTATATTGGCTTCAGATGCAAAGTGCGCTGTTTTCTCTTTCTCTTTCTCTGTCAAATTAAACGCTGTGATTCAGGGGCGTTTCATATTTTCCGTCAGCGGGCTATATTCAAAGTAGTGTGATTAGAGATGTTTGACTATAGCTCTGACCCACATTGCGATATGCTTTGTAGCCTACACCGCATGTAGCCTGCTGTGCAGGCCATGACCTTGCAATGCTACATTAATTAAGTGAATATGAAGCGAATGTGCTAGAATGATTAAAAGGATTAGGCTTTACCTTCAATTGAAAATGTTTAGTCTTAGTTTGGTTTAGTTCTGTGCGATGTTCTACTGATACTGACACACCAAATAACGACGTCAATTTGTAATTTGGGGCAGAGGGGAGGGTGGGAGCGTACAAAAATGGCATTTAAATGGTTAATTCAAAATGTCCAGTTTTATAGTTGGATATGCTGCCGTTGAATAACATCTATATCTGAGCGTGCAACATACCTGTATAGAAATTCATCAGCTTTATACAAGGGTTGAAAGTGGGGATGATGGAAACTTGTTCAGAACATAACAGAGACACTTGTCATTGTTTTACACAGCCTCTATTTCTGGTACATAGTCAGTTTAGATCAGCGCACCCTCCAGTCATTCAATAGCTATAGATCTTCGCCAATGAACTTAAATGTAATTGCATCTGACAGCTGTCTTTGGGATTGTCTGGGTTATTCCATAAACACAATCCTTACCCCCTACCCCAGCCCTTCTTCATAAGTGTCTTCACGAATTGTATTATATATTTAATGATATAGTGCATGTGTATAGTTATAGAGAACTGCAGCTGAAATGTTAACCTTGATTGATTACCGAAGTTGTCTTAATGACAAAAATAATAATGCTGGTTCTTTTAGTGTGTAAATACAAATAAGTATTGGTAACTGGTAAAAAAAAAAAAAAAAAAAAATTTTAATTTTGAAAAATTTACCTCCTTTCACCCTTAATGTTCACATTAATGGGTTTTGTGTGACTGTGTTTGAAATCAAACACAGCTTAATATCTGATAAGAATAATTATTGTGGTATAATTATTGTTATTAATGTTGCGATACCAAAAGCAGAGGTAAGCCTGTTTGTTTATGTGTTTTTTTTCACAAAGAGTGGTTACTTAGTATCCATCTGGCTGTGACAAGCTGACCACCTCGCACAGTCAAGCGTGTGCACACTTGCACGCACACACTCACACACAGACGTACACGTGCACACTCATACAAAATATTGCTGCTATTTCTGGTATGGAACTCGGCAACAGAAAAGTGCTGATGATTGTACTGCCCCTCACAGTGATAAATCAAGTACTGACCTACATGTTTTTAATGGACCCTCTTGCCTCCTGCGACTAATTTTACAAGGCTGGCTCTCGTTCTTTAGTTTCTGCAGAGAGAGAGAGAGAGAGTGTGTGTGAAAGTGCGTGTGAGCCTGAGGGACTGAGAGAGATGGAGAGAAAGAAGACTGAGAAAGTGTGTCTAAGAGTGAGGGAAAGAGAGAGGCAGAGTCAGAGGGGAAACGAGGGTGAATCCCGCAGAAAAACTGAATTTTTGGTTTCGGAGTATTTCTTGCCAAATAGTTCTGTGCTTTGGGGACCGGGGAGTTGTGACTCACTGTCGAAAACACTGGGCTGATAAGTAGACAGGAAATCAGCCGCTAAGGTGGAGAAATGAGATAGCGTTTCCCAAATTTCCAGGAATTCACTGGACCAAATTTGTAATAGCCTGGGGGGGGGGGGGAATCTCGGATCTAAAAACAGGACACTACCACACTACAGAGTGTTCCACATAAGCATGTAAAACACGGTGATATGTCTTATCCTCCATGTGACTACATGGATGCGGTTTGGAGTGTTTTCGTAAACTCACCAGTGTGTATTTACATCATCGGTTTGCAGCATTGCATGCTCAAATATTTACATTCAGGCCTCAGGTTTTGTATGTTTGGGGAAGAAAAATGGGTCCTTTCCTGCGGGGATACAACATGCTTCGTTTTATTTAGTAAATGAATGACTCAGATTTAGCTTTTTTTTCCTCAGTGGTTGTGAAGTAGTATGTTTAGATCAGTGCTCTATTCTGGCCTCCAAATGTCGCAAAATACAAAAAATCTACGCTTTTCTACTCTCTGATTTGGAGCGCCCGCTCACGCTGGTGCTACAGAGCTCAACGCATCCTCCGCTGTGAGTTTTGGGTGAGCGCAGATGAGCGTGTCGCTCGCCTCTACAGCGTCGCGTCGGCCGCCCGCCTCTCGTCATTGCCGCGGCTCGGAAGCGCTGCTCGCGCGGACGCGAGTCTGTGGGTGAACGCTTCTCGTGGTGTGTCCTAGCAGACGAGCTCGCGGGCCCCTGATCGAGCAGCGGTGGGGCGCGGTGAGGCTCTTATCCTCCCTGCCGACTGACGCCTGCCTGCCAGTGCTGGAGCCCTACAGAGGTGGCCCTACAGGGCTGTAGGCGGCAGTCAGCACTGGCGCGGTGACTTAACGGGATGGACCGCCCAGCAGCCCCCAAACTCTGAATGTGTTGAGGAAGTTGTTGCATTACATCACATTACATTACGGGTATTTAGCAGACGCTCTTATCCAGAGCGGCTTACGCAACTTTTTACGTGACATTTACATCGCATCCATTTAAACAGCTGGATATATACTGAAGCAATGCAGGTTAACTACCTCGCTCAAGGGTTCAACAGCAGTGTCCTACCTCGGACAGTTGTGTTATACAGGACTTGAATGGAGGGTGGAGACTGCCCCCCCCCCCCTGCATATGATGATATGCAGTCATTCCTTTTTACGTGCTCCTTAGTTCCTTTATCAGCTGTACTTCCTGTCTTGATGAGACAAGATAATGACCACAATGGATTCTGGCTGTTTCCAAGCTAACAATGCAACCGAGCAAGAGGAAATAATTGTATTGTTCCCAAGTGCAGAGATTAAAATCATCAGTGGCGAATGAAAACATGAGGACACATGCACTCTTCGTTATCTGCTTGCTTTGAAGGTGCCTGCGATTGGAGTGACTGTGGATAGCGCTTTGCTATGGGTGCCAAAGGAATGTAGTATTTGCCATGCTATTAGCATACCATTAACATATAATTTAATATTCAAACCCACAGCCCTGAGGGTTCGAATCCAGTGCTCTAAGCACTTGTCATTGATGCCCTTAAACACTGTTTAATCAATTGTATTTAGTCATGAAAGTCTAATTTTATTAGAAAATGGAAAAACGTTGCCTACATTTCGTTTGCGTCACTTAAGTCCTGTTGTTAACTATTAAATATTAACTATTTTTTAATTTAAAAAGAACTTTTTTTTCTAATATTTAAACAACAGTTCCAGCTGTGTGAGTCAGGTAGCAGCAGAAATGTATGGGGAAATGGGAAGGGAGGGGTGCAATCAAAAGATGGCAGTTTGGAAAAAGGATTTACCACCCTTATCTCTGTTACTTATTAGTCTGGGTGGTGGCACCCTTCAGTAATGATTGTGTCTGCTGTACAAAGTGCAATTATTCAGATGAGTGAATCGTTGCATTTATATCAAACTTTTCCGAACGCTCGAAGTGCTTTACAGTGATGTGTGGGAACTCACCTCACCCTCCACCAATGTGTAGCACCCACCTGGGTGATGCATGGCAGCCATTTTGTGCCAGAAATCTCACCACCCATTAGCTAAGGTGGAGAGGGAGAGAACGTTATTTAGCCGATTATTCAGATGTGAACAAAGCTATGCGTGTTTGGAAATGTTTAAACAGTGTACGTGTACACGCGTTATAGTACACACCAGCGCAAGCATACAGCGCGGAGGGTTTCTGCTTCTCCTTTCCTGTCAGGTTCCTTTCCCCTTCATCTATTAGATGACTCATCAGCAAGCCAGATATAGTGTAGTCTAAACACAGCACGACCCCACAGACATTAAGCTATGTGCTGGCACTCGACGGACGAAGGCTCGCAGACACACATAGCTGCAAGCTGGCCCACTTAAATCAGGATAGATACCCATCCTCTGACCTCACCTGAAGTTAGCTGCTCTATTACATGTTAATATTGGAGGTCGGTGTGATTAGAAAAGCACTGTGTCACTTCTATTTCTGCATACATCTGACGTTGCGTTTTTAGCCGTCCAATAGGGAAAATGCCGTTGGCTTTTTAAAGAACTCCTTGACCTTTTGGTCAAATCAAAATAAATTACAGTTGGTCATGTTGGATTTGACTAGTGTGAATTTGGGTTTTGCTCAAAATGGTTAAAAATCATCTCCGCATGAATTGTATGGCCATCTGTCATGAAAATTATGAGCTATTTTCAATACTTTTATATTATTTATGACTATTGCTACCTTTGATTTATAGTGAACACTTCAACATGAACTTGTCCTGAACCGTTAGTCCCAGCTTTATTAGTCCCACAGAATTAAAATAAATTAAAATGCAAACCGTAATTAGTTAATGTTAACAACATTTTCTTAGCCTAAATACATTACATAGGTCTTGGAAGCTTATTGGCATTGTAATGCTAAGTGTTGGTACTTGTGCCCCTGGTAAGGTAATGTTAGAATACAATATCAGTAAGTATAGCAAGCTAGCTTCTTTGCTTTCATTATGAAATATGTATCGTTATGACAACTCCTTCCCTGTGGTTCAGTCTCCCTCCAGTCACCTTCATATGCTCTGTTCTTTTACAAATAGGCCTACCCCTTCACACTTATCTGTCAGTCGGCAAAATTGTGGCCAGTTGCGTCTGAAAAGTGTCCGTGTGTGGTAAAGGCTAAAGGGATGCACTCAAGCTATTCATTATAATAGCATTGTGTAGAACAAAACAAGATAGGCCACAAAAACTGATTCAATTTAAAGATGGGCCCCAGTGCAGTTAGATTGAACCCAGCCCTGTTTTTTTTCTCAGTTGTGTAAAATAAGCTACAATGCCTGGGTTTTCACAATTTATTTTAACAAGCGTAAATACCCAAGCATCTAATCTTATGACTCAGTGAAAGTTACTGCTTGTTTCATTCTGGGGAAGTGGTTGGGTGTGTCTGAACATCCCCTTAGTCTTTATGCTTATGGTAGAATGGACTGCTGTCTGTATCAGTGGAAAGAAATGTTTCAGTATCAACAGCAACATGCCTGTATAGCACTGTTTATAAGGGGAAAAATACTTACTGTGGGTCCTTGTTTCATCAATGACCCAAAGCACCATAAACCCAAATGAAAAGTTACTGGTAATTTTGTCTGGCCAACTGATATTTCACTCTACCACCAAATTTGGCAGTTGACACACCAGCTGTACATGCAATATTAAAATCATCTTCTCAGACTTCTAGGAAACAGGTCTTTCGTGGACTTCTCAGAATGTTCGTCCCTTCCTGGTAGAGGGGTTCTGATCACATCTTGCTGAAATTAGCAGTTGAAACAGTTTTTTTTAAGGGGAACTTTCTCATTTGTCATTAAGCAGTTAAAACTTTGTCACACTTCTTGATAATGCAATCTGTCAAAACATGTCCTTTTGCAGTGGGTCTACCTCTTCTGTGAAAGTACCAAAATTACATTTTGACAGCCCCCTATTCTAATTTATTCTGCTCTCTATCAAGTATGTGATAACTTGAAGTGGTGTAGTATTTATTCTGTTGAAATTAATGATTGATTTAATTCAATTATTCAATGACACATTAGTAAGCATTATTTGACATTTCTATATGTAGTAGAAGTTTTTATTTACTGTGTTTGCATAAATTGAAGCCAAAATTACGCTCATTGCTTGAACTACCGGACGACAAAAATGGGATAATTATGTTGATTACCTGTAATCAAAATGTGAAAACGCATGGGTGGCAGGTGTCATTGGGAGGCACTAATGAATTTCTACCGGCCTTGATGGTAGAAATGAAAATGAATTTCTTGTGATTCTCTGTGACAGGAACGTATTCTTAAAAAATAAATGTTTGGTCTAGCGATGGGGGGGTAAAAAATGGTTTCAGTTGTTTTGGTACTTTGGTACTGATAGGTGCAGCTCTGCTGCGAAACTTCATGTTTCACAGAAAGATTTGTTGTTGGTTCCAAAGGTGTTTCACGGCAGAGTCGGTGCGTGTTTTTGTTTCTACGGACTTTGTTCCGCGCTCCAGTGCCTCATAATCGGCCGTCTATTTTTCGGCCGCAAACTCAGTTACCCAGTAACAAAAACAAACCGGTTACCAAGAACCCCCCCCCCCCCCGCCTGCGCCGCGTTGCTGGGTCAGTGTTAGTCACCGTTTAAATGAACAGCACGGACACCAACGGATAAATCATTTCACAAACTGCCCACGAAAGGCTGCATCCGTGACATACGAGCTTTCACCTTTCCCCGGGAGGAGTGCGGCCGCCGTAGGAACTTATAAGTCACCGTGTACACTAACAGAAAGAACCAAATAATGAAAACATTTGGAGCTACTGAATGCTACATTAATGTTTAAGCCGATTTCAGTGATTCATATTTTTATAAAACGCACCTGCTTTCATTTTATTAGTGCTGACCGACGTGTTTCTTGTTGTTCTTCTTGCGTAGCGCAGAAATCGTAAATGCTTCCCAGTTCTGAGAGAATGGAAGCTGAAGATATGTGAAAAGTCTATGCTCTAAAACGGGTTGAAGATTTGTCCACCTGTGGGTAATTTTAGTTTCTTTTTAACTGTTAAATGACTTTATATTCTTGGGACAAATACTCGTGAAAAAATAGCATACTGACCATGCTTGATATAAACTTCAAATATACTATACAAGTATTCTGAATTATGAAATGGTATAGGCTACTTTAGGTATACTTCAGCATACTATTTTTTTTCCACATGGGTAGATAACCTGCATCTTAAGAATGAAGAAAAATGTTGGGCTTTTTTTGTAGAAGCATGTTTGACAAATAAACTTGTGCAGGTCCTTAATGGGTAGCCAGTGAAGTGACACTAGCACTTGGGTAAATTTTGTTTGTTCTAGTCAAGATATAAGCAGCGGCATTCTGAACAAGCGGGAGGCACTTTGGTGGAGTGCTCGAGCAGCAGGGCCTTGCAGTAGATTAGACTGGGTGTGGCAGAATCAGAAATCTGTCAATTTCTCTGCATCCCCTAATGATGGGAGGAGCCTCATTCTAGCTAAGTGAAAGGAGGACATTCTACACATGTTTAAATGGACATAAAAAGTATGATTTGCGTTGATGGCAAGTTCTTTAGCGACCATATTTGCACAACCAGGCAACCAGTATATTGTAAGGTAGAGTTTAAAAAATTATCCCTTAGGTTTTCTGGACCCAAAACCAGCATTTCAGGTTTATGTGAATTTGGAAGCAGAAAGGGTCATCCAACCCTTAATATCTACAATACATGCTTCTATCGGGGAAAGCTGCAATGCTTCAGGTGCTTTCACTGAAATGTATAGTGTATATATTGTCCGTTTTCCTCAGAAACAGCATATAGCTATAGTGAGAAAAGTAGTGATCTTAGCACTGACATTTGCATAACATCACATTTCACTGTAATCAACCCAAAGGTTCTTTATTTAGGCTAATTGAACAAACCGGTTACTACCATTATAAGTGTGAGCTGAACCAGGAGAGCGTCTGTCCACAAAGACCAGTACAGCCTTGGACAAGAATAGACGTGGGGTCTCCGTTTGATGACAAGAGGAGATTGATAGCAACTGTAATGAGTTTGGTTTCAGTCTGGATTTGAATTACATAGAAATTTTGACTGAAAATTTCAAAGCTTTTTCTATATTTCTTTTTGATAAAAAGGGACTAATAACATGGGTCAAAACGTTTTCCAGCCTATTGGGAGCATGATTATGTATTTTCAGCAGTGACTTAAATACAGACTCTTTTAGGAACTCAGGTGCACGTATGCTACATCTGGGATATAATTGTGATGGTGAAAAAATATTTGATTGTTGTATGACTGGTAGTACCTTGGAATTTTGCCTGCATTCAGTGGTGGTTGAATGTGTTTGGAGGTCCTGTACTTAACAGTCTGCAGGTCTTTGGGATTTGGTTTGGTATTTGTGTAGTCAGTGGTGTTTTTAAAGCCCTTTTAAAGGATCCTCCTGTCAGCTGTGTGCTCTGAGCATGCACGATTGGAACCTGAACCGGGTTTCCTCAGACAGCTCACTTTGAGCCGCTCGATTATAATTATGTACCGCTAGCAAAAACCAGAGCAAGGCTATCGGCGGGGAAGATGGGGAGTAGGGATCCTGCCGCTTTTGAAGGGTAGGGGTCTGGATCAGATTTTAGATTGGGGGAACGGGGGGGGGGGGAGGGGGGCAGGGTGGGGGGGGGTGGTTCGGGGGTGGATGGCTGGGTGTTATTCTCGTCACCCTAAAAATATCAGCGGCATCGCCAAATCCCACACGCCGCGGCTTGTCCGCGACCGATATAGCCCTGGCGCGGCTTCAGAGCAGAGCAGCAGGTACTAAGAATACCGCCTCTTTGTCACCCAGCCCACGGCTTTTAATAGCCACTGCCATTGAACCCCAGGCATTACATAAGAGAGCAGGGCAGGGGGGCTGGGTGCGTGTGCGGGGACTCTGTGCTTTCCCTCAGGGCTGGAGAGGGTACGCCATGGCCATCCTCTGTGCCCCTGTTCTCTGTGCCCTGGAAGCACCCACTTATTTACCATAGCAGGATTAGCATGCTGTGGGAAAAGAGTGCACTCACATTTCTCTGTGCATCGGTATTGGGGAGGTAGAGCAGTCATCCGGCAACCGGGGAGTTGTTGGTTTGAACCCCGGCCTTCTGGGTGTGTCGAGGTGTCCTTGAGCAAGACGCCTATCCCCGATTGCTCCCGCCGAGCTGTTACGTGCCTTGCATGGCTGCCTTTGGCTGTGTGTGTGTGTGTGTGTGTGTGTGTGTGTGTGTGTGTGTGTGTGTGTGTGTGTGTGTGTGTGTGTGTGTGTGTGTGTGTGTGTGTGTGTGTGTGTGTGTGTGTGAGTGTGTGTGAGTGTGTGTGAGTGTGTGTGAGTGTGTGCATGCGTGAATGAGAGGCATTCATGGTAAAGCACTTTATGCAGTAGTTGCTGGAAAATGTGCTATATAAATGCCTTTATGTCCGGTCCATTATTCCTCTGAAAATCTCTTTTGTCGTCCGTGTCCTTTTTAAACACATAGCTCTTGGTTCGCATTTCTCTCCTCCGTAGTAGTGCGTTTATGTCCGTACATTTCAAAACATTTACACCTTAAAATATGATTGAGAAGGGAAGGCGGAATAGGTAAAGTATGACAGAATAAGAATGCAGTCAAGAAACTAAAGTGAATCATCTTAAAATGGAAAGACAGAGCAAATGATTCTCTGCAGTGCTTTCATTGGGTGCGTTGGGTTGCGTTGATGAACATGGAGGATTATAAACGCTGGAAATGAAATGAAAGGTACACTCTAGACCTTTGTCTCATTGTGCTTTCCCGTTTCGCACGTTATTTACTTTGGTGCTCACAATTTCATATCTGATGCAGTCTATAATCCATTATTACGGCTTGCATGTTATCGAAGCAATTGAAGTATAACTGCTTTGGCGGGGGAATAATACAGTGTGATTGCATCTTTAGTTTCTCGGTACGAATGAATACAATAAGAGTAGTGCGATAAAATGAAATCTGCCATTTTAGTAGAGTGCAGATGCCTTCCAAAATGCTCAACATTAGAAATTTGATTGGAGCTGGGTGTAATGGTCAGATGAGACTAAAATGGAGCTTTTTTTGGACAATCACACTAGTGGGGGAGGGGGGGGGGGTTTGTGTTATGAAGGATGCTTACATTGAAAATGACACCTACAATGAAACATGGTGGTGGATCTTTGATGCTACGGACTGTTTTCATCTATTGGTCCTGGGGCTCATGATAAGGCCAATGGAATCATGATCTCCAACAAGGACCAGGACGTTTTGGCCAACAACCTTTGAACTGAAGAAGGTGGTCCAGAGCAGACTGGAAGGGTCTACAGGAATCCTGAAAGCTCCTGTATGGAAGAATGGTCAAAGCCTCAACCCCCACCAATGATTTATTCACCTCTCTCATGAAGTGCTATAGAAGATAATTCAGGATTATGCCCAAGTACTGAGAACAGGGGTGCCAATAATGTATTGTTTATGCGAAGTATAATGGCCTGTAATTTACTTTTTTTTTTCTCTGACCAATTTTTGTTGGCATAAAATAATACACTTTTATTATTTGAACATACAATATAGATTATTACCTGTGTTGTTTACTCTTTTTGCTTATCTTTCTCAAGAGTGGAAATAATGAAATATATGTATACATTTTATCTTTTTACCTTGAGGGGTAAACATTGAAATGCATCATTTTATGGTTAAACCACATGAGCCAAAGCACCCAAGTCCTTCTCTGAATCAGTATGCATTAGGCCATATCATGCTAAATTATGGAAGCATGTACACTGCTTGTATGCATAAAAATAGACTCTGGGGTCAGAATGGCCATCCAGCAAACGGAATGTCCTTATGTTAATTAGGCAGCTCGCTAGCTGGGTCCGTAAAGGTGAACAAAGCTATTCTCTATTAGCATCTTCACAGTGACGGAGATGCTGCGGTAACTGGATGAAGTATACCATCATCATCATCATCAGTGGACACGAATGTGCACTTGTTGAGGTTCTAATGTACAAGCTGAGTCGTCTTTGTATCAGTTTGTTGTCTTCTACAGGCGCAATAGGAACAGTTTAGGCAGTGAACTGCCCTAGCTCTTCTGCCCTAGACCAGACCATGGGCAATGCATTGTATTCCTCAAATGCACTCCCCATGGTCTGATTTGCTGTGTTCAATAGGCAACACCCTATGGAGCATCTGTTGCATCTCTGGAAATGAAACTCTGGTGCTGGAAATAGTTTAATAGCAGTTACTCTAACAGATGAATCAAACGGTGGGACAAGGCGTAGACGTATTATTTCCATCCTGTGAAAATATCAACAGTCCTTCCTAGAAGCGGTGATTCAGTCCTTCTCATCTGCCTACGGAGCCGTCTGAGACTGCCGCTCGTTTCTTCGCCACTTCTGATGTTTGTTGGTCTGTGCTTCCTCGACGATGTGTGGTGTTTTTGTCTCTTTTGTTTAAACTTACTGCGTGTCTTCACGCCAACGGAGGAATGTATGTACCAGAAAATGGATATTAGCGTTGGTGTGTGTGTGTGTGTGTGTGAATATGCAGGCCAGCGGCTGTTTTACTCCTTTGAAGTGAAGGAAGAGGACAGAAGACAGAAAGGGAAAGGGTGACAGACACTGGCGGGTGACGTAGCGCCGCGTTCTAAGATGGACGCCCTCTCGCTCGAGGGGGCTGATTGCCCTCACTGGCGCTCTTATCAGTGTGGCTCACGCTCATCTGAATCCAAGATTAACCACTGCCCACCGGCAACGCCCCCCCCCCTCCCAGCCCCTCCCAGCCCTCCCCACCCCCTTCCTGCCCACCCCACCCCTCAGGTCTCCTGCTTCCTTGCGTGTTACCCCCGTGCTCGTGGCAGGTTACTCAAGCTCTGACACATCTTGGAAACCACACAAGAATGACGCGGTATTATTCCTCCCTTTTCCTGAATTGCTGGAAATGATGTGAAGTTCGTCGCATATGTGCAGTATGACTCGCATAGACAATAGCT
Source organism: Anguilla rostrata (assembly GCF_018555375.3). NCBI lineage: Eukaryota > Metazoa > Chordata > Actinopteri > Anguilliformes > Anguillidae > Anguilla > Anguilla rostrata. The sequence goes on from NC_057945.1 coordinate 32,376,253, forward strand.
GATAGCAAATTCTAATAATCAAGAGCTGTTCCCTGTGTCGTAGCTTTATTTGATGGCCTTGTGTTATATTGCTGGTAATAGCCATTAAAAATGAACGCAGCAGGTATTTGTATGCAATATTTCTAGGCCCACTCACATATTTTGTTGTTTGTCTCCGTGGTTCACACGCATGTATGCGTGCACAGCTTTTGCTGTAACTAAAAGAAAAAAACTGATGATATATTTGAGTAATTTATTATTAATATGAGAACGGTACTCTCAGGGATCAGTGTGTTGTGTTTTTGTTAACAAGCGCGTGATTTCCCTACGCAAAGTTTTGCCTTGTAAATAAGTTGAATGGAGCACATTGAGGAACTGAGGAAGTTAAAGACATGGCTGATGCAGCCATTAGTCCAGCAAATTGAGCAGTGAATTTCATCATGAGCAATATTATTGTTTGGTTTCTGTGCTGTTTTTACATCTGTGTTTTTGGTTTTACATGGTGTGATTTTATAACTTTTTTTTTTTTTTTTTTACATTTATTATCAGTTGATTTATGAATACAGAAGAAGCCAGTGGATTTAAAAACCAGCGCCACTGCATTGTACAGAAGGCCCGGAATAATTCAGTTGACTATAGAGCGGACTTAACAACAACAGTGCTATTCTTAAGGCCGTTGGTGAGCTGTCAGAGGGCCTTTTGTGACAGTCGTTCCTAGAGCTGAAAACCTGTTTTTTATGGTCATGGCTTCATAAGGACCATTGAAACGTCAACTGCCAAGCAACTGTTTCCAGAAAAAAAAAACTTTGAAGTTGACTTCAAAAATGGCAGCGAAACAGGAACCTATATATTATTTAAGATCCTATGGGTATGATTACACAATGATAAGGCTTTTTGTTGCTCATTCTCCTTGATATTTTGTCTTTTAATGATATGGGTGGTTAGGATGAGTCTTTCATCTGTCTGCTAACAAAAGATGCAGCCAGCAGGGAGACATTTGGCATGAGTTAAAAGATTTATTCATGAAACTTCATTTTTAAATGACTGCGAACATTACAGAACACAATTAAATTTAAAGCTAGTTGTCAGGGGGGCTGGTTTTCTCAGTTCTGTTTATATTTAATAATCTTTAAGTTTCCTTTATGTACTCTTTTTTTTTTACTTGTTTGATGTTCACAGCTTGAAGTATTTCAAAATATTTGATATCTTCCTGTTATTGAGCCCATGAGATCATTACCGTTCCAAACATTTCCCATGTTCGTATTGAAAGAATGGGAACTAGGTTCGCTAATCATTTTAAAGGCTTTATAATGCGTTTTCTAAATTATTTAAATTGCCACACTATTGCTCAGAAATAGAAGGTGCCATGCAGAGTGGTTTCAACTAGTGTAAATGGCATTTATCGCTAACTGCCCTATCCATAAAACCCATGGCTTAACCCTCCTGTTGTTCTCAGGAGCAAAAATAACCCTGTTCTGAGTTTACCAGCAGTGAAAACCCAAAATTGTATTTTATTTTAATTTGATGACTGCTCTGGAGTTATTTTTTTTTTAAAGCGGTACACCATCAGGATACAAAGGTTGTCTTACGAGTCTTTTTATCCCTGCAGTTATCAAACCATAAGTCAGTCATAATCAATGTTAAGCACCACATGTGCATTGCAGCAAAAATCTGTTATATGTGCTTTTTAGTAGAAATTAGTGGTGTAGACTCTCAGATATTACAGTCTCTCTGGACTGTGCAGTAGGAATATGGCTATTCACCTATTCATTTATGAGTGACAAGTTGTTTCTACATGACAAATATTGATTTAGGGTTTAAAGTTTAAAGAGGCTTTATCACAGGGGGGTCTAGCAAAGGTGGGTCATATTTGACCCGGTGGACACTGGGTACACGCGTAAATATGAAGGCAACAGGAGGGTTAAATAGACCGCGTGCAAAGTGTAACCACACATTGTAGCTGTCTAGTGTGCAGTTTTTCATCCATGGCCTGTCTCTGTGATATAGCCTAACACCAGCTCTGTGATCGTTGATCCTTTCACCGCTTGCATGCTTCCCCCGGTTAATCCCGACAGTTGTAATCGGCTTCGATTTACTGCGTTTGAAACAATATCCCGTAATCTCTCGAGGGGAAGAAGGGTGGGGGGGGGTGGGGGCGGGGGGGGGGGGTGAAGAAGTCTGCCGCTCGCGATGAAAGGGCACCAGCGATCGGATGCCGTCCGTTCCAGGAGCCGTGGCCAGGTCCAGATGTTCCTCGAAGAGGCCGGCGAACAGTGTCCACTGGCAACGTTCTCACGCGAGACTCGTTACGAACGGCTAGCCTACGAGGTCACACAAACACATGAGCCCGTTGCTTTTTTTTCTGGCGGATAACGGAACAGTTTAAGCCTTTTTTTTATGGCCGGATATCCACAGTAAGGTTACCTCGTAACATTTCAAGAAGCGGTTCGAGTTTGTATTATGGAAGAATGAAAATGTGTATTGTAGATTCTTGTGGCAGTGGAGGACCACTGGAAGTCGTAGAGAAGAAGATGGTGAGATACTGCAGCGTTGAGTGTAGGAAGCATGAAGACTGTAAAGCCACACGTTTTGTTTCTGAGTTAGCTTATCAGATTGAGATTGTACTTCCACTTCCTGTGTGGGTCTTTTCACGCACAGTCAAGTTATTTTATTTTATTTTATTTTTATTTTTAATTTTTTAATCTTTATAGAAAATTCTGATCAATAAAGGCCTATTTGAGGTAAACCCAGAAATATCTCTTATGGGGTTGATTTGATTTGTATGTGTATTTGCTGAGGGAAAGTATTTCACAGAGACCATGATTGAGTTTGATCCATCATGTCCGCAATACTTACATATCCATGCACTCTCTAGTGCAGTACTCATTGATTAATGGAATTTGTGTCTGACTCTGAAAGTTCTGAATGATTTCTCATGCTGTTTGCTCTGCCACAGCCAGCATACGGCCTGTTTGCCCTACACTTAACAGGCTTCGTATAGCTTTTCCAGCAAAACTGAGCCAGTTTTTACTCAAATTCGCACTTAATCGGAGATTATGGAATTTGACCATTCATTCTGCTCAAGATGGTGGACTGCGCCGTATTACTTATCTAAAAACACCTTTAACCTGTTGGGAAAGAACACTGCTGCGATTTCAGAAAGGGAGCAAATGTTCCTCTGGTCTGTTTGAGATTCTGGAGCCGTTTTACAGTAAAGGCCGTAAATTCTGTGGGAAACGTGTGCACCACCCGTGCTGCTCACTCCCTGGCTAGCCTATTTTTTTTTTTTATATATATACAGCTGATTGCTCCAGGGGTTTGGAAAAATAAATAAATCTGTAGGAATTTATGGTGCCCCTACTTCAGCAAGCCTTATAGAGAAAGAACCTGGCATTTCATATTGCAGAGTGCAGCATGATATGCCTTGGGTATTGAGGATATTGCAGACCAGGTACCAAGCCACCAGTAAGATGTCCGCTGCAAGTGGCACCCGTGTGCCCACTCTCATTGCATTTGTTCAATATAACTCATGCTGGAGTTGACTTACCAGCCGTCTATGAATAATGAACCAAGGGTACATGATAGGCTGGTCCTTTCCAGCTCAAGTTATGTGGTTTTATCTCTGTCACCTATAAGCTCTTGATAGGATTAAAACGCTAGGTACTCTTTTGAAGCATATTAGTTATCCATATTTATCGGTGTAACGTCCATATAAAAATGCTCAAGGTACTGCTTGTCTTATCAGCTGTTTGGTTTTGCTCTGTCCCTTCTTTATATAAAACGCTGTTTATGCTTTAGCCATACTGCTAAAAGCTGTCTCTTGTCTAATTTTGACCATACACCCCCACCCCTCAATAACTTGCCCCCAGTAACTCACAGGTTTGAATCAGTTGCTTGTGGAATTGACTCCTCATTTACTGTGATGTTCCATATGGAGGTGTGGGTGTAGTGTAATAAGCATATGCATGCAGCATAAGAATAACCTGTCTGTAGGAGACAACTGTTGGTGAGAAAAAAGAAAAAATGTATCCCATTTATCCTAAACTCTGAAAAAGAACATATCATAAACTGTAAATACGTTGAGAAGCCATAGAGAAAGAATGTATGCTTGTCTATATTTGAGGAAATGACAGGTAAAGTTGACCAAGAAAAAATGAGCCAAATCCAAGATGAGCTGAACTTGGGGTTTTTCTTGATGTGCCTTAGAAGACCGGATTTTGTCAGTGGAAACTGTGACAGGTTTTATCAGTGGAAATTTTGATTAACGTCTGTTTAATTCTCACCTTTTTTGCAGGGGTGATAATAACAAAGACGATCCGTGTTCTGAAATAAGGGGCTTGATGAGGACCTATTTGTGTTATGTGACGCGTAGATTCATATCCTGCTCGGTTGATTGGTCAGTCCGTAACTGCTGACGTTCTGCTGTGCGCTTCAAAAGGCCACTGTGTGAAGCTAGTTATCAGTGCAAGCTGGCGGGATTGTGTTGTTGCCAAATGAGGCCATGGGACTGACTCTGTGGAAACGTTCACAGGTGTAAGGTGACAGGGTGGAACTTCCACAAAAGCAGCACAACTGGTCCCGTTTGTAGAAAAGCACATCCACAGGGCTACAGCCTGACAAATCGTAGCAAGTACAGCACTTTATACCTCTGTGTTCTCCTAAGTTTAGGTTTCCTATCTTTCCTGTTTTTATTAGTTTTTTCTTTTCTCCTCTCAGTCTATTTTGAGTTTGAGGATCAGCTCGCAATTGGTTGCTTTGGCCCATTAGGCCTGATACAAGCGCGAGAGGCTGCCCCTGGCAGCCATATCCAGGTTATTTAGGCAGTAGATTATGGCTCAGCCGCAGTGATGAAACGCTAATCTCGGGGGAATACCCGTTGTGGGGGATCGTGGCCGGGTCACTGGGTTAAGCCGGATTTGCTGGTCGTGCGTTGTGCGCAGGACGCTGAAAACCGCGGGTCCAGTCCGCTTCACACACCGTCTTATTCATTTCTGCTTCACAAAATCACCTTGTTAATCTTGTGATGGCAAAATCTGAACCGAGTATTATGCTGTATGTGGAGGGAGCTGTGAAAGCCCATAGATTTTACAACGGTCTGGTTTGTGGGTCGTGGCTGTGTATCAAAATTAAAATGATGTTATGTATGAGAGTAGTTTTGTTTGTACAATATTGGCATGGATCATCTCTGTGCTGTTGGAAGCATACTGCTTGCCTTTGTGTTTATTTATTCATTTATTCTTTTTCTACTTCCACCTGTTTTTATTCTGAGGTGCGCAACGTGCTAAATGAATGCAGATGAAAGTTCTATACCAGGGAATTTGTCGTTTCCTTTTTCTTTTTTTCTTACCCAGCTCGACTTGATTGGTTTGAGAATCCCACAATAAAATTTTCAAAACGCTACCTCCCCATGTCTGAGATGATTTTCCTTTCCCCCCTCCCCCCCCCCCGCCCCTCGCAGGTGGTTCCACCCCAACATCACCGGGATCGAGGCGGAGCAGCTGCTCCTCACGCGGGGCGTCCACGGAAACTTTCTGGCCCGGCCGAGCAAGAGCAACCCGGGGGACTTCACTCTCTCAGTCAGGTACAGTGGCTCTCTTTAGCGCCGCCCTGGTGAAATTTCAGACAACCTCTCTGTCTGGCGCTGGAATGGGCCGGGCTGTTTGTGCCAGAGTCGTGCCGACAGCCCAAAAATCGACCGACCTGCCAACCCATATGAGCTCATTTTCTCTTCATTTACATCCCAGTTGAAAGGGAAAGTTGTGTAACTAAGGTCCAGATCTTCCAATTTTGGTAACACTTATATTGAGGTCCTGTTAATTTATCATGAACAAAATGGCTTACTTTTTTTAACATTACCGACATTAATAATTAACATCCAAGCACCTCGCTTCTGGAAAATGACATATGAATATCCTCCATGCGTCAATCAAAGCATTACAGAATTGCCTTATTCTGCAGGGCCGTCGCTCACGTCATTTGTAATGGATGAACATGTCTACTGTAATAAATGCTTATGTGGTTTTGACCTTAATATTGCGTGTATTGCACTATATTTTCAGCACAAATATAGTGCTGTATGTAGAACAATGGACAAAGAATAATAACACTCCTGTATATGTACAAATAAAGGGGTCACACGTGGCATTGCCGATATCTCTCCAGCAATGATACTGCAATGTAGCTGCAACAATCATCAAAGAGTAAATTGCCTAATTTGAAAAAATAATTATATATATATATTACATTACATTACAGGCATTTAGCAGACACTCTTATCCAGAGCGACGTACAATAAGTGCATTAGTTCAAGGTGCAGAGGTGCAAAAGAAACACACTAGAGTGAAGTAAAGATCGTAGTGCCAGAAGTGCCAGAAGTGACCACAGGACCTCAGGACTCCAACCCTGTATAGTAACCTGTTCAGCAAACAACAATCCTGCCAAGTACAAACTAGCACTGAAATCACATTTGCCTAATCAGAATCAGACAAAACAAAAACAATCCTGCCAAATAAAAACTAACGTAATCATATTAGCCTAACTAGGTACATTGAGCTAAACTATAGGCTAGGGAGGGGTGGGGAGAGGTGCAGCCTGAAGAGATGAGTCTTTAGTCTGCGTTTGAAGGTAATGTAAAGTAGAAATAATTGCATTGGTTGACTAGCTACTCTAGTCAGCTACTCTAAATATCCACATAGGTGGTGAGTGAGTGAACATTTTTTCCACTTGATTTAGTAAGACGAAAAATAAATGCTGGAACATACAAAATGATAACATCTTGAGCGTCTGCAGTTGTGGAAATAATTTTGCTTAGTGCTAGTGGTTGATTTGTTTATGATCAAAGATGAATCTTCCACCTCCTCTTTAGGTTAACCTAAACACCAAATGCTTCTTTAGCAAAATGGAAGCTTGGGTTTATCTTATCAGATCAAGAGTGTCTGTCTGTATCTGCGCCTGTGTGTGCGTGTGTGTGTGTTTGTGTGGTTTTAGTGTGTCTGTGTGTGCATGTGTGTGTGTGTGGTTTTGAGTGTGTGTGGGCTTATGCCTGTGTATTTTACTGTTGTACGTTTCTGTGAGCCTTTGTAAGTGTACGTAGGCGTTTTCTGGTTTGAAAAGTTTCCATCCTTTGGAAAAAGAACAAAACAATACAGAAAGAAAGCATGATCTTTTTATAATAGAAGTCCTTCAACGATTTGTAGTCCCTCCAGGAAAATTCTATAAGATGGCCCTTTTGGTTCCTAATTTAAGATAAAAATGTAACTTTAATGCCACAGTGTACAGTGTTTTTTTTTTTTTTTTTTACCATACTTGACTGTAGTCTCAGTGTTTTTGAGCCAGGAAAGCAGAGTAAAATTTTGCCTCAGTGTTATACTTTTATATAAATTAATGGAAAATCATAACTGCTGTTTTTATGTGCATAATGCATGCTTCATGGAGGCATATTGAAGCGAAATTAGGTCTGAAATAGATGATAACCAATTTAGGAATAAATCCTTCTAAGATATCCATATTCACAAAATGTTCTCACAGTGTTACTGGAATGTTTTGTCAATGTTATATCATCACCACTCTATGGCATCAATATTGTATAGGTTGTTGCTACTGTTGGATAACTGAAGTGCATATATGAGTCAGACACTTGTGCGTGACGGTCAGAAGTTTCTGTGACTTTCATGTTTTTGTGAATTTGTGAATTTGTCTTACAGATTAGTCATTAGACCAACATTCTGACTCACTGTGGCCATCGAAGATCCCATGATGCTTGTCACAAAAAGTAGGGGGTTCCCTGGTGTCCTGGCCAAATTCCAAACCTGACTTTTACAACCTGTCACGTAATCATCCCGTTAAAAAAAACAAAAAACTCTTCCCCTCTTCACCTTAGCTGATGTCTGGTGCAAAATGGCTGCCGTGCATCACCCAGGTGGGTGCTGCACGTTGGTAGTGAGTGAGCTTCCCCCTCATCGCTTTTTGCATTTTGAGAAAAGCTTTATGCAAATGTAAGGAATTATTGTTAACTCACAAAATCTATGTAATGCTCCACCAATTCAGTAGATTTTGTGTGGGGTCGGGGGGCTAACGATCCCCAGATTGATTTTTTAGATTCTGGTTTATCAAGTATAATTAGGTGTCAACTCTGTCCTCAGTCAGTTCAGAAGTCCTGTGAACTCTGCTTCTGTGCGCCATGCTGATCAAACTGTGTAGTTACTGCACTGGGCATACCTTCGTTGCTGTCCAATGACTGGTTTATATTGCTTCCACTGTCAGGTGGAGTGCAAGTTGGATGTGTGTTTGTCTGACAGGACAGTGGATAAAGTTGGGGATGGATTTTGTTAAAACATACAGTAGCTTCATGGCCACTGTAGACCGGAAGAATGCTGAATTCCTTTAGGATGACAGATTCTTATATTATTTATGTGCATCACAGTAAGCTATTTCTAGGGTACCTGAAACGTGTAGTCTTCAGTTGTAATTTATCATTTTCATCAAGATGAACACATGATTGGGACTCATTAAACAATCAAGACCATAGGTCAAGGTAAAAAAAAAAAAAATTCCCTCCAGGAATCTGGTTTGACAGTTGGTCTTTGAGCATTCATTTGAAAGTTATGCTCAAGTCAGTCAAAATATTCACTCGACACAAACCACTCGAAAACAGACACACAGGAAGTGAAAATTAAGTTAGACCTAAAATAACCTTCTGAGCAGCAATGGAAAAAGTTTCTATACTACTACAACCAAGGTTGGGTTTTATTTTTGGTTTTTTTTTTTTTTTTTCCACAGCGCCTGCCTGCACATTTTTAAAAAAGGGAAATTCAGCTGACCTGGGACCAGATTTTCCACACGTCATTCAGTGGAGGGATGCGCAGTTACAGTAGTGAGAAACAGACTCACCGCTCGAACGCTCTTCTGCTTTACTGTCATCAGAAGCAGAAGCTCCATTAATGCCGTTCTAGACCTCTTCAGTGAAATAGTAATAATAATAATAATAATAATAATATACCCTGCACACCGAATGAACCCCCAGTATGATTTACTCTGGTTATCCATTTACCATGCCCAAGTGGCGTATGCTTACTTTCTTTTTTTTTTTTTGCTGTGATATCTACAGTACGCCACATGTATCTCTTCATATAATACTGTGTAAAAGGCAATGAAACAGAGACAGCGGCCGGTGTTGGTCTGTCTTGGTTTCTCTACTGAAATAGAAATGAAACTCCATTTGGAGGGCTTTTGGGGACTTTGAGCGGGTCCGCTGAGAAGGTCAGAGGTTTCGTCGGTGCCAGAAACAGACGTGCTGACCGGTGGAGCGGCTCGTTGATCCCGGCTTGCGTTTCACCGTGCGTGCTTTCTCCTTCTTTAATCTTATTGGGTCATGCTTTCTCCTTCTGCAATATTATTGGGTCATGCTTTCTCCTTCTGCAATCTTACTGGGTCATGCTTTCTCCTTCTGCAATCTTATTGGGTCATTCTTTCTCCTTCTGCAATCTTATTGGGTCATGCTTTCTCCTTCTGTAATCGTATTGGGTCGTGCTTTCTCCTCCCTTCATATTATTGGGTCGTGCTTTCTCCTCCCTTCATCTTGTTGGGTTGTGCTTTCTCCTTCTTTCATCTTATTGGGTTGTGCTTTCTCCTTCTTTCATCTTATTGGGTCGTGCTTTCTCCTTCTTTCACCTTATTGGGTCATGCTTTCTCCTTCCTTCACCTTATTGGGTCAACATGCTAGGACTACAACTGGAAACTTTTAACCAGACGATTTCCCACAGTTTTAAAGAGCCGTTCTGTTAGCAGACAACTACAAAGCCAATGTAAACAGGTGTATTTTTAAAACTAATGTCAATACATCCAAGAGATGAGAAAGCTAATGAAGGAGGCTTGATGTGTGAACATCTTTCTTATATTAGAAATTGCAAGTCAACAACAAGGTCATGAGGCCAACGGTTACATACAGTATATATCATATAATGATTTATTTCAGGATGATAACTGAGAGTTCAACAGGGGCAGATTCACAGAAAACCTTGACACCTTCCAGTGTTTGCCAGCTTTTTCAACTTCCATGTGTCAAAATATGAATAAGAAATCCTGACACGCTTAGCAGCAGCTCAACATGTGTGCTTTGGATTATTAGACTAATACACAAGTACACACGCGAACCATGGATGTAAATTATTACGTGAACGTAGATCAAAATGGAAAAAGTTTGTGAAGAGGAGATGGGCTTTAGGAGCTGAGGATTATTGAGTTATTGCTCTCATTAATCTTGGAAAATATTACATTACATTGATAGATTACATAGATGAGTATAATAAATTGGGGAAAAGGCTTGAGTGTGTAGACGTGCTGTGCATATTGTTGGAATGCAAAGCATGTTCCATACAAGGGGTGGTTGGGTTGCGGTGGGGGGGGGGGGGGTCGGTGTGGGTGGGCTGAGGTGTGGTGAGAGGGTAACGGGGGGGCGTGGAGTTAATGTGAGTCGAGCATGGGGTGTCTGAGAATGACTGGAATGGCAAAGTCAGATTTAGTAGCTTATCATACTCTGCCTTCACGACGGGCCAGTCAGGGTAGATACAGTCGCTAGGCGACACTGAAACCACACACCCAGTGCCTTCCAATACCCCTAACGCCCCAGGTTCTCCCTGTCTGCAAGGGGCACACACGTCCCACTTTGCCCGAGTGCCATCTGCGGTGCTGCTGGCTGCTTTGGGACACTGTACATGGCTGTGCCACTGCTCCACATTGTACCATAGAGCGAGAAACTCTCAGTTCTCAGTAGCCACTCACCAAAAGGAGCCACCTCTATGGTGAACATTGACTGTAGTTGCAAAGATTACTTTTATTTTGATCTTTTTGAAGACTTGCCTTGCGAGCGGCTGCCTGCTGTATCTGCCGTGGTTGCTGTTGCTGGATAGAGTCGTTTGCAGTCTGTCATTTGGATTTCTCTAACTTTTTAATCTTTCCTTATAGAACATACCAGTGATCTAATGAGAGGGTTCTGGCTGCAGATCAGGAAATGATCCTTTGATGTCAGCTCCCTAATCTTTACCCTAGTCTTAACACAATCAAGAATTACCAGTCACTGCCTGTTTGTCAGTTTTTGGTAAAAAGAAAAATAAATAAAAAATAAATTCTCATTGGTATTTTTTTTTTGCCAAATGAGATCACAAGGACTGCAGACTATGATTAAATCAATGCCCTGTGGGCAGAAACAGTGAGGGTGAGTGCATTAAGAGGTCACCTTCTCTCTCATCTTCCAATTTAATTTTGTCATGAGTTTAAATTGGTCAGTTTATCTTTCTTGAGATGGAAGTGAGTCTTTTTATAGGTTCAGCAGGTATATCTTGCCCCCCCGTTTTTTTTTTCTTTCTAAGTTTAACCGCCGCGTGGCAGGGCAGTCGGGGATAAGCCTCCGCGCTTTCCATGAAGAGGGGCCTCCAGACCCAGGAAATTACACCCCAGATACTGCAGCGATGACAGCAAAGGGATATCTGTATTTTTAAAAGATGGTGTAGTTTTTCAGGAGGAGTGCTTCCAAGAACACGGCCCTGAAGGCCGCTACTCCAGCACCCACCGCCACCGCCATCGCCGCCCCCCCCCCCACCCCCCCCCCCCCCCCAGACTCCACATTAAATCACACTGACAGCCCCAGCGCAACACTTCTGCGAGCCCTGGCAAGCTTACCGCCTCTCCCAGCCCATCTGTCTCTGCTCCTTCTGCCCCCCCCCCACCCCCCAGGTGCACCGCCGATACCGGGACGGACGCCACCGTCTCTCGCCCTTTTTCAAGAGAACGTTCTGGAAGGTGACCGGTGGTCTTCCAGCTGAACACATCACATTTACACAGCCCAAGTCCTACGTGCTTCATAAATCTTAGATTTTTATTAGAAAAAGTCTTACTGTGTTCAGCAGAATGTAAACTGCCCAGTGCAGAACTGGGAACGCGAAAAAGAGGAACGGAACAGTCGGACGATTACCGGATGATATGAGTGGATTTATGCGATCGGTGTATTTGAGTCCAGATTACACACCCTGTGGGCCTGACACTGAAGCCTGGCCGTAATTAGCAGAGGCATTGCTGTGGGAGGGTGGGGGGGTGCGGCTGGGGAATGCCTGGCGTGTGATAGGCCGACCTGACCTTGGCGTGTGCGCAGTTCCCTCGGGGGCCAGCTCGAGCGCCTCCCCGGCACAGAATGTCCCGGGAAGCGGCATGCCGAGGCAGGGCCCTCACGCCCGCCGCCCCCCCGCCCCCCCCCCCCAGGCTGCGGAACACGCCCGCGGAACACGTCCGCGCGGCTTCGCGCCCAACACGTGCCGCGGCGGCTCCCCGTTTAACCCACATAAAGCGCTGGTGAGTCTGGTCTGGCGAACCAGTAGGGGGCGCTTTTTCCTCCTTCGCCGAACGGAGAGCGCTGCTGGGGTGTAATGACGAACGCACTGCGCTCTTTGCTAGCAGTCGGGTTACTGCAACTACTGTCTTGGCCAGAGCCTCTTCAGTCAAATAACTGCTATTCACTTCCAACCAAGTGATGGAGGTTACGTTAAAAAGATGCATTGAATGCAGCTCAATTTTGCTTAGAAAATACAACAGGTCAATTCAAACACATTCATTTGGTTTGAATTATTCATTTAAAGAGACAATTAGCCAAATGTGGGTGAATACACATTGTTGCTTATACCTATTGTGGTAGGAGTCCAATACAATTTAGAATGATTCAATTGATTCAAGTAAATATACCCCTTAAAGACACCCTTGTTGCGATTGGAAATATTGGCTTCGAATCTCACGGACCTTAAGAGGCAAAGACCACAGTGAAGCATGGTAAGCAAGGGAAACAAATGGCTATGTGCTCTCAGTTTTAAGATAAAGTTCAAAGACTGGAAAAACGCAGTGACATTCAAAATTGCTGACGGACAAGGAACAAGCACCTACACATGCAGGGCTGAGGGCCTGAAATGATCACGATATCGTAACCGAGTGCGTGAATGCCAAGGTAAATATACAGCGCTCTTCAAAAGTGTGTTCACGGTAGAGTGAAATGTGCTATTTTTGCTGTGTAAGCACAATTCAACCTGCACCTATTTTCCGTCATTTCTATTTGTTCTGGAAGTATTTTAAGCACCTGCTTCGTTGTCAAGATTTTTTTTTGTGTTTTTTTTTCTCTCCATGTCAGTCACTTCGAGATACAGATTCTGTTTACCTCAGACAAGTGCAGTTCCTCTAAACCTCTTATTTGGAGGGGAAAACAAATGGGGAAAGTAAAAGTAAAAATGATTCATTTTCAACTTGCGCAATCGGGCTACCGTACTTCCATATTCTGCAAACCTCTCATCACCAGCAAGAATCGAAAAGGTCCAGATCAGAATTCATTGAACAATGCAGAGTCGAGCCAGAAGAGTTCTGCAACAAAGTTTTGCGGCTGAATGAGATCAAAGAAAACCTTTACCAAAGCCGTGGAGAGCCACAAATGTGGGCAAAGGAAGGAACGGCCCATGATCCAAAGCAGACCACCTCATCTGTGAAATACAGAGGAGATAGTGTCACGGCTTGGGAATGTATGGATGCTTCTGGAACAGGCTCACACATCTTTATTGATGATGTAACAGAGGATGGAAAGAGTAGGAGAATTTGGAGGTGTACAGACAGATTTTTTTTCCTGGCTATGTACAAAGAAGTTCCTTCAACCTCATTGGCCTGCGCTTCATCCTGCTGTAAGACAATGATGCCGAACACCCTGCCTAGGCAACCAAAGCATTCATCCATGGGGAAAAAGTGGAAAGATTTGACTTGCCAAGTCAGTCACCTGATTTAAATCCATGCATTTAACTTGCTGAAGAAGAGACAGAAGACAGAAACCGCCCGAAACAAAAATTCAGCCGAAAGTGGCAGCCGTGAAGGCTTGTAAAGGCATTTTAAAGAAGATACCAAATGTTTGGTGATGTCAGTGGGTTGTAGACTTGATGCAGTTATTGCATTTAAGGACTTTACTAGCAAATGTTAGACTTCCTTACTTTGATTCATTTTTAAATTAATCTGTTTCTGTAAAATGGTAATACATGTACGCATGTAAATACCATGAAATAAAATCTGATTACCTGTACTTTTGTCTCATATTAATCTTTTGATCTCAAAACCAAATGCTCTGAGTATATGTCAGAATAGCATATTTCACTCTACCATTAACATACTTTTGGAGGGTATTGTACTTTTCATATTAAACGGGAGCAGATTTATTTTGTCCTACATCATGGTGGGTAATTTAATTAAACTTTTAGGAGGACTGTTGTAAAGAGAAGGTCACTGCAAGTATCATGCTCTTGGGGCTTGTATTATTGTCTGCAGATAAAAATAAAAAATACCCTTTTTACCATTGAAGAGTGCTATAAAGTCTACTGAGCGGAGAACCCTCTGCCATTATTTGAGTTAGGAATCGATATTCGAGAAATCCCGCATTATTATTTTATATAGGGCATATCAGCCCCTCTTATTCTAACTGGAATTTCCCTGGTGCACATTTTGGAAGGGAAGTCCATTTTGAGGGGAAGCTGCTCTCTCTGTGAGTTGTGCTTAGCATAGTATGGTGTGTCAGGCTATTCGCATTGAAATTGGCCAGGCCAGGGTCAGGTTGGTGGTGTTCAGGTATTCACCCTGACATCATAATCAGTTTTTTGGGTGACTGTTTTAGGCTGTCTGTCTGAGTGGGCAACAGGAGCAGGAGCAAATGGGCATCTGTCCTCCTTCCGTGTGTTTCTGTTTGGGGGGGGGGGGGGGTGAGGGGCCGGGCTCGTCACCCTGCGGCTTTGTGGTGAGGTTTCGCTGCACGTAACTCGATCCAGACCTCAGCCCACGCGCTCCGACCGACCGCAGGCATGCAGCTGGGCCGCCGACAGTGTCTGGAGCACTCTGAGCGCGGCGGCCGGCCCAGCACAGCGCAGCACAGCCCAGCTCGGCTCAGCTCAGCACAGCACAGCACAGCACAGCACAGCACAGCACAGCCCAGCACAGCCCAGCCCAGCCCAGCTCAGCACAGCCCAGCACAGCACAGCACAGCACAGCCCAGCCCTTCTGCTTTCTCTGAGCGTTTCAGCCAGGTGAGAGAGAGCTGTATGGGCTGGTTTCTATGTTCTGTAAATTCCTCAGAATACAACAACTAATAAAATAGTTTCAAAAATCGGTGAAACACTATCGGCAGTTTCATGCATTCAAATCTTTACATCTTTTCAGGTTGTTCATAATAGTTGGGGATCCCTGACACAATGCGATATCACAGGGAGTCAAAGGGAGAAGGATCAGGTCAGAGCATCTGTGACATTTGCTTGTACACCACCATATTTATAACTTTACCCATATTTATATTTATGCGTGTTTTCGCGAACTTATGCCCTAAATTTAAATTTAATTAATAAAATTTTCCATTTTTATCATGGACATATGTACTAAAACACAGAGATTAGAGCCATATCCGGTAGCTGAAGTGTAGTTTCGGGCCGTAGCGGAGAGGGCCGGGTCATCACAGGCGACCCACTCTGAGCCCTCAGTTCTGCTTCACAGTCGTTTCGGGTTTGGGTTTGGGGGCAGAAGTGCCGGAGCCCGCTGCGATTGCTCGCCGATGGGGTTTGGGCGTTCTGACCCGCGGTAGCCTGCCGTTTCTGAGTGCTGCTGGGCGAATGCTGAACTCCCACGCCCTGAGCACACAGCGCACCAGCCAGCCCTGCAGCTGGGTCTGAGCTCACCTCCCCCACGCACACAGGGGCTTCAGGGAGTGCAGTGCGCAGCACTGCTTCGCCTTGTTACATGTTCTTATGTATGTCTGAGACACATGTATGCAGCAGCCTTTAGGAAACATTCAGCTGTCTCTTCTTACTGTCGGGAACCCTGTGCAGCAAGGGGACCTAAGCTTTGAGCACACACACACACACACACACACACACACACACACACACGCACGTACACACACACACACACACACACACACACACACACACACAAACACACACACACACATACACACACACACCACACACACTACACATACATGCACACACACACTACACCACTACATGCCCACGCATACACATGTACATGCAAGCACACACACACACACTCATTTATACATGCACACACGCACAGGTATACACATGCATACACACACACACACACACACACACACACACACTCTTCTCTATCTTTGGCAGAAGGCATGTGCTGAGTCACTGAACACTTCCAGGTGTAATGAGCTTCTGTGACGGGCTTCGCGGGCCCCCGGGGGAGCGCTGGAGAGCCCGGCGGAGAGGGCTCAGTTTTGGGGATCAGCGCTAAGCGGCAGATAATGTTCTGTTTTGTTCTGCATCAGACCGAGCGCAGTCTGGATTTTAATGCTTTAAAGCAGCCGTGGAAGCGCACGATGTGGCTGTCGAAGCCGCCTCTCCGCTCTGGAGTAAGAGACGAATTCGTGCTTCTTTTTGCCTCCTCCTTTCTACTCAAACCTGCCGGGTCATAGCACTTATCTCTACCGAATGGTCCAGCTCCCCAGGAAGTAAGCCGGTAACAGGTATCCATTTCCTGGTACGCGGTGCGGATATATTTCATTTCGCAAAGTGTGATGCCTGAACTGGCTTTTGAATAACGGCTCCACTGTGGATTCTTTACTGCAGACAACCGTATAACACCAGCACATATGCTACCTCCACAGCTCTTCAAAATGACTATTAAATTCCCATTAGAAGCCAAGCAGCAAGTTCTGTTTCAAACTGAGTTTAACAGTATCAGATTTGTACTGTGCCAGCTGGATCCAAGTCAAGTCCAGGGTCAGCTGATGAGATGTTGCTGCTCTGTTCATTGTGGGATGTTGAACCGATTCTGCCTCTTCCCCAAGTTTCGCTGGTCAAATCTGCACACAAAACCATTAAATCCTACCAATCGTTTAAACATGTTTGCTTCTTTTATTTATTTGTTTTTTTACTGAGGTTTGGCTGGTTAAGTCAGTCAGGACCCAAAAACCAGGTACTGATTAATCTCCTACTTAGAATTTTAACGCCAATTATGGAGTGGTCGAGAAATATGTTCCAATCTAATTGGTTAAGATGGACAAAGATTTCCAGAAACCTCCAATGTGCCTTTTATCTGTTTATCTGTTGGGCCAATGGCTGTCCTTCAGCAGGAAAATAAATCACGAGGGTGGAGGTGAGATGGGTGTGGCAGTTATACTTTGTCTTTGTTCTTCATAGAGTGGTGTAAGCGTCCGGATACTCTCCCAGTGATTTCTGTGATGAATGTGGGAAAGCTGTTGGGTGACATCAGTTAGACAGCACCAGAGAAGACGAGAATGAACTTTCCTCAAATGCAGTCTTTCACTGACAGGCCGCATTTCACATTCCCTCATTCTGGATATTTTTGCACATTGACCCACAGATGCCCCCGCCCCCTCCCCCTTAGTGTAACTGAGCCCTGGGTGGGAAGCACTCTGAGGGGTGTGGGTAGGCGGGGGGGGGGGGCTCAATGGCGCGATTGTGCGGTCCGTTTGACACTTCACCGGGAACGCTGCGAGGGGGGGGGGGTGTTCTCGCGCTGCTTCCCAGGATGAAAGCGAGCGAGGCGTTCCCCCCCCCCCCCCCGAGCTGAGAAGGCTTCCGGCCGACAGCGCAGCTGCGTCTTCCAGGCCTCCCCCAAGCTCAGCGCGGAGGCTGGAAGCCACGAGGCCAGCGTGACGAAACAGGGAAAAAATGCGAACCGCGGGAAAACAGTGTTTTCATTGGTGGGCTCCCGGCCCCAGTAACTGACCGAGGGGTCAGATGAGCAGAAAAGGAAGAGACCGCCAGTGAAGAGGGGAGGCTGGGGATTTGGGGCAGGGTGGAGGAGTGCTCTGAGGCAGGTTTTGGGGGCTGTGATTAATTTATAATGTTCTGAATTTGCCTGCCTCACCCGAGCATTACAGAGGACACAAATGAAGCCTCTTCGTCCTCCTCGTTATACTGGGCAGAGCTTCATGATGTTTGAATGTTAAACGGTGTAATAATTTTCCCATTGATACAGCTGTACAGTTATTCAACCGATTGCCTTAGTGTTCATTTCTTTCTGGTGACGTGCATGTTGCAGGATGTTGAGTCTGGGATCTCTAAGTGTTCAGTGTTTAAATGTTCAGCACTAACGAGTCTGGAGCTCCCCGGCGAAAGGGATGTGATCGGATTCCGGAGTGTCGCCGGACGAGCCCGGGAGACGGGCGGGTCTGACCCGGCCCCTCGCCTGTGGACTCTACGAGCCGCAGGCCGGTCGCAAAGGGCCGAGCTCCACCCGGCCCGGGGCTCTCCTGTCCGAGGCCGCTTTGCAACTGCCGTCGCCGTAGCAACCGCCCGCGAGGCAGAACAGAAAGAGGAGGAGGAAGCCGCCGCTACGAGCCCGCGGCCCAATCGGCCCGGGCCGGGTGGAGCCCTCCCTTTCGCTGGAGAGCTCCAGACTCGTCAGCCCGCCTCTCCCCCCGCGAACCCGCGCAAATCACATCACGGCGCCCCGCGCGCGGCGTCACCCCGCGCATCCTCTCGCCCGCCGTCGGCCGTTACGCCACAGAAAGGGCGGAAGGCCTCGCTCCTCACTCCTCAAAGCCGCGTCCATAATGCAGTTTGCTCAGCGAGAAGTGGATTACAGGGAGGGAGAGAGAGAGGGGGGGGGAGAAGGGAGAGGGGAGAGAGAGAGAGAGAGAGAGGGGAGGAGGGAGAGAGAGAGAGAGAGAGGGGGGAGGGAGAGTTATGAGTGCAGAATTACAGTAGAGAGAGAACTTTCTGTGCTTTCGATCTGTAATTCATTTCGATAAAACATTTAGGGAAGAAAATGAATTTGGAGACGGAGAAACGGGGGGGAGGGGGGGAGTGAGATTTTTTGTATTGTTTTCTGTATTTGCTGTTCGTCAGGCTGTTGGAAGTACGTGTTTGATCGGGATTTTGGCGCTGACGTTCGTGTCGTGCGCGCTCGATAAGATCTGGGCCTGCGACGCGGGGCCGCGGTTTGCAGCGTACGCGAATCCGCCCGTCTGTGTGGGCGTCCTGACATCTCTCTGCGCTGCCGGTGTGGTTTCTACGCCCTGGCGCGGCAGTACTTAAAAATAAACGTTACTCAAAAGCCAACATTTTTCACTCAGACGGCCTTTTCGTTAGTTATGTAACACCCGCACGCCTTGTGCAACCGAGGCTCTGACGCTCTGCTGCCGCTGATGTGAAAATCATCCTTTCCAATGAAGCGGCTGGAAAGCGCGTTCTCTAGAAGAAGAAGAAGAAGAAGAAGAAGAGCCTGCGCTGACTGGCATCAGATCAAAAGCGACCTTTTGGGTCCTGTGTGGGGGCGGAGTCTCATGCCTCGTCTTCTCCCTGCACCACCGTCACCCCCGGTGCCTTTGCCCCGCCCCGCCCCCCTTCTGCCTCGCGAGCCGTGCCGCGTAGGCCTTCGAGCAGCGAGGGCGTTCGTTTGACTCGCGCCCGGCGGCGGCTAGCGGAGGCGATCTGGGGGAGACGTGTCGCACGCGTCTGCTAGGCCGACTCTTACGCCACCTGTGAATCCCCCCGCCCCGGCGCGGGTTCGAACCCCGCTACGGCACCTTCTGACCTGCTGCCCTTTATCTGTTTCTCTCTCTGCTGTCTGCCTGTGTGAATGCTGAATAAAGGGGAAAATGTGAAAGGAAGGCGGCCTCTCTGCTCTACTTTTTTTTTTAAAGAAAAGGTAGAGCTGATTCACTGGGCCTGGAAACAGCACAGCAGTCTGCACAGGCTAGTGCTGTTTCACATATCCATTACACGGCTTTTAAATCCGAGGGGAAGCTCGATCTAGCAATTTCTGTGGACGTGCGGTCCCATGGCAGGCCACATCTGACTGCGGCCCTGGCGCTGTGTGCTGCAGTTCCCCAAGAGCATTCCCACACAACGCTATGTCCTTGTTCCTGTGCGAAACCCAGAAGTATCAAACCTTTCACCTGCTACAGTAGTCTCATTCAGCTCCTCTGCTTTTGTGATACTGAAGTTGAATCATCCCACTTTTAAAAGCTGCTTTTGCAAAATGACCTAGTCCAGCAGAGGATAAGTGAG
This sequence comes from Anguilla rostrata, assembly GCF_018555375.3. Taxonomy (NCBI): domain Eukaryota; kingdom Metazoa; phylum Chordata; class Actinopteri; order Anguilliformes; family Anguillidae; genus Anguilla; species Anguilla rostrata. The sequence continues at coordinate 32,396,292 of NC_057945.1, forward strand.
TTATATAAAAAATAAATTAAATAAAAAGCAGTCTAGATTGTCTTTATTGTGCAGAGTTGCACGTTCTTGTGGCTATACAGTTTTGGGCAACAATTATTACTGGCACTCCATGTGTTAAAGAGCATTCATTTTACTCATTTTAATAGGGTGACTATCAAATGAAAGTGAGGATTCTATGCCTTCCTCTCGCGTGATAATTTTGTTTTTGGAGTGACGGTGCTGTGGCTACTTTCAGGTGCTTTTACAGTTCCTTTGTCATAAGGAAAGTGCTTGTGGGTGTTTTGGGGATATGGGACTATTCTTACTTTGACTGCTTTTTACAAACATTTCCAATGCTTTCCAGTTGTTTTTTTTTTTTGGTCCATTGTGGTGTTAATGTGTCCCGCGTTCGTTCCCCTGGTGCAGGAGGAACGATGAGGTCACCCACATCAAGATCCAGAACACGGGGGACTACTACGACCTGTACGGCGGGGAGAAGTTCGCCACGCTGGCGGAGCTGGTGCAGTACTACACCGAGCAGCACGACCTCCTGCGGGAGAAGAACGGCGACATCATCGAGCTCAAGTACCCCCTCAACTGCAAGGACCCCACCTCTGAGAGGTACTGTCGACCCCCCCCCCTAACCCCCCTAAACTGCAAGGACCCCACCTCCGAGGGGTACGGTCGCCCCCCCCTAACCCCCCTCAACTGCAAGGACCCCACGTCTGAGAGGTACCTTCCAGAGGCCAGACTCCTTCTGTCTCGGAACTTCACTGTGGATGGGGCTCTTCTGAGGGTTTTTTTTCTTCTGAGAAATGCTGCCACCTGGTGGCCAGATCCTTTTACACCCTCGGAACCTGTGGTTGCCTGGAGTGTCCTGCAGGTTTTCATTCAGCCCTGATTTGGCACGCCTGATTCTACTAATTAGCAGCTCAGTGAGATCTCTAGCTGCATATGAATGAATGAGATGTGCTTTGGTTGGGTTGGAGTGAAAACCTATAGGACGATATTTGGCAGAGGCTTATTTAATGACTGAAATCAAGAAATGTTTCGCAATACTGAATTTTCAGAATGTATCCAATATGCAAAAATCCTCCAATTATTGCTATTTTTGCATATAACGAATTAGTGTTAAAAAGTTCTGATGCTGCACTTTTGCAATGAACGTTTCAGATATTATGATACTTTTTTTTTTTACTTTCATCAGTTTTTTCACACCCATAACACCATTACATTACATTACATTACAGGCATTTAGCAGACGCTCTTATCCAGAGCGACTTACACAACTTTTTACATAGCATTTTACATTGTATCCATTTATACAGCTGGATGTATACTGAAGCAATGCAGGTTAAGTACCTTGCTCAAGGGTACAACAGCAGTGTCCTTACCCGGGAATCGAACCGGCGACCTTTCGGTTACCAGCCCAGTTCCTTACCCACTGTGCCACACTCTGTCCTAAATTGAATTGAAATTCCACACCTGGCGAAAGCGGGAAAAAGTTAAACTATGATTAAATGTGGAAATCAATGTGGAATTTCAACCATCTGGTGTTTTCTCTGCAACACCTACAGGCAGATTGCCTCTGCCACCAGGAGAATAGAATGACCTGAAAGGAATTTATGACTGAGGAAGGATGATATTATTATCCGAACATAAATCAATTATCACATTAACACAATGCATTAGTTGTATTATACACGTGCATGCATTTTACTTATTACATTATAAATAAACTTTCTCAAATTCTCAAGAACTTTCTCATTCATAGCAAAACTGTTTCTAGAACTGATAATTCTTTGAATGCTTGTCACCGTGGTGACGGGTTGTGCCCTCCCTCCCCCCCAGGTGGTACCACGGTCACCTTTCTGGGCGGGACGCGGAGAAGCTGCTGATGGACAAGGGGAAGTCCGGCAGCTTCCTGGTGCGGGAGAGCCAGAGCAAGCCGGGAGACTTTGTCCTGTCTGTCCTCACCAACGAGGAGAAGCAGGAGAACGTGGAGCGCAGGACCAAGGTCACCCACGTCATGATCCGCTATCAGGTACACCAGTGATCCACTGTCAGGTAGACCAGTGATCCACTGTCTGTTAGACCAATGATCCGCTGTCAGGTAGACCAATGATCCGCTGTCAGGTAGACCAGTGATCCACTGTCAGGTAGACCAGTGATCCACTGTCAGGTTAGACCAATGATCTACTGTCTGTTAGACCAATGATCGACTGTCAGGTAGACCAGTGATCCACTGTCAGGTTAGACCAATGATCTACTGTCTGTTAGACCAATGATCGACTGTCAGGTAGACCAGTGATCCACTGTCAGGTTAGACCAATGATCTACTGTCTGTTAGACCAATGATCCACTGTCAGGTAGACCAGTGATCCTCTATCAGGAAGATAAATGATTTGGTATCAGGTCAACCAATACCTGATACCAAATCATTTCCCGTCTGTAAATGTTTTATGCGTATTATAATCAGCTAACGTTTCCTTTGAAGTAGAATGATAACGGTGAGTGTGATTTTTATCGTGGTTTTACTGGCTGAGAGAGGCATGCTTGCACGCGGGCGGCGCTTTGCTTGGCCCCGGGCTGCTGGACTGTTCACGCCCTGATTTTAGGATGTTTCAAGCAGGACGGAAAATACGACGTGGGCGGGGGGGAGAGGTTCGACACCCTGGCAGACCTGGTGGAGCACTACAAGAAGAACCCCATGGTGGAGAAGAGCGGGATAGTCGTGCACCTCAAACAGGTGCGGTCTGAGGCTCAGTGCTGTGATTGGTTGCTGCCTCTCGCTCCCCGTCACCATGACTACCACACATTCATACAATGCACTGAATGTGTAGAGCTTTTCTGTGTAACGCGCTGCTTAACAAAAGGTCTTATATGAAAATTAAAATGGAACCCTAACTGCATACAGTAAAATGTTACATTTGCAATTCTTTTACAAAATTTTTAGTTTGTCGAACTAAACGGAACTCCAGTACACTTGCGCCAGTCTAATGTCTTTTTGTTCTTTCCTTACGGAAGCCCTTCAATGCCACCAGGATAAATGCGGCGAACATCGAGAACAGGGTGCGGGAGCTGAACAAGGTGGCCGACAACTCGGAGAAACCAAAGCAAGGATTCTGGGAGGAGTTTGAGGTGTGTGTGCGATGGGGGCAATGCTATGCCCGGGAAAGACTCTACGTGGTTATCCCTGTTCTCTGTAAATTAGTTCTTTGATAGAGCATATAAGGCTAAATGGTAAACCAGGTCACGGTGCAGTCTATATTTTATTAAGATGTGTCTGTCACTTCACATGGGCAAATTAAGTATAGCGGGGACCCCTCCCACTTCATTTAACTACACAGGTTTGAGGAGGCAGAGACATACCTGTTTTTGAGGTTTTCAATTTCAATGTGAATTTGAATTTTTTTTTAAAGCCGAGTAAAATTTAGGTTACCTGCAATTGCAATGTTCTGTTACTGTAAATGTAGGGTCTGTTACTTTGTGCTCTGAATATTATGTGCTTATTCACAGTCATCATAATGGGCATTACATAGGAAAATTTACAGTCATCATATATCCTCCAGGGGGCGCTGCACTGGATGGGAGCCCTCTTGATTATTTTTCTCTTGTGAACATTCAGCAACACAATTAATGAAGGGTGAAATGAATCATCTGCATAGTGGTCTCCAGATATTTTCCTTGCAAAAGAGACCCCCCATTCCATTCCACTGTTCACCCAGAGGAATCATGATTATGGTACTATGGAAACTATCAGTGAGATTAGTCCCAGAGCATCATTTCCACACAGATTGAGTGAACCACATTGGAATTAAAGGTGACTTAATGCTTTGATGCAATGTGGATTTCACAAATGAATGAATCCTTGGCTGCTTTTGTTACATGAAACATTAGCCAAGCTTACTTATTAGCCAAGTGTGTATATTTCTGAGTACTGGGCGTGCATTAGTGACTGTAGATGTACGTCCTCTGTAGAAGGCATTTCATAGACTGCTGTTGCCCCCTGCTCATAGACTGCTGTTGCCCCCTACCCAGGCTAAAAGGTATTAGGGAGATAATGGGGAATTTATCAGAGCAAAGAATCATAATGAATCAGCAGTTTTCAATTGAATTATCAAACTAGCTGGTAAAATCGAAAATGGCATGCTGTCAAAACCAGTGATTTCTTTCTCCTCTCTCATTCAGTTTTGTCCTCCTCTCATTCACTTCCTCCCTCCGTCTTTCCCTGTCTCCAGATGCTTCAGCAGCAGGAGTGTAAGCTGCTCTACCCCAGGAAGGAGGGCCAGAAGGCGGAAAACAAGAGCAAGAACAGATACAAGAACATCCTGCCGTGTGAGTCAGGAGGGCGCCCCCCGCAGGCCCCGCTGTGATGTACAGTAGGCTTACACTGAAGGCTGAGAGCCGCACAGCACACAGACGTGCATGCGGTTAAATGTATGTCCGTAGGTGGTGATGTCGTCAACATTTTGTGATGATGTTGACTCCGTCCTCATGGCCACCGATGTCACTGTTACTAGTGGAATGATTGTGACATATGTGATTATTACATTACATTACAGGCATTTAGCAGACGCTCTTATCCAGAGCGACTTACACAACTTTTACTTAGCACTTTACATTGTATCCCTTTATACAGCTGGATATATACTGAAGCAATGCAGGTTAAGTACCTTGCTCAAGGGTACAACGGCAGTGTCCTTACCCGGGAATCGAACCTGCGACCTTTCGGTTACAAGCGCAGTTCCTTACCCACTGTGCCACACTCCGTCCTGATTATCAGTTCATTTAGTCTACTGGACGTGAAATAGTAACGTAGTGACAAATAAAATGTCGAAAAAAGTTTTAAGTACATCAAGAGAACAACGTGTTTGCAAGTGATTGCATTTTTCCAATTAATACTATTGGATACTGCTATTGATAACACTATTAAATATTAAAGGATTTAATAGTGAGTTCAAATGAGGAATTTACTGTATAATTTACACGTCGCTTTATATGTACGTAAATAAAGTGAATGTTGTGTCGCTAATCGTGGAGAGGGCATTCACAGTGAGCAGCACAGCGTGCTAACGCCCCTCTCTCTCCGTGTTCTAGTCGACACCACGCGCGTGGAGCTCAGGGGGGTGGACCTGGACGTGCCCGGCTCCGACTACATCAACGCCAACTACATCAGGGTGCGTGACCGTGACCGTGACCGCCCTCGCCAGCGCGTCTGACCGTGCGCCTTCGCGCGTGAGCGGCAGGAAGCTGACCGCCGCCCTTTCCCCTCCCCTTCCGCAGAGCAAGCAGGAGGAGGGCCACCTCGCGGACGAGTGCAAGGTCTTCATCGCCACCCAGGGCTGCCTGCAGAACACCGTCAACGACTTCTGGAAGATGGTGTACCAGGAGAACACGCATGTCATCGTCATGACGACCAAGGAGATGGAGAGGGGGCGGGTAGGGTCGCGGTCCTAGGCTTGTTATCTCCACCCTGGTCCAAAAGGAGTAAATTGGCCAATGTGACTGTCACGATAAATATATTTGTTATCGTCACGACTGAAGTTCTGCTTCACCTCACTACCTCTGCTTGTCAGAACTGCTTGCTGTTGGACTATTATGGGATGTTTATCTGTAAATGCCCCCCTTCCACCCACCCACAGAACAAGTGTGTGCGCTACTGGCCGGATGTGGACGGCACGAAGGAGTTTGGCGTGCTGACTGTGAGGAACTTGGCGGAGAGGCCGGCTCAGGACTACATTCAGAGAGAGCTGGAGATCACGTGCCTGGACAGGGTGAGGGTGCTCTCTCTCTCTCTCTCTCTGTGTTCAGTGCACATTGACCCAGGGTAGAAAACGGTATTGGGTCACAAGACACAGCTCAGAGGTCCTGTCCTCTCCACAGTGGACATGAGCCGGAGGATGTTAACCTGATTTTGCTCGCAGGATGAGCCGCCCCGGGCCATCTGGCACTACCAGTACCTGAGCTGGCCGGACCACGGGGTCCCGAACGAGCCCGGGGGGGTCCTGAGCTTCCTGGAGCAGGTGAACCGAGCGCAGGACTCCATCCCGGACACCGGCCCCATAGTGGTGCACTGCAGGTAATACCCAAAACCTTCTCTGCTCCACTTTTTTACCTTTCTGCACAGTAGTTATCATGCTTAGTGTTCTCTGACTACCACCCCAGGCGTGCTGCACACTTACTGTCATTATTCCTGTGAACAGAATGGTCCTCTAACAAAAATGAAGAATCCATTTCAGTTTCATTTCCCTTTTTTCTGTGTTTCTTCCAGTGCAGGCATCGGGAGGACTGGCACCATCATTGTCATTGACATCCTCATTGACATCATTAGCAGGCAAGGTAAAGACCCCCCCCCCCCCATCTCTTCGCTCCAGTCTACCCATTCCCAAGACACCTGTCGCTTTGGATGGAAGGCAAAGATAGTGTACTGCAAACAAGATAGTGGACTTGTAAATAACTCCCAGAGCAATTTGTACTGGTTCTTGTAAGCCGTTCACATGTAGCGCAGTGAGAGTAATTTGCTGTTAGCCTACTGTAGAGCAGATGTCTCCTTCTCTCGCATTTTCGTCCTTCGGTCTTTGACCCCCCCTCGGCCTTTCTCCTCCCAGGGCTGGACTGTGACATCGACATCCCCAAGACCATCCAGATGGTGCGCCGGCAGCGCTCGGGGATGGTGCAGACGGAGGCCCAGTACAAGTTCATCTACATGGCGGTGCAGCAGTACATCGACACGGCCCAGAAGAGGCTGGAGGAGGAGCAGGTACGGGAGCTGTGCACAGGACTTTTTCCTAACTTTCATATTTACCTGTTTTAATTTGGGCTAGTGTACATGCAAGAGATCTAACATACACACACGCAAACACGTATACATTATCTTTTATCTTTCTTTTCTTTTAACTGTTTTTGCATTGTCTCTTCCCTTAATGATTCTCTGTGTATCTCAACAAAGTACAAAATCAAATGTATTATTATTATTATTTATGTTTCAGAGAAATAAAACGAAGGAGAGGGAGTACTCCAACATCAAGTACCCACAGACTAACGCCAAGATGAAGGCCAACATGACCAGCTCACGATCCTGCTCTGCGTGAGTACAACACACACACACACACACACACAAACACATGCGTACACACACACACAACCACACACGCGCACACACACACAAACGCACACACAAACATCCTCACAAGCGCACACACACACGCACACACACACACATGCATGTCATGCACGCAAACTCTCAAATGAGTTCTACAATAGTGCAAAAATGTTTTCTGAACTTCTTTGTGAAGCGGTTAGGCATCATATAACTCCAGACAAAAATGCCTCCGTAAACACTATAATCAAGCCGTGACGCTGGGTAATCCGGAATCTTCCGTGATGGAGGACTCCTCTTCAGCCGCTGAGTTTGAATGCCTCTGTGACCGTGGCGGCTGTTTCCCCCTTACCCCCCCTTATAAAACGCAGGGTGCACGACGACTCCTCAGCCGTCTACGAGAACCTGAACATCAAAAACCCAAAGCCTGCTGGGAGCAGTAACACCAGGAGATGAGTCACGTGGGCGGGGCCACAGCCTCTCGGTGAGTGTCCTTTCGGAACCAGCGCCATTTTGGTGGCGGTCTGGCGGTTTCTGGTAGTGGTCTGGTAGAGCGCTGTGAGGGAATGTGCAGAGAGAATAAGACAGAGAGAATTGTCCTTTCCATTTCGAGACCAGTTTAAAGTGTATAATTGCATTACATTACATTTATTTGGCAGATGCTTTTATCCAAAGCGACGTACAATAATGCATATTTATGGTGTAATGACTACTTTAGTTATTCCTTTCCCTTTCCAGCTCACACACGCACACATGTGCATGTGTCTGGTTGTTTAGTACTGATGCAATTGTGCTTTAATGTGTGAATGTGTGTGTGTGTGTGGTTGTGCATGTGTGTGTGTGTGCGCGTGTGTGGTTGTGTGTGTACATACGTGTGTGTGTGCACGCGTGTGTGCGCGTGCGTGTGTGTGTGTGTGTGTGTGTGTGTGTGTGGTTATGTGTGCGTATGCGCTTGTGTGTGTGTTTGTGTTTGATTGCAGTAGAGGCAGTTTCGCAGTATGGAGATGGCATCTCGCTGGTTTGGAGGATCTTCTGGACTTATGGACTGCCAGACCCCAGTAAAGTGCAGCAAGAGCTGAGGACAGTAGGGTCCCAGCAGCCAATCACAGAAAGGAATGAGTCGCCCCAGCAACACAGCATGGTGACCGCCGCCCCCTCCCTTCACAGGGCACCTCCCTCCTGTCTGTCCATCTGTCTCCATCTCACTGGCTTGCGTTCGCAAATGAAGTGCCTATACTGCAGAACAATTTGTTAACCCTGCCCCAAACCGACCCTTCTTGACCCAAAAGCAAAAATCACAACAACAAAAAAACATACACACAACAAAAAGCTAAGCAGTGTAAAGAATAAGCTGTCTGTGTTTTACTGATCTTTAAAAATAGCCAAACTACTGGTTTATTCTTTTTTTTTTGTTGTATTTCTATTGAATGCTCTGTAAGTGGGGAAAAAATAGCAAAAAATATATATGATTATATAAGTACATTATAAATATATGAATTATATATGTATATTTGATATGTGTGCGTGCGAGGGCGCGTGCGCCTGTGTGAGTGTCTGTGTATGTGCGTGTGTGCATGTGTGTGTGTGTGTGTTTATAGTGATATAGTGTATCCTTGGGAAGCAAAGGATGAAGCATGGCTCTTTCTGTGTGAGTCGGCTCTGCCTAACTGACACATCTACTGTAACCAAAGACCTCTGGCTTGATAACCTCCAAATCCTGCTTAGAAACGTTTGGAGCAGAAGCACAGCAATTTGCACTTTTTTTTGCAAAGAAAAAAAAAAGAAAGAAAATGTAACAGTTGTAACATGTAGTAATTAATATGCCCAATAATCCTTGTGTGCCAGTTGAGTGTTTGTGTGTATGTGTGTGTGTGTGTGCGTGTGTCTGTGACTGGATGACTCTGTGTGTCTGTGTGTGTGTGTGTGTGTGTGTGTGTGTGTGTATTTGTGTGTGTCTGTGTGTGCGCGTGTGTGTGCCTGTGTGTCTGTGTGTGTGTGCGTGTGTCTGTGTCTGTTTGTGCGTATGCGTGTGTGTCTGTGTGACTGTGTGTGTGTGTCTGTGTGTGTATGTTTTGCAGTACTGTGGCAGTGCCTAGCTGCAGCTTCTAGGGAATTCTTTTTAGAGTTGCTTGATGCCCCAAACACCCCCACCTCTCGCTTTCACTGTCCCACGATATGTCCCCAGTACCACCTGCATGTGCCAGCTCAGTGCCCAAAGTGCAGCACAAACAAAATGGAACTTGGCTGGGTAGAGATGGTCAAATCAAAGTATGTGAAGTATGAGTCTTGGAGCAAATAGACCCAGTTATATTTTCTCTGTAGTATCCTGACATAGTAGAATTGAGGTGAGGAAATTTTCTTTTCTGTTCCAAATCTGACCGTACACTGCTTCAGCTATTACAGTGTTACATAGAGAGCATACGGTCCCGGAAAGATAATATCTGCCTTACTGCAGGTCTCCGACATCGCGGATGATAGAAGCTGGGTAGTTCAGCCCTAAACAGTCTCTCCTTAGTACTTTTGTTCAGTCATTTTTATACCTTCACTGCCCTTGTTTAAATCCATTTCTTTTCTCCTCTTAATTGTCAGTCTGATTATTGCAGGGGACTTATACAATGTAAGGTTATATAACTGTGTGTATATTCATCTGTGTACTCCCTAAGGAGGAAAACCTAGACGTGCCCTCTAAGGCAGATATCTAAAGAAAAAGTAAACCGAAAAGGTAATCCCTTCACGGGTATGCCCTGTGTGAATAATGTAAGATGACTCTGTAAAACGCCCTTGGTGGTACATCTGTTGCATGGTCTCAGTTTCCTGAGAAGCCAAGAGAAGCCTTTAAACCCATTCATATGGACAGATGGCCCTGGACGGCCCAAAATCAAGGAGCAGGATTTTTTTTTAGATTCTTTTTTTTTTAATTGATCAGTTACAAGAAGGCCTTTAATCCAAGATTGGTGTGCAAATAGGCGAGCAAGCACTGCTGAAGGTGTCAGAGAAACGGAGGAGGCCGTGCAAGGTCCTGTGAGGTTTCAGAGATCCCTGCGTCTCTGTTGGCTCAGGTCAAGTCGGTCGAGTGTCTTGTCACGTTAGAATGGGTTGTCATGGCTACACGTGTTGACAGTCTGCCGTCCCAGCTTTTTACATACAAGTCACAAAGCGTAGGAGACACATTGCGTACATTATGCTTATAGACATTATGTAGCAGCTGAGAGGGGGAATGGGGGAGAAGGGCCCACTGCCGCAGGGTCAGCTGAGTTGTGTGCAGCCCCAGGTGACTCTGTCTCGGGACACTGATCAGGTTTCTTACATATACATTCTTATTTGCGTTGGAGGCCATTTCATAAGGTGTTTCAGGTGTGAATTTGTTTTTCCACTTGAAGGTAACTTATGAATGTCAAAGGACTCTGAACTCCCATAAAATGACTGCAGTCATGTGATTTTTCAGAGTATCTGTGTTAATCTGTGCTATGGGAAAAAAAAAAAAAAAAAAACTTGCCTGGCAGGAATACTGCTCCTTCGCAGGAAGATTTTCCTCTCATTTGAAACAGGCGGTGCTTGGAACTGAAATGTACCTGAGAGCTGAACATATTTATCCAGGCCACAAAAACGTCCTTCATTGCAATCAGTCTTTGAAATGTATTGTTCGTCCGTTTCATAAGGTGGCTGTGTACACTGCACTCGTATGGTGTACTGGTGGTAGGGTATATTTACGATAAAGGACTGGTTAAGGTTTTTTTTTTGTTTGTTTGTTCTTTGAAATTTCAGCGTTCAGTACTGTGGACACTATTGAATGTGGAAGGAACCTTCTTACAGCCATATGACTTTTAAAAGAATGATATACAGTGGTGACTATTTCATATATTATATCTAAGTAACTTGATTTGTGTTTGCCTGTAAAACTGAATGTCCCCTTTGCCTATCCAAAGCCATTCCAGTGTTAGATGCAAGCTGGCCTTCCCTTGGGCTCATGTGAACCGTAAAACTCGAACCATGGCTAAAGCCTGGCCAGGCCTGTCCTCTGGAGGGTTCAGCTGGTGAAGTAGTGCACCAGTAAACTAGACAGGATGGAGGGAATCTGCCCTTATGCCCCCTCCACCCAAGGCTGCGTGTGTGTGTGCGTGTGTGTGTGTGTGTGTGTGAATTTGTGTGCGTGTGTATGTGCATTTGTGTGTGTGTGTGTGTGTGTGTGCATGCGTGTGTGCGCTTGTGTGCGTGTGCATGTATGTGGGGGTGAGGGGTACAAGACTCACAGGAATGCTATTGCCCTGGCCCATGTCTGGGTTGAGCTGAGCAGGTCAGGTGGTATTGCTTGTGGTATTGTTCTGCCCGTGGTTATTGCTTATTGCATTTGTGAATGTGTGTCATGACTCACTGAGTGTGTGTAGCCATTTCATGGGTACTTGGGATTTTGAGGGCTATCGCCTGTTCATTTTTGCCTGGATGAGGCAATTGACGTTGGTCTGGGCTGATTTTGTATCTTCCCAATTTTTTAATTGAAATTTTATATGAAATGTGATTTCTGTGATTAGCACTGCTTTTTAAGCAAAAAAAAAAAAATCTCTCCAACAAAATATTTTTCAGTTTTTTTTTTCAGAAAGTGTATGGCAGTGGGAGATTTTAAAAGATGAACTTAAACATTCTTTATTAAAGATACATCTTAAATTCAAAATAAGAATCTTAAAATGCTAACCATAAAATATTTTAAAGGAAAGTACGTTTCGGGGCTGGATGGTTTGTGCGAATCTTAGTTTAAATGGCCCATTATGAGCACTGTGACAGCATTGAGTAATGGAAACCTGACCGAGCAGCCATCTTCCTCCAGGCCTGTGTCAGAGAATCGCAGTGCTATGTCATTTCTGTACTAATTACTACTTAATGCTTGAATGTTATTATTCTATTGAGATTTTACCTTTGTGTGAATGGGAAGGTCAGGTTATTATAATGTTGGAATACATTATGACTTCAATACTTGAAATTTTGTCTGTGTTGGAACTGTTGAACCATAGCTGCAATGCGGTTATCTATGGCTACCAGAATGTTCATATCTGCTGTAAAAGATTCATTTGATTGGTCTGCGAGCTATATGCCTGTCAGTGTTGTACATTTAATTTGTAGTTTCTTCCTCTTTAGGTGTTTGCGCAGCATTTTAAATTTATTCAGTAAATTATCAATTCTGTATTCTGAATGAATGCTTTTGCCACACCTTTTAAAAAAATATTTTTGTCAATTAATTACGTGTGTGTAGAAACAGTAACCAAACCAAGTGTTTTGAAGACTGTCTTTTTTCATTTTTTTTCTGTTTCCTGTTGTCTCCTTGAATTTACTTGAATATGAAATATGTGATGATGTTTTTTTTTAATGGTTCTCCTCTATGGGTTGCAATATGCCTGTATTTGCATTGTGGTGTGCTGACCGAGTCTTCATCTTGGATGAAGACGATTTCCTTCTTGCACTGGCTAAGCCTAATGCCTTCTGTCTCAGCCAATACTGCTGATGCAATGACTTGTTGAAAAAATGTTAAATGAATCAATAAATGAAAACAAAAACGTATTACACAAATAATCGTAAACATAAATGTTTGTCTCATTCCACACGAAGTTGACTTGATATGCTTTTTATTTATTTGTTTTATTTTAAGGAGCGCTTCACACACACTTCAAGTATTTTTATTTATGATCGTATGACTGTCTCCCCATTATGTATTGCTGGTATAAAATATAATTCAATCCGCCACAAATTAGTTTGGCAGATCAATATCCATAAAATGCTAAAACCAGGTGCAGCTGTCCAGCTAAATGCTAAAACCCAAGTTTACAGAGGAGGTGCAAATACTCTGGTTTGTGTTATTTGCCTTGACTCTAAACTTTAAGAAATCATTGTTAAGATTTTTATATTTTCAATAGTAACAGTGATGAAAAATCAATACTAAATATTTAAATAGACTAGCCTGCCTCATCATATTAAGATGAGCAAGCACTTGTAAAAATACACATCCGCTTTGTGTGACAAATGTGCAGGTAACTTGTTTTCAATGGATTTCTGATAGCGGGCCATAAGAGGAAAGTTACATTTTTATTCACAACCAGTAAATGCACACGCAAACATGGGTGGGTCATTGGATGAGAAAAGGCTAAACTGAATGCACATGGGTATCTCCTTGGCGTGAACTCCTTCTGGTCCTAGATTCAGACAAGATCCATCCTGCATTTGAATTACAAATGAATAGATGTTACTTCATCAGTGCCAACCCAATCAGTATCTTCACTTGTGGTGATTGCTGGATGCAACGTACTGTGTTTGTGAAGGAGAAAATAAATGTAGAACTCCAATTTACATGCAACTTAAAATTAGAAGGACGAATTTTGATTGAATGCCCACCCGTATTTCATCGTAATCGTGTCCTCTGATTCTGTTCAGAAGCGTTATGTTGCTCTCTGGGGTGCTGTAGGAGGACGCCTCCCAGCCAGAAAAAGAGCTGTGCCTGAAACTGAGTGGGTGTCGACAGCTAGAAAGCTTGTTAAAGATCACCTCAGAATCGTTCTACAATTAGAGTTTTTTGATTTATGATCAAAATGGCAGCTTGCAAGATGATCGGTTCTAAAAGAAGATGGAAAAAATATCAACTCATCATTGATGAAGACAATTCTTGGGAGCCATTGTAGAGATACAATATATTTCTCTCAGAAATAAAAACAGTGAAAGATTTAACATGGAATATTATGGTATATTTTTTTTGTTTCATTGAAATATACCATATGTTTCAAAATCGCAGCATAGTCTCTATCTGGAATGGTGGCAGCTCAAAACTTTGTTGTGGACCAGAACTTTCATCACAGAATCAGGGTATGAAATTTCACCTGTTGCAAAATGTCTGTCTTTCTACCCAGCTTCCTGTGAGAGTTTCCATTTCCCAAAAGTGATATTGTCCTCTGGGACTTCACCTCAGGGGCTAATTATTTAACAGCTTCTTCGTTATCGTAAAGCGCAGATTGCGGGAAGACACGGGGAAAGAACAGAAAATAATTGCGATAAACAGCACTCTGGTTTAAAGACCAGAAAGTAGGCCAACATCTGAACAGCGCGGTCTAAAATTAGAACGCGGTTAAGGTCAGACTTTCGCTCTCTTTTTGTTTCCCCGTCCACGTTTACCTGAGAAACGTGTGCTGTAGACTTTGTGCACCTGTCAGCAGCACTGCCTGGAGGCCAGCCATCAGAGCACTGTCAACATCAGCTCTTTATCTCCAGCTATAAAACCTTCCCAGGCTGGGAATAAAATGTCACCAGGTGTGTCCTGCCGCAAAGTAAACATTTCCCCAGCAGGCTTACGCTGGTTACCCCCTGGTAAATTTTCTAATTTAACTCTAGTTTATTATTACATTACCGGCATTTTAGCAGACACTCTTATGCCGAGCGACTTGCACAGATTTTGCACTGCATTTACACTGCAATCCATTTATACAGTTGGATATACACTGAAGCAATGCATGTTAAGTATCTTGCTCAAGGACACAACAGCAGTGTCCTACCTGGGAATCAAAGACCCACGCCTTACCCATTATACTACACTGCCACAGTTCATATGCAATGTATATGCTGACACAAGGGGTGATACAGAACATTTTTGGTCCCAAACTTGCTTTTATTCCACGGCAGTCTTTCTGCTCTTGGAAGGTCGGTAGAGACCAGGTCCCTAGTACCTGTACCTGAGTAGGGGAATACACTTGTAAGGTAAGCTGTAAGTTGGCCTCCGAGTTTTGTGCAACATGCTATTCGTATTACTACTGGTGATAATAATGTGCCTATACACAGTGTGTGTTTATTTAGCTTATTTTCTGTCCGATAGTCAGTGGCAAATGTTCTGAGTGTGGTTTATATTATAATTATCATAACGGATTTGCGGTATTCGTAAATGTATTGTAATGCCATGAGTGTTATTATAAGACCGTCACAGCACTGGCTCTGAAGAAAAGCTCACTGGGCTTTGCCCAATGCAACAATGCACTGATGATTTCACATACCCCCCCCCCCCCCCAAGTAAAATAATACACTGAAATTGAATATTGAAAAAAAACACAAATATTTATTTTTTTTACATTTATTTTCCCATATTGTATGGCAGATGTTTCTTGGAATACAATATCAGTGAAATGTGCATAGTATTTGTCCAAGGGTTTAGGTTTTTTTCAGCATGTGTGAGTGCCAGTGGCCCTCCAAAGGTACGGTGGTGCTCACCATACAAAGAAGTTGGCATCAACAGTGAGCTCACACTGATTCAGAAGGTGCTGGAGGAGGTCTGTCTGGCAATCTGAGGAGTGTTTGCCTCCATAGAGCGTGGGTGCACAGCTCTGGCCCTGGTCTGTGTGCTGGTGCTTGTTCCAACCAGTTACCTTGGTTTAGTTATATGACGGCTCTGTAAACTATGCTGGTTCACTCCAGTGCCTGAGCCCAGTAAACTCTTTAGTATACACTTGCAGTCTGTGGCCGTGGCTGTGGCTGGTGCTTGTACAAATCAAGATAAATATTGTGCCAATTAAATCATAAAGAGCAGAAGTTGGCACAAAATCCTGAAACGGATCAGCCCTTGTTGTGCACCCTGGCACAGGTGTTTGTTCCTGGCAACGTTGAGAAGATAAAATTAGAAACGGAATGTCTCTTTCTAGCACACGGCTCTATACCAGCGGAGTAACACTGATAAGGAAGTACGAATGGAAACTTAGCACCGCTTCTCTTGTTCATCACAGTTGCGCTGTTGGTAATAAATGTGGTTTTTTTCCCTCCCCTCTGGCCTTGTAGCGGTGCGATATGCAGCTAAGCGGCAGACCGACCGTCAGGCATAACACTGTGGCGGAAAGCTAGAACCGATTTGTGAAGACTGAACAGTCTAATCAGGTACTGAAATCCCCCTAACTGGGACAAGAAAAAAAACTCTGCAGACATTTCGATTTAACAGGACCAAGCTTGAGCCGGCTGGATTCGGCTTTACACGCTGAAGTACTTATTTTTTGCTGGTCTTTCTATTTTTTTTTTTTTCCTTCTGCATATTGCATTTCACCCACATTCATGCAGTGAATTGTAAAGCACTGTTCGTTTCTTGCATAGTTGCTCTGGAAATTTAAGACCTGAAATTTAACAACTTACAATTCCAGATTTCACTTTACATCAGCACATTATGCAATATACAATATGATTTAGCCCTCCCCTTGTAGTTCATGCAATATCATATCATATATGGATTTGTTTTCTTTGTAATTCTGTGGTAGCATTTGTTCACTGTGTGAGGTCTGGTTCTGGTGAAGTGCTTTCATGGCACCTGTTGAGTCTCGATAGGATTACATCGCCACTTCTCTCAGCAAAGCTCCTTCTTTCAAGTCAAGTGATACCAACTGCTTTACAAACAGTGTTTTCAGGGGTGTGTGATTACCATGTGCTTGAAAGTCTGTGGCCAATACCGTGAGACCAGAGCAATATCAGAGTCCGTTGGTCTTCTGGAATCCTGACTCTCCCTTTCTGCAGTAGTCAGGCTTTCCCAAACCTCTCTCTTTCTTTGTTTCTGTCTTTCTCTGTCTCTCTCCCCCCCCCCCTCCTCTTTCTCATGTTCTCACGCCTCTTGTGGAGAGCCCAGGTTTGGCTGTGGCAGTGGGGAGAGATGGGGGGGGGAGCGCTGTGAGCGCTCGTGAGGGTTTCGTCGCGTCCTTCCCTCGGCTTTCACACCGGCAGCTTCATGGGCGTGGGCGGGGCCGTGGTGGAGTGCAGCCCCGGGGAGGGCCGGCCGTCCCAGCACGTGGCGTTGCCGTCGGTGATGCAGTACAGCGGCCAGAGCACGATGCCGATCAGCATGGCCGCCAGCACCGCCATCAGCAGCAGCCGCTTCCAGTCCGCCAGGCGGCCCAGGGGCCCCGCGCGGTGGGGCGGGGCCAGCGCGGCGGCCCGCTCCTGCTTGCCGCTGCCGCCGATGTCGATGCAGATGCAGGTGGTGGAGCTGCCGGCGTGCGGCGGGCTGGAGTAGCACAGCTTCTTGCCCTCCAGCCACACGCGCTCCTCGCGCCGCTGGTGGGCCGGCAGCTGGCTCAGCACCTCCCGGCTGGTGGCCAGGGCCGGCGTGCCGCTCTGCGGGACCGAGGTCGGGTGCCGGCACAGGGGGCACGGGATCTCCCCCGTCTCGTCCTCCGCGGAGAGCGCCATCACGCGGGACAGGCACTCCAGGCAGAAGGTGTGCGCGCACTCCAGCATCTTGGGCGTCTTGAAGACGTTGTCGTAGGTGTTGTAGCAGATGGAGCACTCCGGCCTGTCCCGGCCCCTGTCCGCGTCGTCCTCCGACGGCACCACCTTCGTGTGCCACACCTGCGTCGCCTGCATTGTCTCCTCCACCTCCTTCTCTTCTTCTTTTTTCTCCTCCTTTCTTCTTTCCTCCTCTTTCCTCCCTTTTTGTTGATGTGTAGCCTGAAACCCAATTTTACAGATGCTTGAGTCACTGCATACAAATGTTGTCAATCTAACTGCTCTGTTCTTAGTTAAGCTAATTTGGCTCTTCATGCACTGCCAATGGAACATTGTTCCTCTCAGCAACCAGCAAACTCGTGATGTTCTCTGAGAGATGGAAAGAAAGCAAACCTTTATTTTTCTCTCCAAACTGTGAGGCAAAACTGAGTCTGAGCCTTGTGTGCTGTGTGCTGTCTATCACGTATCCCTACTCTCATCTCTTAAATCCCCAAAATTCTAATCATAATGAATTTTTGGGTCCCGCCATTGGCTAACAGATCCCAAACAGCTGATCTGATAAATCCAGTCAAGCAGCCTCCCCTCTCTCTCTCTTTATGTAACACAATTCAGCATGCGCTGTCCAGTGACGCATCATCATCACTATCTTATTTCATCACTATCCTAGTTTTTGGGTTATTACATGCGCGTGACTCAGCGTTTGAGTCCCACGTCATTCTCCTGCCCTCCTTTAACCTCCTAGTGACCAGCTGCAGGACTGCTTTTGTTTTTTTTGGGGGGGGGGACTTCAGACAGAGCAGGCTGTGTGTCTCGTTTCAGGCCCACTTGCCAGACACAGTCGGCTTTGTCATTCGTCCTCTTTTACTTGCACAGTGTCCTTCAGAGAGAAATCAAGGCTTGGGCTAAGGTTGCTAAGCTATTGTCGCAGTCCATACAACCACAGTTATATCCGATGCGACTGTCGCTGCACTTGAAGTTTATGCAAAGGAATATGATGTCTTATCATATTTGCTGTCAAGTCTCTTTCTGTTCTTTTCCTCTTCAAATCAGAAGAGCCAATAGTATCGCTAAGTTGTAGCTGTTATCCACACATATCCAGGCTGGTAGCAGTTCAGCTGAAGTTTATACTTCCCAAATCAGGCCTAACCACGGGAATTGCACACCCTTTTTTGAAATGTTTTTTTTTTTTTTTTCCATGCCAAAGAGAACACTGCGTAAATTGCAGAGTAAATAAAAATGAGATTGCATAATAAGAGGATCGGACTATTTCTTCACTTCCTCCGGGAACATATAACGTATAACACCTTCATTACCATGTCATAACACAATTGTGCATCTTTTACAATCAGTCTTGCAATGGAGTTGTTGTAATTGTTGTTAATATTTTATTAAAAAATGAGGGATGGCATAGGGGTGCCAACCATGTATCGTAGCAGCAGAAACTGCATGACCAGTTCAATCTAAGAAACACATTGTGTTCAAATTTAGTATACTCACATTACTGTTCATTTGCTAGTGCATTCATAAACAAATATTGCAAAAGCACTTAGATTAACAAATTATTATGCTACTGAACAAAGTGTTTTCTGTCAGTATAATAACATCAGTTATGTTGTGATATAGAGATAATGATCAGTATATGCTCACTTGTATCAATTACTTCTTGTAATCATGCTATTAGAACCACTTTTCTGCATTGAACTTTGTGAAGCACTCAACTGACGATGACGCTCTTGCCTGAATCGCATCTGTCCAACATCTATCTCTGTGCGAGCCTGGCCAGTCAGGTAGGTTTGTAAATTAACTGCCATCCTTTGGTACCTGCACACTTATCTTCCTGCGTGAGGTTGGTTTTGCATGCTGGGTCATGAGCACTAACTGCACTGCCCCAGATGATTTGCATCAGAGGACTATTGCTTTTGCTTGTCTTTTGGGCTTCCTTCAACGGCTGATTGGAATACAGGAGCCATTTTCTGCCCCTCGCCAGTACAGGGAAAAGCCGAGGGTTACTGAAGACATGCAGCTCGTTCAATACTGTGAAGAACGCACGCGTGTGAGGTACCAACATGGACGCTTGGTAAGAACAGTCTGTTAACGTGGCACAAGTTTCAAAGTGACAGTTCACCAAAAATTGATGCAATTAATAATTGAATTCAAATTTGTCATTTTCTTCCAACATAAGGTGATACTCATCCAAAGAAGAGTCTTAATGAAAATGTGATGTCTAGCATTGTCAGCATCTTTGTCCGGAAACAATGGGAGCCTACACACAAATGCCTGAAATAGCGTGCCAATCACCCCCCCACCCCCCACCCCAATTTCTAATCATGCTAACAATGCTCACCATTAGATGACTCAACCCATGAACCAAATCTGCTTTGGTTGTGTTGTGCACTGTACTGAAAAATATTTACATAGATTTTGGGAGAAGTATCTCTCTAAATGCATGCAGAGCCTCTCTCTGCTCTGCTCTGCTCTGCTGCACAGTGTGGCTGGTTGTTCTCACTTCTAGCGCTGTTTGCTTGGCATTCCTGGAGTGCCAGTGTCCATGCCCGGGAGACCAGAGGCCCTGCCATGGGGGCGACGTAGCTCAGGAGGTAAGAGCGGTTGTCTGGCAGTCGGAGGGTTGCCGGGTTCGATCCCCCCCGCCCTGGGCGTGTCGAAGTGTCCCTGAGCAAGAAACCTAACCCCTAGTTGCTCTGGTGAATGAGAGGCATCAATTGTAAAGCGCTTTGGATAAATGCAGTCTATTTACCAGTCCATTTACCCTGGGGAGCCAGGCCAGGGAGCCCTGAAGCACGGGTGCTGCTGTATTTCCTACAGTCACAAGTGCGTCATGTCTGTAGTGGGTCCAAGGGGGTGTTTTTTACAATGCCACGGCCTCAGGGCTTTTAATATAGCGCTAGTGCAAAAAGAAGTTGCTAACGTTAATGAAGCTTTGTGCTCTATTGGGATGTTTTTGGTGGCCGATGAGGCTGCAGAACAACAGTCAGAAGTACTAGAGCCTGGGGCTGTTGAACTATACTAGGAAGTTTGAGTTTACCGCTGTAATACCGTGTACTGGAATTTAGTGTGAGGTCATAAAAACACTCGAAGTAGACAAAAATGCAATGGCACTTGGTACCATGGCCGTCATCATCAGATGATGGTCTGATGATCTGATGATCTGACCACCCTCTGCTGAATCAGATGGGTGCTTGCCATGGTCTCCCATGCCCAGCAAATGCAGCGTGCAAATCCAAATGCAAATGCAAATGCAGCCCCCCTCTGTGTTTCTGGGACCTCTGGCAGTGTGCGAACAGTGCTAGGACATACAACCGCACACCTGAAGCTGAGCTGAGGCAGGAGCCGCGGGCCGGGTGGAGGGGGAGGGGGCTGAGATCGCTAGCGGCGTAATTTTCTCTAGCGGCGCTAAAAACAAGTGGGACCGGCCAGGCAAACAGGAAGTAGCTGTTGTCAGCGGGAGAACAAAGAGCCATGTGACACCACCAACGCTGCTGCCTCACTCCAGCTCAGCGAATCGTGATCCTGCTCGGTCTCTGAAGGCAGCGGCAGTCACTCTGGAGAGGGTGGAGGGGGTGGGGGTGGGGGGGGGGGTTGCGAGGGGGTGGTGGGGGATTTGAAATGTTTGTTTTGTGGCAGTGTGACTGAGGACAATGAAGTTGTAGTTGTAAAAGCAGGCGCTCGTATTTTGATATTTCGCGAAGCTGGTGGCTGCCAGCAGGTAGTTGCTGCGACTGTAGAGCACCCCTGCCTGCCTGTGCATTCCCGGGCTCAGTCTCATTACACTCTTTCAGCTTCGGTCAGAGTCCGGTGGAGGGATATATAAAGCACCAGGAGCACAGGTAGATTATTAGCCCCATTTCACATTTATTGTTTTCTGGCCGTCCCAATAAGAGCGGCTGCAGCCGGCTGTCCCCTTTTTCAGGAGCTCATTCTTTATCAGAATTGACCTATTTTTCTAACTAATACTCCTAATAACACACAGAAGTTTGACCTGCTGCTATCTATATTATTTATTGGCGCCTTTTTATGGTTTGCAGTGCCATTTCCTCAGCCCATTTTTGCACAAGTATTGTTCCTTCTTGCAATGTCCCAATTTTATTGGCAGATGTAAAAAATAATTTATTTTACAAGTTTTAATTGTTAACATTTAGGAATCTAAGAGATATAATTAAGCTGATTAAATGGAATGACCTTTCTTCAACATTTTGATTTATGTATATACATACATTTTATACAACCACACACACACACACAAATATGTGTGTACTGTATACGTGCATCTGTCTGTCTGTCTGTGAATTGTTTGCCTATACATAATCAACTCTGATTCAGCCTTACTGTGTTCCATTATGCAAATATGTTCAGGAGTTGAACGAGACTGGACCGAACTCAGGTAGACAAGCCGATAGCTGCGGATCCTAATCTCTGGTCTAACAGAACTGTGACAGCTGAGAATCCTACCTTTTGAGGAGTTCTTCAGTAAGTCCTCGGTCCCGCTCCCTCTCGCGCGGAGATGAAAACCTCTCTGTGGCCGTCTCTCCCGGTGTTGTGCGCCGCTGGAAAAGTCCGCCACACAGGTGCTGCTGCTGCTGCTGCTTCTCCTCTCCTTTGTTTCAGCCCCCGAGGCTGTGTTTTGTTTGGAGAGCACTTGGGGTCTGGGTGTGGTGCCACCGCCAACCGTCCCGCTCGCTCAAAAACCCGAAGTCGCCTTTTCACCTGCCTGTTGACAACGCGCAGGCTTTTCAGCCCTCTGTATGCAAATGACCCCTCGCAGGCAGGGAATGCTGGCGTGTAGGGAAAAAGGGGGGAAAGGGAGGGAGGGGACAGGAGAAGGAAGAGGGAGAAGGAGAACGCATGGCTTGCTGCACACACAAACAGACACACACACACACGGACACACACACGCACACAGGTGTCTGCCCACTCACGTTTAGGCTCGGCAACGTATTGTGTTTGACAGCACTGACTTGGCGTATGGTGATACTGATATCAAACACAAAGTGGTTTTTCCCGAATGAGAGTGGGAGTGGCTGTGAGGCAGTCACCTACAGTAAGCACTTTCCAAACATTCTTTTGTGTGTATGCATGTTTATGTGGATGTGTTTTAATATGGTGGTATAATCTAGGTATACATATTATGAGAAGTGAAATTACTGTGTTGCTATAGCTACAAATTGTTTAGTAGATGCAAGCTGAAAACTTAGCAACTGAACATTTATTCAGTTGCGTACCACATGCAGGTCCATAAGGTTTGTATGATTGGTTCGGTTGCTTTGTTTTGCATTGTCAAACGAATGGTACCGAAACAAAGCAACAAACCAAAAAAACGAAGAAAGGAGTAAAATTCAACAGGAAGTGTTATTTTTTTCTGCTCAGGTGTCTTTTTGTATTTCCCAGACTTGTAACAATCAACACAAATGTAAAAATTTTTCTCTTTGGGGGGGTGGTGTTGGAAGGCAATACCTGCATAGTCAATATATTGATCATTTCCACACCCTTTGTCCAATAACTCTCCTGGCTTTCATTCTATTAGACCAACACATCCTGCTGTGACACATTTGTTCAGCTGAACCACCTTTTATTGTGAGGAAGGATCGGAAAGGTTGGAGCATCCCATCTGCTTTAGGTGCAATAATGAGTTGTTTACATTCTCCAGTTTCTGTTGGAGCTGACTCCAACTGGTCCGTTGTTAGTGGCTTTCTGTTGAGTTTTGAACCAATTACTTGCCATGCTCTGACCTACTGATTGCGGCTGCTACTAGTTACTGAATAACCACTGTTGCACTTCCATATCAACAAAGATATTCATCAGGAGTTTGAGGGGGAAGATTTGAACAGAACCAAACTTCCTTGATGAGTTGTTACAGGAATACCTGGGTTCCGGCCATAAATGGGTTCACATTTTTTTTTTTTTTTGAAGAGAGGAGGAGTAAAGTGGTAGATAACTAAGAGGTGACTATGGCAAAGCCAGCACGTGATCCAAGACTACACCTATGCATCCATATCTCTGTGTAATTAAGGACAAAAAAACAGCAATCTTTATTTACCTGCCCACTTGCCACAGCTGGAAGTGATAAAGCAATAGGTGACAGGGAAAAAGACACTTTCCACAATATATCCAGTACTTTGACTGCACAGGATGAAAGCGTAGCGATGCACATATAAAGTTCATATAATGTGACATCAATGACATCCTTATTAGCTTTCAGTATAGCCAAAGTTCACTTGTTCAGAAGTGTTCCTGGAACTGCATAGTGCAGAGTACAAATGAAGTGGCTCACTGGGAATAAGACTCCCCTGTCATTGACGGAGAGTATGCCAGGTGCTACTGAATGTAGTGGAAGAATGGTAGATCTGAAATTAGGAATCGTTACACATGAAAATAATTGTCCAACGCCACTCTGAGTGTCCCCCAATGAGTACTGTGTGACTCTTAGCCTAGCCTCAGGTTGCCAAGTTGAGATATCTTGCAGTAATGAGAATAATGAAGTTTCTCTGCCCCCCCCTTTTATGCAGCACCAACATGTTAAAAACATCTGTGACTCAGAGCTATATAAGTGTTCATAAGCGTACATGTAATGTAATTCAGATGGTTATTACAGTGGATTCTGACAGAACTTGGATCATACATGTTGAGGCTCTCAGGGATTCCTTGTGTCACTTGTGCAGGTAACATTGACAGGTTCAAAAGCCTTATAGGAGTGACATAACGAATGAATAAGTGCATTGCTTAAAACAATAATGATGTCATTAGAGTGAACCATCCATCCATCCATGATTTATACCTGCGTATGGTTAGTGCTGGACGTGCTGGAGCCAATCCCAGCATGCATTGGGTGAGAGGCAGGAATACACCCTGGAGAGTTCGCCACTCCATTGCAGGGCACACAGACCATTCACTGACACGCTTATACCTAGGGGCAATTTAGACACTCCAGTTAACCTAACCTTTGGACTGTGGGAGAAAATCGGAGTACCCGGAGGAAACCCACACAGACACGAGTAGAACATGCAAACTCAGAAAGGCCCGGCCAGGGTTATTCAGCAAACTGTATTTATGTATTTTGGTTTCTTTTGCAAACTGTTTGTTTATTCTATTTATATCAAACACTGTGGACTTTCCCACAACGTGACTCATTCCCATTTAACACTGGCCTATTAGGGATGCGGATATTTGTGCTGATCTATTCTGTATAAAGCCTGCCTGGTCTGTACTGTTGTTATGACAGTAGGCCCTTCTGCCCTTCCATTCTTGCCACGACTGACGCATGTTTTTTGTGGTTGCAATGGACTTTAAGAACAAATTCTGTGTTATCTTTGAAATTAAAATTGTGATGTGCAAATTAGCACATCAAAAGGTTTTCCGTGTTCTGTAGGCCTAACGACTGAATCAGATACAGAATGGCAGGCAGACAGACTAGTTAAACCACCTCCTTTAAAGTGTCAACTGCCAAAATCAGCTCTATTGAAATACAATGCATTGAAATGCATAAGCGATAACAGGAGCCAAATCAGGCTTAATTGCATAATTAATTGCTAATCCTGGTTTGATACTCCATTTCCTTGAGTTCTACAGTAGTTGCATGAACAACAAAGTGAACATAGGTGGAACACAGATACCTAAATGAGCGAGTTACCTGCTAAAGTGAAAATTTCATTTTTCAACACTGAGATAAAATGACACAGTGCTATGATACAGTCCTATTCTAACTTAACGGGTTAAATGAATTTGTTACGAAAGGCTCTGAAGTTGATTGAGCATTAAACATTCAGAGAAGTTGGGATGTCTAACAGTAGAGGCATGGTATTGAAAAATATATCTGGGTCACAGACCCTCCGGTGTGGGTTAAACAAAGGGCTGGTGGTGGAGATACTGGGACTTTTATGAGGGCCTGCTATTATTGTCCGTGGTAAGACGGGTCAAAGTTAAGTTTTCGCACGTTATCAGTCGAAGGGCAGTCACGTTTGCAACTGCCCCCTGCTTTTCGTTTGTGCCATTTTCCCGGGTGCGGTCACAGAACACTCTTTTCGTCTGATACAGAAGGACCAGAGAGACTCATGGTATTTGGTGTTCCAGGTGAATTGAACAAAACGTGAACCTTGCCCAGATAAATACGGGTACATTTTTAAGTAGGCCTGTGTTACATAGTAAGGGAGACTATTAGCATCGTATAGTGCCCCAGATAATTGCATTTGGGAAGTATGGTTATAAATAGATGTATGTATACAATTATAAATAACAGCAACACATATTACAGTGTCAAGATAATGTACACATTGGCTGTTGC
The DNA here is from genome assembly GCF_018555375.3 of Anguilla rostrata. Taxonomy (NCBI): domain Eukaryota; kingdom Metazoa; phylum Chordata; class Actinopteri; order Anguilliformes; family Anguillidae; genus Anguilla; species Anguilla rostrata. Next base: position 32,421,884 of record NC_057945.1, read on the forward strand.
TGTTATCTGCTAGTCTGTTGGTAGTAAGTATGTTGGTCACACGCTTTCCAGGTGAAGTATAGCAGTGTTCCCTGAATAGCAGTAAGTACTCAGATCTCAATGCCTTCTCTCAGATCAAGTCACATATTGTCACTTTATGTTTGCATACAAGTTGCATATGTGATTTATTTTGGGAAAGATTCATGAGTTGGTCTGCAAAGGCAAGGCTACAGATGGATTTTAACCCCACTGGGTTAGAAATCAAAGGCAACGTGATGGATGTCACAACTAAGCTGGTAAGTGCAGAACGGTGCAGAATATTCACTACTGACTGCAATGACACAATAATTGACATTGAACCCTGTACCCCCCCCTTTCTTTTTTATGTTGTCCTGATCAAACCTTTATCTGATATTGACAACATTCAGGAGATTGTCCAGAAGTTCTCTGATTGGCTGACCAGCTTCAGTCCAACAGGTCAACAATTTACCTTGTCCAATCCCCCGCATGCAAATGTCAAAAACAGACCTATATGTAAGTGTAAAAGTGGAACAAGGAAGTTAAAATGTATATTGGTGGAATTACATATTATCTAAGATAAGATTTGTTGAAGTTATACGTCAGTCAGCCCTGTTTATCAGTCAGAACATATTCTCACGTGTGCCATGTCATATTTGAATTATTATTATTATTATTATTATTATTATTAGTAGTAGTAGTAGTAGTAGTATTTATAATATTGCATAATATTACTAGATACTGTGATTGAGGGGACTATTAATTCCTCACAGTTTAGAGTTTGGTATTACCTTTGTAATGAGTAATGAAAGAGAAAAATTATGCTTTTTCAGTTATACAACTATGTTTTTTATACTATAGGTTGTCAGTCACACATATTAACAAAATATATTAAACTAATTCAGGAGAAACTAAAAATGAGGATTGTTTAATATAATGTATAATAGTTTTATTTTTATACATACTGTATTAACATTTGTAAATTGTGGGCAATGGCAGGTTAGAATTAAGTGATCCCTTTTGCAAAAAGTCATTTTGTTACATTTTGTGTCAAATCCTATGCTGTGTCATTATTTTGAACTATGTCTTCGTATTGCATGTTCTATAAGTGCATAACCAAAAATATTGGTTTGAACCAGATTTCAGTTTGTCCATTGTGAGCCCATAGCTGCATGCTGTGAATATGTACATTTATGTGAGTATTCCGCTACAGTCCATATTAACGCACACAAAAGATATAATGGATAATGGTGTTTTACTAGACTAGAAATGTGATATGCTGTAGTTTCACCAGGAACTAGGTGTCCCAAAAAAACCAAGAGAAGCTCATTCATGCTTTTATTTCCAGTAGGGCGGACTGCTGTAATGGTCGCTTCACTGGACTTCCCAAAAAGACCATTGAACAGCTACAGCTCATTCAGAATGCGGCTGCTAGAGCTTTATCCAGGACAAAAAGAACAGAGCACATTACTCCAGTTCTAAAATCTTTACAATGGCTTCCAGTTAGTTACAGAATAGATTTTAAAGTCCTGCTACTAGTCTAAATCACTGAATAGTTTAGGCCCAGAATACATATCTGCTATGTTTAAAGAGTATAAACCAAGCACAGCTCTTAGATCCTTGGACTCAGGTCAGCTAGTAGAGCCCAGAGTCCAAACTAAACATGGTGAAGCAACATTTAGCTGTTATGCTGCAGGCAATTGGAACAAATTGCCAGAAGAACTTAGATGTGCCCTAAATGTAGCAATTTTTAAATCCAGGTAAAAAAAATTTTTTTCATGTGCCTATGATTGAACTCTAAAACTTGCACTCCATGCTTACTGCACTTTAATTGTGGAAGTAGACCTCTAGTCATTCCCGATTTTTTAAATATTTAAATTATTTTATTTTATGTACTTTGTACTTTCTTTGTTCCTTTTGCTTTTATTTATGTAAAGCACACTGGGTTACCTCTGTGTATGAAGTGTGCTATAGAAATACATTTTGATTGATTGGTTGATTGATTGATTGACTGATTTTGATTGATAGGAGCAACAGGTGCACAGAAAGGCTAACTGGTGGCTTGTCTGTGACTCCCAGCTGTTCTAGGATGTGCTGACTTGGTTGATGATTGGCTAAAACATGAGCATGAGGCACATTGGAAAGAAGTCTGAAAAGGTGCAGGTGTGAGAGATGTTATACCTGGCTGTGCACTTGTTCAATGAAATTGACAGGTGCTTGTGTATTGTGTTGGGTAGTCCTATATTTAGACAGTCATTTTAGACAGTATGGTTCTCGAAGCACTATGCCATAGTGCAACTGATTTGGAAGTTTTACTTTTTTAATTTTTATTTTCACTTGGAGGAGACGGAGATTCTGGGAAACAAGTGTTTATTTTTAAACGTGTTATATATTTTCTTCATTGCCATATAAATGGGGCAGATTGTATTTCAATAAAGCAGCTTTTGGCAGTTGACACTTTGAAGGAGGTGGTTTAACTAGTCTGTCTGCCTGCCATTCTGTATCTGATTCAGTCGTTAGGCCCACAGAACATGACGTGCTAATTTGCACATCACAATTTTCATTTTAAAGATAACACAGAATTTGTTCTTAAAGTCCATTGCAACCACAACCAACATGCGTCAGTCATGGCAAGAATATATAAGGGCCTACTGTCATAACAACTCAGTACAGACCAGGTAGGCTTTATACAGAATAGATCAACACAAATATCTGCATCCCTAAAAAGACAGTGCTGTCATACATACACAGAGAAGAGGTACTCATTGTCCAGTACTCTATGACATTCTTTCTGTGAACAACCCTTTTCAGACTACTGGTGGATAAACCCAGACTGCAACAAGGATATTCTCAAACCTCTCAAAATTGTTGGCAGTTTATCCTGAAGCCAGTGATTTTCCGGAAGTCCAAGGCTGGTGGGAGGAGCCACCTCCTTGTTAGAGGAGCTGATTGGGTGGAGTTAGTTTAATTTGGCTCACCTGTGGTTGATCAGGCACAGGCCTTAAAAGCCTGACTTTTGATTTGCTCACTTGGCAGAGAGTGGCATTGCTTGTGGGGGTGTTGTCAGTGGCTCCTGTTACTATCTGCCTGGTAATTTGATAAGTTGTAAGAGGTTTTAGAGAATGAGATTAAGTGTAAGGAGGAAAACCTGAAGTTCAAGCTTACAACATAGAGGAAGATGCGCTGTTAAAAAAATCAAGTAGATGAGAGACTTCACACCTGACAGATTTCAGTTAAACAGAAGGTTTAAAAGTTAGAGATGCGGTGTACAGGTTTTTTTTGTGGAAGCTGAGTTTTATTTTATTGATTTTTAGTTTTCATTTCCTCCTGATATCCCTATATCAGTGGGTACCTCAGTGTCTTATAGAATCACTCCTGTCAGAATCACCCCAGCCTTTTGGTTAGTTCCCCATGGGGCAACTCAAACTGCAAAAATTGCTGTTTTGCTCTACCCCAACTAAGCAAGGGAAGGTAACATCATGCAGAAAGACAGAGAAAAGAGAATTTAAACTTCAAATACATGTTCAGTGAGCAATGATTGTTCTTTTTTTTTTTTTTTTTTTTTTTTCCCCAAATAGGACAGACATTAGCCTGGCAGTTCATCCTAAACCAGATTTGACTCCAGTTCCCAATGCTAGGCTCTTTTGTTCCCTCAGGATGTCAGCTCACCAGTCTAGATGTAAGTCTGCAAGACTGAGGAGTAACTCTTTAGTTCCTAAGGACACTATGCGCCAGCAGTGACCATTCGAAGCCCATGACTCATTCCAGGGAGTACATTTAAAGCAATTTCTGTGACCTACCCTTTAATCGAAATTTCACCTGAGATGTGTGTGAAATATTTTTTTTTAATTTTGGAAAAGTTTGGGAAACACTTGGGCCATCAAAGTGGTCATGACTCTCCACAATCTTTTTTTATATTTTTTTTATAAAGAATTGGTTTTCAAGAGTAACTACCATTTAACTTATTTCTCTGTATGACTGCTGTGAGCTTGTGAAGTTAGTGGGGGGGAAAGGCATGGCATAGAGGAGTGTCTTTAAATAATTACTGTTAAAATAAAATTGCAATTTTAGAAATCCATAAATTAATATAGGATTTGCCATCACTCCTCACATTACACAGCTTTAGCATGTTCTCATGTCCTCACTGAACAAGGCCTTTATTTATAAGCTGTATATTTTATATTGGTGGATTTCAACACTAATACCTGAAGTTAAAAAAAACATTTTCACAATGACTAAGGGAGATTTTAAACCTGTTTTCTCCTCAAGTGTGTACTGGGTTCTGACTCAGCTCTAGTTTAAGGAGGTGCACTGTTGAATGAGCTGCACAAACCTTTCTGCCAAACAGCAGAAACGTGATGGTCAAGCTCAGATTGAGCTGGCTTGCAACTGCGCCTGTTTTTTTATGACCTAAGAATGAAGCGTCACTACGCTGTGCAGAAGTACTAAATGCTTATGAAGGTGGAACACTTGGCACTCTGTCCTTTTGGTGTTTGGCTTCAACAGAAACAATTCATTTAATTATACCAACCAAATTCTCATACTAGAGACCCTTGGTATAACATTCACTTTCCCTGTAGTTCGAAAGGTAGCAACTAATGTCTCTATTCTGATAGATGAAAGGTCTTTGGTTTTAGCTTATATTTGAGTATGATGAAATCACTAGCGCTAAGCAAGAAGGTATGCTAAATGTGTTACAGCCAAGGAATAAGGAAGAATGTTTCCTTCCTTATTATCTTGCTTAGTGATTCAGAGAAATATTTGTTCTTGCTTTCTGGCTGTTTTAATCTAAAGCCACAAGTATGGAAACCAGGATCTAGATGTAGTCAGTTTAACGGTCTGTCACACCTTATCTAGACATACGTCATAACTGAAAAAAAAAAAAAACGTCATGGATACTGATGACCCCTTTGTTCTGTCAGCATCAACCAGAACAGTTTCTACACTACAACAAAGGACTGCCACGAAGCCCTTGTAGTCTCCACATTCTCCTGCTATTGCCTCATAGGTCCCAAGGCAAGCTCTTCTTACTAGCCATTGCCCAACTGCACCATTTTATCACAACTGGCTTTCACAACTGGTTTCTCAGAAAAGGTGGTATCAGCAGTGGTATCGGAGAACCTTGCGTGGATTCGGTTGTTCAGTTGAAGCCAGATTAAATCACTGCCCTGGAATGCTGATGGAGTGGACTGCTCTTACCTGGGAAACCTGCTCAAGCAGCTTTTTGTGTGAAGTAGGGGGGGCTTTTTCATTCCCCCACAATCCTTTGCGTTGGTGCCATTTGTTAGGAATTGTCACATTTATTTCTCTCCCGTGTATGAGAGAACGGGAGCCTTCATGCGTAATTAGCTAGCATTAAACAAAGTGGGAAAGACACTTCTACAGTATGATTACATGCAGCACTGACACACAAAAAGAAACAGGCAGTTGGAGTCACAAAGCTTTATTGTCTTTTCTCCTCATATTCACATTAAGCCATACGAACTTAAATTCGGAATCGTTACATAGAAAATACAGTCGGTACAAAACAGAAAATACATACACTGTCTGTATAAAACAGTATGTACAATATGTACAGGTTTAAATTGCTGTACAACAGCCATTATATCATGGGCTTTGAATAAATACTGCACGTGGGCACAAGACCATTTTGCCAGCCAGTAGTAACATTTCATGGTGCAACTGGCATACAAGATGTGCACAGCCTCAGAAACTACGCCTTGCTTTTCAACTCTTTCTGGATCATGCAGTTCAAAAAATATTCTGGCTCTTGCCCATTGGCACACAATTCTACACAGTTCAGAGTGGTTGTCGAGTTGTCAATTCTTACCACACCCACTAACTTCACTCCTACATCAAAAACAATACAGCATTAAACCAAAATAACTGCTGAACATTTTCAAAATGTCCAAGGACAATGGCAGAGAGAGAGAAAAAAACCCATCCTCCCTGTGCAGCTACAACTCAAGTATACAATTTCCAGGAAAAAGGTATGAAGGATCCATTCATCAGGACACTTGGCACCACAAAAGCAGTCAATATATGTGCACTTTCACCTCAGGCAAATGTTCATTTGGCAACTACAGTAGACACTTGCCAGTCTTGTCTACAAAGATGAAGTGTGATGCTTTGAGCTTTCACTTGAGCTTTCCGATTTTAAAGACTACTTACAGCTACGAGTGAATGCTGAAATCAAAAAGGTGCTTCTCAAAGACTGTTACACATTTCATAAAACTCAATGTAAAAAGTAGAGGAAATCTACAGTATTGTTTACATTCACCATGAGTCACAATTTCTAAACTTCATTAACATATCTACAGTCAAGGATAGCTGATTTCCCACTGGTTTTGTTGCTTGTTAACAGTAAGACTATTCCCACTCACTTTCAAGTTCACTTTGGGATATTTTGACACATTCATGTGTGAACATTTAAACACACGACAGCTAAATGAGCCGGTGGATGTCTACATGCGTATGTTCTGACGGAATGGAATTTTCCCAAATGCATTATGGGGAACTGGAACTACAAGACTGAACTGTCAGGCATAGTGGTTGAATTTCACCAGTTCTTAGGTGTCCTGGTAACTCTTCTCATGTTTGTGAATAGCATCCTTCACTAGTTTCCCTGAGAACATATTACACTCCATACTACATACAAAGAATGCAATGTCATTGGGTATTCTTCATTTTTCTCAATATCCAAGTTGGTCTCTTGCAAGGTCAGTTGAGGATTGCTGCTAACTGATCTGAGAAATGCTGGGTTAAAGCAAATGTTAACATCTGTACGAACATCTGTTGCAATATGCCACTTCTCACAAGAGTTCACCAAGTGAAGGACTACTGCAAACTGTGGCCTCATTTAAAAGCTGTGACTGCGCATGAAGTTTCTAACTGTTAGCACATGTTCTCATTAAAACTTCGTGATTTATTTTCCTCTCGATGCTCTTCTGTGCTCTTTAATTTAATAATAGGTGCCAACCAGCTCTCTTGCAGTGTCAAAGTCTGGAACATGACCGCACGCTTGTACCCAGTCTAAAGCAATCACTGCATACATAAAAGGCCACCGTGACATTTGGCATTTTTTTCCCAGTCTTAGGTTGACCAATTGGTGTGTTTACAATCTACCGACAGCTCAGTTTTTTTGGCATAATACTCCATACAATAACGCAAAAGTACCAAGACGAAATAACATAAATACAGGGAAAATAAATTAATCTCATAAGAAGGTATTCAAATTCAGTAGTGGCATCCCAAGATTGCTTTAAGAAAACAACACTTCACCCCCAAAAGCCAAAAGCCCTCTGCCCCCAATTATCAAATAATCAGCTGTACATGAGTATGTGTTTATATCAAAAGAGAAAGGGGACCCGGTCCAGGTCCAGGCTGAAGTTTCGGGTGGGACGGGGAACGCTAGCCTGTTCCCAGGCAGACGCTACAGGGCAGCCTGCAGGAGAAATACGTACGCTACGCTAACAGTGTCCGAAACGGGAGGACGGCCCCCCCAGGGACCCCCCCCAGTGAGCGGGATGGCGCGGGTCCCGGGCAGGCCTGTCTGCACGCGCTCACACGTTGCTGACCTTGGTGACGGCGGCGGTGGAGATGGTGGCGGCGCTGGACGCCGCCGTTGCCGAGGGACGCTCCCTTCTGACGTACCGGGGCTTTCTCACTATGGACAGACAGACAGACAGAAAGACAAACGGACAGACGAACGGACAGACGAACGGACAGACAGACAGACAGACAGACAGACAAACAGACAAAAGACAGACAAACGGACAGACGAACGGACAGACAGACAGAAAGCAGGAGGCCAGATGAGACCAAAGCAGTTGGATTTAACCCCTTAAATGCTCTGACATTCACACCCTCTCCGGTTAGATGGGGACCAGGGAGCAGACAGGACAGCCACACTGAAACTCCTCATGCACTGCAGTCACACTCAGTCTGCCGTTCCCATTTGAAACAGCTTCTGTGCTTCCCTCAGCATACACCTTACGGCACGTTGACACGGACTCCCACAAAGTAAACAGTCCCTGTGTGATGGATGGGGCCCTGTCATTGCTAAAGAAGGGAAAAATGAACGACTAACGTATCCACAGACTGCTGTTTGTTGCCAGCACTTCTAGTGTATCTCACCCAATATGTGTAGCCACACATGCAACCTTCCCATATCCACTCCAGAAAAGATGCATTTGGATTAAATTGTGTTCGTGTAAAGCAGCAATTTTGCATTAAATCAATCAGTCAATCTTTATTGTCCCATTTCGGTTTGGTTTGGTTTGCAGCCAGTGTTCAACACATTTACCAACTACTACTTTAAAATTGACCAGGGCAACCATAAAACAATAAGACAATAATAAAATGTTAAATTAAATAAAAACAATCAAACAATAACTAAATAATAAATCAACAAAATCAGCTATGGTCAGAAATGAGGTAAAAGCAGTGCATTAATACACAGTGCTAAGAGCAGTATCAGTGCAGAGAGGGCAGAGAGAGTGGCCATGATGTGCATGAGCTATTTCATACTGAGCCTGCCGATTGCCATAGAGACAACGAAGACCTTGGATCTCTTAGTCCTCCTGACAGGCACCCTAAAATGGCGGCCTGAGGGCAATAGCTCAGACTCCTTCTGCAGGGGCTGGTCAGGGCAGTGTTAAATAGCCTTGGCCTTCCTAAGGACCTGCTCGCAGTAAATGTCCTGGAGCCAGACCTGACTCACCCCCACTATTTCACTAGCCACCTTAACGAGGCCGCCAAGTCTGTTCTCAAACACAACCCATTTAAACAACGTGCATTAGTGTACAGAACATGCCTGCAGCTCATATTTGCCCGATGTTAAAACTGACCGGCCTTAAGGTCAAATAAGAGGTGAAACTAATAACAATAACAAGTAAGGCATTATAAATGCAATTTGTTATATATAAAAGACACCGGCCCAGGTAATTAAGACGGAGAAAAAATGTAGTTAATAAACTGCTCGAAGGGCACTTGGTGTGGTTCCATCAAGCAATGAATCCCTGGAAACGTCTGAATCGCAGCATTTAAAGCTGAGTTAAGGGGTGGTTTGTTCAGCATGGGTTCGGTACAGGATGTCCAATAACTGTTGGTAATTCTAAAATTCTAAATTCACGCCTCTTCATGGAAATCGCAAGTATTGGAGGGCTAGTGTTGTGGCCCCTATCTGCAGTGAGGGAGAAGCGGCTGTGTGGATCAGAGACTCCGCCCCCCTAAGTGGTGCTGTTCTGGATCAGAGACTCCGCCCCCCTAAGTGGTACTGTGCTGGATCAGAGACTCCGCCCCCCTAAGCGGTGCTGTTCTGGATCAGAGACTCCGCCCCCCTAAGTGGTACTGTGCTGGATCAGAGACTCCGCCCCCCTAAGTGGTACTGTGCTGGATCAGAGACTCCGCCCCCCTAAGTGGTACTGTGCTGGATCAGAGACTCCGCCCCCCTAAGTGGTACTGTGCTGGATCAGAGACTCCGCCCCCCCTGAGTGGTGAGTGGTGCAGCTCCCGCCTGCTTCATTCTCAGGCGTATTGCATTTCGCTGCTCGCTGCTGGGGGAAACAATGCTAGCCCTGTCCCCACGGTGACACAAAAGCCGCCTCCCTCCAGTCTCTGCTGAAACCTGCTACAGTCATGATTCACCATTTTGTCCACCTGATCTGAGAACGCGGAGAGCCAGAGTCAAAACTGCTCAACTGCTGGGCTCTTTTCTTCCCAAATAACCCGTTTAGATGCAGAGGAAGGAGCCTCAGCCGTCATTATTAATATACATAGTTATCATTAAAAGTATCAAGTGCACCCCCCCCCCCCATAAAGTTGAGTACCCAGCTTTACCTGAGGACGTAGGTGTAGGTATCATCACAGCCTTCAGAGAGCATGAATAAAAAACAATGCATTAATCCTACATGCACGACAGAATGGACAGCAAATTCAACATCTATCAGAACTGAAGACATTACAATATTTACACTGTTACATTATTATTAGAACTGGGACAATACAATGAAGGCAATTAAGCACTTAAACCAACTTACCGTCTCACTGGGTTGGAAAATGAAGGCTGTAAAAGACACACACACACACACACACACTATAATTATTTACCTGTGTATACATTTCAGACAAATCTCCCCATCTTGTCAAAAAGGCAATTCATGAAAGAAATCCACAACTAAACAAGCCAATCATATGTGAGTACATAATGAGAAGGGGCGGGGACGCCCAGTGAAGCCGGCCCTCCCTGCCTGATAGTCTACCTCATGCACTGTCCTCATCACTGCCACCCCTGGCCTGCTCAGTGGGAATACCTTTGACGAGGTCAAAAGGACACCTTTTCCACCTGCACCGGATTGGACAGCCCGTTTTAAACTACTCTGCCTCAATCTGGATTACCAAAATATATACCTGCATCTTACCAGCCTAAAAAACTAAACCAAACAGACCAAAAGCTGATTTTTAAATCAGGTCTGTGTGAACTTCACTGCACAGTTCTGCTCTTTCACAGTATGACCAGAATAACGTTGCTTTTCTTTACTTTAATTCTCCTGTGAGTTGCTACGTGCCAACGCCTTTGTCAAGGACTGCATTAAATACAGCCTGCTTGATACGATACTGAACTGAGTGACCTGTGAAAAGGCATACCCTGGATAAGGGCGTCTGGCAGACACAGTTAAATCACACTAACGGTCTGATTGGCTGACTGAAGGAGCTGCCGTACCTTTGTTGCGCCTGTAGAAAAGTCCGGGGAGGCGGTTGGAGCGCTTGAGGTAGAAGAAGGAGGCGACGGACAGGATGAGGAAGAGGCTCGCCAGCAGCGTTCCCAGCAGGAGGGAGGCGACCACGCCCGGACCACCTGCTCACGAGCCACCAGAATGAGCTACCGCGACACGCACGCGCTCAAACCACACAAAGCAGACCTACTGTGAAGAGTACGCGTATGCACACACGCACGCACACACCACGCACACACATGCGTACGCGCACCACACACACTCACAAACCACACAAAGCAGAACGTGACCTACTGTGAAGCGTACGCGTATGCACACACGCACACACGTAGCACGCGCACCACACACACACTCACAAACCACACAAAGCAGAACGTGACCTACTCTGACGCGTACGCACACACCACACACACACACGCACACACCACACACACACACACACACACCACTCACACACATGCATAAGCGCACCACACACACACTCACAAACCACACAAAGCAGAGCGTGACCTACTGTGATGCGTAAGCACACACCACACACACACACACACACACACACATGCGTACGCGCACCACACACGCGTAGCACACGCACCACACACACACTCACAAACCACACAAAGCAGAACGTGACCTACTGTGACACGTGCGCGTACGTACACGCCACACACACACACACACACACACACACACACACACACACACACACACACACACACGTATGCATGCAGGCATCACACACACGCACACGTATGCAAGCATCACACACGTACCACACGCACGCACCACACGCACACACTCACACTCACACTCACAAACCACCAAAGCAGATCATGACCTACTGCAACACGCACATGTACACAGACCACACACATGCTCCACCTACTGTGTAATTCATAAGACAAACAGATTGTATCAGTTTTTACTATTACCACACATTCCCGACACTGACAATGCATTGTCAGCATCACTTTTCACACATAAAAGCAACTCAACACCCGCTCAAGACATCACTACGCCCGAAAGTGGAGAGCTTGCTCAATACTCAGGTAGCTTGTTCAGCCGGCTGACATTGCATTGGTGGAAACTGAATGCTTACTGGCATTGTAGATGAACTTTCAATACCAAAACAACAGGATGTGGCTGCAATTTCTTACCGATTTTGGGCATCACAGTAGTGAACAGGGTTACATTTGTCCTCACAGGAACTGCAGGAAACAAAGAACACAAGAAAATGAGAGATAAACATCTCTAACTGAAGAATCACATACCAATGTAACCGTTCATCTAAAGGAAGACACGCTGTGTACATTTCCTGCTAACAATACAGACCTGCTTCTACCTTTCCATCAGACAATGGCCCTTGCACAACAATGACAAACCCATACATTCCTATATGAGCAATGTAAGAGAATTAGGACATCTAAAAAACGAACAGTTCGCCAACGTCCTTTCCATTCCATGTCTATGTTACAGTCCCTATATCATGCTATTGCGTAGTGTAGTATAATGGGTAAGGAACTGTTCTTGTAACCTGAAGGTCACAGGTTCGTTGTACCCTTGAGCAAGGTACTTAACCTGCATTGCTTCAGTATATATCCAGCTGTATAAATGGATGTAAATGCCATGTAGCCTGTAATGTGCTGTACTGAAGCAGTGGGCCTGGGCTGCACTCGGGACACACCGACCGTAGCTGCAGCTGGAGAAGTTGTCCGACTCCAGGGGGAGCGTGTCGCAGAGCACGCAGAGAGCCGTGTCGTTGCCCAGGACGCGCAGGAAGCAGCCTGCGGAAACACGCGCAGCGGAGCGGGGAGTCAGCGGCGGGGGGAGAGCGGGCTCGCGGGTGAGCAGAGCAGGTGTGCACGTTCAACAGGGCGGAGGCAGGAGCAGGTGTGCACGTTTACAGGGTAAATCACTGTGGGTACCTGGCTCACACTGGGTGCTGTTCGCGCAGGTTCCATTCACCACCATGCCATTCTCTGCACAGCAGTCACTGGGGCCTGGGAGCAGCGCCTGCCACGTACACACACACACACACACACACACACATGCACATACACGCACACACACACACACACACACACACACACACACACATGCACATACACGCACACATCCACACACACACACAAACACATGCACATACACACACACATCCACACACGCATACACATACACACACAGTCATAGATGGACAATAAGATTAAATGACTATCTGAAGTACACAATGGACTTTCTGGTATTTATAATTTAACTGCAGACAAGATGCATCGATCTGCAGACAAGACCGCTTTCTTAACCTCATCATGTCTGAGAGTGCAATCACTATTTGCTACTACATCTGATCACACCTCGAATTAAAAGAGCCAACAAATTTTATAGACGGAGTGTAATGGTAATAGATGAAGTATGAATATAATTTCATAGTTTCTACAAGAATGGCACTGTCATGGAGACCCAATGCTGGGGGGGAGTGGGGGGCGGGGGGGAGGCCGAAACCTGATTATCCGGCTCCTTTGCGGCCGTTACAGAAACAGGAATTATTGTTCTTTGCATCTGTGTCACAATTCCCCACCACAAGAGGGAAAAAAAGAGGTGAAAACAGGAATGTTGTCACTCCTGCTTGAACAAAGCAGCCCTCTTTTTTTTAAAAAAAAAAACCATTCTTATCCAAACTAGACATTTCCTGGATCCACAGGCCTCTCTCATCACTACAAGTTGAAGGATGCAAAGCCTATGATTCCAGCCACTGACTCTCTTGACTCCGCCCTCCAGCAGCTCAGCTGCGCAGTCGACTTCATGTGGAACGCACGAGTGTCTGACTGCGCAGAGCTCATGACTGAAACCCTCCCTTAAGACTGCTCCATCAGCGGGACACTAAATAAAGGCCTTTGTTGCTCAACTCTTTTCTGTGAAAAAAAAAACGCACGGGGCCGCATTCTTCAGGAATTCCCCTGCTTTGAACTGGAGGCGTCTCAGGAAAGACGGAGAGCCTCATAAAGTGCTTGGCGTGAGCTCAAATCAGTCCTGGGATATCCGTCACATGAGAGAACATTAATGCAATTTAAGGTGGCGAACCGTCAGTGTGGAGACTACCCTGACCTTCGCCTTATAACAGGAGATACTTCAGCAAAAGGTCACCAATAACAAGTCCTGGAATCGTGCCCCTTTCCAAAGGCAGAAGTTGGAATTTGCAACCCTTAGCAAATGTGCTGCAAAAAAAGTGTTCTTGTAGCAAAAGAACAGAGGTGGCCTTCAAATGAATGGTCTCTAAATAATCAGCAACCATTTAAAAGCAACAAAGCCATACTCCAAACTTCAGTCGGGTGCACTACTTTGAAGGAAATTATAAATAAAGGGCAAAAACCTGGGTATGTGACAGCTATACTGTATTTACAATGTATAAAGGCATTTCATTATAAACAAAGCCAACGCCTTGCCTTACTAAAATATCATAACAATCTAGTGCAAAACCGAAGGAGCGCACCCTCTGCTGGCGCCGTCCCGTCATAACAAAAACTCTTATTCCTTTGAACTGAAACCAGAACCAAAATTAAAATAAAAAAATATTAATAACGTCAAGAAACTGGCTAATTAATATGAACACGCAACAAGAAATACTTAAAATCAGTGTGTGATATGAAAAGATTTGTATTGTTGAGGAAGTAACAGTATAAGCTAGTTACCTTGATTACTGAAGTTTCACAAAAAACTTGAAGCGCTGTTGCTGCGAAGAGGATGAAGACTGACAGAGCCATAACCACCCCAACCAGCCCTACGAGTAATGAACATTTAGTGACAACGTCAGAATCATACATTACTTAGAACACTTTACAATCCGGTATGTAGACATTTTTGTTTTGTTTTTTAACTTGAGGAAATGTGTCCAACATGGGTAACACTGGCAAGTTAGCCTGCCTTATAGACTATTCTATATTTCATCTAGAAGGGTAGCAAGGAAACATTATTTCAGGCAGAATAGATATGGCCTCCCTGTACAATAGGTGGTGAGCCCATTTATACGCACATAATGAAGACAACGCTCAACGTTACCCCAGTGTTTGGCAGCATGTGCTCACAAACGTTTGCTTGATGCCCTTCCATAAGTTACATATATCAAGTTAGTGTACAGACAATATACGTTAGATCAGTCCAAAGGCAGAGACTGGCTACGGTGTGGGTACAAATTGCGAAATATCTGGCTAGCAAGCTATAGCCTAACTAACGAGCCGCATTGATTTGTTCTTTGATAACGAACATTAGTAGATAGTACAGTAAAACAAAGCTTAACTGAGCTTTGTTTGAAAAACGTATCCGATGCCTAGGGTATGCATATTTGCAGGTAGACATAAACTTAATAATTAGCTTGTTTGATAAAATGTCTCACGATACCTTATTAACGCCATATATAACTACGAGTAAAACTCGGCAACCATGTAAACATCTATCAAAAGCTAACTGACTAGCTAGCTAAAAACGAGTGAAAACCTAGCTCAGCTAGCTGCCGGTACACTGGCTATCTAGCGGTAGCTAGCCAGCGTTACCACAACAGCTTTGACCAACGTGCGAATCGTAGGCAAGTCGAAAACTAAATACGGTGGTTTTAATTTCTGAACAATACCACTGTATAACGACATTTCGGAAGGGAACAATAGATTGGTGTATTGTTATCAAGTTTAGCAAATCAAAGACACACCCGCCCTACCTTAGAACACCATAAGGAAGTGAACTCCAGGCATCAAACAGTTGACTGCCAGCACATTTGCAACAAAAACGCCAGGCCTACGCGGTTGCTAGGATACATTGAGCCCCACTGTAAAGGGGGTGTGTTCAAGAAGCAAAGCACAGCTATTCCTACCCGTGTGTTTACGGCCAAAGTACGTATTTTCATATAAAATTACATGGTTTATTTGTCAACGTTTAACCTCGCATCGTGAAAAATGAACGTAATAACAATATTCATTTAACAAAACTTTGACCGCAACATAGACAGATTAAATGTGTTTTTTGATCAAAATTGTTTGCAAACAAACTAGATGGGCTTGGTGTGCTAACTAGTTTGCGATGGCCTTGTACTTGGAATCGTCAGTAAGCAAACTGCTACACTGTTCTTCTGTGTCTCTAATGGTTTAGTGTTATTAGTAAAGTACTTGTTGAACTGTTGCCTACTTGGACCTAATTTGGCGTTGTTGTGCCATTTATTGCAAAAATACGAGCAGACTTCTTTTGCTTTGGTCCAGTAAATTATATCTGACTGTATTTGTATGATCTGTATGTATTTGTATGATCTTAATGACTCAATATGTAATTGTACTTTATTTAACCTAAGACTTTAATCTAAGGATGATTTGGGGACCATCATTAGATTTATTTTTTCACACAGGGTGTATTACAAAGTAAAGGCCCTTCATGTAAACACAGAAATCCAATCAAAACTGAGAGAAAGCGCTTTTGAATTCAATTTCAAATGTTCTTCCAGGTGTTAGACCTTTACTGTGCGACAATGGCCTGTAATCACCACCACCACCAATAAGTGAATAATATAATACTGCGTTATAATATTATAATTATAATATTATTGTCAATGCAGTGTAGGGAAGAGCAATAATTATGTAATAATTTGCTTTTATTTTTCTAACGACATAATATTTCTGAAGACCAAATATAAATGGGTAAAAATCAGTATGTTTTTCATCTACCCACCATAAACCCCATGTCTAAGAGGATCTACCCTGGGTTTTTGAGGGACCAGAGGACATCCACTATATAAGCAACTTATATTGTTTGGCCAGCACAGGCCCAAAAATATAAAACTAGCCCTCCCAAGGTTGTGGTCCTGCAATTCAATCTGAACATATTTATTTTCTATTTCAGCTTATGTAGAAGCACAAGACAAAATGTGTAACATGGTATAG
Source organism: Anguilla rostrata (assembly GCF_018555375.3). Taxonomy (NCBI): domain Eukaryota; kingdom Metazoa; phylum Chordata; class Actinopteri; order Anguilliformes; family Anguillidae; genus Anguilla; species Anguilla rostrata. Next base: position 32,438,532 of record NC_057945.1, read on the forward strand.
CAGTTATAATTAGGTGTGAAGGGCATGAATAGCATAATGTCGATTTTATGTCGTCTTTTATTTTTTTTAGTGTAAGATTCTAATAGGGATACAGAACAGTACTTCTGTTAGATAATCATTTGGTGTTCACACGTTTGCAATCAACTGTGGTTTTTTTCCCCCATTAAAAACGGCTGGCCTATTCCAGTCCATTGTTGACTACTGTCTAAAACACTATCAAATAAAGACATTAGGTTTATTTTAAGACTTCACAATATAGTGAAATGGCAAAATGTTAACAAGTAATGCGTTTTATATTCTGTGCTCCTGTTTCCTTTGCAACTCAGGATTGCAATGATTGAAGTCTGGCCCCTAGGGGGAGCTGTCGCTGTTTGAACTGTTTCATACCCGCAGAGAGGCACTGTGAAGACAGGTACAACCTTGAAAATCTTCTCCTCCTTTCATTTTCATGTGTATTTATGTTTGTCCGGGCCTATTTTAGGCTCATTAAGCACTTTTTGTCTTTCCCACCTACTAACAATATGTCTAGTTTTTGGACTGAGTCTGAACTGGTTGTATAATTAGAATCTGTTTCAGAAAATCAATAGCATCACTGAAAATGATGAAAATAGCTGTACCTTCATCTGCACACTTAGGGTTGTCCTTAGAGCAGCAGCTTCTTTCTGGTGGCCATGAAATGCTGAAAGTGGTTCAAATTTTAACAAAAAACAAATGTCTAACCTGCATTTTGTTTGCTCTATCCCTACCGGTATGCATTCTGCTACTCAAGTGAAGGACATCAGACAGCAACTGAAATATATTTGGGCCCTTACTATGTATTTTATAAACATGGACCTAAATAAAGAATTGAAATGTGCGTGCACGCACATGGGCTATGCATCAAAAATGCAGCTGTACAGAATGCATAAAAATATTGTATTAATAACAAGGATGCAAAACATCCTTGTACTGAAAGCGGTGTTGGGCGAACGTTGTTATTGTTGGTTTATTGGCCCTGGTGCTCGGAATGGCCCGTGAAGGAACAGCTCCTGTTTTTCTCCCCCGTCTCCCCCGAGCCTAGTAGAGATGCTCCGTTGCCAGGGCGGGGGCCTCTCTGATGCAATGTTTCCCAGCTCCAGTCACCCCCCAACCCCCAACACCCCCCCTCCCCCCTCCCGCGCCCAATCCGTTTCATACCCGCAGAGAGGCGTGGTCACAAGGCTCTCCCGCCATCGGCCCCCTCAGTTTCAAGGTGAAAAAGGTTTAATCAAAGGTTTAATTACCCTACACATCCATCGCTGTCAGAAATAAAGGTGCAGTGGAGGTACGTTTGTGTTCTTTAAGGAACAAATTTACCCAAATGTACTCTGAAAGTTCAATAATGTTCTATCTGGGTACTCGTAAGTACCATTTACTCGCAAAAAATGTACAAATGAATTATGTATTGCTGGCTAGGTGTGCAGTATTATATACCTATAGGGCACCACCCCAGTGACAAGCGTTTGTACCATTTATAGGCACTTTTTCATACCTGTTTTTCCTGACAGTGGTACAGTCTGTTTTACCAAACAACCAATCATAGGGCCTAAAAGTCTACTTTGTCTAGTCTAGTGGTTTTAATACCTGGAATGCATTGTAAGATATTAACAGTCTCTGAAGTTCAAAAAATAAATGCCATTTGTAAGAAGACTTGAAGGACCGTAGCTCAAAAGATGAACAGGCCAAATCTGTTTAACAAGTAAATGTTTGAGTAAATGTTCTTTTGTTTCAACACTATAGAAGCAAGTTGAAGCTCTGCATTCAAAAAGCCTTTACATTTCTTTGTCACCCATTTTCATCCTTTGAGCTTTATTTGAAGTATAATTTGGAATACAAATGAAGGTTTTGAGATGCATACAAACAACTATGACCCATATTTAGTCTGACTGCATTGTGGTTTGTCCTTACATTGGGTAATGCATTTTAGTTCTGGTCTTTTGGTCTTTTTGATAATATGGTGTATGCCTCTGATACAAATGATAACTACATGTGCAATGACAGAAATAATGCGCAAAATACAGTACTGGTTGGACCAAATCTGAAAGTCCCCCAAGGTATTCGTAACATCATTTATTACGTAAGCTGCCATTGCACGTCCCATTAAGAATGATGCCGAAATCACCCGAGCAATGTAAACGCACAACAGACGGCCATTTTGAATAGCCACTCCCTGCTTCACCGGTCTGCCTGCTGAGAGATGATGTTAAAAGAAAAGGAGGGATTTTGGTTTGGCTCCTGAAAGCCGATGAACAGATTTTTACATCGCCGGCTCTCCTCCACTGCAGTGCTGAAATGTAGTCGTGACCCCTTTGTTCCCCGAACCATCTGTTAACCTGTTCATCTACAGATGGCCCTAATTAACGGGGTCCCCCCTAATAATCACCTGGTTAATTAACCCTTTGAGGGGCAGGGATAATCCGGGGGGTTGTGTTTTTTACGAGGGGTGATGCTGGCTGCAGCTCTGCCCTCAGTGCTGAAACCATGAGAGCAGAACGTCTGCGCTCTCACCCAGAGCACGGCGAAAAACTAAATGTTATGTGTGTGTGTGCGTGTGTGTGTGTGTGTGTGTGTGTGTGCGTGTGTGTGCGTGCATCTGTGTGTGCGTGCGTGTGTGTGTGTGTGTTTTTTTCTCTCTGAAATATTCAGAACGTTTTTTTAAAAGGCAACAACTTTATCTGTAAAATGTGGGCAAAAATGTAGCCACAGTGCAGTAATTTTCTTTTCCAGTACTCCTTGGATTATAGGCTAGTGGTATCATCCATGCTCCACATTCAAGTCTGAATAACAGCAGACCATGCTTGCCTCTGTGCTTTAATGCATCACACAGCTTGCAATTAAAATCTTGGGGGGTGGGGGTATGAAAAAACATGAAAATGAAAATATTGTGGGGCTGAAAAGGCACTCTTTTTGTATTCAAGCGATTAGATTACAAAGCTTTTTCTGGTTTGACGGACCTATGGGGAAAAAAAAGAAACGCATTGAACCAGCTTGCTTATGGTTTGAGTCTCAAAGCGCCTTCATTGGGGTGTATACGGCTATGTGTATTTATCTGGCTTCATAAGAAAAAGCAGGAAGTCAGCTGGAGGGTGGTGTAATTGTCCTGTTGTGGCTGTTTGATGTGGGACAGGTGGGGTCTCCCATCTCCCAGGTGTGTTAATGGTGTAAGGATGCACATGCCGTCTGCCTATCCAGGTGTGGCTGGTTCTGCAGGTACCACTGAGCCCCGCGAATCCTTCGTTTCGCCCCCCACTCCCGTTACACTGGAGACACATGCTGGTTGCCAAGCAGCTTACACACCTCATCAGTGTGTATGACTGTGTAAAGATGAATCCTGTCGCACACGCATGGCAGACGTTCACAGCAGAACGCACACAGAGAGCCTGCAGTGCTCTCACAGTCCAGTGCTTGTTAAGACTTCACGCATTTACATGCAAAGGAACTCAAATGCGTGCACACACAGGCATTCTCTCATCCTGTGCCTCACTGTGATTTACATGGGATGCAAATGTTAACCGAATTTGTTGTAGAGGGCAGTAGAAAGTGGGGCACAGCAAAATATGGGTTAGGGGCGGGGGGGTATTTGCAATTTGTGCAGTGGGGGAAAGGAATAAAGTATTTTCTGAGTCGGGGCATTGCAAGGGTGCGAGGGCTTCTGTGCTTCTCGCACTTTACGGGTGGCACACTGTGGTTACTTGAGCCTTTTGATTGGTGATTTCAAACTGTGGAGAAAGGGGTGGGGGGGGTGTTGTTTCAAAGTATTCTATTTCCATGTACTTGCAATGATGAAAAAAATGATTGTCTGTTAACTGTTAAATTAACTTTTATAAATGTTACGAATGGTGCAGACCGAAATACAAAACAGACAGTCGCTATAGCTACCTATTATCCCCGTCCTCATTCTCAAGCCCAGGTATTGTGCCGGTGGTCTTCTTGTAAGGACTTTTAGTCCTTGAGTTGAGTTTGATAAGACGTCTCTGGACAGAGTTTTTTTTAAAAAAATTTAAACGAAATCGTGGCAACGCGGCGACCCTGTGATGTTAATGACAGAGAGCGGGTCCCGGCGTTGAGCCCCTGCTCCTGATACCTGGCTGGCTGGTGCCGGGCCCACCGGGGGGAGCGCCTCTCTCGCCTTTGATGTTCGCTCCTCGGCGCACGCTCTGTCTTTGCCCCGGGACACCCCCCCCCCCCCCGAACCCCCCCGACCCCCCCGAGGCCCGGCCCCCCAGATGAATGGAGCTAAAACCTCACACAGTCGGCAGCTGCAGCCTTTGAACAGGCAGACAAAGGCCCAAATTTATAGGCCTCCTTTCATCTGTGTATTCGATACCCGCGTCTCACACGTTACGAGACCCCAGCCACTATCAGACAGGTCTGTGGACGGTCCGCTGTTAAAATTAAACCCGTGTCCCCCGCTCGGAAAGGAATATTCTGCGCTTGTGTCCGCCACCTTAAAATGAGCTAAATTCTGTTCTTCACATGATCTCATAATCTAATAATTACTGCAAAAGGGCAATGAAAATGAATCTGAGCATTAAAAATATGCACAAACTACCTAAAATTAAATTTTATTTGTATAGTGCGGTTTACAGAGACACTGTTATTGAAAGAAGAAATTGGAGAAAATAGACAAGACTGAGCTTGAATTGCTGAAAATCCAGCCAGTGCTTTGAAAACAAAATGGATTAAGGATGAAATATTCTGGACAGCACTGGAAAAATACTGCATTTTATCATGCAGTGTAATAATTTATCATTCAGCTGAAGTAAGAGACAGGACAGCTGTTTGAATTCTGAATATGACCCGAAGAGGAAGAAGAAGCCCGTTATGTATGGAGTTATGTTGTGAGAACTGTCCAGCTGCAGGTTCTCGAGTGAATTAAAACTGAAATACTGTTCAGCTGTTGCTGACCAGAGCACGCCTGGATGTTTGGCAGCGCTGTTGTCTGTACTCCATTTCAAACGAAGATGCAAGTGTCCACTACATGCTAGAATACTTTCAAGTAACCGATTGTATATGTGGTGAATATACATATTCTTATTAGAGTACTACTGCCCGATCTCTTGCCCTCACTAATACACGATGCTGCTTTTAAAAAAGGAAGTCAAGAAGCTTTACCCAACTGCTGTGAATTCATGTTAAGGTCTTTAAGTGCAGGGCCTCCCTGTCTCACCTGTAATTCATTATCATTGACCCCTTAAAAAAAAAAAAAATCTAATCAGTAAATTAGAACCTAAAAATAGTATTTTGGGGGAGGGAGGGAGGGAAGTGTGTGAAACGCTCTCAGGGATGAAGTGCGATTGGACGTTCGGGGCGTCCGACTTCCTCCAGTTGCGAATTCTTCGGGGCAGGATTCCCGCTCTGTACCAGGCGAAGGTTTCCACCAGGCCGTTCTTGCGTAACTCCCAGTGATAACGGCAGCACATTCCTCTGCCCAGGCATCACAGCCTCCCGACATCCCTCCGACATGCCTTCACTCCCTCTGCAACTCTGGATTAAGATCACCTTCTGACAGGAAACCGCTATTTTATAAAGAAAGGCACCGCCGACCCATTGTTTGCTTAGTGCTTCGTACAAGTTCAGAAGTCGAGGAGGTTTTAGAAGAGCATCAAGAATGTGTTTTGTTTGTATTTTGTTTTCATCTCTTTATTTCTGTAGAAAGAGTGTCGGTCAGTTCCTGTGCCCGTGGCGCCGGTCACGTTCCCCCGGGCGGTCTTGTGAAGGAGCGTGTACACAAGGTAGGTCACGTCAGGTTAAAGGAAAAGGGCTTTTGTCTGTGAGGCAACCACATGCAAAGCTCTCTGCGTGTTACTGCAGTGTTCACACTTGTTTTCCCTGTGATAATTGTGCTAAGCTTGATGAATGATTTTGAGATCATAGCAATTATGAAATATTAGTAACTATTAGCCCTTGGGCTGTGTTGTACCCTGAATTATTTTCAGTAATAATACACCATGCCACTAATCATTTCTCAGAACTGTTGTGGGGATGATTTACACACCCTGACTTCTGACATCTTGTGCCACTATCACCCTGCTAACTGCCTACCGTGTCATAAGGCAGAACAGGTTGTTGCACAAAGGCAGATAACATCTGCTATGACGTTTCCTTTTGTATTTTTTTTTTTTTTTTTACTACCCCACTGCTTCCTCTTGCCTTTTGTACTTTCGCATATGGATCTTAATGGTTGATAATTGGGCGGGAAAAGGCTTATGGGAGGTTTTGGGTCTGGCTCTGCATTGGTATGATTACATGGGCACTGGGAACTGGTGAAATTCTCCAGAATTATTTCTGCATTGAAATCATTTTTTTGTCTTGTTGTTGCTATGGCAGCGTAACTACCGGTGCCACACTGCGTCAGGCGGTTTTTGTGTTTTTGCCAGTCTGTTGTGTGGGCGTACTGGGCGAGCTGATTGCAGACTTGATACAGGTTTTTCAGGTCAAAGGCAGATATAGGGTAAAGCTCTAACCCTCGAACCCTGGCATATCCTTCAGATAGTAGGCATTTAAAAAGCATGTGTTCCTCAACTTACAGCAGACAACGGGCAGAGATCATAACACAGCGCTAAAATTTAATCACGGAAATACACAGATTAGAAGCGCAAGGGAAGAGTGTTTGTTTTATAAAAAAAGATTGTTGCTGTACATGCAGAACAGAACTGGACGCAGTAGCCGTTTTGAGCTGATGTCTTCCCTGAAGCTCCTTTTGGTGGTGTCTATTGTGCTCAGCTGCCAGATGCGCTATGACTAGATGTGGCGAGGGGGGTGAGGGGTGGGGGGGGGTGGGGGGGTGGGGGGGTAGGCGGGTGGCGGGTGGCGGGTGGGGGTGAACGGGTTCACGTAATCCTGCCCTGCCTGAACGGAAAGACGCCCTTGTTGACACGGCGACGCCCGGCGATGTGTGTGCGAAGCAGTAAAATGCCGAGCGGGGCATTCTCTCCCGCGTCACACACATCCGCGAATGTCAGAGCGTGACCTCGTTCTGGTCGCGGTCGTCAGCGCAAGGCCCCCCCGGGTTCACGGCGTACCCTTAAACGGTCCGCCACAGACCTGTCGGTTTGCACCCGGCGCACCAGCGTCCCCCGGTGACACATGGGATTATACAAACTGATTCAAATTAAGGGATTTCATTGCCATCTGGCACCTTGCGATCGACGGGGGTCACCTGGAGAGAGGAAGCTTGCATGCATTCCCCCCCCCCCAGAGAAATCCGATCTAATCCCATATTTCCTGCAGCTGTTGGTGTAATGGTCAACTGGCCGGAGTCTGAGTCATCTTTCGCTGAAATTTACTCTGGATAATCTGAGCAAAGTGATAATCGAGCTGGACTTGTGGGTGGTGTGCTATATATAGACCATTAGGAGGAAATGTATCACGAGATACAAGAGAGAAAAACATAATTAAATCCAGTGTATGAACGTTATTCTTTAACACCACTGGTCACCATTTTAATTTATTCAGCTCTTTTAACGGATGGGTGGAAGTGGCATTTTGAACTCGATATCGTAACACATTATTAAGGGAGAAACTCGAGAGCTGACAGACTCAGCCCTTCTCCATCTCCAGTGAGGCTTCTCATTGTTTACCCAGCGGGAAGATATGGCTGCTCCCTCATCCCGACCTCTGACCCCTCGCCCACTTCCTCCTCCGCTCGCTCATTCACACCACTCTGGTCTTGCCCTCTTCCTCCTTCCGCTCCCTTGTGTATCTCGCCCGTTAGTTTAAAAATGTCAACAGAGCTCACACACACACAGAAGCCGCTTTCCTGTGATAAAGCGAGGCGGAATTACGCGGGGAGGCTACCGTTGGACGTGTGGAGGACTCGGGTGGGGGGGGGGGGGAGTAGAGGGCTTGTGTGGCCCCTTGGACGGGCCGTTTCGTGGGCTCTGGTGTTGAACCTACACCAAGGCTTCGGCCTTCGCTTGGCACCCTTGTGCGTCACGGTGATGCGCCCTTCCACACGAGCTGCCGTCGGAGGGAGGGACACTGCCGCCTCCTATTTATAGACGTAGGTGTGTGTTTGCGCATCCTGAATTAGGTCAACCGTTGTCCTGACCTTTTGACTTACGCAGAAATTCAAAGGGGAAAATGCTTAACATTTTTGTGCAGCCACAGATTTTTTTTTTTTGGTTGTTCTCTTTAGTTTTTGTTCGTAAGGCTTCAGGGAAATACAAATCTTAACGGGTTATGATTTTTTTTTAAAAAAGCTTTGAAAGTTAAGGCCACTGAATCTAAAGCAAACATTTTTCAGAGAAACTAGTTTTAAGCCAGTCTGAACTGTCATCGGCACCACGTTGTTGCAACTGGTTTGCAAGGAGGAGAGGGTAAACGAGGTGAGTCCCTTCCCCCTGTGCCCCCTCCTCTGAACCTCCTCTGGCAGTTAAACCAGAAAAGCCAGTTTTCGCTGCAGTGACACGTGGAAGAAAACTTCCACTTCCACTGCTGCTCCAGGCTCAGACACCAGCGCCCTTGATGATGTCATTCCCCAAATATTCTGGGAGAAAAAAAAAGAGAAAATCCCTGTAGATTGCCGGGCATGTTTGGAATACATCCGAGTGACACTGACATGGGAGAAATGATTTTAAAATGTACGGCGCACGAGTGGGTGGGTTTGTGGGGTGTCCCTGCAGAAAATGGGTTCTGAGTGTAGAAAAGGCAGATCAGTTTTATTTGTGGTTTATACATATTCCATTATTGTGCTTCTAGAATGTAAGAGATTGTATTATTTGAGTCATCCATGTGTAGTGTGGTTGTGCTGGCTGAAAGAATGCAGTACAGCGCATAGGAACATTTCCATGGAATCTGGGAGACCATTCCATTGTTTTGCTTCTAGAATGTAAGAAATTCTATCATTTGAGTCATCCATGCGCACTGTGTTTTTGTTGGGTGAAAAGATACAGTGCAGCAGATAGGAACATTTCCATGGACTTTGGGAGAAAATTCCTCAGAACTGTCTGTATTGTAGGTGACTACGGAACTATCGTCCACACGGTATCTACACACTCTTAAATGGGAGGGTTAGTTTCCCCGTAAATCATTTTTAATTGGAACCTAAATATCTGCGCTTAACATGAGTCATGTGAGAGGGTAGGGAGGACCCGACAGCCGGCCAATCAGCCCTTTCCAGAACATATTTCAGTTGTGAAATTTTGGGAGTTGCCCAGCTCCATCTCAGCTTCAAAAAAAACCACCTGAAAACTCACAGCTTCGTGTGTCATACCTCATTCGCTGGCATTGAAAGCAGTGCTCAGTTAAATAGTTTACTGATAACTAATAATTTTAGAACAAGGTCATTGTGTCAGAACCTTGACTGTAACTAAGGAAAACTCCATTACCTTCTCATTCCTTAAAAGCCAAAATATAATGGGTTTTTGAAATTTAATGGGCTATTCATTCTGACTTCAAACTTGCTACGGCCTTGCCACAGGCTAAGGACTGAAGTTATCATGTGTATACTATATTGTTCCTTAATTTTGTGACTGCCATGCGTGTGATGTGTAAGATTAGGAAAATGTACCTTATTGAACCTGTGTTTGTAGTTGTCCAATGATCATGACATGAACTTTTGTACGTCGCTTTGGATAAAAGCGTCTGCTATATAAATGTAATGGAAAATAGTGTTAAATTTGCTTAATTTCATAACTGATAGTTCTGTGCTGCGGGAGGCAGCCATTGGCCATTTTTTTCACAAAGGCCAGATTTGCATCTGCCAGACAGTGAGGGTCTTCAATAGACAGGTTCCTTTCCTGTAACTCACTAGGTGCTCTGCCAAGCTTTTACCACTGCCTCTTTCAGTTACTGTGTGTGTGCTTGTGCTAGCGAAAAGCATGTTCAGCGGAGTTTAAATCTGGTGACTGACTGGGCCACATCAAACATTTCACGTTTTCTTCCTGATAAGCCCCTTGGCCAATGAGGAAGGAAGTGGTGACACTTCTCAGAATATTGGTGGACTGTGTGTTTCTGTCCACGTCAGCTGTCGTTCTGTGGCTGCCATCAAGTGTTTATGTCATCAATGAAGACGATTGCACCAGTTCCGGTTGCAGCCTTACAGGCCCAAGCCTCCACCATGCTTGACGGATGAAGTAGTATGCTGAGGGTGCAGAGCAGTCCTTCTCTTTTCCACACTTCCACCTTTCCGTTACTCTGATACCATTGTCTAATGCGTCCATTAGAGTTGTTTCCAAAACTCATCAGGCTCGTCTTTTTATTTATTTATTTATTTTTTTTGTTGCAAATTCCAATCTTGCCAGGTTCTTGGTGTTGATGAGAGGTTCACATCGGGAAGTTTAGCCTCTGTTATTTTCCTCTCTATCTTCTGCGCACATTGTTCTGAAATGCTTCTGCAGACGACCTGATTGCTGGTGATTCCTGAGTCCTCCAGTAGTTTCTTCTTAAGGACTTTCTATACGATTGACTGTTGGAATACACAAACATTCTGCAATAGCTCTAATTTTTTTTTTCTTTTTTTCACTGGCCCTCATCTTGTCTTGTATCTTTTAGCTTGTAAAGTAAAGTCTACAAACAATGAAAAGTTGTCTAGCAGAGGAGGGGGCAGCATGAGCAGTTTACTAATTGCACAAAATAAATGTAGGTACTTTGTGCTTCAGAGCATATTTTATCCAGGTCAGCAGAAGCACTGTGAGGTTTCCTCATTAACAGGAGAGTATTTTTTCCCCAGAAGAACTTGCTAAAGGTTGTCAGAGCTGTAAGCATTAGCATTGATTTTCTCTGTGAGTCAGACATTGGAGAGAGCAGGACAGTGCAGGTGACGGACTGAGAATGCAGAGCATCACATTTTAAATCAGCAGTTGCCTTTCCCTGTTTCCCCATGCGGCTGATTTTAAGTACATTTGTACAGCCTTAATATTTAATGCTAATGTGATTGTCCTGTTACGTAATTTGTCGTATTAACCGCATAAACAGTGATTCTGTAAATTGATCGTCGCGGTAACTGAAGTGAGCTTTCCGCCTGTTTTTGTTCACCCGAATGGTGTAAGTGTTGAAAGCTCATTAGGGGCGTGCAGGAGGGGGGTGTTTGCGTGACCTTCCCTTCCCTGGCAACCTGATTCCGGAGAGAGAGAGGCCCTACCTGACTCTCTCCACACGGATGCAGCTGCAGTTACACACGCACACACACACACACACACATACACACATACGCGCTCACAAACACACACACACACAAGCGCACGCAAACACACACGCGCACAAACACACACAGCTTGCATCATCACGAAGACCTGCTGTTAGCTCTTAGCCTCTCTGATGTCAAGCCTTGTCTACAGCGTGAGAGATGATCCAGTCTACCTTTCTAAAATTCTCTTTACTGTCGTAAATTGGGATGTGAGACATAGTCAAGAGCAGGGAATTATTAGCATAGGCATATTATTCTATGAAATTAGGGCTGTACAGTGCCTCTATAAAAAAAAGGCTGGGTTTTAGCTTAGAACCTATCCAGCATGGGCGGGGATGTATACTGTCAATCAATTCACATACAAATGAGAATATCAAAGCAAATCCAAAGCAACCAGATTTTTCTCTCCAAACACCTACAAAATACCATAACCTGTTCAGTCTTTTAACCTGTTATCTTACATTATTTTTTTATTAGGGAAGATATTTGGACCTAAAATGTTAAACTGCTCAGTGAAAACTGGAAACTGAGCAGACATTAGTTATTAACATATTTCTAATGTGAGATGGACCCCTTGTCTATTTTCAATTAAACTTGTTTCTTCTTCTTGTTGTTATTTGTATAATTTACTGTACCTTTAACTCTGTGAACTGAGATGATGGGTCATTTAGTTTGAAGAAGGCCCAGCATTTATAGCATGTAAAACAGGAAATCCTTTCATGGGCAGTCATCCTTTTGAAATGATAGTATTATTGTATGAGGATAAGCTTTTTTATGATGGTCATCCTTCTGTATATATATATATATATATATGCTTTTTAAGTGAGCAGCACCAGCAAAGGACAGCTGCAATGGGAGCATAGCAACGAGCACAATGTAGTCAACTGAAAACAAAAACCGCACATGCCGTGAAAATAAACAATGCGAGCGCAGAGGCAAACATTTTACATATCCCCAACTGAAAAAGCAGGCCTCGGCACTGGCACGGCATTTAGCAGGAAACAATGACGGAAGAGACCTGGAGGTCAACTTTCATCCGCGTCTCTCCCAAACAAACTCAGGTGGTTTTGTTCCCCCCCCACCACCATTACTTTAAATCCGCACAATACTGGCCCAGGTGTGTTTGATTGCCCGTTGGGGGTGGGGGTGGGGGTGGGGGTGGGGGCGGTGGGGGCGGGCGAAGGCGGGGCGGCGCGTCAGTCACGGGAAGCGTGCGCTGCATCTGCCAGGACAATGAGTGGGGGAACGGCAGGTTCCCGAAACTACAGGAAAGGAACCTGACTACTGAAGACCCCCGCTGTCTGGCGGATGCAAATCTGGCCTTTGTGGAATAAAAACGGCCGATGGCTCCCTCTCGCAGCACAGAACCTGCGTGCGCATCTGACAAATTGGGCGTCCATGATAAAATATAGCTCTCTAACAGATTTAAACTGTAGGACTTTGGATCAGTTGAGACCTATGTCAGACATATACACACAATCATATGTGCCACCTGAAACTGCTGTTCACCACTGTTGATATCGCTTAAGGTGGCAATATATGGCCCATGAACTGTATTTAATTATACATATTTGAGAGCCTATTTGACATTAGTAATTGTCCTTTCTTTTTCTTTTTTGTATTTTGCAATAATAATTTACATTACTAGAGAGGAAAAACAGGTGCAGTCAGCAATCACAGAAATTTCATTCAATAAAGGAAGAATTTCTGAAGTCTTGTAGAATTTTCCGTTTTTATACAAAAATGTACATTTTATTTTCCGGCCTCATTTTTTTTTAAAGTTGGAAAAAAGGTGTTTTCCAGTCTCTCCTCGAGGCCTCTTTCTGGCTGGGAGGTCCCAGGGAGGAAGCCTTTCTGGGAGGATACCTTGTTACTGTGATATCACTCGGAGAATATATCTGAAAAGCGTGGTTAGGCTGTGTTGGGGGTTCTTCCAGTTAAGCAACGGGGTTGTGGAGTTCAGTGAGTAGTATTTCAAATGCATATTAACTTGAGAAACCGAGACCTCATCTCTCATAACTATTCCAACACTGTGAATCACAAACAGGCAATTTTTCATTCAGGAGTCTGGAACAGAAGTAGCATTTGAAAATGTACAGGAGGTCCATAAAATTTTTGTGTGGTTTTCACCAGTGTCCAGCTAAATCGTGTACATAATTTTAATCGCTTCCAGAATTATATTTTTGATGACTATATTTCTCTGAAGATCAATCTGTGACAGTCATGGCCTCATCAGTAGGCTGTTAGGTTACTCATGCTGCCAAAACAATAGTGTTCTGGTTAGTTACTTGCCCAAGTGACTGGTATTTGATTGTGTATAAAGTCATACAATAATGCATATTAGTATCCATATAGTTTATTCATGCAAGTCGTATGCCGCAAAAAAATTACTTTTTTTCCTACATGCTGTATAGAAATAGTCTGTTTAATCACTTAGTGGCAGTGGTGTTGTCTTTTATTTTAAGCATTCACAATAATATTTACATAATATTGAATTGGAAAAATAGAACTTATGAATTCTTGTCATTTGTTTTTTGCTTCATTGATATTTATTATCATAGCAGCAACTTGGAAAGTCTGAAAATTGTGCAAAATTGTTTCCCTCTGCGTCTTGGCATATCTTGTGCATTGATGTGCCAGATACCACAGAAAATGCATGCTTTACTTATTCATTCTAACCAGACCTCTAACCTTACTCTTTATCCATGCTCTATATGTCTCTTTCAGTATCTATGGAAATGACTGTGAAAATGACTGAAGTCAGGTCATTTCTCATTGAAGGCATAAAATTCTCCCTGTAGTGTGGAGTAATTCTTTTTAATCGCGTGAGGCGGGTAAGCACTACGGGTGCAGTGGTGGGTAAGGTGATGCACCTGCCCCCACCTGTCAGTATGTCCTTCCCTCCTGGGACCCTGTACCTCCTCACGCACCTTGGGGGCCAATTACTTTTGGGTGCAAGTCGGAGCAGGGCCTTGGTTGCTAGGATGCCCAAACTCCCTGATTCCTTTGGGTTCCTATGGGAACACCCTGCAAGTGGAAACAGAACTTGCTGTCTCTCACCCTTCCTGTGCGATACAACAGGATAACTGAAAATATTCTTGTTTTTCTGATTATTATTAATAATAATAATAATAATAATAATAATAATAATAATAATGATAGTAATAATAATAATTACAACTATTATTATTGCAATTATTATTTTTTTACTTTGCTGTTCTTATCTAGAATGACTTATACAGTTAGTATGGCATAAAAAAAATTTAATGCGAAGTATAGCAGCAATGATGATAAAATGGCAAGAATGCCAGTAAATTGGCATCAAGCAGTTAGAACATGTGGTTGTAAAAGTCAAGGGCCAAACATCTTTCTATAGATGTATAGAAGTATACTTAATATAGCATTCTTAAATATAAAGCCAGGTCACCAATGTATGGTGTGTAAAAGGAGGCAACTGGATCAATTAGCTTTTGCAAATACTGTATGTATATCTTTCATCTGGGTCTTCCTGTCTCCTTGACGTGGTTTCACTGTCTATGCTGTTTAAATTTTATATTTAAATAATGTGCAAATGTGCTTGTCTTCAGACATCACTAATGCCTGGGTTTCTGCCAATGTACCAGAGATCACTGCAGGACTATTAATGTATTAAAATCTGTACTAATATAAATCTGTAATTTGTATCTTACAGCAATAAACTTTGAATTTACTGTAGTGCATGGTCATAAGTTATGTTTTCATAAGTTTTGTTGTAAATTAATTAATCAATTTATTTTTGTATATCACGTTTTTTCAGAGAACAAAGATACTTTGCAGAGAACACAAGGAAAATTGTACAGAAATCAGGCCTGAACCCCCAAAATTTAAGCCATGTAAAAACTCCCCTGAGGGGAGAAAAACACGAGGAATGAAACTAGCTGGAGTGCTCTGTAAATTCAGGATGAGGGACAGGGCTGGAGTGGTCCATAAACTCAGGGTGGGGGACGCTGGAGCAGTCCATAAACTCAGGGTGGGGGACAGGGCTGGAGCGGTCCATAAACTCAGGTGAGGGACAGGGCTGGAGCGGTCCATAAACTCAGGTGGGGAAGGGCTGGAGCGGTCCATAAACTCAGGGTGGGGGACAGGGCTGGAGCGGTCCATAAACTCAGGGTGGGGGACAGGGCTGGAGCGGTCCATAAACTCAGGGTGGGGGACAGGGCTGGAGCGGTCCATAAACTCAGGGTGGGGACAGGGCTGGAGCGGTCCATAAACTCAGGGTGGGGGACAGGGCTGGAGCAGTCCATAAACTCAGGGTGGGGGACAGGGCTGGAGCGGTCCATAAACTCAGGGTGGGGGACAGGGCTGGAGCGGTCCATAAACTCAGGGTGGGGGACTGGGCTGGAGCAGTCCATAAACTCAGGGTGAAGGACAGGGCTGGAGTGGTCCATAAACTCAGGGTGGGGGACAGGGCTGGAGCGGTCCATAAACTCAGGGTGGGGGACAGGACTGGAGCGGTCCATAAACTCAGGGTGGGGGACAGTGCTTGAGCGGTCCATAAACTCAGGATGAGGGACAGGGCTGGAGTGGTCCATAAACTCAGGGTGGGGGACAGGGCTGGAGCGGTCCATAAACTCAGGGTGGGGGACAGGGCTGGAGCGGTCCATAAACTCAGGGTGGGGGACAGGGCTGGAGCGGTCCATAAACTCAGGGTGGGGGACAGGGCTGGAGCGGTCCATAAACTCAGGGTGGGGGACAGGGCTTGAGTGGTCTGTAAACTCAGGGTGGGGGACGCTGGAGCGGTCCATAAACTCAGGGTGGGGGACAGGGCTGGAGTGGTCCATAAACTCAGGATTAAGGACAGGACTGGAGCGGTCCATAAACTCAGGGTGGGGGACAGGACTGGAGCGGTCCATAAACTCAGGGTGGGGGACAGGGCTGGAGCGGTCCATAAACTGAGGGTGACGGAGGGGCAGAAGCTCCTCCCAGAAGCCTCCAGGGGTCTTGTCATGTAAATCTGTCTCAGTTCATATAAAATGTCAGAGCTGTGGAAGGATCCTACAGAAGCCATTAAAGGCATTCGAATGCAAGCTGAGCCTGAAAGCCTTGTTATCTTCAACCTGGGCTCTGTCATTAACCAAGCCAGAGTTTGACTTTGTCCCACCAAGGGAAGCTGGGTTTTTTTTCCGCCACGGTTGCTCGGGTGACAACTGCCTTTAAACCCTTCCAGCAAAGCTCCAGGTATCTACAGGCTACCAATTGTCATCAATTGTCATCTCATCTACAATACTGTGCATCCTGTAGTTTGGAGTAATTCCTGCCTCATGATTAAGTTAATTACTGGAATTACTGTTCCAGTCTGTTCCAGTCATTTAAGAGTGCAGGTCTTTGTCTACTTTTTCTTACATAGTTGTTATTTTGGAGCACCTATTCACCAGAAAGGCTGACCTAAGCGGCAGGTTAAAGTTCCTTTTTGATTGTCGTTAAAGTTCATTAATGGCTCATTTGTGACTGAAAAGGCGCAGTTGGCGATATCAAAGTGGACAGAGAAAAGGGGAAATAATTTTTTGTGTGTCTTTTACGACTTTGTCCTACTACGTTTAACCGACCGTAAATGACATGTAAAAATATGATAATCATGACATCAATCTGTGACAAGCTGTCTGTGTCTTATCGCCTATCATGAGAGCCTGATCCCAGCATCACAACTTCAGTCTGTGCCAAAACCGGAATGGGACCGTACTACAATATGGCTGACAGTACCTACAGTATGCCCACAACAAGTTTAAATTTATGCTTTTTGTCTGAACAAGCTTTCTCTTCTGACAACTGGCTATGTCTGACTTCGTACCTTGGTTCCATCACAGCCCCATCACAATCTGGTGTTTCTAAAACACGGGGGGGGTAAACTAAAGAACCAAACGGTGACCTAATCTCCCCCCCACCCCCCGCCCCGGCCTGGCTGACTCTTAGCGTGACCGGCGTGCGAGATGCTCATCGATACCCAAATGATCTCGTGCCCCGGCCTGCCGCTCAGACCTGGCCCTCATTTGTAATGCAAATGGCCGCTCAGAACACAAAGCCTGTCTTTCAGCTGGGCGTCGCGTTTCCCTGCAGGGCCTGAGAGCCAGGCCTCCGAGCCCACAGGTGCTACATCAGCACTGGGGGGTCCCTTTGGAGGGGACCTCGTCACCTCCCCCCCCCCCCCCCAAAAAAAAAGCCCCTGCGGGTCACACGCCGATGTGTCACTCTGTCCTGGATCGGGTCATAATTTGGCACGGGGCTGGTGTCTGTTTGCCTGGGGAGCGAAGGACTGGCCTACAGTCACGCTACGGAGCTCATTGCTTGTCACTGGCAACAATCATTTGTTGCTTCGTGTCTTTTTTGGGTATGCTTTTAACACCATGAATTATACCTTCACCTTATTCTCCGAATCAGAGACATTCTTTCTGTACACAAGGATTGTCCATTAATAGCAAGATTAGCGCTAGAGCAGATTGTGTTAGAGCAGGTTGTCTTAAACTTGGTGACCCCGAGGCTGTTTTATCACCAAGCAGTTTTCTTACTAATGAAATCATGACTCAGATTTTATCTTATTTAAATATTCTTGGTGGCATGGCCCTCGCTGCTTGATGGAAGAAAAACCTTTATTTCTACCTGTTGCCAATCAAGTGCTTTTAATTACATAGGAACTTACTAAAACAACTGTTTTTTAGATAAGTTTTACAGACTACATTTTGGTGTGAACCAACACATTTTGTAAATGGTGTACCTGAGCCTTGTAGAGATCATTTAGTAAACCAGAAAGCAAATAATTATTATATACTATCTGATCAAGATAACAATATCAGGTCTGGTTTTCAAAAACCTATTTTGAACTGAGGTTGAAAAAGCATATGGAAGTACTGTATTGTGGCAGAGATTTTTTTTTTGTTAAGCAGGTGGGGCACAGTTAAAATTTTGTTCCAGCTTAATTCACTACCGTGGGAGTGACGGTAAATTTAGTGTCACACCCTGGATTATGTACCAAAGGCTCTTTTTCACATAGTAGGCACGACACAATGCAGGCTTGTGGGGGGGACAAACACATAGTACAATGTACGCATTACAATCCAGCATGAAACCAGAGTGATGTGAATGTGATATTCATAACATGAACCGATAAAACAATGATTCCGTTTTTTTGTTTTTTTTGCTTATGTGGAAACACAATAAGCTAGTGCAGACTTTCTACTACGTATACGGTATATTACACTTCCATTTTCCAGTAAAGAATTAAGATTGTCTCGTTCATTTTTTTTTTTTTTTTGCGTTTATGTGTGTGGGCTGTAAATTCAGGTTAAATACTCAATTAAATGGACAGGTGCAATTCTTAAGCGTCTCAAAAGTGTGCATTTGGGTAGTTTATACTGCCCCTGAATTATCTGTAGGTGCACTTTCAGTAGTACAGATTTTCTCATTTGTTTGTCGCCCTGCAGCCCGGTGTCTGAATCGTCTCGGCTCATTTGCTGTTTGCCTTTGCGCTCTGCCTCTGAGGAATAGGTAAAGCGGCGATTTGCGTCCCAGTGAAATGCGCCCATTTGGATGTTTGCGAGGCCCCCCCCCCCCCGGCAGTGCCTGGGCTGTGCCAGGGCACCGGCGCTGTTTCCGGCTGCGCCCTGTGTCAGCGTGAGGAAGCCGTGGAGGCAGAGGCTGAGCACAAAGAGGAAGCCGAACGGCACCTTCATTTCTGAGCTCTTCTTGGGGATGGGGGTGACCTTGCCCGAGAGAAAATGGCTGCCCTGCGAGCTGGCGGCTACGCTAAGCTTCCCAGTGCCCCAGCCCCCTGCCTACGACCGCACCCTGGCCCCCTGCCCCCCTCCCCCAACCTCTCTCCCTCCCCTACCTCCCTCCCTCCTCCAAGTCTACATCATCCACCTACTGCTAGCCGTCCACTCCCACCCCCAAGGCCACGCCCCTCCCTAAAACAGCATCTGGGTCAGGTATTGTCCATGATGATCCATGTTGCTCCCTGGCCTGGCCTTTTCAGGCATGTCCACCAGAGCTTCGCTCTTAATCTCTATGTGCACCTACATCTGAGATCTGAAGCCCTAAAAGAAAGAGATCTAAAGAAGGAAAGCCTTGAATAATAAAAGGAGGGAGAGACTCAGCCTGGGTGAATAAATAATGCCGTTTGTCAGAACAGGCCTGACTCATATCTAACCGTGTCCTTGAAAGGTTAATTAGTTTCGATTTGAACTGGCTGTGCCGCGCACTGCGTAACTTTTACCGCGACTCCTGTCGCCGCCCCGCTGCGTTCGGGCCGGAGAGCCCCGCGGGCGGGACGCACAGACGCGCGGGACCTTGAAGCGGGGCGCTGGGTGTGCCTGACCGCGTCACTAAAATCCGGGTCTGAAGGAGGCCCGGCCGCACACGCGGGGGTGCGTGAGCGCAGGCGCGCAGACCTGAGGAGACGGGGCAAAGTGTCTGAGACAGAGATAAGGGTCATTGAGAGCGCTCCTGGCTAATACTACACTCGCCGCCCCGCAAGAAAGAGGGCCCCAAGCTTACTGCGCACATTTTTTCCCCGCCATAAACGTGATAGATTTTTTTTTTTTTTTTTTTTGTCAAAGCTTAAATTCCGAAGTTTTTAAAAAAGGGCAGGTGTGCTTCAGAGAGGTAGGGGAGTTGAGGTGGGGTCTGCAGGGGGGAGGGGGAAGGGGGGGAGGGAGGAGGGGGGAGGGGGGTCTCATGGAAGGTAAGACTGACATTATTCACTCAGACATACACACGCAGACACACAACCTGAGGGGGGAAGAAAAAAAAAACCTTTCAGCCTGTCCTGGCCAATCACAGCTCGTGGGACACACCTGCCAGCAGTCGAGGCGAAGGGGATTGGCTGGGGCAGGGAAATTACACCTGTGTGGGGAGGGCTTCGGAGGCTACATGTAAACCAAGCCCATTACAAATTCCGTCTCTCTGCGTTAAGAGCTTAACCAGGTAGCGTCTCCGCTCTCCTGCCTCCAGCTGGTCGGTCCGTTCTTGAGAGGGGTGTCCGCCCGCCCGCCGGTTTGGTTCCGAGCCCCCGCCCCCCCACACCCCCACCCCTCGCGAAGAAACTTGATGGCCGTTGCCCTCTGAAACCGACTCGGGCATTCAAGAGGTCGCCCGTCCTTCGTCAGGAGGAGGAAAGAGGAAGAGGAGTTTCTCCACGCCGGCATGATCTGCGGACAATGCCGTCCGTTGTCCGGGGCTCCAGGCCGACCCGCCGCCACGGGACGGGACAGGGGGGTAACTGCCTGCCGCAGCGCTCCGCGCTCCCAGCTTTAAAACTTTCGCCTTCTCTCTGTGTGTTTTTCGATATTTTGTTGCCGATGCGCGGTGTCCGTACGCAAGCGCTGCCGTTCCGAGCGATAAAATAAGGTTTGGACTGGCGATGTGCGTCGTGAACGGACGCTCACAAAAAAAAAAAGAAAAAAACGTTTCCTGGATTTGTCATGTTTCTGTTGGGTTTCAGCTAAGTTTGGAGTTTCTATGAAAAGCCTATCTTCATTGGTATATCAGATTCCAATCCATTTACACAAGGGGGGGGGGGGGGAGAAAAGAAGAAAGCGAGGTGGACAATAGACGCAAACATTCATTCTTTGACTGGATAGACCAGTTAGGGCAGGTACTGTAGAGGCAGAAAGTCAGGCTCGTGAATGAGGTTAAAAAGGGGAACCTTTTTTTTCGACAGTTTTAACCATTAAGATGCAGCTGATTGAGAGACATGCCGCCGGTGGTTAATGGGTAACCGAAACTGAAATTTGATTGAGTTCTCAGCTCTGTGGTTGGCGTTTATCTCAAGGGTCTTTTTGTAATAGTTCTGCGCTTTAAACGTATTCGATATCGACTTCGGTTTCCACGTTTCCCAGCGTTTCAGAAAACCCGGCTCTTTGGTTGCATTTGAAGTTGTGCCAGAAGTGATCCTCTTCCGCAATGTATTGGGAAAAAGCATAGCTCATGGTGTTATTTAAAAAATATGAGTTTATTATTTTATTTCCCATGGTAACATTTTCAAACTTTAAAGCACTGCACTGTATTTCAGTAACCTGTTGAGTGAGCGTGTCTTCTCTCCTGGCAGTTCAGCGATGTTTTGCACTACTTTGTAAATAGTCTGACATACTGCTTGTGCTAGGCCTGTCCTTACTTGTTTCTTCTGGTATGATTAGAACGGAGTTAGACTAAATAAGCTTCCTTTTCCTGTGTTTTACAGAAGGTGAGAGAGAGAGAGACAGAGAGAGAAGGCAGCGTAAAGCAGTTGTTTTTATGTCCGATCTAAAATGTCTCCTCTCCCCGTGTGCTTGTTGGCGTCTGTTCATCTTCTGTACCCGTTGGGTTTCTGCGGATTGCTTTTCTAGGTTGTGAATTTGTAGCAGGATGACTAAAGATGGGGAAGATGGTTTGTCTAGAACGGGCTGTTTCTTTGCTGTTCGCTGAGTGTTTGTTTTAGGCAGAGGTATAACTGAACGATGCGATACAAAAGGTACAATATGAAATGTGAGGTGGAGCTTCTTCATTGGCAGGAATGAAAAATATGAATACCCCCCCCCCCCATTTCATATGGCTGGGTCATTACTCATCGTTATATAACCTACTGTAATAAAATATCACACTTGGTAGGTTTCCCTCTTTATCCGTTTACCACTCAGATTGGTCAGTTTTTTGCACTTCCTGCTAAGGCATCTGGCGATAGTCTTTCTTATGTGACATGGCGATTTCTACGACGGGTACAGAAGTGTAAAGTGTGACTTTTGAAAAGCTCTCGATTGTCATAATTGTACAGGTATACGACAGGGAACCAAATTTGCTAGCAGGTGAGAGGTCAAGGAAGTGCATGGACTGGGTTTGTGTCGTTGGAGACAGCCATTTTGTCAGTATGACTAAGCAACCTGTTCAATTCTTTGTTTTTTTGTTTTTTGTTCTTTCAAACAAAGGAATTAGGCACATTGATCATAGGCCAGGTTGCATTTTTATTTATACTTAACAAATATTTTCTAAAAGATTATTCATTAATGTTTAGCAATGTTAAAATTTGCACATTTCGGTAAAAATAGATCTTGTGATTATATCAGACACCAGCAGGTAAAACTAAAAAGCTTAGATTAATAAAATGAGATGCATAAATCATTATTAAAAAGTTAAAAAATGAATAAACTTGTATATACTTTGAAGCAAGTATTTTAAATCGAAAGCACATGTTCGATGTTATGTAGCCAAACTAAATGAAATATTTTTGAAAAGGACTGCAATGTAATGTGATGAGGTGAGTTTGTTTTATAAATGACATCTGAGAGAAGCTGTGTTGGAGCAGTATGGATTTACAGTATGTTTCAGCTGAGAGCAAAATGGGGAGAGTCAAACTTTTTTAAATATACAAATTTCTCCCATGCAAATGACATTTGTTTAGAGGATATATGCAAACAAGAAAGGGAAAGGAAGCAATGAAAAGAGAGACAGCCTGTGAGATACAAATGAAATAAAAGTTAGTAAAAACAAAAATTTTTTTTAAAGATGCAGTAGTTCAATTAGATATAAAATAACTGCCGAACGGTAATTTGAAGGAGGGGAAGAAAGAGAGAAGTGGTTCTTTCGCCTGGTGGCGGTGATTAGGGGCACTGAGATAAGATCCCGCTTTAGGTGAGGTTTTGGGTTTCCCCTGTATTGTCTGTGACACAGTCACTTATTGATTAAGGCACAGCCCAGTTTAACCAACAGGTCACTCGTTTTGTGGAGGAGTCGCATTCCTTCCGGGGGGGGGGGAGGAGGGGGGGGCAGGGTTACGGAATCGCCCCCCCCCCCCCCCGCTAACACCACAGGGGGAGAACACTGGCGACAGGTGGGATTAAACCTTCACCTGGGTGTGGGTATGAGTTTGGGGGGGACCTAGCTTCAACAGCCAGGTGAGGCAGGGAGGACAGGAGGGAAGACTGAGTCTTTGGAGAGGTGAAATAGAACTGCAGCCAAACTGCACTCGACTATAAGGGAGGGGCCTGGGGTTCGGTTCCTCGTTTTTTTTTCCCCCTCCTTTCCCTTTTGTGGCTTCCCTTTCGTTCTGTCTTCTTTTTTTTTATTCATTCGGTCTCTTCCTTTCCCTCTTTCCCCCTCTCCCCCTCTCCCCCGCTCCCCCGCTCCCCCTCTTCCCCTGTCTGCCGCGGAAGGCCTGCACTACTGGTTTATAATGCTGATGATTAACCAAAAAGAGGCTGTGGTCTGGGAGAGCTGGTCTGCTTAGGTTTAGCCTTTCGTGATTCCTGACTGGCTGGGAATAAGTGAACATGTTCAGGAGCTTCTGAAAATTTCTGGAAAATATATATTTTTTTACTCTTTCACCTCCTCACTCACCACTTTTTTTTTTCTTCTTTTTTTTACCATTCTCCATTTGGGTCCTTTTCAGTATGGTAAGGTTACAGGTGCTCACTCTGCCTCATTCTCTTCCTCGTTGCTGTTGTTCTTCTTCCCTCTTTCATAGCCTCTCTCTCTCTCAGTCTCTCTCTCACGCACACCACCACCCCCCCCCCCTCCCCATTCACTCTTCCCAGTATTTTCCCAGTTCTTGCTGTAAAATTACTTTCCAATTTTGTACATGCCTGTCCCACACTTACAGGCATGGTTGTTTTCTAACATGAATGAGCAAAAAATAATAATAATTATTATTTTTTTTTTTTTCTTTTTTACTACATTGCTTTGTGGCCTGGTCTGATATTTTAAGTCCTGGTGTAAACAGGTTTCGGCTGGTAGTTAACTATGCTGAATGGCTTGATTTTTAATTCTTGATTGCTGGCTAAAACAGTTATAACACATCAAGCTTTTACCTTTGGGAATAGCAGGAACCAGAGCTAGCATGGGGCTGGAACTCTAATTAAAGATAATAATAACCTAAATGTAATTGCACTCTAAAATGCATCCTTTTAGTTTTGGTAATTAGTAAACTAATTAGTAATCTACAATGTACAATGTAAATAATTTGAAAGACCAAAAAAAAGACTGTACGATTCTTGTTTAGAATTTTTTTAAATGTGTATTGTATTGTAGCTGTGCCAGGAACCGTGAAAAACAGTGTGTGAAGTTTAGCACTGTACAACCGTGAAGAACAGCAGTTATTCAGTAAACTGGGGGGGCCCATGCGACCTTCTGTCCACAGAACGGTGTGCCACAGGTCAGCCCAGTCCAGCGTTTATCAACGGAAAGCACACAGAAAGCTGTGACTCTGTTACCTACAGTGACCATTTTAAAAATGACCTGTCGCAAGATTTAATTTAAATTTATTTCATTAAACGTTAAAATGCATGGCAAATTGAAAGAAAAAAAGGCTGTGAATTTCTGTGTTTGTCATTCACAAAAGCGCGGCGGCTTTCTCTCCCCCTGAAGCGCGCAGTGGGGCTGTTGAGACACGGGATGACGTCGGCCCGGGAAGGACTGAGGCGAATAGCGTGTCGTCTGAGAACCTGCCTCCTTTTTTTGCCGCGACTGCCGTCTGTTGTAAGACTAGCCACCACCCTGGCTTAGCGGCCTGTGTCATAAAAAAAAAAAAAAACAGACCAGTCAGAACAGGTTTGGGCAATTATTAACAAACAGAGCGAGTATCCCGCTCCCTGGTGACGGCACAGCCACGCCAAAGCAAAGCCCACCTCACAAACAGCACAAAGCCGGAGCAGGGGAACCGGCGGGCACCGGGCCCGCCCCGAGGGGCCCTCCAACCAGGGCATTCGGTTTTTTTTTTGGGGGGGGGGGGGGGGGTTCACGTTTATTTGTTTTTTTTCTTTTGTAGACATGAAAACAGTATTGTGTGTAATTGTTTGCTCTTCATTCAGATGGCAGGGGTTCTCCTTCTCGCGTTGTCAAGGGAGCGTGCAGTTTGGGAGAGTTAAGGGAAAGGAGGAGCCATCGGAGAAACAAAATGGCAGCTGTGTTTCAGTGCTCCAGTGGCAGTGTAGTACTGTGGTTCAAAGTGGGCTTGTCTTTAAATCAACAGATGATATTCTTTTATGAATCTGCCACATTATCTGCAGTTGAGCAGTGGGCGCTCATTAGATTTGTTGAAAACACGTGAAACGGAAATGGAAGCCACGCCTACTCTGAAAGTCTCTCGAAACACGCGGTCACACCTGCAGACATTTAGCCTGTAATTTAATCATGCCTGCATGCCTCCTTGTTTTTAGCCGTTTGCACTCAGTGCGAGCCCAGCAAAGGGACTTTTCAGCACTGAATCATTTTCATCAGGGACTACTGGACAAGACAGCAAGCGTCAAGAAGGGATTTTTTTTTTACTAGAAAACTGGCTTAATAATTGATCATTAATATATTAACGCAGCATCCGACACTAAAATATTTCCCCAGCTTTACGACCTTGTGCTTGTGTAATGTTTGTACCTGTTTATGTATGCGTTCACACTATAATGTGTGTTTCAGGAAAAATATTTTTAACACTTAAAGCTTAATATTTTATTGTAATTTTTTTTTGGTGAACCTGAATTTTGGATGGCCATCTCCATCTTACGAGGCAGTTTTGGATGTCATGACTCTTTCTAATACTGCCTGGTAATGATGATGATGGCCTTCCACTGGCGTCGATGAACAAAGTCGTATCCGCGCAGCGCAACTCAATGGGAGTTAATGCAGCCGTTGTAGCAGTGAGCACGTTCACAGGCCGCCTCGGAGTGAAGTCGGGAAAGCTCAGTTATACTCATCCATCTTCATTTTTAGACACGCTAAACGCTAAAATGCTAAACCTAGACATGTTAGCTGAATGAGGCCAACAGTTACCCTGCAATAGCATTCTGACCACATAATGACCCCCAGTGCTCATCTTACCCGACAGTGCTGGACTGTACACAGCGTGTTCTAACACTGTCTGGTAACGATGTTCACCGCGCGGCCAACAGACGACGCCTGCCCGCCACGGGCGGGGCACGGTCACATGATCTGCTCAAGGACATCACCTGATAACCATCCACCCGCCTACGGTCTTCTTAATTGCTCTGAGAGGTTTATATTTCATTCTGAAACTCTGAGGACAAAGGATTTATAGTTCACCCATAAAGCAGCGTGCTTTCACGTCAGGTTATTTGCAGATTTTATTGCTCAACTATTTAACTACTTGCTAAAACCTTTTTTCCTCTTTTTTTTTTCTAGGCCTGCACTATAACCAAGGCTTACATGTTTATTTCGCTTATCAATAATAGTTTTTTTTTTATTGTTATAATTGACTAACTTTGTCTTATTACTGACTGCTTTCATGTAAATAGCAGGGTGTGTGTTATTCTGTCTGTTTTGCAAACACGACCGGCCAGGGAGGCTCAGCCAAGTCTGGTCTCCTAGGAAACAGGAAGAGGGTGAGATGACAGTATGCAGTGTGCTTCTCCAGTTCTAGCCGACTGCGCAGTGCACTGACCAGTCAGCAGTTGGTTCGGCCTCTGGGGTGTTTGTTACTCATTTCTCCTCAGGTCTTAATTGCGTAATTGCCCTGCCTGTTTGTGAAAAGGGTCAAATGACACAATTATAGAGATGTCAGTCAACTGGTAATTGAAAGACCTTCACAACAAATAATACCCCCAACAATCCCCCCCGCCTCCCCCCAACTCAAACTGTAATGCTGCCACAAACCCTTTTACTGAGGAAACAACCACTTCGGACATTGCAGGGGAGTTAATTTGCCCTATCCCTTGTTAAATCTATCGGAACTACTGACAATTCAACTTCAATATCTTGAATATTTATGGTTTTATGGAAGGTTCATAACTATGATTAAAAAATATTCTTTTCTGGGGTAGGCTACTAGTATGGGACTTGTTACTTTCAGTCCTTTTAGGTCATAAACACTTGGGAAGTGAAGATTTGAAACAGACCATAATCTGAACAGGGAAACATTCGCAAATGCTCAGCCCTAGATGGAGATGATTTTAATATGATATAAAGCATATATGTCCACAGCCAAGGATACCATTATACTGTATTTTAATTTATTTTTCCACCCACACTGTTAGAGCAGCTTTGTGTAATAGTGGCAGATTCTTGAATGCTTTTCTTTCAAATTGTTTCGTCAACTACAAAATAACCTTTACTATATTGTCACAACCTGAAAGACCATAGTTTGGCTCCTGTCGTCTGCTTTTTTGTGTGTTAGAAACTAGAGTCGGCGTCTTGCATCCACTTGCTCTTTGTGGCAGTTGAGCTATTGTTTCCTCAATCCCTTAATAAACCTTATCATTCAGTTTTATCATTCCAAAGTTTAAGCTCTGTGGTTTCATATTTAGTACCAAAGATGTCATTTGTGCTAGAAAACGTTTTAAAATTTTTTGCATTAATAAAGTAGGCTGGAAAATAAAAATAAACAAATCCGCATCCTATTTAAAGCACTTTAAACAGTTCACTTTCATTAGTAGACTAATTTGCCGATCGGTTTTTGTGTTAGCGATCTGCGTGGAAGGAAAAGCGAGGCTGAAGGTGAAAAGAGAAAGAGAGGGAAAGAAGGAGGGAGAACGAGTGCGTGGGAGGGGGCCCCTCCTTTGTTCCGAGGGTAGATGTTCCTCCCTGCCCTTTGTGTTGGCATTCCACCCCACCCCACCCCAGGAATACCCGTCCGTTAACTGTTACAGCAGAACTGCTGACAGACAGTCCGGGAAGCGAGTGGGGAGTGGGGGGGAGGGGGGGTGGTGTTACAGAGGCAACTTCCTCTTACCCTCCCCCACCTGAGCCTGTATGCACGTGATTGGTCTAGCCTGCCTCACCTGCGTGGCACTTCCTGCAACCGACACCTGAGCTCTCGGTGATAAAAATAGACACAGTGTCATCCTTGGCTCCACCTACCTCTCTTGTGCAGAGAGAAGCCAGCTCTGCTTCCCACAGCTAAGTGCAACACGATAGACGACAGTGCTTAACAGCTCTGACTATATAAAATGTTCATTTATATGAGGGTTAGCCTGATTCAGCTTTATTTTAACTAGAACTGTTGTCTTTTTCCTGAATTCATAATAGTTTAATTCTATTTTCAGTTTAAATTGGGGTCTGTACAGTAAGTTGTTTCCATTTGCATTTTGTGATCATACTTGGGCTTCCGATTATATTCTATACTTAAAAACCATGTTGGCTTTTCAGACCAAAAGTGACTTTTTATATCTAATCATTTTTCAATCTTAGCCAAGTGTGCTGAGATTAATGCTTTGCGTGTTTGTGTTTCTTGGCAACGCAGCATTTAGGCTTGATAATTTTATGCATATTTTGTGCCTGTCTGTTTGTCCTGAGGAAACTTGAACTAATTAACAGCAGAGACTCCAGTACTGCGAGTGTGTGCAGGATGTACAGTCTGGTGTTTGTCAAAGGCAGGAGTTCCTTAAACGGATCTGTTGAATATTAGACTACCCTCTCAAATATTGAATCGCACCTTTATTTGCTCGAGTGCTGCAGCGAGTCGGTAAATATGACGCAGAGGTTTTGAGCTCACATGCCAGCCCTGCTCTTTCATGGACAGGTTTGCTAATTAAAGGTGATGTCATCGGACTTTGTGTAAAGGAGAGCCCGTGCCCTGCCTGGCCACAGAGGGCGCTCTCCTGCCGTCCCTCATGTCTTATACTCCATCGCTCTTATTGCTGTTGTTTTCTCTCTAACTGTCCAACTCTGGGGTACCCACTGCAATAATTTGTGTGCTGGGTTTTTTTTCTTTTTCTTTTTCTTTTGCTTTTTTTTTTTAAGAATGTCCCAGCTGAGGGTCTGTTTTACCTGTGTGTTGTTCAATGGCTTAACCGTATTTCAGAATGTCCTGCCTTCTTCTGCTCTTTCTTTCTCCCAGCCTTGTACCGTCACAGTAAGGTGTAGGTCAAAGGTCACAGAGCATCCCCATGCCCAACGCCCCTTGAGTGTGACCGAGCCTTTTGATTGGCGTCTTACCAGACAAGGTTAGATCTAGATATTCCTGTCTAATACTGTCTGGTAATGCCGTCCATTTCAAGGCATGACCTCCGGATTCTGTGTCTCTCTGTGCTCCTGTTGCTTAGCCTGCGCCTTGCGTTCGACAGGTAAACAGTGGACAGGCGAACTTGTCTTGTGTAGAACTTAGCGAGGATTTATCATGTTCATGAACGTTTATTGAGATGTGGTCTAAAATACAGGCAAGCGGCAGTCCTTTTGAGTGTGAGTTAAAAATAAAAAAAATTAAATCCACACGGATTTCATTTGATGCCACAAAGCACAAATCCCAGTCATTGAGCAACATTGTCAGTCAGCCATGAACTGTGACTGGCCTTCAATGGCCTTTAAATTAACTGTGAACCTTGCACTGGAAGATGTACCGAATTCATGAAGCTCTTCCATGTGCACTGTCAGAGTTAACCCCTGAAACTACAAAAGATTCAGCATTCGAAGCCTTCCAAAAAGATCACCTGTCTCACAAGGAGGATTGGACTGGGCTGCAGAGTAACTCCACGTTCTTATGGTGCCAATGCAGAATGTTTCATTTTAACGAGGTACTGAAGTTTCCCTCTTTGTGCTTGTTGGCTTTTTCCCCACTTCACTCAAGGTTACATTTTTAGATCTCTCTCTCTCTCTCTTTCTCTCTCTCTCTCTCTCTGTCTCTCTTTCTCTCTCTCTCTCTCTCTCTCTCTCTCTCTCTCTCTCTCTCTCTCTCTTTCTCTCTGCATTTATTGTGCTTTAAATATGTTTTTAGTTTCTTTTTAACCAGTGTTAATGGTCCACCATCCTGTCAGCTCTCTGTACATTTCCTTTTTTCTGTGCCCTCCTCCCACCACAATTTTGTATTTTTAGTTGTGCTTATTTAGTTTTTTTGTGTGGACATGAACTGTGTGGATATGGACAAATAAAACAAACATGGCCAATATTCATGTGTATGTGACTTGCTTGGTGCTGTGATCTTAAAACAATTACTTACCAACCTCTTTAAGTGTCTTTATAAATAGTGTGACTCTGACTAGATCCGACTTTTCACACTTTTTCAGTTGTGAAAACATGCTCACGTGCTACAGGCCTGCATTAAAATGTCTGCAGCCTCTGACAAAAAGCCCATAACCATAGGAAACATGGTCAAAGTCACTAAGAATTGAGAATGGGCTACATTTGTATGTTAAGCCAGTAGCGTTGCCATGGTGATAAACTGCCAAACATGCCAAACATACAAGCATGAACGGTCCCAAGAAGAAAGAAACTCAAATAACAGTGAAGTACTGAGCAGCAGGTGCATGGAAGCCTCTTAATTTAAGTGTGTACATGTCTGTATATATGTGGGAAGAAATGGTTTAAGTCTTTTCTTCCTCACTGATGCTTCCTTGCTATTTTCCTTACAATTAAAATTATTGGACAGTATTAATTATTAATATTATCTTAATGCCACGTTTGATATTCCAGTTCTCTGAATTGTGTGTGATAAAATAAAAATTAAATAAATTAATTATAAATTGGGAAATAAATAGATTCATTGTTTGAAGAATACAAACATTTGCTTGGAATTGCTCTCAAATCATGTATTTTTCAGCCTTCTTTTTAATGTACGTATGTACATGTGCACGCAAGCACACACACACACACACACACACACACAGAAGCCTGCACACACACACACACACACACACAAAAGCCTGCACACACGCACACACACAGAAGCCTGCACACACACACACACACACACACACACACACACAGAAGCCTGCACACACACACACACACACACACACACACAGAAGCCTGCACACACACACACACACACACACACACAGAAGCCTGCACACACACACACACACACACACGCACACACAGAAGCCTGATAACGAGCCCCTTGCCAGTGTCATGGTTCCTGAGCTCCACACTGGAAGCTGGCCCAGACTGCTCAGCACTCCTGGAGCCACAATGGAGGAGCTTGGAGAGGCTGGCCAGCCTCCAAGACCCCAGTCAAAGCCCGCCACTATTATCACGACTTAAATGGAGTGAGATTAATGTGTACCCAAGCCGCACAGGTACTTCAGGGTGGGGTGAAACCTGGACGTATAATATGTGACTCAAAAGAGGAAATGTCCACATGAAATAAATCCTGTTTCCAAAAA
Organism: Anguilla rostrata; assembly: GCF_018555375.3. Taxonomy (NCBI): domain Eukaryota; kingdom Metazoa; phylum Chordata; class Actinopteri; order Anguilliformes; family Anguillidae; genus Anguilla; species Anguilla rostrata. Next base: position 32,469,723 of record NC_057945.1, read on the forward strand.
AAGAATCAACTGGGTTTCTATTTGATGATAAATGTTTACTTTTAAGTGGGTGGTAAAACATTTTAAATGTACAACATGCTAAACTGAAAATGGAAATATGATGTTGCGGAGAACAATAAAATGTTCGAGCACAATACAATATGCCATTAAAATAAAAAAAGTTAAATACACCAAAGATCATTGCTGCCATTCACTCTGATTTTCTCTTGGTGGCCATTTTCATTTTTAAATAGATGATTTAAAATACACATAAAACATAAAAAGTGTGAAAGTAAATTGTGCTTGTAAAGAGTAGGTTTTGTGGAATAGATTTTTTTTCAGTGTTCTAGAACTTCATTGTCTTCAATTGCCAGCAGTGATTGTTACATCAGCATTAGAATGTTCAGTTTAGAATATTCTAATCACGTATTTGTGATCTTACACCTAACACCTTCAAGGGTTAACTTTATCAGAAAGGCAATGGAGGGGATTGCCCTGAAGTGCTTCCCCTGTTCTCAAAATGTCTTTGAATGCAATATTGTGCACAGCAAGTTCCAAAATCGTTGACTGGATACCGTCTAGACATTTGAAAGTCAATATTGAAAGTGTTCAAGTTTCCTTGCCTATTATACGTATTCATGGAGGCCATAATTATAGTCAACATTTGTGGCTACCTAACATATCTAAAGAAGACAAAGCCTCCTGTTGCTGGTAGGAACCTACCACAATCAGGGTGCTTAAAATAGGGTAAAGACAGATTGTAACATATTGATTTACTGGAGCCAAACACATAGCTTGTTTGCATAGCTCAACCCCTTCTCGTTTGACTCAGATAAGTGGGTAACCCATGGTCCGTCTTAACTCTGATTTTATAACCATGCCAAGATTAAGGATTGACAGGAAACAAGTAAAATGTATGTATGTCATGGGCTGTAAACCTGCTCACCATTAAAAACAACAAAAAAAAAAAAACATCTGTAGTGCTGAGCCAATGGCTGCCTCCCCTTGAACCCGCTCTGCCGTTCACCTGTTTCCAGTGGTCATGTGACCCTGGCAGCGGGTAGCCCAGAATGCCCGGGCTGTTCCAGGCGGAGATCGGGTTACACGGGAACAGTGCTCCCTTTTTTTTTTTTTTAAATACCTCCATTTACCCCCGAGGTCCTCCTCTGCAGCCAAGACCTCATTGTGTCCGTCCACAATGCGGCTCCAAGTCGGCCCTGTTCCGTTCCCCTCTCTTTTGGCAGGGTCTGTCGTCTCCCTTATTTCGCTATTTGAGGAGGCCGGAGGGCTCTTTTGCAATTTTGTTAGCTATCATGGTTTTTTTCATTTTTAGCATGAGTAGCTAGTTTAGCAGGGATGCTTTACCAGAGTGGGAAAATTACAAATTAACAGTGACATATACCTTATTCTGTCAGGACCACTGTCATCAAGTAGAACTTTATTGACAATAAAGGCAATACAGTTATGTTTGGCGGTATGGCTCTGTTCTGGAGCTCTCCCGCCAACCACGCAGCCCGCGTGGATAAGGCCGGGAGGCCAGCAGCCAAACCCCCCCTAGAGGGGTACACACAGAACAGATCCAGCAGCAAAGCAGTTTTTAACACATATGAATGGAGCAAATGCAATTTCTTAACACATAAGGATGGAGCAATACAACTTCTTAACACATAGGAATGGAGAATGCAAATTCTTGACGTATGGGGATGGAGCTGGGGTGGTGGAGGGGATTTACGAAGCAACGTGCAGCGCTTGCATGCAGGAGGAGCAGCCGAATGAGTAGAGGGAGGCTGTTTAAGTAGACCGCCCTGTTAGTGAATGTACTGTGATAGGCGAACATCACTCAGCTGAGCCATCAGCTGATTCGGCCGGAGCGCTTGACTCTCGTGACCTGCCAGAACTACGCGATGCTCCATTAATGCTAGAACATGAAGATATGTTGTACATGAACATCAGAAACAGTGGTAATTTGTGCAATAATTGTTAAACAATAAAATAAAAAGGAACATGAAAGTTTTTGTAATCCTCTTCATGTTAGATAAATTTAATTAATATTTATTTGCAGAATGTACTAATGCTTTTGTAATGTTGAGCTTATTTACTAAGCTCTAATGCTGGTGGTTAATTCATGATAAAAGTTAAAACCCCTGCTTCTATACAGACACAGCCACAAGGCACTGTGTAAACATAATGGGCATTACATTACAGGCATTTAGCAGACATAAATATAATGTTTATTATGGAAACTGCCACAACTGTCAAGCCCAACCAAGGATTTTAAAACATACCATATTCAGGACTGTACTTTTTGTGAACTGTGGATCTATATTATTATTATTATTGATGAAGACAATTAATACAGAAAAATGGTAAAATGCATATAAAATGAAACAATTGATTAAAAATAATTAAAGCAGGGAAAGGTGGTATTATAATAATAATAATTATAATTATAATTATAAGGAGGACCTAGCCACATCCTCCAGTATATTGTATGCTGTGTGAAGAGGTTGGTCTTTTTAATGCCAGAACCGGTTTGTGAGTCACATAGGAAAATGACAAAATGGCGTGCCACGCGCGAGGCGCAGCACCTAAAAGCAGGCCTCTGGTCCTGACGTCTTCAGGAGGCCAGTGACATCACAGAGGAATTCCGGAGGGGTCCGGCGGGAAGAGCGAGGGGAGCGAGCGCGTGCCTGCTCACGCCCGGCGGCGGCCCGACCGGATTCCCGCCGCCCCGTCCGTGAGGTAAGACCGGGTTCGGCGCGGGGGGCGGAAGCGGGCGATAAAGCTGAGGCGTGGACCCCTTCGCGGGCCACCGTGACCGGTCGGCAGTTGGGTTACGTAAAAAACCTGTCACACACCGGGGGGAGGGGTTTCACGAGGAAGCCTAAAGCAGTAAGACTAATGCTGGAGTGTGCGTGTGGTACATCCCTGCCGGTGCCAAAATAAATATTTTTTACTGGATTGTTTAAAGAGAATATAGGCTTCTTCACTATAAAAAAAAAAGGTTTAAAATCAGCAGGGCATTTTAAGTATGTAATGTATGTCATGTATCAGCTCTGCTAAGGTCATCTACCGTGTAGCACATGGGGTTTGTCTGATCCATCCAATCTGAACTTCATTTTATAATATAAAAAATATATAATATAAATATAAATATATTATAAAATATTGAAATATATTTTCAAAAAATAAAATATGTTGAATTTAATATAGGTGCACTCACTCTTGATAACTGTCCTGACCCTTTGAAAAATAGATACCTAGTGAATAGTGAATTTTGATTTATAATAATTTTGTAGTACTCCTTACTAGAATTAAAGTTATACTGTTTCACACACAAAATGTGTGTTCTTTGTTTTTTTGTTTTAACAAGGCTACCATATTGCTGAAGCAGGAGAATATAGTATTGTTTTTACATCATATGTTTTTTGGGGGGGTTTTTTGATCAAACTTGATTGTGTGATTAAATTCATACAGACAAAGATAGGATTCCTAATTGTCTGTGGATGTGTTCGTGCATATTTGAGCGCCTGTGCTTTCTAATAACCATCTTAATGCAATCAAAGATACAGGTCAAAGGTCACATTATCCCTTTACTCAGGGGTGTATTATTCTAGTTGACCACACATATTACTGCGCACAGCTCACACAAGTGGTACGCAAACACCTTGCCTAAAGAGCGCACGGAATGAGACACACTGCCCTTCTGTGAACTATGGAGAGTAATTTCTCACCTTTCTGCTTTACACACCAGTACAATTTATTTACTCCAGCAGACATTTCTCACACAATGGGCACGTTGGTCTCACACAGATCCTTTTTCCTTTGGCTTCTCATCCCTCCCATTCCTCATTCAGCTGCTGTACAATGATTCATCTTTAGATTTAAAAAAAAAAAAAAAAAAAAGTGAATGAAGAGATGGATGTAGAATGGAAGGTTCGACCTGCAGCTATGGTTTGCTCTTGTGTTCCGGTTTCCGAAATCTCATGAATGGATCTCTAAGGTTTAAGGATTGTGGGGGGGGGGGGGTCGGAGGTGTCAGGATTGATGCTGCAGGCTATTCCCTTCTCAGGTGTCACCCCTTGAAAAAAAGACAGCCGTGAATGTGACACTTCCTTTTTTCACCTGTGCATGAGAACATTGTTATTCAGAAATTACCCCCCCCCCCCCCCCCATGACTCTGTTCATAATGAGAGCTGTAATGAGACCACTGAAACTGCCTTTCATTCCCGGGTAACTTAACCCCCACACTCCCAAAAAAAGGCCATGACACTTGGAGAAGGGGTACCCCGTGACTACAGTTGGCTTTGTGGGAGCCCCCCCTCAGGCCTGGGGACGCCCAGAGCTGCCATGGGAACGGGTAAGAGGTGTCAAAAATACGCGGGAGAGCCTGCGAAAGGGCGCATGCGGACCCACACCCTTCCCACAATCCCCCTGGACACGGATATGACCTCGGAGCCAGATGGGACGCCGGCGAAGCTACAGGGGCTGTAAAAGAAGCTCTCTTCCCTTTGTCAGATTTTACAGAGGGAAACCGGCTTGTTTTTCACACTGCATGCATCGGCTCAACACAGAATGCAGGTCGGCTTTCTGCAGGAATGCAGGTGGATTGTGCTGAGGGGGAAAATACTGTGTTTTCTAAGCTTCCCAGGTCAGGCATTGCCTGGTTGCCGTTCATGTGATACGTGCCAAATGATTGAAAGTAAACTGAGCGCATTAAAATGCACAGTAAAATGGTAGGCCTAATAACTGCACAGTACTTAATGGATGCACTACTATTTAAATATATGTGTACAAATTGTATAATGTGCTGATAAGGTCCCCACTTTGTTAGGTAGACATGGTTCAGGTCCCCACTCAGCTAATTTTTAAAAAACAATTAAAGTGCAATTTCAGTAAATATTTTAAACAATATTATAAATGTTCTCTGTTTTATTTTGAAAAAATGTTTAGAAATTATGGTCGACTTTGAGTGTATGTGTGTGTGTGTGTGTGTGTGTGTGTGTGTGTGTGTGCGTGCGTGTTTGTGTGTGTGTGTGTGTGTGTGTGTGCGTGTGTATCAGCTCCTGTTCAGTTGATTACCATTTTAAAGCAGGAAGACACGCAGCACGGCGGCTGCAGTCTGATATCACTGGGAAGCTGTTCCAGACACAACAGCAGATTTTTTGCTCGTAATTATGGCGTAATTGGTGTTTCTGCTGTCTCTCTCCCTCAGAAGTGGTGCTTGTCGAGCTTTGCGTCGTCTGGGAGGGCGGAGCTACGGGCTCGCATCACAGCCGGCCGGTCCGACGGGGAACGTCTCGCGAAATCCTTCGCTCGGTTTGCTCCAAAGGAAAACTCAGAAATACAAACTCATATTGAACCTGCAAGGGGGAAAAAATTACAGTTGGTAAGTGTTTGATGATAAATAAGACATCCTCCTCCCGCTCGCCCAGGGGGCTGGGCAGGTGAGAGAGATAATCATCAGCTGCACTGGGGTGGGTCCACTCTGATCAATGAGAGAGGGGGTAATTACTGGATTTCACGATGGGAGCAAGAGACGCCCAAGGCTGAGAGACAAGACAGACTTGTTTGTTCAGCAGAGGGAGAGAGACAGAGAGAGAGAGAAAGAGAGAGAGAGAGATGATGTCTAAATCTAAAGTATCTATGTGTCTATTTTGTAGATATGAATAAGGAATCAACAAGGAGTATTGGGATTATTGCCATTGTTGTAATACGGCAAACACTCTTGTGTAGAGGAATATGCTATGCTTTTAAAAAAAAATCTTTTTGGTCACACCTCACTTTATTGGTTGATTAACAACTTTGTATGTTCTTATATAATGGAGATCTATTGGGGAAAATCCAACCCGATTTCAAAGACAGAGAAGTGCAAACACACTGGAACCCAAAATGCTGAAAGTGTCAGCACCTGTGTGCCAAAACTAGACACCTTCTTTGTGGGAAATACAATAGTTCAGAAAGCAAACTACGAAAGTAAATTGTCCCGAGAGGGTTGAATAAAGCAACATTAAATTGCATTTGTCTTATACTGTACTGATGCAAATATATACTTTAATCTCTTCAAGTTTGGGAAACCCTGGAGTGGAGAAACAGGTGGCGTAACTGCACCTGCTAATCATCAAGATATCACCCTCTCCTGAACACAAAAATGACTGAGATTTAAGGAATGCCATGTTGAAGACATTGCAGAGCTGAAATTTGCTTGGCTTGCTTGCCTTTTGACAGGGCTGGAGCCACGTGTCAAGACTGATGATCAACACTGCTAGTTTTTGTCCATGAGCAACAACATTACTGATTTTATTAGATGGAACTTCAGTTACCATAGTAACGTAAACTAATGTCACAACAGAGTTTTTTTTGAACACTTTTTTTTGTCCTACATGCGTGCAGATACATAGCAGCTTATTTATTTTGGCTGTTTCTCTGAGTACACAGCATTTTGGCTGAGGCAAACTGTCCTCAAATAAAAAAATTTCTGAGAGCTTTGTATTATAGGCAAATAAGGCTTTCCGGGAAATTTATATCCACAAATCATAGGATAACTGGGCATTATTTTAAAAGAGGAATGAGTTTTTGAAATAGCCTTTAATGCCTTTTATCCTGTGAGGTCTATTAGCAAAATTAAAACACTTATTTCCTCTTATATTAGCTTCTTCTTAAGATTAATTGGTGTGGGCTACAGTGTTTTGGCAGCTGTCCAATGAAACATTGCTGTTGACAGCTGGTACTGAATTTTTACCTGTACCAAAATTGGTAAAAATGCAGTAGCTCAAGTACTTAAGTGACTGCATGGGATGTAACTGAGTTTAAGAATAGATTTTAGAGTTATTTCGCTTGTATTGGAAGCCCAAAATGGATCAGCACATGGACTCCTTTTAAAATTAATTATCAGCCAATAAGAACTATCTGCTTAAGGAAAGCTCTTGTGTGTCCCCAAGGTGAATAATGTACAAAGTTATGAATGTCTTTTTCTGTTTATGCACCAAAATTATGGAATAGTTTGCCATAAAAAATAAGGGAAGATTTCTTACTTTTGGTCTCAGCGAAGTATGCACTCATTTAATGTGGTTTTTAGGCAATTGTTTATTTTTACCTTTTTTATTACTTATATTCTTATATGCTTTTGTATGCATTTTGCCTTAATTTGTAATGTTTTCATTTGATTCCACTGTGAAACTCTTTAGTTTTTCCTGCATGAACAATTATTTATTATTATTATTATTATATATTATTATTATTATTATTATTATTATTATTATTATTATTATTATTATTATTATTATTATTATTATTATTATCATTACTATATTTAAAAAATAATAAAATAATTGGTTTTGTCTAGAATGGTGTGGGGGAACTTGGCTGGCCTGCACAGAGCCCTGACCTCAATGCCATACAACACCTTTGGGATCCTTTGGAAAGCAATCCGCGAGCCAGGCCTGATCGTCCAATCAGTGCCTGACCTCAGTAATGCTCTTCTGGCTGAATGGAAGCAAATCCCAACAGCAACGCTCCAAAATCTAGTATAAAGCCTTCCCAGGAAAGTGGAGCTTATTATAGCAGCAAAGGATGGGCCAACTCCATATTAATACCAATAATTTTGAATGAGATGTTGGATGTCTGGTGACCATATACTTTTGGCCGTGTGGTGTATTTTATACATTTTTTTCAGGGTTTAGTTTTGAACAGTGAAACTATGTAATGTGTAATTATTTGCTGAATAAAAATGTGATCTCCTTGAATCCCTGGCACATCCTAAACATGGCAGCAGTTGTTTCCCCAATGTTAGTGTCAAAACAACATTGTTATTCAGTTGGATTCTGTCTGTTGAATAAGATTACATTTTTATGTCATCTTCTGGAAAAAGAACAGTATTGGCAGCATTTATGTATGAAGTTCAGTAATGATGATCAGTTTCTGAATATGCTAAGCCTGGTAAAACACAAATGTGTACACTGCACAGATGCTAGCTCCTTTCTGTTAATAAGTAAATGAATACAAGAATATATCCACCCATCTCTGAAAATATTTATAGCTTTGTTGTATGCAATACTGCCCTCATAAAACAACTACTGTGTACTTAATTAGTCACTTTGTCATTACACTGTTTTGCACAAACCATAGTTTTTTGTTGCAATTCACATTTACAACTCTTTAACAAGTGAAAATGAACAATTAGATATGTGTTGAGGAATTGATGGGGACGCACCATGCAATGATTTCATTGAATTAATCTTGTATGAATGAGTAAATTTGCCAGGTAACAGATAACCAGCAGTTGTTTACACTGTCCTAGTTGCAGTTCTTCCCAGTTAAGCTGCACGAGCTGTCATGAGCCAGTGAAAACAATGGCCTTCATTGAACTAGGCAATCAGATAACTTTTTTTATGGTTCTATTAGCAATGAAAAATGCTCAAAACAAAATAGTCTAACAGGCAGATTAAAGTCTGAAGGTTCAAGTCAGGAGTGCACACACATGACCTTGTGTGAGCTCACATTATTTATTCCTTCAGTGGGTATAGCTTTGCATGGTGACTTAGCATAGATTTAGAGATTATCCATAAATAATGATCCTGTTTATGGAGGCTCAGCAGTATTCCACACAAGCCTGGAACCCGCATCACTGGGGCTCTGCTTGATGTCTTTTTTCTGTTGATGTCCCTCTAATTGTTATTGTTAATTTCTTGTGTACACCAACAATAATGATTAAAAAAAACATGCTGTGGATTATTTATTATGGTAACATTGAACTTCAACTTCGGTCAGCACTTTGGCTCTCTACGTCACTTACCAGTGCACTGACTTCAACTCCCATTAGCCTCAGCGATAAAATCTGCACCAACATGAGACATGCTCAGTCTGGCTGGTTATTGTTGGGAGAATGTAAGTCAAACAGCAACATCAGCAACCCTGTCTCTTTAAGAAGCTGTTAATGTCCATCTCCATGTTCCCTTCAGCTGAGCAAATAAAAAGCCATGGTTTCCTTTTATTTCAGCAAGTGCTGGAACACAGGACGCGCAATGTGCTGTAGGTTCCTGATTCCACCAAAATTGGAGATAATTAAGGCTGTTTGTTCAAAAAGATTAGAGTTCCTTATGCAATAAAAACCACAAAAAAAAAAAAATTTAAAGGAAAAAACTGAAATTTTCATGCCATTGAAGTATGCAAACTAAACACCCTGGTCAAACATTAACACATCCACTGCCAACGAAAGACCTGTCAATTTGTATGAAATCAGAGTGGTGCTTGTGTTCATAAAACATTCTTACATGCTGTTTAAATTGCACATTTCCTATATGAAAAAAAACACATCTTTTTGACTTTCAAAGCTACAGCATAATGAACTAAATATCAGAATACAAGGTGAAGTTTGGGGAAATGCATTTTCACTGGGTTTTGTGACACACTTCAAATATTGAATTGTCACGATCCTAATGCGTTTTCCCCATCCTTGTGTAGTATGTCCCCTCATTGCCTGCCCCCACAGCAATACTTTCACACCACAGGTATAATAGGTATAGGGTGAAGAGGAGAAATCTGTTCCATTTCAGCTTTTTGGAAGAGCACCTCCATTCATCACCTGTACTTTGAATTTAGCAATGAAGCTGTTTAGATATCAGACCTGTAATCATAAATCAACATCAAGTAACCTGCTCCCTAGCCCCAACTTTTGAAATAAGACCTACATTTGAAACCAGACCCCTTCGCACTTTTCTCACATTTTGGAATGGGTCACTGTAATGTTAGCACCCTCTTGTGGTATCTCTGTTTCTCTATCGCCATTGGTTCCGTTTGCCAAAGAAACAAGGACATCTCAATAACAAGCACGTTTACTGGGATGCATTATCCATTACTTCGGAGAAAACCTGTTTTGTGAGATTATGCTGGAGCACACTTTGACAGTAAAAAAAAGAAAACACTTTTTTTTTCTTTTAAATACAGCTACCACAATTACCAACAACTCATTCCAAACATTCTTGAAAACTGCTTCCCAGCAGGATGCAAGTTAGACTCACTAGGACAAACTTCTAATTTCATTTGCAGATTCACTGACATTAAGTTTGACTGAGATCAAATAAAAGCCAGACACCACCTGAAAGCTTGTGTTGTGTACAATGCAGGGTGTTAACATTTTAAAGTATGAAGTAGGCCTATACATAGGCATGTTGTG